>NC_087449.1:64106465-64834542 GCF_036321535.1 Camelus dromedarius | reverse complement strand
AACTCAAGATACTAGGTTTTGGCTTTAAATAGCAGTCATCCATCACGTGAAAATTACTAGGTTTTTCTACTCCTTATATCCCTGGTTGGGGCTCTCCTACAATGAGTAAAGGTCTAGAAGATAGGATTGTTATAAATAAGGAGTAAATCCAAAAGAAATGCCATCCGAAGACATTTCTGAGCCTGTTTGTCAGCAAATCTTGTCATAACGAGGACACTGTTTCCTGTGTCAGACCCTTTGCCAGATGCTCACACTGCCTGACTAGCACTGCGGTGTGAGGTGCAAACCCTGAACCTTGCTCCCGGATGAACAAGGGGAAAGACTTGGAAGCATGGTTTTTCACTGCAGTAATGAAAGCATTATTTTTCACTCTTCTGATTCTGTATTGTAATATAATCAGATAAGACTCTGGGGTTTGTAAACGTTCTGTTCTGTATTTATTCACGGAGCTAATGTGAAGGCTGACCCTCATCATTTTGCATAGGCCTTGCCTAAGGATTTTAAAGTTAGATCTTTTCTTTCTATTCAGGTCGATCTTGGAGAAGGAGGGACCAAAGTCACTTTTTAGAGGCTTGGGTCCAAATTTGGTTGGAGTTGCACCATCAAGGTAAGTGTTGAACTTGCGGCTGACTCACTACATACAGCATGCAGTGTAATATGCAGGGTCCTTCCCAGAGGGGCAGTACTGCTAGGTGGCTGGGTTCTTTTTCTGTGTGGGGTTTGCCCAAATACATCTGATGTCTAGCAACAGGGATAACTCTTGGTGAGTCTTTTAGTGTGTGTGTGAGAAAGAGATTCTAGTTATTTTATTCTTAAGTTGAAAATTCGTCTGCTCCCATCACCTGAAGTCTTCGCTAAATAAGTGTTTACTGCTCTGAGCATGGCCTGTTTCAGCAGCGTTGGCATCACCTAGGAGCTTGTTAAAACTGAGATCTCAGACCACACCCCAGACCTACATCAGAATTTGTGTTCTAACCAGACCCCTGTGTGATTCACTTGTACTTGACAGCACTGATCTGAAGGAATTTTAAAGACTTCTAGACTTTATATAAAACAGCATCCTCATTTTGTTAACAATTCTCTTCAAAGCTTACTTGAATATATCAAGCTTCACTGTCCCAAAACAATAGTCACTGGCCACATAGGGCTATTTAAATTAATTAAAATTAAAAACTCAGTTCCTCAGGCTCACTAGCCATGTTTCAGGTACTTAGTATTCGTATGTCACTAGTGGTTCCTGCACTGCAGATCGTAGATACAGAACATTTCCGTCTCTGCAGAAAGTTCTGTTGGACGGCGCTGACGCAGAGGATAGACATGTGAGGTGTGCAAGTGAGGAGGTGTGTCGGGGAGTGTGTGTGTGTGTAGCAAAAAGTAGGTAAGAAACTGCTTCCTGCGAGGGGAGCTGGGTGACAGCAGTAGGACACTTACCTGAATCTACGTGATACTCGAATAGACCTTAAGGAGAATTAATCTTTATAACAAAAATGAGAATGTTATTTTATACAAAGTGAAGACTAAAAGCTTCTAGAGTTCTTGCAGATCGGTGCTTCAATTTATGTACAAATCTCCTGAGGATGTTGTAAAAATGCAGAATCTTATTAAGCCTTTTTGTTCCTTTAGGATTGTGTAACTTATGTGTATATTCTATTTAAATATAGAAAGTACTTGTCTGTGAGCTTATACGGGGGGGTGTGCATTCCTAAGAGAAGGCAGACATACTGCATATACATAGGAAATAAAGAAAATGGAGTCAGACCTGCTTGTGGACAGTGCTAAATTGGTAGCACCTGTTAATGTGATAGCAATTCATGACTGTACCACAGCCATGTAGAACAGTTGGGCCCTAGAGAAAACGGAAGACCGTTTTATAACATTGGAAGTAGTCAGGATTCTAAGATGCAAAATACATTCTGTGATTGATCCATTGGCCAGTTGACATTGCTGGTGAAGGAGCAGGGAAAATCACAGCCAGCCCCCGCTCCCCAGCCCCAGCAAGAGAGGAGACAGTCAGAAGAGGAAAAAGCAGACAGAGAAGGGGAGACCAGAAAGGCGGGAGGGGAAGGCTGACACCACTTCCGGGAGTCCCTTTGGGGTTAAAGAACATGTCAGTGGAGGGAGCTGTTTATGAAAACACGTATGCTGTTCCTCTGAGATCCCGAGCCATCAGAAAAAAGGTCAGATTACACATCTGACATCCTCATTTTGGCATAAGGCAGGACAAGTGTGGTATGTTTCAGAAATACTACAAATTTTAAAAATTACAAGATATGTTGGTGCTTAAAGGATTGGCATTTTATCCAGAATGAAGAAAATAAATGGACTTTGTGTGTCTAGTACCAAAACCTCTTTTTCCTCAATTATTTTGGACACTTCCATCATCATTGAATACTTTCTAGAGGGACATGCAGGAGCTTCCTGAAGGTGCCTGCAGCAGGTTTTGGTTTTAGCACACATAAGGTCCAGCTTTTGGTTACATGTTAGCTTCTTTCCCATATCCCTACATTTCTCAGAGGTTGGGGAGGGACGTGTGTATGACGTCTCCATAGCGCTCTCTCTTTGTTCTAACAGGGCTGTGTACTTTGCGTGCTATTCCAAAGCCAAAGAGCAGTTCAATGGCATTTTCGTGCCTAATAGTAATATTGTGCACATTTTCTCAGCTGGCTCTGCAGGTAAGTTACTCTAGGGAGTAGAGATAACGTTTCTTACTTTCCTAAAGCATGTGTTGTGCCAAACAGCTTTTTCCAGGACTTAGAAATTAGCTCTCAGTTCCTGTTGCATCTAAAATCGTTTTTCTAAAGCTTTATGTTAGAACTGATAAAATGTGAGTGTTTAAGAGCAGCTTGTAACTTGGTTCTATTTTCTTTTACTTCTAAAGCCTTTTATTCTCCCTCAAAATTGATAGGCTCTCATGCATGCTTTTGGTTAGTGTGATGTAGCTTTTAAAGGCATGTTAATGTGTTTTCATGTCTTTCTATTACATGAAGTGAATTTTCTAAAATTTGAGCTGCTGTTTCCGTGACCCCCTCACAGCTGGGTTCCATGCTGGGGATTCAGGGCTTGTGTTAGGATTCTCTGAGGGTCAGTGATAGGTCACACAGCTTCTGTTCCTTTTTGAGGGAATCATCCCACTTACTATAGAAAATTCATAACAGGATTTTTCCCCCAGGAAATACTTAGTTTAAAAAAAATGGACATGTGGATTGCTGAGAGAAGGCTGTCTTATTAGATATAAGTTTTATGTCTGTTTAAGTAAAAAGGTATTTTAGAGAATTGAATTGGCACTTCATGGAAAATTTCCACCCTCTGCCAGCCTGTAAGTTGTATGTACCTGTTTTGTCTCTGTTACTCCAAGTAAAAGTACTAGCAATCCATCTGAGCAGTTACAGATGATAATTTATGGACCCCAAATAGAAAATGATGTGGCGCAAAGTTGCTCCACGCTAGAAAGGCGTTTTACAGAACCTGGAGCTCTGAGCAGGGCATGCGGTGTTCAGAAGAGGTTGCTCTTCACGTAGGAGGCCGACAGCGAGTTAGCCATAAACTGTTCATCAGTTTTGTAACTTTTGCAAAATTAACTTAGAAGAACCCTTGGTAAATAAAGTGGACCTGGAGGGAGATTTTTAAACCGCTATCTAGGGTCCTGTTATCTAATCAGTCTACTTAGACTGTGGAGGGGTGATGTATTCCATAAGACGCCCTGTGTGTCAAGCCAATACCATGATAGTGCTTTTTTGGTTGGTCCAGAATGATGAACGTTCTTAAGACAGAGAAGACTTACTTTCAAAATGGTTCCTGTGAGCAGATCAGTCTTAAAACTTCAGGTTCCTGAAATGATTAGTCAGGTATTAAAATGTCTGAGTGTGGAGTCAGGTAAATGGAGATTTAGTTCCTTCTATTTTAAGTTATATATAAGGTGACCTTTTGGATTAGAATGGCAACACTTTAAAACAAATTATTTCTGGACCTGAAGCTTTAAATTGAGTTTTAGAAGAGTTTCATGTTTACCACAGGAATCCCGTTAACAGAAATAACAACAGCACCACCCCGAGGCTGGGAAGACCAGACAGGGCTCCAGAAAACTGAGAGATCTGCTCTAAAGTCCAGCATACGAATAGGTGATACATCTTAGGGGACTGCGGCTTCCGTCTGCAGTATGGACATGCAACTGCTTCCTACTGTCCGTTTTTATTACTAAGCCATTGAAAGCCTGATTTTAAAGTTTATCACATGGAACAGCTTTAATAAGCACTGACCCTCTTCAGTGATAGCACTTTCTGTTCTTTTTTTTTTTTCCTTCCAGCTTTTGTCACAAATTCCTTAATGAATCCTATTTGGATGGTTAAAACCCGGATGCAGCTAGAACGGAAGTAAGTTATTAATTGTTCCTTCCTTAATATAAGAACTCGTAGGGATTTTTTTCTTCCGCTGATTCCAGCTGTGGGGTGGGCTGCACAGCATCCTGAGCCAGGCGCATCCTTGTTTTGTCTGGGTATAAGCATGTGTAGAAACTCCTTTTGTTTTGAGGTTTGTACTGCCAAGGGCAATGGGGAGACAAGGGACAACAGAAAGAACTCCCAAGGGGATGGTGGAAGTCTGCTCAGTTGTGGCACCAGATCCACGGTCGTGACATTCTCTCAGAGTCATGGGTCTCTGCTCTTGGCAGACCCCACCTCCAGTTGGAGTATGGTGGGCTCTCCTCCAGGTGACCTCTCTTTCAAATGAGAAGATGCCAGTAAGGGCAGAACAGCAAATGCCCCAGGTCTCAAAAGGGTCATTTTAATCTCCAAGGCTTTCAAATAGCCGAGATTTCTGCCCTGAAACTCTAGCCAGTGATTCTTAACATTTTTCATGCGGTGGATTCCTTCCAGTGAAGCCTACAGGCACTTTTTAGAATAATGTTTTGCAAAGCAGTGGAAACCAATTATTGAAATACAGTTATCAGTGTTTTTAAAAATTGCGATATAGTAATATACTTTTTTTTAAATTCGTTTTTTGACCGGCGGGGGTGGCAATAGGTTTATTTATTTATTTCAATATAAGTACTGGGGATTGAACCCAGGACCTCATGCATGCTAGGCATTCACTCTACCACTGAGCTATACCCTCCCCCTTAGTAATATACTTTTTTAATACATTAAATAACAAGATCAAACAGCATCCCAATGACTACCATAGTTTCATATTAATGATATTGGTATATGATGTTTTGTGATAGGATTCTAAGAACCCTTCTGTTACTAGGTTGCTTAGAAATGTGTGTGGGGCACTGGGAACTCCAGCTAGTACAGTCTAACTTTAAGCTACCTGTAAAGAAATGACGAGAGGGGACGGGCAAGAGCGCCCTCTGGCAGTGGCAGTGGGATCTGCTTAGCTTGTTTTTCTGTCCAGTGACCACCACAGCCTCTGAATTGTCTGTCTTTGATTCCATATTCCCCCTAATCCATTCTTGCTGAAAGAACTTTCTAAAATTCATCAGGGCTAGTCATTTTGAACTAGCAAGATTGCTTGCTCAGAATCCTGGAGTGAATCCTTTTTACTCTCAGGATCAAATCCTGACTTCTTGGCATAACTTACATTCAAGATCTTCTGCAATTTTCCAAAAATGTCACGTGCTCTCATACTTCCATCTCTCTTGAGTCTGCTGACCTTCACCAGGAATCTGTTTTCCCCTTCTTGTCCCTCAAGAACGCCTACTTCTCCTGCAAGCCTCTGACCAGCATCCTCTCCTGGAAACCTTTGGTAATCACCCCCAATTCCAGGTGTGCGCTTGGTGTCCGAATATCACTTCTGTTTAGTAGTGGATACACGCACGAGTCAGCTGAGAGCCTTTATATTCTTTCTTCTCAACCTGCCTGGTAATGACCCACGTTCAGGACATTTCCCAGCTTTGTTTGGGTGGATTCTGTGAACATATCCCCCAACAATGAGTATTTGTTGCATGCTTCCTGTTCACTAGTCACGGTGGAAACAGCAGAGGATAAGACATGGGCCCTGCCTTCCAGAAGCTCACAGCTTCACAGAAAATAAATCAAGAGAATTATAGGCTGGTGGGATAAGCAGCCCTCGGTGTTCCAGGACCCTGGAGGGTCCCTAATGCAGTCTAGGCAGGATGTGTAGGGAGGCGAGGCCTCTGGTGGCAGCAACGTCCCCCCCACCATCTGAAGAACAGCCAGGCGGGTGGCGGCGGTGACTTGTGTGTGCAGAAAGTCTGGAGGCGAGACAGCATTGTCCATCCTGAGCAGCTGAGAGAAGGGGTGTCCTGCACGTGGAGGTGCTGCAGCAGGAGGGAGTTACCAGATGATAAGGCTGAAGAAACGGGGCGGGGGGGGGGCATGTCCTGAAAAGCCCTGGCTGGGAATGGGAGTCTGGACTTGGCTTTTATTTTGGGGCAGTGGAGAGCCACTAGAGCAGTGGTTCGGGGGCTTGTCCCCCAGGGAATGTTTGGCAGTGTCTAGAGACGTTTTTATTTCTCACCCGTTCGGTGGCACCTAGTAGGCAGAGGCCAGGGTCGCTGCTAGCTACCCTACAACACCTGGGACAACCCCCAACAGAGAGCTTTCTGGCCCAAAATAGCAATAGTGCGGAGGCTGAGAAACCCTGCATTAGAGGATTTTAAGCAGGAGAGTGGCATGCTTGCATTCGTGTTACAGAGGTCACTCCAGGGCAGGAGTGGGGACACCCATCGAGACCGGAGCAGGAGGGCGCCCTGGTCTCCAGCCCACAGGCGGGGTCTTGGATGTGCACCCAGTGTAAACACGGTCCATCCCGGGATTCCGTTTGTATCAGGCAGTTTATGACCACTTCACATCGTGGGGTAGAGCATCCAAGCCTAAGGCTTTTGAGTTATTGTATCATCCATTCCATGTTTATAATTTTATAAATGTAGAAATAATAGAATCAAAATACGCCACTTGGAGACTAGAATGGTAAGAAAGCATTCTCGCACTCACCGCCCAGTCAGGATGTTGGTGAGCTTTCCTTCAGCGTATTTGTATCATAATTTGATTATACTTTACATATAACTTTGTCCTGCTGGCCACTTTAAGTGCTTCCCCATATCTCACTGCCTTCACAACTATCTTTTTTTTTATTATTTATGAATTTATCTTATTATTTTCATCATTATTATTATTTTAAATGGCGGTCCTGGGGATTGAACCCGGACCTCATGCACGCTAAGCACGCGCTCTACCACTGAGCCATACCCCTCCACATGACTGTCTTAGTTTACGTACCTATCCTGCGTTTAGACATTTGGATTGTTCTGATGACATTGCACTTGTATTTTCCTCTGTTTTGAGCATCTTCCATGTAGCTCTTTCCAAAATTCGCTCCAAGACTATGAGCACATATCTGTGACTCTGGGCCCAGGTGCACACACTGTTCTGTGGGCCGTCAGGTGTCCCAGCAGGTGGGCTCAGCCAACCACTGAACAGGGGGACGTGGCACCCATTGTTGATTTCTGTGTCACCCCATCGTCTTCGGGACTTGGTGCACAGCTGGCTCCTCACTGCAGGTCCTAATGGCCTGTCGCTGGTCTCCTTTATGCAGAGTGAGAGGCTCCAAGCAGAGGAACACACTCCAGTGTGCCCGCTACGTTTACCAGACGGAAGGCATTCGTGGCTTCTATAGGGGATTAACTGCCTCGTATGCTGGAATTTCAGAAACTATCATCTGTTTTGCTATTTATGAAAGTTTAAAGAAGTATCTGAAAGAAGCTCCATTAGCCTCTTCTCCAAATGGGACTGAGAAAAATTCCACCAATTTTTTTGGACTCATGGCAGCTGCTGCTCTTTCTAAGGGATGTGCCTCCTGTGTCGCTTACCCACACGGTAGGTTTTGCTTTCCTTCCAGAACAGTAAAGCGGCCAGCAGTTCGTGTCGGTGTGTCTAGACCTCTGAAGGTGAAATGCAGAGGCTGCAGGTAATGAGGTGACCGAGTCCCAGGGCAGCGGCTGCGGCACGAGGGCGCAGGTCATGTGAGCGATGGGAGCTCTGCTTTTCTCAGCTCCAGCTAACTGTGGTCCAGACTTTGATGGACAGAATGTGGGCCCTGTGTGGTGGAACTGTTGATGTTTTCAGAGAAGCCAGAAATCTGGATTTTACTTAAAATTTCTCAATTTTAAAAAATGACATGGAGGCCACGCTTTAAAAAATAGAGATCTCCCAGCCTCCACTTTGAATGGAGTGCTGAGTAAAGCTACTTTGGCAAGCTTATTTTGTAAGGAACTATAGACCTAATGTTCTACTGAACTACTTTAAAAGAAAATAGCATAGTTTATTGTGCCATGAAAAACCGGGTTTGTTTTCGAAAGCCTGCTGCACCGTCAGCTGTGACAAATGCACACGGTCAACTTATAACAGGTCATTGAGTCCCCATCGTGTGCTGGGGCACAGAGCAGCCCCGCAGGCTCTCAGAAAAGAGGTCAGGATGCCTCCCGGGTCACGTGCCCTGACGTCTGCTTGGCAGGCGGTGACAGGTGTGCTGTGGGTGCCGGGATGAGGGAGGGCCAGGTGGGCCGGGGTCTGAAAAGGTAGGAGGCAGGTTTTAAGCTAGACAGAGTGGAGAAGGATCCTGGTAGGAGGAGAAAGTTGGGGAGCACCTGGAAAGAAAGTCTTGTTGAAGATACTGCCATACTTCATACAATTTATACCTCCAGTGAAATGGCAGGGTTTGTTTAACTGGGAGTAAAAAAAATCATGAATGACCTTAAAATTAAGTCCCATTCAAACTAAGCTGTTTTCTATCCTTTAGAAGTTATTTTTCACTTTTGTATGTATACATAAATGTCCCTAATTGACCAATTCCCAGAATTAGAAAATGTTCTGAAAAGAGCTTTTCATTGTCTCTGCATGACTGTCCCGTCCAAACAGAGTGGAGACAGCAGAGCGCGTAGTTGTACCGGAACAGTTGTAAAGCTGTGCACTTTGAGTTGCCCTCGCATGCGTGGAAGTACAGTTCATCTGTAGCCTGCAATGTGTGATTTCTCTCCGCAGAAGTCATCAGGACACGGCTCCGGGAGGAGGGCACCAAGTACAAGTCTTTCGTCCAGACTGCTCGGCTGGTCTTCCGGGAAGAAGGTTACCTTGCCTTTTACAGAGGACTCTTTGCCCAGCTCATCCGGCAGATACCAAACACTGCCATTGTGCTGTCTACCTATGAGTTAATTGTATACCTGTTAGAAGACCATGCTCAGTGACGGGCCAGGAAATTGTGCTCTAGAAGAATAAAGCTGAAAAACTCTAGAGAGTTTTTTTTTTCCATTGATTAGAATGTTTGAGACCAAAACAGGAAAGGCCGTAAAATACCCAGCTCGTATCACCTGTTGGACGTTGCCTTTTGGAGTCATGCCTTCTGGAAGGTTAAAATTCATTAACGTTAACAGTTAATTAAAACTTTTGAGTTTTGTGGTTTTTGGGGTTTTTTTGTTGTTTTTAACTTAAGAGGATTTGGGATTAAGCAGCCAGTAAATTAAATCATGCTATTTAATTTAAGTATAAATTTGGTTTGTGTCCTCTTTCATGTCCACTGTACTGTAAAACTACAGCTAAGGACTTGAGCGAAGCATATACCTAAAAACACAGAAAAACTATAAAGTCAAAGTACAACCTGCTTTCTGATCTGACTGTAAGATCTTGCAGTGCTGGATGGGTAAGAAGTGTCACATTTTAGTGCCAGTGGGCAGACCAAGACAGGCTTCCCAGGTTTCATACAGGTTGATAATCTAAGCTTTCAGGCTGCTGAGTTAAAAAAAAAAAAAAAAGTACAACTTTCTGACACTAAATCTTTAATCTGACAGTAAAACTATAAATGTTTTCCAGAAGTTATCCTCTAGGCCCACTTTGCACCAAAGGCAAGAGATTTAAAGAACTGTTTACCAGTTACCTTGCTCCAGGATGTATTTCCTGAGGCTCAGCCCAGGCAAGCCCGGGGACCCTGTAAGCAAGTTTGGGCGCAGCCTCCCGGCGTGGCTGTGAGTGTGGAACATGGAGCGTCGCAGATGTCCCCTGTCAGGTCTTCACCCTGTTCCCGGGGCTCCACTGCTGGACAAGAGGGGCAGGGCACAAGGGTGACCACCTGCCCCTGGGAGGGTTCCCCTTTATTCTGACAGGAGGCCCAGGTGTGGTTTAAATACCCCAGTTCAAGGTTGGGGGAAAAAAATCCTAGAAATGAGAAAAGACCAGAGTTTTAAACTCATGCCACGCCCCCCACCCCCCATTTTTAAAGGAAATTTAATAAGGGACAAAAGAATAATAAGACAAGGCAGGTGAGATGGATGGTCTCCCATTAGCTCTTTCACTGGAATTTGCATGTATTAAATACATTAAGGTTATTTTTCAATCTGATTATCTAGAAGGATCCTTGATTTTAATAACCGATGCATTGTAGTTTCAGATTCAGTGGCAGATGGCTTCTCAGCCTCCTGGCTAAGATCAGGTGCAGATTCAGTGGAAGATACCCTGGTAGGGATGAGAGGAGGACACTTTCAAATTAAAGTCCACTTGAGTTTAATTTTGTTCACCTTTGGTCATAAAGGAGGTGAGCTGGTGCTTTAGAGCCCTCTAGTATAATTTGCTTCAACTGTCCATACTAAGTAGAAATCAAAATAAATGACTTTAGTCAAGTTTCAGTGCTCCTAAAATGTGTGACGGTGAAGAGATTTCTATTCCAGAAGCTCACTTAAACTGTTTAATAGTGACACTTAGCCACCCTTTCCTATTTTTTTTAACACCTTCCTATTTTAATATTTGTATCAAAACCTGAATTTTTCCTCAAGATTTTATCCAATATGAAGGTTAAAAGTTAGGTTGCTTAATATTCACTAGTTGGGTATGAGAATTATTTGGAAATAATTTAGAACTTACACATTCTTGAAGTAAGTTTGATGTTGACCTGGTATATTTCATTTTCTGCTTGCTCCTACGCCAGGGCATTGAAATGAAGAAGCACTGAGTACCAAAAGTAGGAAGAAAACAAGCATGAAAAAGTGATGTTTCCTTTATAAAGGGGCTTGTTGGATTTTAAAGTAGGAAATATCACTGAGCTGCTAATGGAGAAATCCCACGATTTATTTCTCTCCTCCTTGAGCTTAGTCACTGAGATTTCACCATTTTTCAGTAATCATATGTATAAGACTTTTAAAGCCTTCATTGCTTTCCATTGTGTGCCAAGCACTGTGCAAGGTGTACTTATTTTCCCATTTAAATTAATTCTGACAATCTTGTGAGGCACAGATTATCAGCATCCATATTTTACAAGTAAGAGAGGCTCCGAGGCATACGTGACTTGCCGGAGGTAAGTAGTAAACTGACCAATTGTGGGTTCGTGCCGCTTGTGGAGTAGATAAATGTTAAGGTAGAGAGGGTGTCCCAGCCTGTGCAGTGATCTGACCCGAAGCCAAGGTCCAGCAAACCGTTCTATTCCTTTCAGTGAGGGAGCATGATTCCACAGGTGTTACCCTGATGGAGGGGATCTGGTACTAGCAATGCTCAGGGCAGAGTTGTTGGGTGCATTCTTTGTACATAGATCACAGAGCCCTTGCTTTGAGTGGGATGTCACGCGAACACTTAGTCTTCCTTGAAAAGAGAATGGTGCTTAAATACAATGCCTCACATTTTGAAGGGAAGCTTCACTACTGTTCACTCATTTGCGGTGAAAGCAGCAACGGAGCACAGGAAAGCCTTTGCTCTGCCGCCCGCGTCCAAGAAAGGGGCTTCCACTGCAACCTCTAATCACTGCCTGGATTTTAGGCCCTGCTCCCTTCCCTCTGCAGTTCCTGGTGAGTGCACCTGACTAGGATGTGGACAGACCAACTAGCAACAGGAAACAAAGTAACATTTGTTGCTAAATAACCCATCACTATCCAGGACAGTAAGTACTCTATGTTGACCCCAAAAAACATGAATAGTGGGAGCATTGAGATATATATTGTGTAATTAAATACGAATGCTTCTGACTTACTGGTGGTTTTGTTTTTTGTTTTTTTTAGTTATAAAAGTAATTTAGCTCAAACCAGTAATGCTAAAACACTTGCATAAAATCAATCTTCACTCTCCTCCCCCGCAACTATTTGCAGTTCAATATTAACCAGCCTCTACTTCCTGTGAACATACACATAATATAGGAGTTTATTCAAACTTAGGTATTTTCAAAATTTATTTGCATGTGCTTTTTTTGTTTCATCCCTCTAGGCCAGTACCTCTGACATTCTGGTTGGGTTACGATCGATCGGAAGCATAGATCCTATGATCTAGTCGATCTCCTCCCTGTGGGGAGGGAGACGTTCATGTTTCCACAAACCAATTGATCATTGGAGTGGCTTCAGTCAAGTGGTTTAAGAAGCTCCAACTTGCCGGAAAACAGCATCGCGCACATGGGCCGGGTTTGGCTAGGCGTTGGGAAGACAGAACTAACGGGGGAAACTAGTTAAAACCAGCCGAGATGCCGAAGTTGGTGGACTTTGCGGGAGAGGCCCGGCGAGCGCGGCGGGAACGGAGAGCGCGGGGCAGGGCTCCGCGACGCCTCCCACCTCTGGCCGCGGGAGGGCGCACTCGGGCCGGCACCGCGACTTCCGCCGGCGCCCCGCCCAACGGGCTCGCCCCGCGCTCCGATTGGCTGCACGGCGGGAGCGCGCCGAGTCAGGGGGCGGGCCCGCGCCGGCTACAAAGCGGCGAAGGTCACGGCGCGAGAAGGCGCGCGCCGCCGCTTCGCGTCACGCCTGCGGCCCTCGGTCCCCCAGCTGCCGCCGCCGCCGCCGCCTGCCGCCTGTCCGCCGTCCGCCGTCCGCCGCCCGCGCGGGGAGCCATGGAGGGAGTGAGCGCGCTGCTGGCCCGCTGCCCCACGGCCGGCCTGGCCGGCGGCCTGGGAGTCACGGCGTGCGCCGCCGCCGGCGTGCTGCTCTACCGGATCGCGCGGAGGTGAGTGCGCGCGGCCCGCGCGGCCCACGCGGCCTCGGCCCGCCCCCGTCCTCCGCCCTCCTCCCGCGGCCCTCCCGCCCTCGTCGGCTCCGGGACCGCCCGGCGCCTCCCTGCCAGTGCGCCGCGAGGCCGGCGTGGCGGCGGGGCCTGGCCCTTGTGCCCCCGCGCTGAGACCCGCTGTGCACGCCCCCACCCCCGGAAAGAAGACCGTGCGGGGAATCTAGTGGGAAGCGGCTGAGCAGTGGGTTGGGGGACCTCAGGAATGTGGAGCGGGCGGGGACAGCCAGCGCGTGAGTTACGCACTTCCTCCCCCGCAGAGACCTGTGCTGGCGGAGCCGCAGGGTCTGCAGGGCCCCCAAATCCTGCGGGAGAATCGAGCGAGGGTCGGACTGCGCTCTTTTCGCCTTCATCCCGGATCCCTGGTCCTCAGGAGCACGCTGGGGTGGCACGATCCTAGCTGGCACTTTCTGGTGTACAGGCGCTGTCCCAGGCGTCGTTCTAATCTCACATTAGCCCATTTCCGAGTCACAGCCCCTGCTGTGCCTAGACAGGCTGAGAGACAAAAGAGCTACATAAACTTAATAATGAGAGCAGTCAGGGTGTGAACTGTAACACCCTGGCTGTGGAGCCGGCATCCCTAACCCCTGGGCACTACAGCCTCCAAGAGTAGGAAAGCCGGACATACTTCTGAGGTCTTTAAACTGGGCTGCGCTGCTGCTGAGCGGATTCAGTGGCTGCCCGCCGCCCTGGCCTAGGCTCAAAGATCGTGTTGACCCCCATTTTCAGAGCTGGCGTCTCATGGGTCGCCATGATCAGGGATAATAGCTTAATGGCCTCTTGCTTCAGCAGGGTCTCAGGGGCAGCCCCACTGCCTCCCTACTTGATCCACCTTCCAGGGCACAGGAAAAAAAAAGGTGGGGTTGTGAGAACATTCTAGGGACAAAAGGGGTGGGGTTGTAGCTTCAGCAAGGGATGTTGGAAGCTCAGCTCTTAGGTGGGAGAAGCGAAGGAACTTGCCCACAGCAAGTGGGGGAGCTGGGATTTGAGCCTGGAGGGTCTGTCTGTTCTTCTTTAGCCCTGCTTCTCACCCAAGGAGGAAAGAAGTGAGGGCGACTGAGTCACAGGCTTCCCGGAGGAGGAAGGGGTAGGAGGGACATCAGCTGTGTCTGCAGGATAAGCCAGACTGGCAGGCTGAGGAGGGGGCGGCCTCAAAGGGTCCCTGACAACCCACGCCTTTGCGTGTCCCAGCTTCTGCCCAATTTTTGGAAGCTGGAGGGGCTTGCAGGACCAACTGGTTCAAACCAGTCATTTTATAGAGGAGGGAACTGAGGTGCAGAAGTATCAGGCCACCTGCTCAGATTCCCAGAGCGTGTTGACAGCAGAGGTGTGTCCAGAGCCCGGTTTGTCTCTGAACACTGCTGCCTCCCAGTTAACCTGCCATGGGGAATGTCAGCCCAAGGATCAGAGCCTGGGCCAGGCATTGTCACCAGGCTTTGTAGCCCCCTTGTGTTGGTGTAGCTGGACTTGGACTAGGTGTGCTCACTGTGCCTCCAGCTCTTGCCTTGTGCTACAGCTGTCCCTGGGGGTCCCATCTCCCCTCCTGGGCTGCCAGCCACAGCTTTCCCTCTCGGAGACAGGCGTCTGGGGCATTGGTGCCGTGACGGGTGAGCTGATTGGAGTGAAGCCAGGAGGCCCTTTCACTCTAGTGGCATGATGCCAGGGTCATGGTGTTGCCTTGGGTCCTGTAGGTTGAGAAGGACCAGCCGTTACCCAGGAGGCTTGAGCTTTTACCCTAGAGCTTTTGTTGGGGGTCATAAATGCCACTGGCACAATTTAGACACAAGACCAGCCCCGCAGACTGATCCCTTCTCCCTTCTGGGGGAAGAACTGTGACTGTGAGGAATGTTGGCTTTGGCCACAGTATGGGTTTTGAATGACCCTTAGGAGAGCATGTGAGGAGAGTTGTTTTTGGAAATCGACTTGGCCAGGTGGGTGGTTGCCGCCTCAGCACAGAGACATGGACAGAAGCCTGCCCGCAGAGCAGGAGGAGGAGGTCACTTCTCTGAAGGGCTGCAGCCCCCCCGAGCCTCAGGCAGGGCCACCCTGGCTTCCCACCAGGCAGTCCTCTGGACTGGACTTTGTGTAACCTGGGAGGCAGGTGCTGCTGTTGTCCCCATTCTACAGATGAGGAAACGGAGGCCTGTCCTGTGGTACCACCTATTCAGCGGCAGAGCCCCGCCTCACTCCAGCCCTTCAGCTCGTAACCCAGCCCCGCACTCTGGGTCCTCACCGGGTGATGTGGCTGCCGCTCTGCACCCACTGGAAATCTGTGGAAGCCCGAATTATGCTTTCCTGGGCTTGCTCACCCTGTACCCACACAGTCCTAGTGGCTTCCCGTGCCTCTCCCACCCAGACTCCCACCCCCAGACTCTGCTGCTTGGTGTCATTTCCATCTGCTGCCAGCACATCCCTGCTCAGGACCTTAGGGGCCTCCCACGGCCCCCGCAGGTGTTTATTGGACTGTCCACTTTCTGGTCTTTAGAGACGGAAAGGATGCAGCCTCCTGGGTATAGGAGCAGAGCCTCGTTCAGAGTCCCTGTTTCCCACTCACCTCTCGCCACACTCTCCTAGTGCCGCACACTCTGGCTGAGGGGACCCCGCTCCCTGCACGCATGCCGGGTGGCCCCCCCGCCTTGCCCAGCAGTCCCGTCTGTTTGAAGGCCATCTGCTCGTTTGCCCTGCTGGCCAGCAGACCTGTTCTTCAGGGTGACGGCAGATGCTCCGCCTATTGGCTCTCTCTTGTGGCATCTGTCACCAGCTGCCCTGTGAGGTTGCGTTCTTGTCCTTGTGTCCGGGTCAGGAGTGGAGAACCTCGCTCATCTCTGCCTCTCTGCAAGCCTGGCGTGTGCCCAGCCTGCACGGGCTGTGCTGAATAACCAGGGTGGTCCCCCGAGAGCGGATCCGGGGGCTCTGTGTCTCAGTGTTGGCAGAACTGCTGTGGACTTAAGTGTGCTTTCCCTTGAGGCTGGAGCGACAGCGCGGAGGCGCTGAGTTGCACGTTGTCGCCATTGTCCCGCAGCCCAGGAGGCACTTTCTTGGATTCTCCCAGGTGAATAGGACATGTATTGCCCACTTGGGGCACAGAGGAGCAAGTGAGGAGCCATGTGGGGTCTAGTAAGGACCCCTCCCCTATGAGGCTGTCCTGGGACATCCTGTTGGGGTCCTGCCAGAGGCTGACTACCTGAGGGAACTAGCCTGACTCTCGGAGACCATCTTCTAGACCCCATTGGGCCAGCACGCGGTGCCTAGAGTCACGGGCTATGTGCCCGGCTCTCCTCTGGGGGTTTCTCAGAGCCTGGTGGAGACTGGTTACACATTGGCCTTCACCAGTCTCTGACAAACCCCATTCTGCCCACCCTGCCCCCTGGGACAGGGACTGAGCCTTCCATGTGGCACAGTGCTGGGCTCACAACAGGTGCCCAGTCCTTGGCAGGGTCCTGGGCCCAGGGCCTCATGCTGCAGCCCTCTGAGTGGTGGGCTAGAAGTGACCCCCCGCCCTCTGCCCCCCACCAGACCTGTAGGGCCTGGCAGGGTGTCAGGCACAAACTTTGTTGTAACTAAAAGTTTGTGTTTGGGGCCAGTGGGATGATAACAGTTAGGGGCACGTGTTCATCTTTTTCTTCCCCATTGTTTGGGGCTTGTGGAGGGATGGTTCCAGAGTGTGCAACTGCCCCTGGTTCCTCCTGAGGCACTCCTCCTATCCTTGGCTGCCTCGGGCCTCCTCTGGCCAAGAGCACAGCACACAGGTAGCAGGAGCTGGGTTAGCACCTTCCAGACCCTCCCAGCCACCCAGCCTCTGGGGCCCAACCTTTTCCCTGAGGCAGCCTGGCCAGGACTCTTCTAATTGTCACAGGGACATTGTGTCTTGTCACCTCAGATACTGTCCACCACAAATTGTGGGTTGACCCAGAGCCTCACTGGGGTCGGAGGTTGTTGGCTTGGGGGAGAAGCGGGTTGAGGAGTTTAGGAGGGGAGCAGGGTGGGGGACATTCCTTGAGCAAGAGCAGGACCTGGGCTGCTGGCTCAGAACAGATTGACCCAGCAGATCCCTGGTAGAAGTGGGTGTGGGCCCAGAGGCCAGGCCCACCTGCCTGGCAGCTGTGAAGACTGTTCGAGCTGTAAGGTCAGCCATGAGTGCGCCCCCAGATGTGACCCATAAGCGCCCACAAGACTCAGAGTGGCAGGAGCCCTCAACCCCGGGCAGGGATTACGAAGGGCTGAGGGTGACAGGAGCCAGAGCCGCTGGCCCAGGGGCCAGGGCTAATCTCCCACCTCCCCTTCCTGTCACTCGCTTTCAAGGCCAGGCTCATTTCCCCAGCAACAGAGCTGGAGGTTCAGGGTGGAAATGATGACTTCCTGGGCGGAAGGGGCTTCCGTGCCTGTCCCCCTGGACCCAAGCCTTGGCTCCTGCTTCCCCACCATTGGTCCCTGGGGCCAGTCTCTTACTCCCTTCCTGTCTATCTTTATTTGTGGGCTGCCAGCTCTTTTGCTGGCTCTTCTCCAGCCAGGGTGCAGTGGGCTTCTGGGGCAAAGGAGGCTGACGGACCCATCGTGAGGACAGCAGGGCCTAAGGGGCAAAGGAGCCTACGTCATCACCCCTGGGGACCTGCCCCTGTGCACTGTTAAAAAGAAACCTGTAAAGCAGGTATAAATTAACAAAGAGAAAGCCAAGTGCTGGCATCTCAGCAGAGCGGGTTCCCACACCGCTAGCTGCCTCCTTCCACTGCTCTTTGCACGAAGCCCAGAGACGCTGTCAGAATGCCTCCACTGACCACCTGCCCAGCTCCGCGCTTTCCTAAGTTCTCTTGTTTGATCTTCTCAGCAGCCTCTTTGGGGCGGGGATTATCATTATCCCTGATGGCCAAATGAAGGAGTGCAGTGGAGGTTCCAGGAGGTAGAATGACTTTCCCCAAAGGCCACATGGTGACCACAAGGCTGCACTGCCCAGTGCTGCTGTTTCTGGGTCTTGCCCGCTGACTCGATGCTGGAGACAAGGTGGTCCCTTGTGATCCATCATGAGGGCTTTGGCCTGAGCTGGGGTTGGGGCTGCTGGGGGCGCCCTCTGTGGACCTTGGGACCCTTCCGTGCGGGGTCTGGTTCCATCCACTTCTCTCTGGGCTTCCAGTTCCCCTCCCCATCCCCACATTAATTACCAGATGTTGGGCGTTTAGCCAAGCACTGTTAGCGCTTCCCACACTTGAGGTGTCTTGTTCCCAGTTAACAGATGATAAGACTGAGGCTTGGAGAACTCTTGGAACCTGCCTGTGGTCAGTGGAGTGGCAAGGCCAGGAGGCAGCTGCAGTGTCAGGAGCAGGAGTTCTGCTTCCTGGGGGCAGCCTTTCTTCCAGGCCCCTGACCACCCCAGGGACAGGGTAGTGACAACCAGCGCTCTGTGTTGGGAAGCACCTTTAGTGTGTCTTGTGTCATTGGATCCTTGTAACATGCAGATGCCCTGGTTCTGGGATTACCCCCACTTGGACGTGGGCTGAAGCTGAGAGAGGAGAAGCCCATGGCTAGAAGCTGGCAGGGCCAGGGACTCTGGCTCCCAGAAGCGTGGGCTCAAGCTGTCTTTGGACAGTAGGGGTGTCCATGTGGAATATGGCTGCCCACCCCAGCAGAGGCCCAGACTCGGAAGGCTGAAGGTGGACTCTGAGGGTGAGCAGGCGGACAGGAGCAGCAAAGCCAGGACCCCGGGGCTCAAAGAGCTGCCACTCATCACCCGCATTGTTTTAATTCCTGGGATTGGAGGGGTTTGCTGGGCAGTTGCTGTGCACCCCTCCCCCTCTCGACACCATCCCCCAACACACAGTCAGTGAGATGAATGGAGGGGCCTTAAGCATAGATCCCTCGATGTCTGGGCTGGGATTATCCTGCAGACCCCACCTGTCACCACATGTGTGGCCTGTGCGGGCCCCTGTAGCTGGCCTGCCCTGTCCCTCTGCCAGTCAGGATTAGCCCCTGGCTGAGCAGCTGTCTGTAGTCCCCACCCCTTGGCCTCCTTGGCCCTCGCTGTCCTGGGGGTTTCTGTGAAGCACAGGAGGCTCCTTCCATCTGGAAGCTCCCCAGGGAGCACCATTTGCACAGCCTGGGAACAGGCCCAGGGTCTGCAGGCCTTGCGGGGAGGGCAGGCATCCTGGAGCTGGTCGCTGTCTGCCCCATGGCCTGCTGGCCCTGACCCCCATTGCCCCCATGCCTGAGCCCCAGGACAGTGGGGCCTGGTGGACCTGGGTCCCCATGTGGACACGTGGAGCCGAGGGATCTGGTGAGTCTCCAGCTGCCCCCAGGGTCGGGGGGAGTCTGCCTCGAGGGCTGAGGAGAAGCAGACGGACACACGGTGTCCAGTCAGGGTCCTCGCCCTCACAGCGTCCTCTCCTCCCCCGGCCTGCTTCCTGCACATCCTCCCTGGTCTCCGTCACGCCGGTGACGAGGTCTCCCCACTGATTCCACTCCGTCCTCGTCCCCAGGATGAAGCCGACGCACACCGTGGTCAACTGCTGGTTCTGCAACCAGGACACGGTAGTGCCCTACGGGAACCGCAACTGCTGGGACTGCCCCCACTGCGAGCAGTACAACGGCTTCCAGGAGGTGCGGCCGCACATCCCCTCCCGTCCCGGGCCTGTGGGCCCCACGCCCTGGCCCTGCACCCCTCCTTGGAGGATGAGGAAACAGGCTCAGGGAGCCAAGATGACTTGTGCGGAGTCACACACTAAAGGCAGATTTGGGTTCAGTTCCAGATCTTTCTGGCTCCGAAGCTCGTTCCCTGCTCTGCACTAGCCTGGGGTCGCAGGCTTTCTGCGGAGCCGAGTAATGAGGAGTTCAGGCCTCGCAGGCCATGAGGTCCCTGGCACCCACTCGGATCTGCCGAGCCCCTGTAGTCAGTGTGTCTGTGGTCCAGGAGAGCTCTGTTCACAGACATGGGTGGCAGCCCACCAGCTGTTCGCCAACCCCTGTGACAGACTCAGTCGGGTCCTGAGGAATGATACGGGGTGGGGGTGGGGGGTAAGGGGGTTCCAGGCTGCACTCCCAGTGTCTCGCCTGTTGGGGTTCCACGTGAAGTTTCTTCGGAAGAAGAGCTTCTGTGTTGCGTGTAAAGAAAGTGTTAGCAGCCTGGGACCAGGCTCACGGCGATGGAGCCCCCTGACTCAGGTCTTCCTCCCCCAGAACGGAGACTACAACAAGCCGATCCCCGCCCAGTACCTGGAGCACCTGAACCACGTGGTGAGCAGCGCGCCCAGCCCCCGCGGCCCCGCGCAGCCCCCACAGTGGGTGAGCAGCCAGGTGCTGCTGTGTAGGAGGTGCAGCCACCACCAGACCACCAAGATCAAGCAGCTGGCCGCCTTCTCGCCAAGAGACGAGGTGAGGTGGGCACGGGGAGGGGCCGAAGTGCTTTAGAGCAGCTGAGAGGCATCTGGAGGGGAACCCCCTCCTCACCCTGCCCCTGTCCATGCTGGCCCCACGGCAGAGGGGTTTGCCCCTGGGCGGGGGAGGTGAGTAGGGTCTTCTGGCTCCAGCTTGGGGCCCTGTTGGACCCGTCCTGTCCACGTCCCTCTGAGTGTGACTTGCCTGCTGCCGGCAGGCGGTTTGCTCTGGAATTGGTGGAGGGTGCTCCTGGCTTGTGGGAGAGGAAGGGAGATGGGTGCTGCTGAGAAGCTGGTTGTGAGGGCTTGCCTCCCTGGCCCCATTGAGCCCAGCAGCCCTGTCGTCTAGCTCATCCCACCTCGCCCAGGCTGGGAATCCCACGACCTCAGGAGAAAGTCCCAGCTGAAGCCCAGGGACATGGACTTTCCCAAGGCCCAGCCTGGGAGGGAGGGAGGGAGGGAGGAGGGAAGGGGGAAAATGGAGGGGAGCCTGGGCTGATCAGGGAGAAATGGGGAAGCGGCAGAAAGAAGGGAAGGCACGTGTGACGAGGCTTCTTCAGTCTCAGCGGGAGAGCAAACGGATAACCCTCCGGCCCTGCAGACAGAACTGCTTGGCTCTCTTGGGAACGCTGGGGGTAAGGGGAGAGGTTTGTTGCTGCTGCACCTCTTGGGGGAGGACAGATGGGACTCAGGTCTCCTGTGCTGTCCCTGAAGCCCAGTGGACCTTTGATTCCCACTAAAGCCCTGGCCCAGCCAAGGGCTCTCTAGTGTTGTCTGGATCCCTAGGCTTAAGGGGTGAGGCACGCCCACCTCTGGGTTGTCCCGTCTGTCTGCATCCAGGTGGTGTCAGCCCAGAGCTACCTTCTCCCGTGGCTCACCCGCCTTCCTGGAGCCCTGGTGTCTGGGAGCGGGGCCATGTCCCAAGTTCTGGCCTCCAGGTGCATCCTGTGGAGCAGCAGAACTTGGCTAGAGTGTCTCCTGTCACTTGAGGCCCCCTGCTGCATCCCGGGCTCTGGGTGGCCCTTACTCCTGATGCCCTCACCGCACCCAGGGGGCCGTTTGTCTTTTTGGGCGGTGGAGGAAGCCAGTGCAGCGTGGGGGCGACCTGCCCGTGGTCACCCTGCTCAAACATGAACTCAGGTCCGACCTGCTAGGCAGGCAGCACCAGGCCCCTGAGCCTCTGCCCCGCCCCCCACAGGGCAGGTACGACGAGGAGATCGAGGTGTACCGGCACCACCTGGAGCAGATGTACAAGCTGTGCCGGCCCTGCCAGGCGGCCGTCGAGTACTACATCAAGCACCAGAACCGCCAGCTGCGCGCCCTGCTGCTCAGCCACCAGTTCAAGCGCCGGGAGGCTGACCAGACCCACACTCAGGTCTGAGGGGTGGCCCCAGCGCATTCTGGGCATCACAGCCCCCAAGTTTGTGCAGGAGACCCCTTCACAGAGGACTCAGCCCAGTGACCGGAGGGCAGCTCTTCAGAGCTGAGGTCCTTTTCCCTGGGGCAGCAGCCTTCTAGTGGGGCCGTGTACCAACCTGCCCCCAGACCCGGAGTGGAGCAGGTGTCCTGAGCGGAATGGCTTGGTATCAGGACGCATTTGTTACCTGCCTGTTTGATGGGTTTCTGAGTTTCCCTGCTGCAGCCGGGCACTTTCCCAGCCCTTGTGTTGGTTCCTCACAGCACCTTTGTGGTGGGTGCTTTGCTGAGCACTGTGACTCCCATTTACAGCTCTGGAAACCAAACTCAGGGAACTTAAGTAGCTTGCAGAGGGCCATACACCTGGTGTGCCGTGTCACCAGGATTTGAACCCAGGACCGGCTGGCTAAAGTCATCATTAATTTATCCACTGTATTCAGATAAAGGGATGTTATGGTTTAAAAAAATCTGACATAGTAGTAAGTGGATTTAAAAGTAAAAGCCATCCTCCCCAGAGAAATTCCCACCCACCCACTCCGGTCCCCAGAGGTGCGTCCCATTGGCGTGTGGCTCCCAGGCTGCAGCCAGGTCCCTGACCACACGGCCATGCCGCCAGCCCACATGCCTGCTTGCCCAGCAGGGCACCCTGACCCTTGGTTTCCTCCCCTCCACCCTGTTCCCAGACTGGACGACTTGTTGCTGTATGTTTTAACTTAACTTTGGCCTGAGTTATCTGTATATTTATTACAATCCCAGTTAAAACCACAATAGGAATTTTTGATAAGAACTTCATGATTGAAAAACTTTGAAAGAAGAGCTCAGTGTAACGTGAAAAGGGTTTCTGTGAAGAACGTGGTAGCGCAGTGCCCGCCCCCCAACTCAGTAATTCTCACAGTGGGATGATGGCCCAGAAGTGAGACAGATTAATGGGACCCAGTGGTAAACCAGAAACCAAGCCAAGAGTGTCTCAGCATTTAGGGCATCTGGCCATCAGGAACTGAGTGGATTCTTGGGCAAGGACTGTGGGGCCCTGGCCAGACCCCTGTGCGTAGAGTGGGCCCCAGGATGGGTGGGTGGCTCTGCCCATCTCACTGACCAGTCTTTCCGTCCCTCCCTCAGAGCTTCTGCTCATCTGTGGTGAAGGCCCCGGTCCAGGTCATCGTGCTCCGTGCCCTTGCCTTCCTGGCCTGCGCCTTCCTGCTGACCACTGCGCTGTATGGCACCAACAACCCCTTTGCCCCTGGGGGCCCCCTGCCCCCAGCGCTGCCGCCTGGTGGCAATGGCTCGGCCACACCTGACAATGGCACAGCCCCTGGGGCCGAGGGCTGGAGGCAGCTGCTGGGCCTGCTGCCGGAGCACGTGGCAGAGAAGCTGCGCGAGGCCTGGGCCTTAGGGCAGAGCCACCAGGTGGGCGTCGTGACACTGGGTCTGCTCACCTGCCTGCTGGCCATGGTGCTGGCCGGCCGCATCAGGTATGTGTGCAGTGGGTGGGGCAGGGGTCTGCGTCTTGGACTGTGGCCTTGGGACAGGGCTCAGTGGGAGGAAAGCTTAGGTCTGGAGTCAAGGGACCTTGCTGGGCGCACAGCCGTTGGCTGAGCTCCATGATGCAGCTGGAACAAGACTCCATCCTTCTTCTCCAGCAGCTGGAAATCCAGTGGGCAAGAGTAGGGCAAGTGACTTGCCTTAGAGGGGCAGCAATGTTAGAGCCGGCCCACCACTTACTGCCATGTGCCAGGGCCACTGGGGCCACGTTGCCTTGCTTCCGCACCTCAGGCTCCTCACCTGCAGAATTGGAGTGATGATAATCTAGCTCGTGGGTTGTTGGAGGGTCAAGTGGGAATTCCTTGGGTCCTTGCTTTGCTTCCCCATGCAGTTGCAGACCCTGTACCAAATAGTGTCTGTGTCATCCCACAGTGACTCGGGGGTATCTTAGCCCTAGTTCACAGACTAGGACACTGAGGCTCGGGAGAAATACTGACTCAGAGTCATACAGCGTTTAAGTATTGGGCGCTGCACCAAGAGGCCTACACTCTCCTCTTGGCCCTGGATTCTGTCCTGAGCGGGGCCAGGGGTGCGGATGAAGAAGGCAGGACATCATAGGAGCGAGAGAGCTCTTCTCCCACCTTGATGGGCTCTCATTCCCGCTCTCCCTGCAGGCTCCGGAGAATCGACGCCTTCTCTACCTGCCTGTGGGCCCTGCTGCTGGGGCTGCACCTGGCCGAGCAGTACCTGCAGGCTGCCTCGCCCAGCTGGCTGGACACGCTCAAGTTCAGTACCACGTCCCTGTGCTGCCTGGTGGGCTTCACGGCAGCCGTGGCCACGAGGAAGTCAACAGGCCCACGAAGGTTCCGGCCTCGAAGGTCAGAGAAGCAGCAGTGACTGCGGGGGGAGGACAGACGGACGGACAGGCCCAGGGCTTTGCCCCCAGCCCGGACGGGGCACCTCTGTCTTGCATCTTTCTTACCTGCCTCATTCCCACCCCCGCCCATCCTAGGGCCCCTGGTCCTGGCCCAGCCCCTTCTCCCAAGAAGTTGGGCCTCCCCACCTCTTCTTTCTGGCTCCACCAAGCCACTCCCCAACCCAGTGTGCTCCCAGGTGCTCTCTAGCTGCTCACCACTGCTGCCACCTCTCTGGCCAAAGACCCCCTCACTGCCCTGAGACTGGAACACAGGGGGCCCCCACACTGCCTGCCTTTGACCTGTGGCTTTTTGCTGGTGGCTCTGGGCACCCCCATGCTGGCCACGGCCCTTCTCCTGGCTCTGACACTAGTGGGAGAAGGTTGAGAGCCTGCTGTCTGCTTCTCCTCTTGCCTTGCCGAGCGCTGGGCCCTTGCCGTATGGCCTGACGACTCGGGCTGCTTGGCGCAGGCAGGTGCTGCTGGTTTGGGGCCAGAGCGGAGCTCCCTACCTCGTCCCAGCATCACTTCTCTGGTCTGCCCCATTGGTCCTACCCGTTGCCCAGCCAGCCCTGCCAGAGCTGGTGGAACCAGAAGGAGGCAGGGCTGCCCCTTGGGTTCCCTGCTCTGAGGCCTTGGTGAGACCCTGTTATCCCTCAGCCTCCTTCCCTGGGAACAGAGAGCGCAGTTCTTAGGCCCAGACTGGCCTCGACCATGAGTTTGTGGGGCAAGGCCCTTCTCAAGGTGGTCAGTAGAAAGGCCATGTTTCTCCTGTGGTCAGCAAGTTTCTTCTTAAGAGCCAGGCTGTGGTGGGAGCTCACTCAAGTGGGCGGGGGAGGTGGGGTCTGTATACTCTTCTCTTTATTCATCTGTCTTTCGGGCATCGCTGTGAGCCAGACAGAACTCGAGCACACACACTCTGCCCATCTTCTGGGAAGCCCCCAGTTCTGCCCTGGAAAGGCAGGACCCCGACCCTTATGGAAAGCCCTCCAGTCACTCCCTGTAGGGACTGGGGTTCAGGCTTCCCGGGCCAGGGCTGCCCTAGCTGGCTGGCACTGTGGGGCCTGAACTGCTCTCATTGGCCCTGTCTCCTTCCCCCCATGCCAGGGGTGTCCCCAGTTTCCTCCAGCCCCACCCCAATATGATGCCTGGGAAGAGTCCTGACTCCCTGAGGTTAGCACAGGGTAAGGGGCCCAAAGGACACACAGGCCCATGATGATGTCAGGTCATTGTCACCTTGTCCCTCTCTGGCCAGTCACTACCCTCCTCCTGGCCCCTGGAGTCCCTCATGGAGAGCACCGAGGCTCCTGCTTCCCACTTCCAGGTAGGGCTGCCACAGCCTCGCTCTCCCTGGGTCAGCAGGACGGGAGGGACAGCTGTGTGGTCCTGGCCAGGCCCTGCTGTCCCATCCTGTTTGCCATCTGTGGAATGAGAAGTGGACTCCTCTCCAGGGCCCTTGGGTGCTGACCTTGGTGTATACATGCTCTGGAAGTTGAGGTGCCATCCACATCTGGAGGAGGTTCTCAGCCTAGGGGTTGCCTTCTACGGCTCCAGCAGGAAGGTAGACCAAGGCTGTCCCCTGCCTGGCATCTTGCCCTCTGGTGACCTCAGTGCAACCCCTCCAGGGCCCTTGTGTACTGCCACACATCACTGTGACCACAAGCTCCTCTCTAGGTGTGGCCCCAAGTGTGCCAACCCCTCCCCTCTGCACATCAGAGCCCAGGAAAGGCAAAAGCTGATTACATGTGTCACACTTAGGAAAGGGCCGTCGACTAGCTGGGCCTGAGGGGCAGGTGAGAGTGCCCTGGTCAGACCCTCATAGAGCCCCCAGGGTGCAGGGGAGTCATGCCCGAGCCCCACCAGCACGAATCCTCGTGTTCTCTGGCCACCCAGCCCCACTCACCTGAGCGATGGGGTGGCAGCCATGCCGCCCTCGGCATCCGTGTGGGAGAGCCTGGGTGGGTCAGGAGCCGCCCCCGGTAGCTGTATGGCCTCAGACCAGGCCCGTCTGGCTGGGCGCAGCTTGCTCTGGGTGGAGGGAGAGCTGGAAGAGCACTGACTAGGAGGAGGGGTGGGTGGCTGGCCTGTCAGCGGGGAGGGAGCCCCTGTCTGTCCCTCACCCCAGTCAGCCAGCCTCAGGGAGAGGAGGCGGCAGGTGCCAGGCGGGGGACCAGTGTCTGTTGGCTGTGCGTGCCTTTGTATCTGGAACCTCCTATTCTCAAGGAAACTGATGGCGCGATGCTAATTATTGCTTTTCTTGGCGTTGAGTAGAAGTGGGACATCTGTGTGTATGTGTGTATTTAAGTTAAATTATTTATAATAACCAGAACCGGCTCTCTCGCTGGCCAGGAGCCTGCTGAGCAGATGTCTTTCCTGCCCTCTAGCGGGGACGGGAAGACGCCCTCGTGTCATGAGATGGACCCCGTCAAAGGAAGGCTTCCTGGCCTTTTTAGAGTTTGTGTGGTGTTTTAAAATTACCCATCTGTCCCTTGAAGTCTCATTCCTCGGAGCGTATTGCAGCACCTTCCAGCGGTACTGGCAACAGCTGAGGAAGTGCAGGCGCCGCTGGGATCGTGCCTTGTTAACGGGGACCGTGGCGGCCCTGCTGGGGGCCTCTCCCCTCCGCTGGGGACAACCACCTGACCGTCCGGGATCGGGGTGACAGCCCCCGAGAAGTGAGGGAGGTGCCATTGGACACCTTCTCCCTTTGGGCTTGGGGTTCCCGCCCCGGGCCGAGCGGGCTCCCCCATAATGCTTGCCCCAGAGCCCACCCAAAGGGGCCCGTGTCCCCTCGGCCCGTGGCTGTTGCCGAGTGTCCTGTCCTCTGTTGTGTGGTAGAACGTGGATGACTGTCTAGTGACCCTCTAATCACTGTAATCGCAACTCCCGGCCGTAGATGTAGTGTTTTTGATGCTGTATTTTCAATAAATGCCTCCGGGGCCCTGCTTTTACCCGTGGGCGTCAGGCACCACGTCTTTGTTTTTCTTTCACGATCCTTCAGAGGCTTCTGCACAGGGGGCGGGGGCTCTGGGGGACGAGCGTGCCCCCCCAGAGTCAGGTGTGGGAGCTGGCAACGTGGGCACCAAGCGGCTTGAGGCCAGGCCATCCTCAGGTGCCCTGCTGGGTTGTGTTTTTCCTCGTCGTCTCAATAAACCGCTGCTTAAAATACAGTCCTTTCTCTCCTCCCGCTCCTGGCTGGGGCGGGGACTGGGTGGGAAAAGCAGACGTCCCCTCAGCGTCAGGTGGGCTGCAATACAACCTGCCACCTGCTCCAGAGCCCCTTGGTTCCGGCGGATGCCAGACTGGGATTCCGGACTGAGTGCCCCTGAGACGGGGTTTGAGGGCACAGGCAGTGGGGGGGCCTCGCCAGAGGAAGCTGATATTCAGGCAGTGCTTGGGAGCCTGGCGGAGGTGGGGCCGACTGTCTTCTGTGGCGCCAGGCTGAGGGCTCACCCTTCGCGCTTCACAAGGATCTGCTAGTTAAGTCCCAGCGAGAGGGGTCGGAATGAAGAACTATCTCCCCCTCGGCGCCACCAGTTTTAGTTGCATCAGAGATTGGGAAAGCACCTGTGGCCTGTGCCAGGTGACTGAGACACTCAAGTTATAAACGTGGGCAGCCCCAGGTGTGAGAAGGATCTGGGAAAAGCAGGAAAGAGCTGGCAAGACCCAGCTCCTGGGCCCAGCTGGCCGCCTCTGAAACCTGCGGCCTGACTTGGCCCCTCTCCTCTTACTTGCTGGTTACTGCAGTGGGGGGCCTTTGGCCAACTCCCAGTCTTGCCTGTGGTCTGCGCAGTGGGGTGGCTCAGGGGCACCAGCGCCGAGTCCTCCTGCCGCCCACTGAAAGGCCTTGACATGTCTGCTGCCAGGCCCACGCACCCTGCCGTGGCCAGGCTGCTGCTGCACACGGCAGACAAGTTCTCTGGGAGGTGCGGGCCCCAGCTGGGGACAGGGCTCCCTGCCTGATCGGATTAAGCTGGCCAAAGCTGGTCCCAGCGCAGCTTCACTGCCCCTCAGTGCCTGATGGTCCCCTGACCTCAGGCCACTCCCCAAGGAAGCAGCTGTCCTGCCAAATGGTGTCGCAATTTTAAAATGACAATACAAGATTATATCTTGCATTTAAATGCAGAACCTTCCCCAGGCATTTTGGGGAAAAGGAGGTGGGGGTCAGACAGGCTTAGGCAGGACAGGTTAGCAGGTGGAATGCAGGCGCATCCAGGCTGGGGCAGCCAGGTTGACCAGACTCCTCTGAAGGTTTGCTTGATGAGTTCCTGCCTCGCTGTCCCTGTGTGCCTGAAATACTGGGTCCCCCCCTTTGATTCTGAAGTCCAGGTGGCCTCCTGGCACTTTGACAGGCATTAAGGAGGTCACATGATCCTCCAGGGGGGCATAGGCTGATCCCACACTTTCCTCATAAACTTGTCTGAAGTCAGGGGCAGGGGTGAAAGAGGGAAGTCAGTGGAGTGAAGCTTGGCCAGTGGTGCCCGAGTGTGCGGTTGTGATGGGCACAGGGTGGGGCCCTTAGCCGGCCCCCGGCTCTGCAGCAGGGCCTGAGCCAGCCTGCCTGTCCGTCGGCACATTGTCCATGGGCTCAGTTGTCCCTTGGGACTGAGGTAAGGCTGGACCTCCTGCAGCTCCGTCCAGACGGCGGACTAATAATGTATTAACTGCCTCTGTCCCTCCCCCTCTGTAATCGGTTGCCTTAATCAGAAGCATGGTTGACATTCTGGCTTGGGGCCACCAGGTCCTGTTGTGTGATCTGTACCACTCTCGAGTTAAAGAGACACTGTCACCTTCCGTCTTTTGAACTGCCTTGCGATCGTTTACAGGTCTTTCTGAGGTCAAGTTTGGCTGGTGTCCCACGAGAGCCTCTTCCCGGGGATTCCCAGGCCTGGCTGCCTCCCCCTCCACTCTGCCAGGGCCTTTAGAGGAGGGGCTGGTGTCTGAGAGCAGAGGGCAGCAGTGGGACTCCCGGAGTCGGGCCCTAGGGAGCAGGGGGCTCCCCGAGCTCGGCCGCTGTCAGGAGGCTCTGGGCACTGAGTGGACGTGGCACAGAGGAGCCCAAGGCCGTTAGCCTGACGGAGCACATGGCGCAGGGCTGGGTGTTTTTGCTTCAAGATGAAGGGTTGGCGTGAGGTTGGTAAGGGCGACAGTGTCACTTTAATACTGAGACTCGTAGTGGAACTAGTTTGCTGTGAAGCTGGGGGTTGGGAGGGGGCATGCAGGGAGGGGTGGGTCACGCTGGCACCTCCCAGCCACCCGCTCCTAATGGCGTGAATGTGGTCGGACTGCTTTTCCGCTTCAACTAACACACGCCTCCTCTGGGACCCCGACTCAGGCCCCACCTCGCACTGTGGGAGAGGGGAGGGGACCCGCCACGTGGAGGCCGCCTGCAGAGCCCTCCCAGGCTGACCCTGGTCCTCTCTCCCACGCCCATGGGCTCTTGCAGGTACTTCCCGGGAGACTCTGCCGGCCTCTTCCCCACTAGCCCCGGCCTGGCCATCCCCTGCCCGAGTGTCACGGGCTCTTCGCCGTCTCTGTTCATCCCTACCCCGCCCGGCTTCCTGCCACTCGCCAACCAGCAGCTGTTCCGGACACCGCGACGGGCCTCGCCCTCCTCGCTGCCCGGCCGCCTCAGCCGGGCCCTCTCGCTGGGCACCATCCCCTCTCTGACACGAGCAGGTGAGGACTCGGGTGGGCAGAGCGGGGCTAGGGGTGGCTGGGCACAGGGTCTCTGGCTGAGCACAAGGTGGGAGATGGTGCAGGAGGGCAGTTAGAGCTCCTGCTATAGAGATAGGCGGAACTGGGTTCAAATCCTGGTGTCTCTGCTCAGTAGCTGCCGTAGCCAAGGGACTTAAACATCCTGAGCCTCATTTTCCCTCAAAAAAAAAAAAAAAAGGGTATTAGTGGGACCTGCCTCGTGGTGGTAGTGATGTTGCTGGAAAACTGGTCTCTGCACCCTGATAGCCAAATTGAAAGTCAGACAGAGTTTGGGGAGGATAGAAAAGAGCAGCTTTATTGCTTTGCCAGGCAAAGAGAGTCACAGCAGGCTAGTGCCTTAAAGACTGTGGGCCTGTCCTGGGGTTTCATAGAAAAATGGGAGCAGGAGGGTGATAACAATCAGGGTGTGAGCAGGGGCTACATTCCTTTCATCTTGATAAGAACTTGCTGTTGTTACGGGGGAGTTGAGGAGGGTCTGCCCATTTTCTTGAGGTTCAGTCCATGACCTTCTTTCAAGACCTCTAGGGTAAAAGGATGAGTTATTCTAAGAAAAGAGTGCACAGGGAGGGGAGCGGGTTAGCTAGGAGTGCAGGCCTGAAGCACTCAACAGCCGTCTTGTCAGTTTTCTCCTCTTTCAGTGAGGGTTAAAGAGGATGACATATTTAAAGCGCTGAGGCATCCAGCCGATAAATGTCCAGGCCCATTGGGTTTATCTTTTATCACATTTCTTAATTCATTGCTGTTGTTTTTAGATCTTGGGGACTGGGAAATTTGCCCCTGGCTCTTCTGTGTGGTCCAGAGGTCAGGGATTCGGTTCTGGTCAGTGGCATTTGTGGAGTCCTGATGTGACCAGCACCTGGTCCCCGTCATAGATCTTCCCTGAAGCCCTGTGGGTGTTTTGTGATGACCAGCATCTCTTTGGGAAGCCGCCTGGTGCACACAGGGTTTGCCTCGCCCTCGGGGTGTGGCCTGGGGCTGACCCAGGCCTGGTGGTGGCCGGCTGGGCAGCAGGACCAGGCTTCTAGGAATGTGGGCAGCAGGACCAGGCTTCTAGGAATGTGGGCAGCGTCTGGTTAAGCTGGGCTTGCTGACATGCAGTGTCTCATTTAAGCCCCTCAACGACTCCCCCAAGCAGGGGCTCCTGCTCTAGTCCAACACCTCCCTGAGTCTCGGTTTCCCTCCATCTCTTGCCCAGCCTCTGCAGCTGCCAGGACCCAGAGTTTGAGCCCAGCCATCTTCTTGCCCAGTGTGCAGTCCAGCGTCCTTCTGGGTAGAGGGTGGGCTGCACTGCAGGAGGGACTGTTCACGGGACACACCCGTGAGCTGAGCGGTGGATGGTGTTTGAGGTCTTCAGGGTGGCATTCAGGGGTTAGAGCCTCGAGTCGTACAGAGACCTGGACTCCAGATGTTTCCGTGTAACCAGACGTGAGCCATGTTGCTGGGGGAGAATGGCTGCTACCTGCCCTGCCGAGAATGGTTGTTCAGCAGAGTTCTGAGCCCCTGCCTGTGGCAGGCGAGTCACAGCTGAGACCTGGCCCAGCTCAGACCTGGGGCTGGCGGACGGGGCCTCCATGAGCCCTTCGTGAACAGCAGCTGGAGTAGGGGCAGGGGAGGGGAGAGGACATGGAATGCCCTGGCCCCCCAAACCTGGGAGGCCCTGCTGCTAAACCCATCCCCAAAAGAGTGTTCTCTGGAGCTCCCCACCCGGAGCCTGAGAGGCTTCTAGGCCTCCAGGGTTGGAGTCGGGACCCAGCTCCCGAGCCCCTGCAAGACAGCTCGGATGCGGGCCCTGCCAGAGCTTGGTGTTGGCGATCTTGGGGAGCGAGGGGTGCTGACTGCCCAGGGAGGGCTCCCTTTTGCCTTGTTCTTTAAAAAATGAAATGAGTCAGATAAATCACCCCACAGGGTGACAGGCAAGAACCTGACCTTCAAGGGGAACATTCCTGCTCCAAAGGTTCCCTGCAAGGTAAACACAGGGTTAGAAAACCAAAAGCCCAGGTCACGGTTGCCACCCACCTCTCCCTCTGGAGAAAACCCGACCCGGTCCGAGGCTGCTGGTCTATGGAGGGGAAATGGGGGCCTCAGACTGACCTCTTGGCGCCTCCCGTTCCCCACCCGTAAGGGAGCTTAGTAATACACACTCCGTGGGGTTGCGTGAGGACTGCGTACATGCAGGAAATACAGTGCCAGGGGCCACCAGGCCAGCTGGGAGCAACGAGTGGGGCCCCTGAGTCCGTGACCTTGGGTGGTCCCTGCATCCTAACTTCTCCTCTGAAATGGGTGGCTGTGCCTTGGGGCTGTGGAAGGCTTGACATGAGACCATGCCAAGGAAGCTTCCAGAACAGGGTCCTCAGCGGACATGGCTGCTGTTATCATTATGGGATGGGGATACAGCTAGAAGCTTAGCTCTTCCCAGGGGATCAAAGGTCAGACCATTGTGCTCAGACCCCAAGCTGATGTTAGGAGGGTGTCCTTCTCTGCTTCCTGTGGCTCTGTAGTGGAATTTGGGGCGGAGGAGAGCAGACTGCCGTGGGCCCGAGCACTCCCCCGGACTGGCCATGCACACTGACCAGCGTGGCCGAGCCAAGGGGCCCCCTACAGCCAGTTCAGACCTTCGGGGCAAGATCTCCCACCCACTGCAAATGACAGGCAGCTTCCCTGTCACCCTGGGAGGCCCGAGGTAAGGGCTCAGGAGGTCCACCGCCCCGAGGGCGGCAGGGCAGCTCCCTGGCAGGCGGGCTGTTGTCAGAACATCAGGTGGGGTGTTCCAGAGTCTCCGTTGTCAAGGTGGACCGAGGATGAGGTTTGTGTGGGTCATCGGCCCTAGTGGCCTGGGTCACAGGTGCAGCACTGTCTCCCTCCGCTCTGCTGGCCTCTGCTCCTCTTGCTGCAGCCTTGCCCCTGCGTCCCTGCGGTCATGCCCAGGAGGAAGACCCCTCCCCGGCATCCGTAGAGCAGGTTCTTGAAAGGACTCTGGCTGTGCTTGGCCACATGGCCACATGCGCCCGATCACTTGGGTTGACCTGGGTCTGTGTCCCTGGGCCTGGTGGGTGGAGAGGTCGGGCGGTGCTCTGCGGGCGACGGGCCCCTCAGAGCCCCTCGGGCGATGGCGCAGCAGTGCCCACTGGACACATGGTGGATCTCTGCCTGCTCAGTTCTCAGTGGGACCCTTGGGGGAATAGGACATGTGAGATGGAGTCCCTGCCCTTGGGGTGCACTTGACTGAGGAAAGAGCGGAGTGCTCAGGTGCCCTGAGGTCCAGTGCAGGCAGCTGGTCAGGTGATGGGCTGGTGGAGGAGGCAGGACTCAAAAAAGCAGCCAGACCTCATGGGAAAGAAGGGTGCGGGACCAGGCATCAGGCTTGATCTCGTGTGTGGCCTGCTGTGGGTTTCAATTTCTTCATCTACAAGGTGAGGATGTGCCCAACGAACTTCAGACAGGTCTAGAGCCTGTGTTCTTGTGACAGCGCGACGCCGCCAGCAGAGCGGGCTATGTGAGGGGCAGAAGAGGCTCTGTCTCCACGGGTGCCCCATGTCACCTTTCTCTTTCCTCTCCAGACTCAGGGTATCTGTTCAGTGGGAGCCGCCCACCGTCCCAGGTGTCCCGATCCACGGAGGTTCCAGTTTCAGGTGAGGAGGACAGAACCAAGAGGAGTGATGGGGAAGCTGCTTCAGGAGGGGTGGTTCGTGGGCCGAGGTCCCCGGAGCGCTGTGTGGGGCAGGATGGCAGAGGGGTTAAGCATGAGCTTTGGGGTCAGATGAGCCCCCAAAGGGGATTGTGTTCAAATCCCAGCCCTGTGCCTCCCTACTGTGCAGCCCCAGGCAAGTGCCTAAAACCCCTGGGTCTCAGTCTCCTCTTCTATGAAATGGGCACAGTAGTTTCTATAATTAGATATGATGCTGTCATTCTTAAGTGATGACTGAGGGATTCCGCCATCAGCAGGGCTTAGGTTAGCTGACCTTTGGTCTCCCGTTTGTTTCTACCCAGGCCTCACTTTCAGCTGAGGGAGGTACCAGGGCCTTTGAGTAGAAATCGGAGCGGAGCAGAGGGAGAACATGGTTGAGGCTCCATGGTCCTCCTCCTTCAGGTGCCTGACCCCTCTGCCCTCAGTACCCAGCAGGTGTCCCCTGTGCACCCCCAGTCTAGGTCCAGCCTTGTCTCTCTTCATGGGTTAATAGAGGAAAAACAGGAACAAAAGAGCCACCACTGTAACCACAGCGAACATTCACGCCATGTTGTTATCTTTGTTTCTGTCATCCCCTCGCCCCCCAGATTACTTCTCAGTGCTGTCAGGGAGCTGCCCCTCCTCCCCGCTCCCTTCCCCAGCACCCTCCATAGCCGGCTCCGTAGCCTCCAGCTCTGGTTCTCGGCGCCACCGCCGGCCCCTCATCAGCCCTGCCCGGCTCAACCTGAAGGGGCAGAAGCTGCTGCTGTTCCCGTCGCCCCCCGGAGAGGCCCCCAACACCCCCAGCAGCTCAGACGAACACTCGCCCCACAACGGCAGCCTCTTCCCCGTCGAGCCACCCCAGGTCCTACAGAGGCAGCCCACGCGGGACATGAAGCACACCGTGGGTACGGCCCTGTGACCACCCTCCCGGAGGCAGGAGAGCCCAGCAGGCCATGGGAGGCCCCTGTGGTCAGTGTGCAGCAGTGGGGACACTGTCAAGAGGCCACAGAGGACCTGTTCTGGCTCCTTTCCGACTGTGTGGCCACTCCCCCAAGTCCAGACACCCACAGCCTGGCTTCTGGTGACCTTGAACCCTCCAGGACTTGGCCCTTTGTTGGCTGATTTTATTTTCTTCTTTTACAATTGACCTTGAGGGTCCTCTGTTCCTTGGAATGGATCAAAAACACATCAGGCTGCATCTGGTTGCAGATGCTTTTGTTTTGCTCAAATGGTGTTTTTCTGCAAAGCATTTTTAAATTTTTAAAATTAGGCCTCAGTCTTTTAAATCTTTCACATGAACATGTGGATTTCCTGTGTCTCTTACGATGTCAGAAGATCTGGCCACCCTGGGCCGGAATCCTGGCCAGACAGTTGGAAGGGCAGGCTCAGGTCCCACGCCCCAGCCTCTTCCACTCCCTGCCCCGTCGACCTGCCCCCTCCGAAGCCTCACTTGTGGCCATCGTCTTCCACCGCCTGGTGGCCTTTGAGTTTGCTGCTCCTGATCTAAAACCAGCTCCCTTCGCGGCAGCTACGCGGACAGGACCTGAATGAGGACCTGGCCTCCCACTGCCCACTGCCCAGGGCGGGCCAGGCGAGTTGGGACGGGCAGGGCTGGCTGGCTGGCCCCATCCAAGGACCGTCCTGGGATTGGAGGTGGAGCTGCCCCGCGTCTGTCCCTGGGGGTGAGCTGTGAGCTCCCACTGAAACACCCCTTCTCCCTGCAGACATGAAGTCAGTGCCAAAAAGAGGCAGCACCTGCAGCAGCCGCTCCATCAAGAAAGAGGACGATTCCTCCCAGTCGTCCTCCTGCGTGGTGGACACCACCACCAGAGGGTGCGCAGAGGAGGCCACTACCTGGAGAGGTCTGCGCCGCGATGCGATGCACGGGAGGAGGGCAGGGCAGTGTCGGGGCTGAGGGTCTGCAGCCAACTTTGTCTCCAGTCTGGGACCCTGACAGAGAACAGCCCCTCAAAAGGCCCTTGGGTGACAGGATGGTTAGATCGCTCCCACAGCACCTTCTGGATTCTGCCTGGGGCTCAGCAGACAGCATTCCCAGACTGTATTAGGGTTTGGATCTCCGCCATTCCAGTAGTTTCTAGCCACAGGCAGCTATTTAAATTTAACAATTAAAATTTAATAACAATAACAGTTTAGTTGCTTAGCTGCACCAACCACCTTGCAAGTGCTCCATTGCTGCACGTGACCTGTGGCTGCTCTCCTGGACAGAACAGATAGAGAACACTTTGACCTTTGCGGAAAGTTCCCTGGGATGGGCTCGGCCTGGAGCGCCTGGGCCCGATGCAGAGGCTGCAGGCCTGCACTGGGCACTGAGCTGCCCGGGTTCAAATCCCGGCTCCCCTGCTCGCAGGCTACGGGCAGGGTGTGAGATCAGATCTCAAGTCCTGGTTCCGTGTAAAGCACCAGTGGTCAGCTCCTGGCCCCCTACCCCCACCCCAGGCCCTGTGGGAGATGTGTGTGTGTATGAGGAAGTTTCCTGGAATGATTGTCTTGAGCTGACTGGAAACGGGTGCTCTCCCCAAAATCAGGTGGGGTCTGGGATGTGACTCTGCAGCATCAACCTGGGGCTGGGGACCCCAGGCAGCAACTTACTGCCTCTGAGGTCTGGGCAGGGCACTCATGCCCTAAAGCCCCTGTGGCACATGCCTGTGAAGCCTTTGCCACAGCCCGCCTACCCCCACGGCAAGGTACAAGTGTATGCCCCCCGAGCCGGGTACCTGCCTGATGGCCCAGGGTCAGGAAAGGAGGCACCTTCAGGGAGTCAGGATTTAGCCAACTGGCCTCAGGGTCTTTCTGGGTGGGAGGCCTCTGGGCAGCAGGAAAGAACTGGGGACTGGGCTTCAGGCCAGGAGAGCCTCTGGGGGTGGGGCCGCAGCCCAGGAGAGCCTCTGGGGCGGGGCTGCAGAGCCGCACCCCTGCATTTCTGGTGGGCGGGGCAGGTGTTTGGGTTCCTCAGGACTTTTGTGCCTTTGACTCGGTCTCTGTTTTCTCTGGAAGGTCGTTTTGGCCCCTCCCTGATCCGGAGCCTCCTGGCTGTGAGCTTGGCTGCCAACGCCCTCTTCACCTCTGCCTACCTGTACCAGAGCCTGCGCTGACCGCCGTCCACAGCCTCCCGGCGCCCAGAGAGTCTCGGAGGGTGCGCCCAGGTGCGTGCAGCTCCCACCACTGCCGGCCTCAGAGCCCTCCCCGAGGGCTGCCGCCTCCACCCTCGTCGCCAGGGCCCTTGACCTCACCAGATGGAGTCCTGTTGCCCTGACGCCTTCTCCCCATCTAATTGACTGCAGGGCTGATCGAGGTCTTGGGGTGACACCCCTCCCCGCCCACCTCCTTGGCTGATATCAGTTGTGTGTTTGGTGCTGACACTCTGATCCTGAGGCCAGGGACCCCAAGGGGCTGCATGACCCCAGGGTCCCCTCCCCACCACCCAGTCCTGCCTGGCAGGGCTGCCTCTACTACTGTAATGGGAGCAGGAGCCGGCCTGAGCCCTGGCTCCGCGCCCGAGGCCTGTGATCGCCTCTCTGTACTGTACTCCCCTGTCCCACCGGGCGCCTTGGGCTCCTTGGGGGAGGAAGGAGGGATGGTCTGGTGGAGAATCAACCTCCCCAGGACAGACCCCTTGAGGATCGGGCACCTCCGTCCTTGTCCTGGCCCTTCCTGTAGGCTGTAGGCTAGGCCTGCCCTCTGGCTCTTCAGTTCCTGGGTCTTGAGGGCTTGGCTGGACTAGTGTAAGCACCCCCAAGGCTCTTCTGTCTACGTGTGCCCCCATTTTATTACCTCTGGTGACCTTCCCCAGCAGCAGCCCAGTGACCCTGAGAACACTACCCAGGACCCTCCCCACCCCATTACCAGGCCCCTCCCCCATGCACTGTCCACGGGGGCCTTGCTTGACCCCTCAGTCTATGGGTCTCAGATGAAACTGGACCCCCTGCCCCCACCCTGCTGTGAACTCAGCTCCTCAGCCACTGAGCCCCCACTTCCCTCGCTTTCATTCTGCCATCATGTCACGGTGGGCTCAGCGTGACCTCCATCTGTCTCCAGGCCACCTCAGCTGGCCTGCTTCCTACTCCCCAACCCCATCCTGCCACTGCCCTCCTGACCGATACTGCAGGTTTGCCCCCACCCTTGTGCTGGGGTCCCATCCTGCCCACCCTCAACCCAGAGGAGGAAAGAGGGACCTCAGCCTGGCACAGGGACCCTCAGAGTGCTGTGAGGAGTGAGAGACTGTGTGTCTGTGGACGTCAGAACCCGCAGTCCCCTCTGCCCTGGGCCCTGGACACAGGTGTGGCAGGGCCCAGGGCAGCGTGCATGCACACTTGTGCGTGTCAGTGCACCTGTCTGTGCCCCTTGGGGAGGAGTCAGCAGCCTCGGGGGAGGGTTATGAGGGCAGGGGAAGGGTTTTCACTCTCATTCAGGGATAAAGTTTAATTTTATTTTTCTACACATTTTTGCCAGGTAGGCATTCTGTTGATAAGCAGGATGCCCCCAATTCTCCCTGCCAGGGAGGTTTAGTTTTTTCAAGCTTTGGGTGCTTTTTTAGTAATTTTTTTTACCATGTGGGGAAGGGGATTGCTCTGACTTCCCCCTACTCCTGGGAGCTACTGTTTCCTGCCCCGTCCCCCACCCCAGAACATGGGGAACTGGGGGGCCAGGGGCTGTACCAGGCCCCTGAGTCCAACTGCCAGAAATGGTTCCAACTCGGAGGTGGTGCCTCTTGGCCCCCATTTGTATAGTGGGTGTGTGTATTGAGTTTTTTAATTTTACTGTTTGCCTAACCAAGCCAGACTCCATTCCCAAATGCCCTCCCTCTCTGGCCCTGAGGAAGCCCTGACAGAGTGCCCAGCTCCCTCCTCTCGCGCCCGGGCCAGCGCGGCCCCTCCTGCCCAGGTCCAGGGGTCCCGGTGCCCCTAAGGGCAGTGGGGAGGCTGGGCGGGGAGGGGTTTACTTATGTTTTCTTTCAAACAAGAAACACAACCTTATTTTTCTTTACAAAAGTTAAAAAGGAACCAAAAAGATACCAACCTTTGAACTATATACCTCAGCCTGTCTTGTCTTGATTCCGTTTGCTCAGGCAGCTCAGGCCGGGGTGGGAAGGGCCCTGATCTGGGTGGAGGGTGGGGAGCTCCAGCCAAGGAAGGAGAGATTTCACTCACTGGTTTCTTCAGTACAGAGCTCGAGGTAGCGTCCAGAGGCCTGCGGTTCTGGGTGGTGGGCGCCATGTGGCTGTGTCCCCAGAAGGGCTGAGGGATCTGAACAGATCAGCGGCCTGGGTGGGAAGGGTGAACTGAGCAGAGAAAGAAGGATGTTCTGGAGACAGCATGAACGGGGGCTCAGCTTCTCTCAGAAAAGCCCGTCCCAACCAGCTACCCCTGACCTGACCCTGAGCTGGTGGGGTCTTCCGTGTGACTGAGCCCTTGTTTTCTCCTGAGCCCTCTCCGAATGGCCCTGCAAGCCGCCCGTCATCTGGGCTGCACAGGTGCACAGGCGGACCCCCAGCCCAGCCTGGTGAGGCGGCCTGGCTCTGAGAGGGGCGAGGGTGCTTCTGGACGTGGGGGCTGGGCTGGAGGAGGCGGCCCAGCACTGCCCCGGTGGAGTGGGTGCAGGGTGGGCACTGAGACAGCACTCAGAGACCCGGCACCGCCCCGCGCTGAGCCAGGAGCCCGGGTGCAGGCCAGCCTCCAAAGTCACTGCGCAAGTTCTGAGCTCAGGCTGCCCAGTGACCACGGGGTCTGCATTTCTGTGGGTTTCCATTTAACTCAAGTAACAGGCCCGCCACCCAGGGCTGAGGTGGGGGTGATTACACCACAACCCGATGCAGAGGCACCTGGTAAATGTGACAGATGCACTCCGGCCCAGCACCCATCGGGAGGGTGGGTGGTGGCTGCCTGGCCCCCTGGAGCCAGCAGGGCAGGCCCTCTAACCCCACTCTGAAGGCGACAGCAAGGGACAGGGCTGGCCTGTCACTTTGACTACACACAGGTCACAGCTGACATTCTGGGATGGCAGGGCCAAGCTGCCTGCGGGCGGAGCCTCAGGGGTCAGAAAGCCCACTTCTTAGCAGCCTTTTCCTCCCAGAGCCAGCAAGTGCTTGCCCGGGAACAGCCCCTCTCTCCAGGGTCGCACCCTTGCCCAGGGCTCCCAGCCAGTCCTGCGCCGTGAAGAGGGAGCCCGGCCGAGGGGCCGAGGGGAGACCCAATCCCCAGCTGTGCTGTGCTGGGCCTTCTTTCCCTTCCTCAGATACATCTGTGTTATCTTACTGATAATTAGTCATCTGCTGTTTTCTTATAAAAGGGCAATGTTTATTGTAGAGAAGCTAGAGATACAAGTAAGCAAAATAGAAAGTGCCCCGTAATCCCACAGCTAACGTCGGCGCCTGCTCGTTCTGTGCATACGTGTCTTCATAGGTATTTTTTCTTTTACAAAAATGGGATCTTTCTGCACAACATTTTGTCACTTTATTTCTCTCCGGACACCATCGTGGTTCTATTTCTGGATCAAGTGTGCTTTGTCTCAAAGGCTGCCTTCCCCTGTGAGCACCAGCCGGTGATTTCATCTTCCCTCACTGCTGAGTGTCTGGAAGACCCGTCAGTCCTCCCCGCTTTTATAATTGGGGCAACAGTCGATATCTTTGTAGGAACCTACGTCTTCTGTATTTTTCTTACACTAATTCTTGAGAGTCAAATCATTCTATCAAAGATTCATCAAGATTCTAAAGCTTTTTTTATGCATTGCCTGGTTGCATTCTAGAAAGACAGAAAATGATCCAGTTGTTTTTTTCGACTCCTGAGCTGACTTCTGCTTCGGAATCCTGCACCTGGTCAGCAGACAGCTTACACGGTGGGTGGAGGGGTGATAGGAAGATGCAGGTTCTCTTGGTCCTGTTTGTAAAGAGAAAGTTTTCACCCCTGGTTCAGGGAGGGCCCTGGGGAAGCGTGAAGGGAGGCGAGCAGGGTGCCCGGCACCATGTCTAGCAGAGAAGCTCAGTTTTCAAATGCTGAGCTCCACTTGAGGTTGTATGTCAGGAAAAAAGGGTCTGCTGATTAAAAAAGCAGAAGTTTCAAAAATCACCCCTAGTTTACCAGCCCCCTTACCAACTAGCTGTGTGGCGCCCAGACCCCTCCATGCAACAAGAGCCCAAGGACCCAGACAATCTCCCATCCCTTCTGAGGGGCAATCAAAGGCAGAAGCCCCCCATTAGAGGATGTCTGGGTGTCCAGAGTGGCTGCACAGCTGCAAAATGCTTTTTGCTGTAGCAGCTCGCACTGGGACTACAACAGTGGGCAAGAGAGAGATGTCCCTGCTCCCCAGAGCCTGCCTAGAGCAGAGGGGCCGGCTTAGGTAAGCACACAGTCAGTACACACCTGAAAGGGCTATGAAGTTAGTCCCTTGAGGTTGGAGATGAAACTTAAAGGGTAGGTGAGAAAGATCACTGTAAGTGGGATTAAGTGCTTATGCAAAGGCCCTGGGGCAGCTTTCAAGGAATTGAAAGAACCCAGGGAGGAAGGGTGTGAGTAGCTCCACAGGAGCCCAGGAGGAGAGCAGGGGCCACCCACTAAGGGTGCGCTTCAAGGATTCAATATCTCATCCTAAGAACAAATGGGAAACCAGTGTCCAAGTTTAAGAGAGTGACTGGAGGAAACATGCCTTTTTAAAAGATGGTAGTAGAACAAGGAGATGGTTGGAAGAACACAAGAAGGAAACCAGAGAAACGGTAGGGGGGGAGCTGATGTGGGGGGAGGGTGCTGCACAGTTCAGGAGAGAGAAGATGGCAGCTAGTCCAGGATGGAGGCAGAGTGACACTGTTGGGTTCCAGGGACAACCCACAGGACTTGGTGATTGGAGGTGGGGGTAGAAGGGGTGTCCAGGTTGGCCCCTGGGTTTTTGGCATGCACACTGGCTGGATGGAGGGGTCCCTCCTTACCTAGGGAAAGGAGAGGGGGACAGGGGCATAGCATAGATTTTAAATTCAGCTGTGAGCATTAGTATGGGATGCTTTGGAGACAGCCTCCTGTGTCCCTGCCTGGAGCCCTCCTCTCCTAAATGCACAGCTTCAGTTCCCCCTGAAAGGCTGCCTTGAGAAGCCTGCTCTGAATGGGTTCCCCTATTGTTCTCTCTCAATTTCCTATGATTACTTCCATGAATCACAAGCGGTGGCTGCCGCTTGAGATTACTCGCTGGCTGCCTCCCCCTCTAGAACATAATTTCCACAAGAGCGGAGATCTTGGCTTGGAGCTGAGGCTCAGTAGATATTGTTGAATAAATGAATGAATGAAATGTCCATTAGACAGCCAGCATGCAAGTATGTCAGCTCCGAGTAGAGGTGTCAGGAGGGACACACTTGGGGCTCCCTGAAGCCAGGGGGAGGGTGCCAGATGCTAGACTTGAGAGCCTTGCCCTTGGAGAGTCCTTCATAGAACTGGAGGGCAGACCAGGAGCAGAGACAAGGAGAGGGCAGACCTGGGCTGAGCCCAGCGGCAGTGCTGCGGGCACGGCAGGAGGCAAGTGGAGACCAGGTCCCCGCGAAGCCACAAGGGTCACACTTACCCATCCCCTTCGGAAGGGAGAGCACAGTCCCTGCCCTCTCGGGGGCACAGTGCCGGAGGGAGACAGGACTACAGAACAGTCACAGTAACACAGTGCAACGTCAGGTAGGGCAGCAGAGGCCCGGAGGCACCCAAAGCCCCTTCCCGCCTAGAGAGTCCAGGACCCTGGAGAGGGAGGGGAGGCCGCTCAGGATGGGGGGAGGTGGAGGCAGGAGGTGGCCGCTGCCGAGAGAAGGGGTCCTGTGGGGCTTGGGGGCATTTTAGGCCTGAGAGACACAAGCTCTGACCCGCCTCCCTGAGCTGAACCAGGACGCCTGAGGGTCCCTGTGAAGGTCAGCAGGGGGCGTGTGTTGGGGGGAGAATCCTAATCTCCCTACTCTCACCCTGGAAGTCGCAGGGAATGGGTCTGATTTAGGAGTTTCAGCTTCTTGCATCCATGCGGAGGAAGGTGTCTGCCACCCACACTCAGGTGAGGCGTCTGCATGGTTTAAGGCTGGGCTGGGGGTCTGGGGGGGAGGCTCACTCACCAGGGGAGGATGGGGGTGGGCATTTGCAAATGTCTTGCCTGGTCTGCCCCTGCCGACCTGCCGTGACCCCAACAAAGGCAAGGGGGTCAGACTGGATCTGAGCTGCAGGGAGGGACCTTACAGGGACAACAGATCCACTGCCTGGCTCCGAGGCTACGGGACATGAGCACAGGCCACAGAGGGTGGTGGGATGGCCTCATGCGGCCCAAGGTCCCCACCGCCACCCCAGCGATGGAACCTCCAACCTCGGGGCTCGTGTGGACTGCAGGCAGCAGCGGTGGGCAGAGCCACTTGCTTTGGACCTGGACAGAAGCAGGGATGAAGCTGCACCTGACTTGGGATACCTGTCCTGCGCCCTGAACCACATAAGGACAATTCGTCATGCTTAGTGGACAGTTTTTCACCCGGCGAAGCCCTGGGGTTTGGGGCAGAACTCAAACTGACTTGGATGCTGAGTTTCAGCACTGCCCTTGTGGCCCAGAAAAGCACATGTGATGTCAAAGAAAGAGTCCCCTGGGGCAGAAATGGTGCAGCCTCTCCTCTGTGCTTTGTGGGTTGCAGAAAGCAATTTGGAGTGTAAGCTGCAGGGGGGTAACTACCCCACTCAGTGCATTAAGTGGCCCAAGTGCTCAGAGCTAAGCAGGCAGGTGAAAATTTACTGGGGTCCTTTCACTGTTCCTCTCGATCCTGAAGGTACAGTTTTCTAGTGGTGGTTTCTTTTTTCTTTTTTCACTAAAAGTTGTTCAGTTTTTGGAGAACCAATTAAGCTCTGAGTCCAAGATTTATGAGCATAGCGGCATTTTCTGTTTGGTGTTTTCCTCTCCTTAACTGAATTATTTCCCACATACTCAGCTGAATCACGCTTGGGAATTAATAACTTAATATTTATGTATCCCTTTCCTCACCACCTGTAGCATCTTAGCCAGAATCAGGCAGCCTATGTGACAGGGACACACTGTCGGGGCCACTCGGTGCCTTTTACAGAAAAAATTTCTTTCAACAATTTTAACTCTTCCTTTTTAATACTAGTGGACATTTCCAAGGTAATCCATCTAAATTACACGCAGTAGCACAAATCCAGGTAGCCCAGCTCTCGCTTGCCCACCAAAATGCCAGAACGCTCCCCAAGAACCTCCCAGCAAGGAGATGCATGACGTCCCCTTTGCAACTTGCCGTAGACACAGCGCGGGAAGACTAATGCAGTTTAGGCCAAGCCTGTGGCTTTCTAAAGTTGATTTTACAGTCCTGTCTACTCCATCACCAGTCAGGGCAATTTATGACCTTGAGGCCTCCCTGCAGCTGCTGAGAGCTTTGCTGAGCTGGGATTTTGTCTAGAGCACAAAATTTGGTTTTCTTTTTTCCGAGGCACTGGCAGCTTGACATGAACTCACGGCTTCCAAATTCACTGTGGTGGCGCCCAAGGGACATGGATCTCTGTTTTGACCTTATAAATAGTCAAGGAGGGGGCAGTTGGATTCAATATTTCATTTTTGTTTGGCCCCTTCACTCAAACCTGCCAAATGACCAGCTGAATTAGCTGATGGCTTTACAGAAGTGCTGGTATAAATGGCCTCAAGTGACCCCGGCACAATCAGGCGGTGTAGGAAGAAACCGAGTTCGCAGGCTCCGGTCTCTGCTTCCATGCTGAGTCAGCAGTAACCAGCCTGAAGTTGCTTTTAAACACATTTTGGTGAACTTATATTTTCCCCCCCACAAAATCACTAGAATACATGGAATTAGTATGGATTTCCCAAATGTTAACCTACTTCAAAACGAAATCTTCTCACACAGCTTCGCTAAGAGTAATGACAGTTCATTCATTGCAAAGATCGTATCATAACCAGGTGAAATTCTAGCAGTAGAGGAACCTAGATGTGGCGGGTGTGGGGTGTACAGGAACTCTCTTTCCTGTAAATCTGAAATTGTTCGAAAATAAAAATTTATTTTAAAAAATTTATTTACAGAACTTGAGGGATCCTTGCTAATAACACACACAGACGGGCTCACACAGACACACTCTCACAGCCCTCTCACACACAGGTCCACGCCAAGACACACACACTTTGGATCCCCCAGACTTCGATCCCTTTCCTAAAAGGGCATTGCCCGTCCTTAGTGCCTGACACCATCGGGGGCCAGAATTGTCATTTAGGTGGGACACCTGAGCCTCCCAGATGCCTGGAGGAGGTCAGATCCTCACTCATGCAGTCACCCCAAGAGGGGGCCTGGGGCTCCCCCTGGCTAGCATGGCATTGCTTTAGGGGACTGAGTGAGATTGTGCTGCCAGGATGGCAATGACACACTGATTCTGGGTTCCTCAGAATTGTTTATATAGACAGGAGCCCCGCAAACAGCACTTGCCCCGGGGCCCCTGCACACGGGGCCGGAGTTGGGCAGCCCTGCTCCAGGACACTGACATTTCTTCGGGATGCCTCACGCTCCTCCCACCTCCAGGTCTGCCTGGAGGACTTTCTGCTCAGATGTCACCTCCTCAGAGAGGCCTTCCCAGACCACCCCCGCTACTCCCGCCTGTTTTTGTTTCTTTTGCGAGACTGGGTGTCAGGGGCAGGAGCTGGATGGACCCTGGGCCTCAGGCAGCCCCCATTCTAGTGACTCACAAGGCCCTGTCTAGCCTGGTCAGGGCCCCAGCTTAGCCCGAGAGCTGCCTGGGCCCCAACTGTCCAGTTCCCAAACTGGGGAGCTCTCTGCAGCTCTGGGAGTCCCTCATCCCTTCTGCCCAGGTAACTCTTTTCTTTCTTTTTTTTTTTTAAGTTTGATCAACAAGTATTTACTGACAAGGGAGGAGGGTATAGATCAAGTGGTAGAGCACATGCTTAGCAAGCATGAGGTCCTGGGTTCAATCCCCAGCACCTCCATTTAAAAAAATAATAATAATAAAAACAAACAAATAAGTAAATAATCCTAATTAGCTCCTTCCCCAAAAATTTTTTTAATTTTAATGAACGAGTATTTACTGACATTTTATATAATTTAACGAGCAGCAGGAATTTTCTTGACAATTTTTTTAATAAGCAGGAATATTATCTTAATGATACTTAGATTGAAAAATAAATAAATGCTTCAGAAAAGTGTCTCGAGCTTCAGGCACATTGCGTGCATACTTAGTACTACCAACAACACATGGTTGACTTCACTAATCCCCAGGTAACTCTAGATCTTTCAGCTTTTACTTCCGGTGCCACTTCCTCCAGGAAGCCTTCAGATCTTCCCATAGCTCCTGCCAATTTCTTCTGGCAGCCAAGACGGTGGCTCACCTGTGAGGCCTGGAGCAGGTGGGCTTCCTGGCACCTGTCCCCACCCCACCCCCAGCCCCCACACCTGCAGGGCGACACTTGGCACTCAGGAGGCTCCTCTTTCAATAGATGTTGGTGAAAGGAATAAATGAATGAAAACATGCATATTTGTTGAATATTGGGATCGTGTTGAGCATGCTGGTTTTGTTTTTTTAAGGATGCTTTTTTTTAATATCTCACATCTTGAGCATGCCCCCTCATCATTAAATATTCTTCCACATTATTTCTGATAATGGCACACTTTTTCATCTTTGGTACCATAACTCTCTTAAGCAACCTTCTGCTGTTAAGAGTCAGGCTTCATTAAAGTCAGCAGCTCTGGGCTCAGCTGGATGGAAGCTGAGTTACAGTGAGTCCTGTGTGTGCATGAGTCTTAGACGCAAAACACATTTCCTGCACATTTTACAGGTCTTCAGCCCTGTGCCTTAGGGTGGGGTCCTTCTCCCTGCCCAGATGATCTAGTGTGGGGAGAAGGTGGGGGTGGGAGGGAGCCACCAGTCCTGGTACCAGAGTCCCTCTGGGTTTTTGAGTTCCGAGAGGGGGATGTGGACAGGGAGGAGGGATCACGTCATAGGCAGGAAAGACCTAAGGCCCCCTCTCTGTTGCGGGGCTGCACTCCCTGCCCCAACTTTCTGGCCCAGCCATGTAGGGGCACAGAGTGCCTTCCTACTCTCAACAAGGGGCCCCTGGAGGCTTGGGGAGGGGGTCCCTTGTGGGAAAGCAAAGGCAGCTGCACGAACACACCTACACAACCCACCCTGGACCTCCCTTAAGAGGCTCGAACCCTGGTCCTGCCTGCCTGTCTTCACCACCACCCCTGCTTCCTGGGCCTGCAACCCATGTGATCAAAGAACACTGAAGTCTGGCTTAATGCCCCGCTCGAAAAGTCGTCTGGAAATTCTTTTTTTTTTTTTTTTTGGAAATTCTTTATTTCCCTTTTCCCCGTTTCCCCTTTGTACGGGGCCCTGCTCGCCATGTACTGATCCCGCCACCCAGCCGAAGGGCCTGTCAATGAAATGAATCAACAAACAATCAGTAATAAGAATAGAAAAGAGTTTTACTTGAGCCAAACTGAGGACTAGCCCGGCAGCCCGCTGCCCAGGTGACTTTGAGGCGCTGCTCCAGAGAGGCAGGGTTTTCAGCCCAGTTTTATATCTTGTCGGAACAAAGAACATTAAACAAGTCAAGGATACATTTCACCAAGGTTTAAAAGAAAGAAGAAAAAAAAAGACCAGCCCATACACTTACAGTGTGTACAGTACGGTCTTGATGCCCGGGAAGGGAGTCACCATCAAAGGAAGACCAGCATCCCAGGGGAGGGGCATTTAATCTTTATTTTTGACATAGACATCCTTTACTTCTGGTCGATGTGCCCTCTCCTTTAACAATTAAAGCAGATATACAGTGTATATTTGTAGGCTATAAACAGGCTATTTTAGTTCACATAAAATTCAAGTTAACGCATGCATAAGCCAGAATGACTTCCCTACATCTCAAGATGCGGAAATTTCTTTTATCAGGCCCTTTCAGCCTGTGGACCAAGTCAGGCCCAGGGGGTCTGGCTTTGGATCCTGGCTTGTCCTTCACCCTCAGACCCCTCTCTGCTCCCCGCCCCATTCACTGTGCTGTGGAAATCACAGTAGAGGCCACACGGAGGACCACTGTGAGACCTGAGTGAGCTAACTGGGTGAGGATTGCTTAGAATAGCGCCTGGTGCTTAGTAAGTGCTGGTTATGCTCAGCCCCACTCAGGACCCTGGAACCTTCCAGAACTTTGTCTTGGCCTAGCTAACACCTGGAGAGCGATGAGCTCTTACGGAAGTAGGATCGGGCTGGGACAGGAGGACAGATGGATTGGAGGAAAGAAGCTGGAGTCAGAAGGTTCTACTGAGATGTTCGAGATGACAAAGTGAGAGAAACCAGCTCAAACCAGCTTCAGCTGAGAGGCCCTGCGGGGGGGGGGGGGGGTTTGCTGGCTGTGCCTCCGGCTCCTCTCCTCCCTGTGCCTCCGGTTCACTCTCCTCTCCGCCCAGACCCCAGAGGCTGGGGAGCTCCATCCCAGGGAGGGAGGCGGGACGGCAGCAGCAGAGGGGCCAGGAAGAGAAGACAGAGCAGGTGCGGGCCCCTGGGACCAAAGCCCAAGGCACCTGGAGAAAAACACAGCCGGCTGACCGTGCTGACTGGATGGGTAGCCTTCTGCTCCCAGGCCCCAAGCCTCACAGGTTCCTAGAGGAACTTTCCACACCTCCCTTCTCGCCTCCCATTCTCAGCACCTCCTCCCCTCTTCTGTCTCTCAGCCGATGAGCTCGCTTCCTGATGAACAGAAAAAAAAAACCTCAGAAGTCCACATGTTCCGACGTTCTACCTACAGCCTATGGACAGCTCTCTCGTGTCCTCTGCCCGCCTGCCTGTCACCACGGGCTGTCCATGCTCCAGCCTAGGGAGGTGCCAGCACCACGCACCTGACCCCACCCTCTCCCCTCCAGCGCCGTCCCTCCCCCTTGTGCTCCGTTCCTGTCTTTCTTTCTCCGGGAACTTCCCCACCATCAGCTGTCACCCAGGCTGTTTTTCATGTCTTTCGGGTGTATGGTGCTCATTGTCCTGCCCTTTCAGCTTTTTAGAGAGTTTGAAATGTTTCCAAATATCAAGTTGAGGAGCTGCTTTCTCTCCCTCCTCCCCTTCCATTCCTTCCATTCCTTCCGTTCCTTCCTTAGGAATTTCGCCCCAAAGGCCCTGGGGGGAGGGGCCGTCCACGACACCGCAGCTGCCCAGGGTGGCCAGGTGTGGGTGTCAGATCCCTAGCCAGGTGAGGAGGGTGACCTGGTGGGAGGTATCAGAGCCTGAGGGGGAGTGGAGGGGGGTCCTTGCCTGGGGCCAGTAGCCCAGAGAGTGAGGAGGGCAATGTGTGGAGTGAGAGCCGCTGCCTCCTGTTGTGGGGTGTGGAGCCCAAGCAGCCCGAGGGTTTGGTGATGGTGGCCCCTGCCCTGCTTTCTTCTGCCCAGCACACACTGCCTTCCAAGGTATTATGAACGTACTTGTTTGTTTCTTGTTTATTCCTGTATTATCGGCTCCACCCTTAGAATGTCCTCGAGGGTGGAGACATTGGTCACCCTGAATCCCCAGGGTACAGGATCGTGTTTGGTGGCCTTTGACAACATGTTAAATGAATGAGGAAAACTTCTAGCCCCTTAACGATCACACAAGGTGAGATAGGGGACACCTGCTTGCGGCAGAGAAGAGAGAAGTGGACGATGAGGCAGGTGAGGCGCTGGTGGGGGACTGGGAGGGCTGGTGGGGGAAGCAGGGATCGCTCGTTTCCCCATCCCTGGAGGAAGCTGGGCAGAGAGGAAAGTGAGTTCCATATCCTGTAATTCATTAGCTTGGCGGAATCACCACACAGCCCAGCCTGATGGGCTCCAGGAACCCGAGTAGAGCGAGAGCGCTGATGCGCGGCCGGGACTGTGGTGGCGTTTACGCGGCATCGCCACCAGGTGGCGCCCGTGCTCCCTGGAGCCCGAACAGGAGGCCGGGAGGCTGGGGCAGCGAGCGCCTGGCAGGGAAGGCGGCGGGCCGCGGCAAGCTTCTCGGTCCGGGTGCAGCCTCCCACCCCAACCAGCCCTCCTGCGGGGGTCGGGGGCGCTGTGTGTGCATCCAAAGCTGGCCCCCAAAGCAGGGGAGACTGGGAAGCCCCGGGCACAGTGGCTGAGAGCACAGCTTCCAGCAGACTTAGGTTCAAATCCCTGTGGGGCCACTTACTGCTGCTAAATTTACGCACGTGACTTCGCCTCTCTCTGCCTCCGTTTTCCCACCTGTTAAATAGGAGCATAACTGACTTCACAGGGTTGTTGGGAGGATTAAATCAGAGAACGATGATCAAGAACGTATACTGAGCTCTAACTAGGGGTCAGGGGCATTGTTCCAGGACTTCACTCACACTAACTCCTTTTTACAGTTCCCTTTTATACCCGAGTGCCCAGAGGCTGAGGCTCCTCCACAGAGAAGAGGCCAGGCCTCCCGGCGGCCCCTGGGTGCCGCTGAGGGGGGACTGCTACCCCAAGGGGCCGGGCGAGGAGGGAACGCTTCCGATGCTGTGGGCTGGGAGCCCCTCTTTGCGGCCCCGGGGAGAGCGGCAGGGAAACCACTGAGGCAGAATGGCACCCCCCGGTCCTGTAGGCGCCTGGCTCTGTGAGGCCTGACAGCCCCAGGTGCTTCTGGGAAAGGCACCCCTGTCGTGGCAGAGGACACCCCGTGGCGTGTGGCGGGGGTGTGGAGGCCACAGCATGACACCGCAGTTTCCACCTCAGGGACTGTGTGGCATCAGGGCCTTCCGCAGGGGTGGGGGAGCTCTGTGGAATGTTGGGGGGACGCCCAGTGGTAGCTGGTGGTGAAGAGGTGGTGGCCAGGAAGTAGGTGCCTGTGGCAGAAGGGCCTGGGGCTTAGGGGAGACCCCGTGGGTCAAGGCCTCAGACCTCAGGAGCCTGGGCTGGGAGAGGCTTGGGGTGGGGACTCTGGGGAAGGTTCCAGAATACCAGTTTGCCTGCCGGAGTCTGTCCTGGGGGTGAGGCAGGCTTAATGACCCGGGGGGAAGGGCTGGGGGCAGGATGGAGGGAGGACAGCCTGCAGGGGGGTTACTCTCCCCACTCCATCACCTGGAGTCTCACCTCTTCTCCCTGGGGCCCCATCTGTTGATGCTCTAGGCACACAGACAGAGAACTGGGGATACCCTGAGTTCCAAGCCTGGGAGGCAAAGTGGGTTCTGAACTCACCCAAAGTTCTGAGTCCTTTGGCCCATCAGCCAGCTGAGGTCGTAAATACCTGATTGTGTATTGTGGAGGGGTGCCCTCCGTCCTCGGCTGTCATTTGGTGCCTTTCCCTCCCTGGCTCCCCTCTCTTCTTTTCTTGATCCTTCTAGCTCCCACATTCCAGGAACCAGAACCTCAAGGGATAGGCCCTCAGCTGCTGGCCCTGCTCCCTGTCTTCCCACCAGCTCAGATGTGCTGAGATGCAGGAGCCAGAAACAGCCCTCCCCCTCCCGCCCTCCCCTCACCCCCTGTGCGCTCAGAGGCCCAGAACAAAAACACACCACAAATAGAAATCAAAGTCTGAGAAAGAATCAAGGAGCCATGACCCAGCCGTGGGAAAGGCTGTGTGGCCTGGGCCAAGTCACTTAACTTCTCTGGGTTTGTTTTCTCATCTGTAAAATGGGACCATGGTATTAACCCTGAGGAGTTGTTGTGAGAAGGTGAGAGAAGATGTAAAATGCAGGATGCAGGTGTGATGTTTGGCTTAAAAATAAAGCCCCTCATGGTCAAAGGGTCTTTACTGGATTCTCCCTAACTGCCCCCTACCCCACACTCAGGCTGGGGCTGCCCCCTCACCACTTTCCTGTAAGGCTGCGGTGGAAGGGGGCTGCCACACTCTCCACCCCGGGGAGTGCTTCTGCAGCCTTGCTCTCGGCTCTACTTCCTGTTTTTCTCCTCAACAAATTTTGCACCATCGCTTTTTCATCAGAGTGAGATGGGGGGTGGCAAAGTGAAGGCAGAGGCTGCCTGGCAAGGAAACCTGGGGAAGCCAGAGAGAGGAGAGTGCAGGTTATGTCCTGCCACCAGCAACCAAGCTCTGGATTCTGTGGTCTCCAGGGCAAAGCAGAAAATGACGCTAGAGGCTGGGAGGCTGCCCGATGCGGGGAGCAGAGGGGTCCCGGGTTCTCATCCTCAGTCTGGTAACAGCGTTTGTTCCCAGGCTTGTGGAAGGACTGATCCAGGTTGAACCCACATCTCTGGTGACATGAGGGGAAGAGGGGCCTCTCTGAAAAGTGAGTCCAGCCTCCCTGCCTCCCGGAGGCTGTCAGGCCTCCAAGCATCCGGTTTCAGGGTCACTGAGTGTCAGGCTCCTGCTGGAAGGAAATGAAAGAGCTGTTCCCACACTGGCTGGGACCAGGACCCCTGTCCTTCCTCTTCCCTTGGCTACAGTCCCCTGACCCTTCTCCTGGGCAAAGCCTGACTTGTCCAGCTGCGACTGTGTCATTCATTCATCCAGTGCATTCAGCATTCCTACAGACTCACTTTTAATGCTGTCTGGGTGCCTGACAACACAGGGCTCAGGGCCAGGGAGCCAGCCCAGATCCGGGCAGAGTCCCTGCTCCCAGGGAGCAGCCGCGTACACAGGCGGTCACAGTTGAGCAGGCTGTCTGCAGTGAGGATGGCATTGCCAAGAGTGAAGGCCGGGGCCCCTCTATCTGGGCAAGGGAGCCAGGCGGGTAACGCCTGCGCTGAGTACCCTGGCGGGGTAAAGTGGCGGGGGGTGGGGCAGAAGGAGGAGTTAGGAAGGACACTCCAGGCGAAGGGAACAGCATGAGCGAAGGCCTAGAGTCAGAGAGAAGGCCTGGGGGGTTCTGGAGCTGCTGGTCACAGTTCATGGTGCAGCAAGAGGGGAAGGGTGGGGGAGGTGGTAGCCAGTAACCTTGGGGGGCTAGCTGGGTCCGCTGCCTCGGATATCCGCTGTCCACTGTGTCCTTGAACTGTAGCCTCAGCCAGTACCCCAGTACAGGTCACCGTCCCGGCATATGAGTGATTCCGAGAATCAGAAACAGCCCCGTTAGCTCAAGCAGGGAAAGGGACTCTGTGGGAGTGGGACGGGGTGTGCCCATGGAACCCAGAGACGCAGCCCAGCTTTGGGGTGCCGGAACAGGCAGCCCCTGGACACTCTCTCAGCACTGCTTGCCTGTGCCCACTTGTCCACCTGCATCACACCTGCCAAGGTGATGCATCCTGGATCCTTCACCCAAAGAGAACCATTTCCGGGGCCCAAGCCCATCTTCTTGGGAAGAGGTTCCCTGTCCTCTCTTGGATCAGGGCATCCCTTTTGTCCCAAAGAGCTATGGCTTAGTGGTCAGGTTTCTGTGCTGAGTACCTGTCCTCATGACCACATAAGGGAGGGTTGCCAGAAAAGGGGGCCAGAGGGACAGCATTACACTATTAGAGTGTGAAGGCCAGGAGCGTCCACGTCAGCGCAGTCCATCCTGTCCCGCCCAGCATGCATGCACCCCCTAGCTGTATTCCTCCTTCCCCAGACAGCTCTGCTCCAGTCACCCGCGCTTAACCTTTACACCCCGGAGTCAACCGCAGAGGCGCTGCCCCTGCCAAGTGCGAGGCGCTCCAAGTCCAAACTGTTGCGCTCAGGGCTCTGCTCTCAGAGCTGCCATCTCCAGCGGACACACGCCCCCTTGATCCCTCCTTGGGATGCCCCTCAATCAATAGACTAAGTGATCGACTGAAGCCCTCCTTCCTTACTCGATCTACAGAGCAAACAAGGGAGGCCCCAGTCAGAGCGCACACCGTGGCCTCCCAGGCGGACGGAGTCAGCTCGGCGTTAGGGATGAGCTGTCACTCGGGGTTTGCTTTGCTGGTTACCCTCCTTGGCTCCTCTGTTGGCAGACGTGGCTGCCCCAGGTTCAGCCCCCTGGGCGGAGATCCCTTATCTAGTCTTTCAGGCCTGCCCTTGAGAGGCTCTTGGGGAGGCTTTTTCTACAGGGGGAGGCAGCTGCCCTGGGACTTGGGCCTGGGAATCACCTGGAAGGTGAGAGATCACAGGCCCCAGTTTCCAGGTCGTAGGACCTCCTGGAGTTTCAACCCCTATAAAACCCTAGTTGATTGCCTGTCAATTTTATTCTTGGATTATGTCGTTTACCGATAGCCTGTTCCACAAAATCCTGTCCAGTTCAATACTCAGCCTTAGAATGGGAGACCGGGAGACCGGGAGACTGGGAGACCGGGCCATGGCCCAGGGCTGGGGTTTCCTAGCAGCCAGCGTGGTGGCTAGTTTCTTCTTTCATCCTAAGGGTGAGAAAAGGAAATCATCCTCTGATGTGGGGTGGAAGGAAGGCTTTTTCTCTCATTTCTCTCAGAAGAAGCCCCTCCTGACCTCATGCCACTTAACAGTGGGAGGCTTTATTTTATTTTATGGTTTTTTTTTAATGCGTGTGTTTATTTATTGTTTCTATTTTGGTTAAGAGGAGAGTATAAAAAGATTTTCTGACATTATTGTTCACTTGATTACATTTGTATACAGTTCTGTCTTTAAATCACTGAAGTTTGTTAACCTAAAACAGTGGGAGGCTTCAGAGTTAAGGGTTGTTCGCTCCTGTGGCTCTTCCCAGAAATCCCCATTCCAGCTGCTAAGCTCACAGACTTTTCTGCTCCACGTGCCCTCAAGGCATCAGGGTGTAGGGAGCTCTCAGAAGGACCCAAAGGCAAGAATGCAGTGGGACCTCAAAAAGAGACAAAGAGCTGAAAAGTTGTCCCAAATCTTCTCTCTCATCTGTGATTCCCTCTTCCTCTGCAGGCATCTGCTTCATGGTTTTCTCTCAGTCTCTCTTCTCTGCACAGCAGCCTCTCTGATTTCTTTAGTCCTTCGATCGGATAGGAGTTCGCACAGCTCTCCAGCTTACATGTGACACTGCCCAGGCTCCAAGTACCTGAAGAAACACTATTCCCCTGGTTCTAATTCCATGCTCCCAGGGAGATCACTCCTTGGCGAACCTGGGGCCGGGTGACCACCTCCAGTCCAATGAACCTCAAAGGCAAACGCATCTGACCGGAGACTGTGGTACAGCCACAGGAGAAGGGGGATGCACTGGGGGAGGGTTCCTAGAGAAAGGAGCTGAACACACACCCCAAGAGTGCCTCCCCAAACTGGGGCTTCCGTCGGCTGAGTCCCTGCTAGTCACTGATGGACTTCCTGTATGCCACCTGTATTCCCGAAGGAGTCCTCGTCCTGAGTTCTCATCCCTGCACAGCACCCCCGCCCCTCACACCCCATTCCTGGTTTGCAGACACGTGAGCATCTGGCTGCAGAACAACGTGCCCGGAGCCCAGCAGGATGGAACGACGGCTCACCTGTACTGACGTAGAGAGCTGTTAGAGGAATTAGCTCTGACTCGGGGAGAGGAAATCAAGTTTTACATTTTTGCATCTTTATTACATGTTTGGCAAAAATGCGAACAGAAAATGACATGGAAAGAAAAACATCTGCAACCCTCCTCCCACACAGTTTTCACTGCTCTAAGTCACCGCCTACCACGCGCATGTGCGTATGCAACACTTATGAGGTGGCGACCCAGCGCAGAGGCAGCGCTGCCTTGAGCCCTTGTCACCTGCTGATGGGATGACTTCCCATGATGCTACAGATCTTCAGAAGCACCGTTTTCAATGGCTGCATACTACTCCACGAAGGGGAAGGACCACGCCTTTCTCTGGACTGTTCTGCCCAAGAGGAGGAGGCAGACCCCTCACAGTGTTGAGATGGCACATTTTCTTCCTGCCATTTTTGGTTCGTGGGTCAACTTACTGCTATTGCTCATCCAGTAGACTTCACGCCTGACCTCAGGGTTGTAGGAAGGCTGCCACCTAGGGGTGACACTACTGACTTAGGCAGATGGGGTCCACCAGTGCCCACTTGCCCGTGGCATTGCCTCAGTTTCTTCGTTTGTAAAATGGGGATAATAGTAACACCCAACACACGCGGTTACTATGGGGTGAGACAGGAAAAAGCATGAAAGGGCCCGGGCTGGCCGCTCCACCATCGTTTGGCCTTTCTCCTTTGCTTGGGAAGCCCAGCCCCTCTTTCCTGAGGCCACATCTTATAATGATCACTTCACTGGTTGTGTGATGATCCAGAGAAGAAATGGGTGTGTATCAGTTTCCTGCGGCTGCTGTAACAAATGACCATGAGCTGTGTGGCTTAAAACAACAGAAATTTATTCTCTCACAGTTCAGGAGGTGGGAAGTTCAAATGCAAGGTGTCAGCAGGGCCACCCCCTCCAGATTCCTGGGGAGGCTCCTTCCTGGCCTCTACCAGCTTCCAGTGTCGGCAGGAGGTCCTCGGCTGGCCCTCCAATCTGCCTCCGTCCTCACGGGGCCTTCTCCCCTTCCCGTCTCTGTGTCCTCCTCTTCTCTGCCTGCAACTTCCCTGTCTTTCTCTTACTGATGAGTTTTCATTCTTGTTTTTCTGTCTAGGGGAAAAGTAACCAGCCATATGCCCTCTCATTGAGGTTTTTGGGGTTTCACGTAGGGGAGCTCCTCAGAATTGGTGGCTTTAAAGAACAGTATCTATCTAGAGGGGCTATTTTCTAGGTGGACAGAAGCTGTGGGAGCAGGGGATGCCAGGGGTGCCGGGACGGGGGGCCGGAGCAAGGCCAGCTCCGCCCAGGCCTCCTCCCCCTGCACCTATTACAGCGCTTTGCCTGCTCCGGACCACTTTCACTGAAACACATCTTTTGAGTCTCACAGGCTCTCTAAAGTTGACGTCACAACTTTTTATTATCATTTTACAGAGGAGGGGACAGACTGGAGGATGAGGGGACAGACTGGAGGATGTGGGGGCAGGGCTGGGTCTCAGGGTTCCCAGATTTTAAAATACCCTCCCCCTGCCCCCCATCAGACTCCAAGGGCCAAATCTCCAGGGCCAGAGAACAGAGGCCTTGCCTCAGTGCTTTCTGCACAGGACCCTTCCCTCCCCTTCCCCTCACCCCACCCCCACCTTGGGTGACTCAGCCCTACCTCCCACCTTTGTATGCCAGACTTCTAGCATGTTACCCCTGCTTTCTGCACATCTTTCCTGGACCCACGGGATTCAGCCTGGCCCTTCCCCTGCCTCGTCCCCACCAAGCATCATTCTGATAGTTTTTTCTTTAAATAAATGTTTAATTTTAGAATAGTTTCAGATTTACAGAGAAGTTGCAAAGATAGTGTAGCCACTTCTCACACTCCCCGCAGCTAGTTTCTCTATTGCTAATCTTACATTACTACAGTACGTTGTCACAAGTACACGATCATTAACTAAAGTTTATACTGCGTCCAAAATATAAACTAAAGTTTATATTTTGCCTTAGTTTTTACCTAAAGTCCTGTTTCTGTTCCAGGATCCCACCCAGGACATCATATGACATTTGGTCGTCAGGTCGCCTTGGGACGCTCTTGGCTGTGACAGTTCCTCAGCCTTTCTTTGTCTTTAATAATCTTGACAGTTCCGAGGAGGAACGGTCAGGTATTTTTGTAGACCATCCCGCATTTGGGTTTGCATGGTGGTTTTTTTGTTTTGGGTTTTTTTTCCCCCTCATGACTAGACTGGTGTTTCTGGGTCTGGGGAGGACGACCAGACAGACAAAGCATCATTGTCACCATGTCTTATCAAGGGTGTCTGCTTACCCTTGACTTACCACTGATGACATGGACCTTGGTCACCTGGCCAAGGCGGTATCTGCCAGGTGCCTCCTCTGTAAAGTCCCTTTGTCGCCCGTTCCATGGTGCCCTCTGTGGAAGGGGTCACTAGGCACAGCCTACACTGACGGGGTGAAGAGTTAAGCTCCTCACCCGCGAGGCAGGTGAAGTCTCTTCCCAAGCTCTCTGGGGTTCTTTGTGCAGGAGGTTTATCCAGTCCCCCTCGTTTATTGATTGATCTGGTCATTTACTTACATCAGTCCAGACTCACAGGCATTTATTTTATACCTTGGGTTCCAACCCAATACAACTTTATTTTGTTGCTCAAAATGTCCCCGCTTTGGCCATTGGAAGCCTGTTCAGTTCACTGCAGTGTCACTCGGACCAGCCCCATCACTGTGGCGTTTTGATTTGTTATTTCTGTCATGTTCTTTACTTCCGGGCAGTGTAAGATGCTCCAGGCCCATCCTGTCTATTTCCTGCTCCCATCAAAGAATCAGCCATTTCTCCAAGGAGCCCTGGTCCTTGGGATCAGAGACCCAGATCTGGGTGCTGGATGTGCAATGCTTCTTGGGGGTTGCTGTTTCTAGGACCTTAAGGCTGGCAAAGCAAGGAAGTGTATAGGTGTATATTGTCGACTTTTTAACTGGTAAATCACAGTTTACCGCCACTCCTCAGCTCAGCTTAGAACCTTCCCTCTGCTTCTCATCACTCTTTCAGCCAAATCCCAAATCCTCTGCTGCCCCTCCTCAGATCCTCCTCTTTGCTGTTCCCATTTACCCCCTCCCCCCCCCGCTTCAGCCTCCCTGGCCTCCTTCCTGGTCCTCAGATGTGCTGCCACTCAGCACCTTTGCAATGGATGTTCCCTCTGCCTGAGATGCTCTTCCCTCAGACACTGGCAGCCCCCACCCCCACACTCAGATCCTAGCTCTGCTGGGAGGTCCTGACCTCCTGTGTCCCCGCCAGCACCCCTGTCTCCCCACCGAACCTGCCTAATATTTCTCTGCAGCACTCACTGCTTCATGACACTGTATCCTATTTTTATTCTTCATAGTTTCTCTTCCCACTCAGGTGTAAGCCCCAGGAGGGCGGGTCTTTGGCTTGTACAGTGCTGTATCCCAAAGCCCAGAACTCGCCAAATGAGTCAGTGTTGCAAAGCTTGGGTCACCCCCAGTGTATGGAAGCATGGGGTTGGATCCAGCCTCGTGACCCCAAACCCCACTGCTCCCCATTATCCCCTTTCCACTTCTCCCCCCTGGACTAGGAAGAGCATTAGAGGATTTGTTTAAAAGCCAACCGCTGTTTCTGGAACATTGACTTTGTGCCAGGGGCAGGACCATCTACTCATGGAACCCTCCCCTGCACTGAGGCAGGAGGTGCCGAAGTGACTACCCCAGGGCTGCACAGCTGGGATTTGAACCCAGGCGGCCTGGGTGTTGAGTGTGTATGTTTTACAGAAGTACAGCTTGATTTCTGTTTGGAGCTCCCATTCAGTCGGGTCCAGAAACTCAGTCTCCATCAGCTCAGCCCTGGCCCCACAGGGTCCTGGTTCACCTGGATCACCTTTGAGCTAACTGGGTCTTTCTGTAACCTTCAGTCCAGCTCTGACCTGAGATGAAGTGCAGGGGCAAAAACCACCCACCTCCGAGTCATTCCCCAGACAGAAGGTACGGCCTGGACCCTGGCTTCTTTTCCACAGATCCTCCCCTCCTGGTCACCTCTCCACACTCGCTGGAGCATGTGTCCTCAAAAGTCAGACTTCCCAGAAATCAAGTCTGACCTTGGCCGAGTTCTCGAACCATCTGTGCTGCCCTTCCATTGCCACCACCGTTATGTCACCCATAGAAGGCACAGCTTTCCAGTTGTGTTGACCGGGATCTGCAGTGAGAATGCATTCTCCATCTTGACTGAATGCACACTCACACATACCTACAGGTGGGAAAAAGCCTCGGGGAAGATGCTTCTGGAATGCAATCTGATATTTATGTGGAATACAATCTGATATTTTAAAAATTGAAGCATAGCTGATTTACAATGCTGTGTTAATTTCTGGTGTACAGTATCTAATCTGATATTTTTTATTCTGTTCCATTTTTATTTACTTGACATACTAAATGGATGTCCTGTACACTAATGGGTTAATATGTCACAACAGCTGCTATTGCTGCTGTTGAAAAATATTGTCTTAGACAGAAACATCCAGTCCTGCAAAGCACAAAGACTCTTCTGGAATAACTCAAGAACTAACATTTTCTGGGGGCTCACTTTGTGTCAGGTACTATTTTATATGTATTAACTCATTTAATCCTAACAACAATTCTAAAAGTTGAAAGCCATTTTGAGCATCCTTGTTTTTCAGATGAGGAAATGGAAGCACAGAGAGGTTAAGCCACTCATCTGAGGTCACACAGCTCCACAATGGCCAGGCTGGGCAGTTTGGCTGCAGGGAAGATGCTCTGTGTTTTGAACCTTCACCACAATTTTCTTGGCCAAGGTAAAAGGGCAAGGGTTTGAGCTGGATAATTTTGGCTCTGCTCGGAAGGAAAGGACTCTCAGCAAAGTGGGCTTCCTGCCAGGACGGGGCAGGGAGGCAGGTGTCTGAAGCCCTTCGTGGAAGTGCTGAGGAAGTGGGCTCCTCCTGTCTCTACCCCTGCAGCCGGTGTTCAGCTTGGCTCTGGCTGCCCTGAGTTAACCCTGCCTGTGGGCATGTGTGGGTGGTGGTGGTAAAACCACTCAAGGTCGAACAGAACAAAGATGCTTATTGCATCTGTGAGAAGCTGTGGAGGCTGGCTGGCTTCTGGAGGGGGAAGTTCTGCAGGAGAGGGTGGCAGGCACAGCAGGAGATAGGTGTAAGGTGTAGAGGGCTCTGAGTGCTTTGAGTGGCCTGCAGTGGGTCTCCTGTCCATCCGAGTTGTTCTCCACTCACCAGCTCTGTCTTTAATACCTGAGATCTCCTTTGCCTCCCATAAAATGAGGCTAAAGGATTTCCCAGGCAGGAGGTCACGTGAGTGACACGTGTTGACTTCCTTACAGCCAAAGTGCCCCTTTTCTGCTAAGACTGCTATTAATTCTCCACCGTGGCTGGTCCATTTTACTTACAATTCAAAAGGAACTTGAAGTAGCTTCCTCCAAAAAACACATGACAACAGTTAAAAATAAAGTGAGAAAGATTGGAAACTGTAGAGAGGAAGGCAGAAGGCAAGTCTGTCGGGAACTTAAGGGTCATGACTACTGCGCTTGATGCTACAGTTAGCCTGAGTTTCCTGGCACCCCAGGCAAAAGAAGGGGCAATGGCCCATGGTTTCATCTCAAAAAGGAAGTGCATTAGGGGTTTCAGGAAAGTGAAACTTCTGAGACTGGGGCATAAGCAGCTTGGTATGGACACAAAAGCGAGGATCTGGAAGCAATTAGACACAGACTGTGTGGTCCTTCAAAATGATTCAACCTTCCTGAGCCTCAGTTTTCTTATCTGTCAAGTGGGGATGATAAGATTTCTCTTAGGAGGCTATTGTACAGATCAGAGATAATGTGTGAAGCGCATCTGAGCACTCGGCAGGCCTCCCGTCTTGCATATTACGAAGCATGAGTTGAATGGCTGTCAGCAAATACATATTCAATGAAGAGTTCTTTCAGTTGAGGCAAAAGCATTCCTCATCTGAATGTTTCTTACAACCACCTCTGAAAACCGGGGAGTAGTGTTTAAATTGCAACCTCGCAAGAGCAGGGCTGGGACAGATGTTCAGAAGCATCAGAACCTGCCATCAGATTTTCTCTCTGAAATGTCCATTTCTCTTCTAGCTTTGGACAGTTATCTCCCTGGAGTGGGCTGGAGACCTCTGCCTGGGACCAGTGGTCCTGGCCTGGGGTAAGAGTGAGGCTGTGGGCCTCAGATGTTGCATTGGAATGGATGTACACTCCTGGAGACAGCCCAAACATTCTTCCCCCTAAGGGATCAGTGGTTCCTCCTGGCTCCTCTACAGATATCAGCTGAGAGACCACTGCCTGCAGCCTAGATCTTAGAAAACTGGGACCACGTAGTAACTCACTCATCTTGCTCAGGTTCTCTCTGCTTTTCTGACATGGGAATAGTCTTTGCTCCTCCCATTGCTGCAGCCAGCACTGCCCAAGCTGGTCCTGAGAGGCCAGGGAATCTCTTGGATAGAAAGAACCCCTCCCCAAGCCTCAGTGGCCTTCCTCATCTGTCCAAGGGAACAAAACAGGGGCTTCACCCCTCTGGCTGGGTTGGGGAGGGTCCTTTAGATCGTTTTAACTAAGCTGTTAACTGGCTCATCCCCCATCACCTCCCAGAAGGATGTGAAACCACTACTGTAATCTTGGAGGGTGCCGGCCCCCCCATCCTCTTGCTCTTGACCCCCTTAAAGCCGGGAGGCCACTCCTTTCCCTCCAGGGCTGAGCCCAGTGGGACTTCCAGTGTGAAAGGCGTGGGGCTTTTATGGACTCTTAGGACCTTCATTTGGTTGTTTTCTTTTATATATACGTAAACTTGTTTTGAAGAAGGGCAAGGTGCAGCTTCCAGAAGCACCTGGAATGATGCCCCTTCAGCCGCAGACGGGGTCGGGACTTGGGGGGCAGGTGGGGAGGGCGGAGAGGCAGAAAAAGCGGCAGGAGGACCTGTTGTTTTTCCTGTTGCAAGTAAAAAGGAAACAAAGTGGGAAGTGGAGTGTGCGGGCTGTCAGCAGGCGGGGCGCCCCCACCGCGCCCCGCCTCCCTCCCTAGAGGCTCACTCGCGCCCAGCGCCGTTGCTTCCAGCGGCCGCCGGCCGAGCCGCCCCAGCCCCTGCCAGCCGCGCGGGACCGGTAAGCGCTCGTCTCTGGCTGCGTCTGGGAGGTGGGGAGCGGACGGGGGCTGGGAACTTCGGGGGGCCGCGGGGAGCCGCGGGACCGGCTAGCGGGTTTCCCCCCGGCGCGTACAGAAGGTGCACCCCGACCCCAAGCGCCCGCCCGCGTCTAGCGAGCCCGGCAAGGGGCGCCCCCCGGGGTGGGCCCCCACCCGGCCCTGGGCCGAGGCTGCGCGCGGCGGCGCCGGGACTGGAGCGCCCCCGGAGCGCTTGCCGAGAGAGGCGCGCAGCTCCCCGGCGCCTGGACTGCTTGCCCCGCGGACGGGACCCGGGAGCTCGCGGGCCCGGCGGCGGGGGACGGACTGCGCTCTCAGCGGCGGTGCGGCCTCGCGTGCACCGGTCGAGGCGCGGGGGTAACGGGCAGCGCTCAGCCGAGTGCGCCCTGCTCCAGGCGCGGACGAGCGGGACGAGGGGGCGCCCCGGCCGCGCGGCGGGCTGCGGGGTGCGCTCCCAGCGGCGGTGCCACCCCCGCGCTCGCGTCGAGCCGCGGCGAGAGGGGTGCGCACGCCTCCCCGGCGCCCTGGCTCTGCGCGCCCTCCCCAGCCCCTGGCGAGCGGGGCCCCTGGCGAGCGGCCCCCCGGCTGGAGAACGGCTGGAGCGGCCGTTGCTGGGCTCGTGGACTTGCGGCCGGTCCCTCTCCGCCCCGCCCCGGAGGGGCCGGGGCCGCCGGCGCTGCTCGCCGCGTGTTTACTGAAGCCGCGCGGCGATGATCAGCCCCCGGATCTGCGGCTGAGCCCGGGTTACGGCGGCAAAACCGCCTCCAGCTTTGCATTTCCGGACTCTTTTTTCTTCTTTTTAATACTCTTACCCGTAATTCAGCCTGAATGAGGCTGTTGCTGTTGCTGCTGCTTCTTCTTTTTTTTTTTTTTAACATCGCGTTTCCTGTTTTTATTTAGAATTCATCCTCTGTACCCCCTTCTTTGAGATCGAGGAGAGGGAAACAGGGAGACCTTCCGTGGGGACCAGGGTGAGGGGCACTGCTTAACCGTTTGCGCTCTGCCCTATTGGGGAGATGGAGGTCCGGAGACCAGGGAAGGACTGATGCGAGGCCTCGAAAAGCGTCCTCCCGGAGAGGAAGCGAGCTGGGACGGGATTTCCGGGGTCGGGGTAGGGGGAGCGCCCTGGGGTTGCCCATGCTAGTGGCCCACTTGCCAGGTCCTCGCGGGGCACCCTTAGGATCTGTCCAGTTTGCAGGTGGAGCGCTCTGGACCCCTCGGTTGACTGAGCAGCTTTCGCTTCGTTCAGGTGTTCCCTGGAAAGGAGGGACCTGCGGGTCTGTAACCCCACCAGGCTATCAAGTGGGGCTTCCTCCTCCGGGGCCCTGCAGAAACCCCAACGGATGCCGCCCTCAGAAATGCCCTGCACAGTGACGCCTATATGTGGGGCGGGTGTACCTTGGAGCAGGGAGCGGGTTCCTTTCTCAGGAGTCTCCGAGGGTGTCACTGCTCCAAAGGGACTTTGAAACCGAGGGCTGATCCCACTGCTCACTTCCAGGAGGGCTGCACACTGCTGGAGTGCCCACAGTGCCTTGGTGTTCTTGTCAAGTGAATGGTACAACAGGAGACTTTACCCCTCCAAAGAATTGCTCGTTTCTACGTGTGTTTTCAGTTAATGTTGGGAGCTGAATGATGTCGTCTCCATTTTCACTGGAAGAAACTAAGGCTCAGAAGAGTTAAGTAACTTGCCAACCCACAGTTTACAATTAGCTGATATAGAATCCTGGTTCCCTCAGATGCCACAGCATTTAATCATCTGGAGGTGCTGCTGCTTGCAAATTAAGGAGGATGTTTCCTAACAGTTCTCTTGATGTGGGGATGGAGGACTTGGGGTGTCCTTTCAGAGCCACAGCGCCTAAGGTACCCATCTGGGTACCATCCTGTAAACCTACTACCGTTAACCACCAGGTGTGATTGATGGGATGTGTGGGGATGGAGATTGTTCAGATTTAGGAGGCTGCCACCAAACACAAGGAGACAGGAGTAGAACTCTCTCTTCTGCTCTCTCTGGAGCAGAAAATACCAAGCCCTTAGCATTTCCATGTCCTGCTGTGGTTTAATTCCTTGACTTCAGGATTCTGCCTGTCCTGGCTCATGAGGGCACTGCAGAGCCTGTGCTCAGATTGATTCTCTTCTGGTGCTTTTACAAGTTCCTCCAAGTACTAGAAGATACTCTGGGATTCGGGGGTGGGGTGGGGAGGTGGTGTGCTGGGAGGGGGCGGGGGGGATGGTGTGTGCTCTTAAAATGCACTTGGCAGTTGTCGCCTCCAAAGACAGTCAAGCTTACCTCCTTCTGAGCCCCACTCCCTTCACCTTCTCCACCCATGTTTAGAAACAATGCTGGCCACTCTGCGAATATAAACGTTTCTGGTATTAGGGCAACTGCCCCAGAGGGACCCCTGGCCACACTGATGTCCCCTTTCAGTGGGATAAGCTGCATTTCTGCAGCCTTGATCCATGCCCAGGAAGGGCGCATAAAGCATGTCTTTGCATTCTGCTTTGGGCTCCCCCTTTTTCTCTTGCTTTATTACCTTTGGCAAATATTTACCAAGATCCCACTGGGGGCCAAGGAGCTGCTAAGAACAGGGCGGGCAGGCAGGGAGGGTACCAGCCTCTGTCGGGGGTGGGGGGTGGCTTACAAGGCACAGACAATCCACAAATAGAGACCGACCTCAGACCGGGTTAGCTTTTGTGCCCAGTGGCACCGCTGTGTCAAGGGAGAGAGGAGGGGCGATGAATGGGAGTGTGTGAGGGATCAGTTCCTGCTTCAGCTTGTTTTTCAATTGCACAGTTAAAGGGAGAAGTGAATGTGCAACTTATGAGGCAATTCCCTGTTGGCTGGCTTATTTTTCAAAACCATTTTTGTTTAGAGAACAGTTCCCTCCCTCCCTCCAGCTGCTTCTGTGGGTCTGATGGTGGGGGGCTTGGGGCCCCTCCAAATGTTTCCTGACCGTGGGACCTTAGAAAAGCTCTTTCAGCCGCTCTCCAGGGGACAAACACGTTTCCCAGCAAAGCTGTTGGAGGGGCGGGTCCAGAGGGAACCGCTCTGGGAGAATCAGGGCGCGCCGGTGCCCTGGTGCCCTGCTGTCCGGAGTCGGAGTCAGACACATGTGGTAATTACCCGCCCGCCAGCCTAGTTTGGGGGGAGGGGGACACACTCTCATCTTTGTGCCAGTGCCAGTGTTTCATAAATGACAGTGTTGCAAAACTACTCCTTGCAGCGAATGCGAAAACTGAGTTTTCTTTCATTTGGTTGGTGGAAATCCCCTACAATCATATCAGAAATGCTGTCAGTTTCAAGATGGAAAAAAAATTTTTTTAAAAACCCAGGAACCTCCCTCCTCACTCCTTCCTTGCGACAAACATTGACTTTCTATGGGTCACACCAAAATACGGCCCGCTCTCCCCTCACCGAGGGCCAGAGGTTGGCGCTGCAAAGGTTCCCTTTCCTGCCTCACCAGCTTGGTGTGTGTGGGAAGCCACCACTCCTGCCCTCGAAGTGGCAACCTCGTCCTCTCAGTGGACGGTTCTCTGGGCTTCTCCTGGAAATGAGTGCTTTCCAAGGCCGCCTACTTGCTGAGCCGGAGGGAGAGTGATCAGAGTGATGGGTGTGGCTGTTTGTAAAGTGGTACTTCGGTTAGCTTCTGTTTCACTCACTTTGGGGGAAATTGCTTTCCACTTAGAGAAAATGCCAGGGGAATGACAGTGGGTGGAGGTGGCCCCGGGGAGGGCAGGGGCAAAGGAAGGAGCAAGCTGCCCCAGTTGGATTTTATGTCCTGGAGGGACGCTGTGTTTGCTTCTGGTGGCTGTTGTAACAAACGACCACACATTTTGTGGCTTAAAACAACAAAATTTTATTATCTCACAGTTCTGGAGCCCAGAAGTTCAAAATCAAGGCGTCAGTAGGGCCTTGCTCCCTCCAGGGGCCTACAGAAGAATCCTTCCCGCCTCTTCCAGCTTCTGGGAGCTCAGGCCTTCCTTGGCTAGGGGAGCACTACTGCCATCTCGTCTCTGTCTCCACCTGGCCTTCTCCTGTCTCTTACAGGGACACTTGTCATTGGATTTGGGGCCCGCCTGGAGAATCCACGATGAATTCATCTCAAGATCCTTAATTACATCTGCAAAGACCCTTTTCCCGTATTATTCACTTTCCAAATAATTCACAGGTTCTGGGGGTGAAGACAGACATCTCTTTTGGGGGCCACCATTCAGCCTACTGCAGATGGACGGCAGTGTGTTTCTTTTGATACTTTCTGGGGAAGGTTTGAGCACAGTTATCTTTGCAGGAAACCCATTGCTCCCTCCTTCGGCGATCCCACCGTGCTTCCCATAGGTGTCATTAGGCAAGGATTTCGGAGGCCCCAGAGGTCTCTAGCCTCCCTCTCCCCCTCCTGCTCCCCTCCCTGCAGCTTTGTGAACTGGAAGCCACCTTAGTTGCTCGCTGCTAGCAGCATCCCGCCTCGCTCCCCAGGGTCCAATAGCAGAAAAGATAACTGGGGTTTGGAAGGACCTGCCTGCAGAGGACTGCCTCGGCCCTCTTCCTCTTCTCTTGCCCTTCCTGACCTCTTCCTCTTCAAGGACAGCCCTTTCTCTACTCAGGGCTCCCTCCCAGCTGGGGCTCCCTCCCCTGCCTGGGGCCACGCAGCCCCTCACTTTTTGGAGCTTCGTCTGCTGAGCAGCCCCAAGGCTTGGTTTCGCTACTGTGTCCCCATGTCCTCCTCCTGAGGGGCCGCCGTTGTGGAGTGGGGCTGGTGGTGCTGGAAGGGATTTGGGGAGCTGCCCCTGCCCCCTCCCCATCATGGAAACTTGTAGGAGGTGGGGGCTCTCTGGGAGGGCAGGGCCACTCTCCTGTCTCCTCCTCCCTGGTTGGGCAGGAAGGACATTTCTTTTCTTCGGGTTGTGAAATCTGGGAGAAGTGCTTTCTTACCAACAGGGAAGCAAGATCACAGCTCTGAGATGGAAATTGTGAAAGTCATTTACGTGTGGGTGGGGTGGGGCGGGGCGGGGTGTGGCGGTGGTGATGGGTGGCTTGCCTGCCACATGGAAGAGAAAGTACCATCTCTGGGGGCAGCCAGGCTAGATTTTCATTGCAACCACTTTTTATCTGCTGGGTGATCTTTGGCAAATCGCTTAACCCTTGCAAGCCTCAGATTCTCCGGTTGTAACAATGGAACGGCAATACTACCACCAATCTTTAAGATTTCATAGATTCGCGTGTAAAGTGCCAGGCACGCAGCGAAACACAGCCTGTCTGTAAAGGGGCTGGTGTATAGAGTGAGCCGTTAAGATACGTATTATTACCTCACTATCCCAGCACAGCTACTGCCAGTTTGGGCATCTTTTCCATTTTTTAATGTGCATTTTTAGTTTAATTGTAACTAATAGGCATGTGCTTTTTTACTTTAACTTTTATGTTTCAGTTGTGGTAAGATGTACGTAACAAAATTGACCATTTTGACCACTTTGCAGTACACACTGCCCTGTGGCATTTAGCGCCTTCATATTGTTATGAACCATTATGACCATCCATCTTTGTCTCGCAGAATTGAAACTCTTTTCTCATTAAATACTAACTCCCCGTTCCCCTCTCCCCCTCCCCCTCCCCAGCCCCTGGCAACCACCATTCAGCTTTCTGATCTGAATTTCATTACTTTCAGTACCTTATATAAGTGGAATCACACAGTATTTGTCCTTTTGTGACTGGCATCATGTCCTCTAGGTTTATCCACGTTGTAGCAGGTGTCAGAATCCCCTTCCCCTTTAAGGCTGAATAATATTCCAGCGTATAGATGGACCACATTTTGTGTATCTGTACATCTGTCGATGGACACTTGCATTGCTTCCACCTTTTGGCTGCTGTAAGAAATGCTGCTATGAACATGGATGTTCAAGTAACTGTTCATGCCCTTGTTTTGCATTCTTTTGTGTATGTACCCAGTAGTGTAATCGCTGGAGTGTATGGGAATATGGTTGATTTTTTGAAGAGCGAAGCATGTGCTTTTGTAATTTGCTTTTTTTGACTTAACATGAACACATTAGCATTTTCCCACATTGCTTCCTAACCCAGCCATCCTTTTTAGCGGCAGTAGAGGTGTCCTAAAACAGGGACACCATCATTTTCTTGGGCATCCTCCATTGTGGGACATTTATGTTGCTTCTAGACACACACACCCCGCTTTTGAAATACTGTAACGGACATTTTCAGGCATCTGACTGTTCCCATATTCAAGAATTATTGCATCAAAGTCACTGACCATTTTTATGGCTCTTGGAGCTTAATGGTTTTCCAAGAACAACTGGACTAGATTATCCAGTGATATTTGATAGTTTCACAACACTCTTGCCAGCAGTGAATAATATTGGAAAAAATATTTTACCAATAGGCTTAAAAGGTAGTCTGCTTAAATGTGGGTTTTTAAAAAATTGCTAATGAGGTAAAGTAGCTTTCTTTTTGGTTGCTAGCTGGATGTAAAGCATTCGGGTTGCTGCAGTGTAATGCAATAGTTAAACCCTTGAGCTCTGGAACTGAATGGATTCAGATTCAAACTCTAGCTTCCCCATGTCCCTGCTGTGTGACTTGGGGTAGATGAGTTACCTTCTCTGATCCTGTTTCCTCTCTGTACAGTGAAGCTAATGGGATCTATTCCTTGGGCTGTCTTAAAGATTAAATGAGATAAACTAGATGGTGAACATCACCTATCATAGTTGATACTCACTAAATATTAGCTGTTAATGTTATTATCATTATTTTAATTTAATGAGTCTCCATTCACCCTCAAGAGTCACCTTGTTTCTCTAAGGAGAGATGGTTTACACTTAAGCCAAAGGGATTTGGGTTAAGCACAGGGATCAATTTTTCTGCTGTAAAGGTAGCCCATCCTCGGAGAGAGGTGGCAGCACCTCTCTGTCGAAAAGGACCACGTCCCTGGCTTTCTGGCTGGATTTGGGGGTGAGCCTCCTGGGGGCAAACACATGAATGGATGCTGGGTGATGCTTACCACGCTGAAAGCTGAGAAGGGGCTGGGATGGGCAGGGGGACCTTCTGCCCCTGTGGTCCTGTAGCCTCTGTAGCTTGGAAATGGGAGTAAAAACTTACTAATGGTTGAGTCTGGAATTCATCCCGGTGACTATTTCGCGTCCACATCCAGATACTCTTTCATGCAGTTTGTGAAACTGAGGCAGGTGTTTCAAGAGGGTGACCCCAGGGCTTTGGCACCAGCTTGGGTTCCTGCCCACAAAGCCTGTTTTTGCAGCCTCTTAGGGTAAAGTGCCTCCACTCGCCTCAAGTGGGGCTCAGGCGAGGGGGACGCCAGCCTGACACGCAGGTGTTTGTCCATGCTTAATGTGTACGTTTTCCTCTCTGCTGTTCACCTGTGTCTGAGGAGGAAGTTGGTAAAACCAGGGTGTTGATCTCAAATAAACAGCTTCATGAGAAATTTCTTCTAGGGGAAAAAAACATCAAGAGCTCCCATCATTTCCCCTCACCCAGCCCTCTCAAAAAATTCCATGAAAAAAACGTTTCTCAAAAAAAAAAAAAAATTTCTCCTGTTCAGACCCAATGAAAAGAGCAAAACCACACCTCCTGTTGCCAGCGGCTTCTAGGTCTGGGAGCCAGATCACCGCATCACGAATCTTTTCCCCTATTGTGTGGTGTGAAGAATATTTGAATAATATAGGCCATCTGCTGTCATTTGGAAACCGGAGGGCAGTAAGAGCAGCCCCTGGACTAGCTCACCTGGCCTGGCCTGGCCTGGCAGGTGAGAGCAGCTTGCCCTTGAGGTCTGCTATCCAGTGACCTTGGCTGTGGCAGTGGACCCTGGGTTGGCCCTGTCCTGTGAGCTGCAGCAGCGAGCAGGGGTGCCTGGCTGGGCAAGCTCCGGAGGCAGGAGCCCTTGTGCTGCAGGTTTGTGGGAAAGTGGTTGGGAGATGGCGGGGCGGCTGGCAGTGACCTTGACCCTCATGGACCGTGCTTCTCCCAACTTTCCCACCCGCTCCTCCCTCCAGAGGAGATGGGATTGCGACCCTAGCCTGCAGCAGCCCACCCCAACCATGACCTTGCTTTGAAGCTTCAAGTTTTATTTTTAACACTAACATTGATTTTACATCCTAGTCCATGATAATCCATGTTTATTTTGCTATGAGGACTGTTTCTCCCTTACTTTTGAGTCAGATGGATGCTCTGGGAAGATGTTTACGTTTTCCCCTGTGGCTTCCGCTGCTCCCAGCACAGTGTCTCCAACTATGGTTTGAAAAACATGGATTAGGGCAAAATAGTGATTAGATTAGACGCAATTGTGACAGGAAAATTCTAGTCTCTTAGGAGCCCTTTTATCCTATGTGATTTATTGGTTGAGTAACTGAAACTTTGGTTGGGGTAGATAATTATCAAAATACAACACCTCAAATCTAAGCATTTTATTTTAACTTAAAATATATCAGTGTACATTGGATCACTGATGTGCTGATGGAAGGCCAAGAGCTTTTTGTTTGAGTGGGTTTATCATCCTTGCATAAATCCTTATAAATTTTTATTACCCTCCTGTCTTTTACAGTTGCTCGGCTCATTCTAATTCAATGAAAACTTTGTTTTAGTGACTTCTCTTTATTGTTTCTAAAGCATTCAGCTCCTTTTTCATGGAAAGAGCTCTTTCTTTTCACACCCGTAGTTCACCTGCTTATCCACTTACCATGTTGTGTAGATGATGAAGGTGGACGACTGGCTTGGGGGTATTTGGGCAGAAGCATAGCTGACTCTTGCAGAGACCAGGGCCTGGCGGCTGGGCACCCCGGGTGGTCAGCACACTGAGGCCATCGGCCAGGCTGTCTTGAAGAGGAAATGGAGAACACATTACCGCCGATTCGTAGAAGTTCAATAAGACATCAGAATCACAGAGCCTGGGTGAGAGGCGGGGTTTGACTTAGAACTGCCATCTAAATGACACCAGCCCCTCACCCTGGGAGGAGCATGGCAGGCTCTGGAAGGGAGGCGGTTCACACCAGATTCTTTTTCTGCTGATCCAGTCAGCAACGTTTGTGCTATCAGCTTGGCTGTTGGCCAGCTCGGAATTGCCACCTTCATCAATCCAGCTTGCTATGTCTTTGTCTGACAACAACAAACACTTCTGTAACACCCACTGTGTGCCAGCAGGTGAACCTAGCACCAAACAAAGTGTTATGGGCACTTTGTAAATTTATTATTACTGATTTATTCCTTTAAGCACTCTTGTGATCTCTATTTTACAGAAGAGGGAACTGAGGCACAGGAAGGTTGAGTAACTTACCTAGGTGTTACCGACTAGGAAGCGGCAGAGCCTGTTCCTGACTCCTATCCTGCGCTGTCTCCAAATGTGGCCGCTTGTTTTCCAGGAGGAAGCGTTCAGTTGGGGCAGGGAAATCTGGATCTCAGGTTGGAGGAGGGCTGAGGCCTCTGGGAGTCTGTTGGCTGTAAAGAGGGGCTCCCCGCCCCGTTCTCACCTGTCTCCTCTGTCTCCAGCACTTAGCTGGGGTCCAGGCAGCCTTTCTGTTCTTGCTGGTCCTTTATGGACCTGGCTTCCTGGGCTCTGCTCCTCTACAGAGAGAGATGCCAGGAGGATGCAACTTCTGGCACCCAGCCTGACCCCAGTCTGCCCAGCGTGGTGCCCATTCTCCCTCTGTCCAGAGGAAGCAGGGCCTGGCTTCTGAAATCTTAATTGCCTTCTTGCCCAACTCTTGAAGCTCTTGTGGGAAGTCCACCGAATGGTCCTCAAGCTAGTGAGTGACACAATCAGGGCAACAGGACTCAAGTGTCTTCTTGGCCGGTGGCCCAAATCCAGTTCCTTTGCAGTGACCCAGGAGAGAGAGTGTGGTACGGTGGTAAGAGCGGGGCTCCAGAGTCAGCCTGGGTTCACGTCTGCCTTGCCCCTCACTAGCTGTGCAGCTGTAACTTCCTTGAGCCTCACTCTTCTCCTTTGTGAAACAGAAGGCCTGCCTTAGGGGCTTGTAGTGATGATTAGATGCGAAAATGGACACAAGGCACCTAAAATGTGCCCGTTCAGGGTAGATCCTCAGTGATGGGGGCTGCTTTCTGTGGCCCCAAAGACGGGCCTGAGAACTGAGGAAGAGGCTGTCATTCTGAACTTATCCCGGGGGCTCCCAGGGCAGAAGCAGCCTGGAGACCTGAGGTTGGAAGGAGCAGGTGTGGGGACACCTGCCAAGGAGAGGCTGACCTGGTGATGGATGATGGAATGAGGTGCTCAAAGGTCTCTGTGGTCCCCAAGGCTTACAGGTCACCTGCAGATCTGGGCTTTCGTGACAATAGAAGAGAAGGACGTAAGCCCACGGCCGGGTGGGGAAGGGGCCTGAGGCCGAGCCAGGTGCGGGGTGGCCCGTGGCAGAGCGGCTCCCAGGAGAATGGAGGAAACTGCCAAGTAGCTGAGAGCCTTGTGACGTTATGACCAACTCCACTGCCATCCTGAACGCGCACGCGCGCGTGTGTGTGTGTGTGCGTGTGTGTGTGTGTGTGTGATTAATTTGGGGTCAGGACAGAAGAGAGGAAGTAGAGTTTGCAATTTTAAAAGATATGATTCGGGGGTCTTGAGATGGGGGTGGCCTACATCTCCCCGGTGTTATAGGCTGTGATTTCCTAGCTTATGCATGCCCACATTTTCAAGATGTGCCCTATGTGTTTTATAAATGTGTGTGCATGTATACTATATGTATTTAATTGTATAGAATTGATACAAGCTAGTTGTGAAGTTTGTAAGAAATACAGGTTTGCCAAAGGAAGGAAAAACATCCATCTTCCATCTGCCTAGAACTCCACCACTCAATGGTTTCTAACCTTTATTCAGATTTTCTTTTTTTGGGGGAGGGGTAATTAGGTTTCTTTATCTATTTAACGGCGGTACTGGGGATTGAACCCAGGACCTAGTGCCTGCTAAGCAGGCATTCTACCACTGAGCTATAAACTCCCCACCTTTTTTCAGATTTAAATCCTTTTGAAAATCTGCTGAAAAATCATAGACCTTCTCCCCAGAAAAAGGTGCCAACGAGGACATTTCTGTGGGTACTTTCCTTGGCCTCCTGGGTGTCCCGGGTGCGTCCTAGGCTCTGCACTGAAGGGCTGTTTGGGTTCTACCACTGGCTTCTCTGCCTTGTGAGATTCTGACACTGAAACTGACCTCAAAGGCCAGAGAGGGGCAAGGGGTTCCGACCCCCCTGAAGCCCCTGTGAGACACACTTGCCCGACCACGTGTTCAAGGTCTGCTTTGAAGCTGTTTCTATTTCCAGTCTTGACTGCTTCTTAGATACGATGTATAAGCGTACTCTGAGCCATTTAAATCCTTCTCTTTGACCTAAATTCACTGCTGCTTTTGGGGGCTTTCAGCAGGGACCAGCTTCCTGAATCATGTGACTTCGCTGGAGGACTGGCTCACTTGAGGAGGCCACCCATCCTTCGGGATGGCTGCAGCCTGTGGTTTTGTGCCCCCCCCGCCTTCTGTGTGAAGGGCCTTGGCTCCGGCAGGTGGGAAAGCCCACCCGGAGAGCCGGCTGTAGATAACAGGTGGCTGGAATGGTCCAGGCCCTGCATTTTGGACTTCACGTGGCTTGAGACCCTGTAAGATTAACAGGCAGGCCCCCTTTTGCCAAGTGGGTAGGCTGGCGCTGAGCAGCCCACCACAGCGCCGAGGTGAAGGTAAGCCTCCTTGAGACCTTAGCACCGTGTTCTTTGCTCCAGGCACGGGGTTGGTGAGCACCCCGAGGCCTTCCCTCGTCCTGGGGGGCGTCATCTGCCCTTGATGCCACTCCCCGCTCAGTGACCTCACCTGGTTTCCTCTTCCCCCTTTTTTGGTATCACAAGCTTTGTTGAGATATAATTTACATACTACAAAAATTCATTTAATGTATACAATTTAGTGGTTTTTAGTATATTCATGGAATTGTGCCGCTGTCACCACAATGGATTTTAGAACATTTTAATCACTTGAAAATGAAACCTCATCCCCGTTAGCAGCCCCTCCCCGTCCCTCCTCAGGCCCCCCAGTGCTAGGCAACCACGGGGCTGCTTTCTCTCTGTGGACTTGCTTGTTCTGGACATTTCAGATGCATGGAATCATACAGGATGTGGTCTTTTGTGGCTGGCTTCTTTCACTTGGCCCTTTGCCTCTTCTCTAGAAATGTGTCTGACTCATAATCACAGTGGAGGGGTTGTTGGTCCTGACTGTTTATTCAGTCACAGGTATTGAGGGCACCCCTGCTATCCTAAGCCTAGAGCAGGTGCTGGGCCACACAGCAAGGAACACAGCAGCCATGGGTGGTGTATTAGTTAGCTATTGCTGTGTAACAAGTTACCTCCAAACTTGGCAGCTTAAAACAACAAACACTTACCATTGCACAGTTTCCGTGGATCAGAATCTGGGCTGCAGGTCTATGTGGCTGAGACACCTGCCAAGGTTTTTGTGGGCAGGCTTCCGTGACTCACCTGTTGATGGCTAGATATCTCAGTTCCTTGCCATGTGGGCTTTTTCATACAGAAGCTTGAGTGTCCTTCCAACATGGCCTCTGGCTTACCCCAGAGTTAAAGATGAGAGAAAGAGAGACAAAGACTCTCTTGGGCACAAGACTGAAGCCCCATGCTCTTTTATAACCTAATCTTAAAGGAGACCTGTCATCACTCTGCTATATTTTTTTGGTCACATAGACCAACCCTGCTAAAATGTGGGTGGGGGCTGTACAAAGGTGTGATACCAGGAGGGGCAAGTACCTGGAGACCGTTTCATGTGGAGACGGTCCTTATGAAAGCCAGGACCCAGCTGGCTCATTCAGGAAGGGCCTCCAGTGCTGCTTCCGAATGAACTTTGGGTCAGCTCTGAGTCCTCTGGGTTCCTTGCTCTATTGCAGCCTCTTCCATCTTTCCCTACTCTGTATTTATAACTGGGGACCTTAACATGTAACCATATATAGCCTTGAACTTCGTTCTACCAGATCTAACCACTTCTGTTAGAGTAATTTTTACAAATTCTTTCTTCGGGTGTTTGTGAATTCCATTTGCATTTCTATCAAATTGGTGAGCCAGTTTTTGAATTTCCTTTCATTCCTGTCATTAAGAAGGGTATTGACTAGAACAGGACCGCGACCCCTCCCAGTAGTTTTGACCATTTCCCACCAGGGCACTGGGTCACACCATCCAACAGAGCCACCGGAGACCCCTTCTTTTCCAGGTGGTTCATTAGACTGTCTTGAGGGGCAGGATTGGGTCACGATAAAATAGGCATATCACGCATAAAAAAACTGAGCCGTGTGCCCTGTAGTGGTGAGTGATTCGTTGTTAGAAGCAGCCTTAGTTGTTGGTAAAGGTGGGTTCTGATCCCTGCTCTGCCACTTACTGTGTAGCCTTAGGTAAGTCTTGGGCCTCAGTTTCCTTAAGGAGATGATGACAATAATTACTTTGTGGGATTGTTTTGAGGACTTAATAAGGTAATCAAAGTTCTAGGTATCTGTTGCTACATAAAAACCACATCAGATTTAGAGATATAAAGCAACCACTGTTTTGTTTGTTGATGGTTCGCTTTTTGATTATTCCTGTGCTCCTACCACGTGTCCAGCCCCATGCTTTATGTTTTGCATCTATCTAGTCTTTAGGACGCCTCCATGATTAGCAGACTTATTTTACAGATGAGGAAATTAAAGCGTGGAAGTGTCAGGTGACTTACACAGGGTCCCCTAGCTGAGGTCACGTGGAGTGTCAGACCACATCGGGCTGTTCCAGAGCCTGAGCTTTTAATCGTCTCATATCCAGATGTCCTCCCCTCAGTGTTCGGCCTCTTGGGTTCTGTACTGCAGATGAAGGAACCGAGCAAGGCCAGTGAGGTCAAACCCCCTAGTTCATGGTCATCTAACTAGTCGATGAAACAGGAACGAGGACACAGGGACCCTTTCACCAGCCCATCCTTCCCCTGCAGGGACAGGGGCTCCTCAGATTCCAACAGCAAGATTTGTCTTGGCTACTCTGACTGTCAAGCAGTTCTTCCTCATGTCAGACCCACATCTTTCCTGATTTAATTTATGCTCATCTTCTTTGGCTGAATCTCTAAATAGGCCTTTCTCTAGTCTGTTTGAGCGACAACAACTGTTTTATTATGTGCATGGATTCCATGGGCCAGGAACGCAGACAGGACTTGACAGGACATCTTGGCTGTGCTCTGGGATGGTGATGTCTGGGGTCAGCAGGGGGGACTCTCAAAGGCCTGCCCATTACTTTTGTGAGCGGGTGGAGGGAGGGCTGGAATCACCTGGAGGGTTCTTCACTCATGTCTAGTTGCCTGGGCGGGGATGAATCAAAGGCTGGGCTCAGATGGGACTATCAACCTGAGTGCCTGCACATGGCTTCTCTTTCTGGCTGGGGCCTCATCGCAGCATGGCAGCTTTGGGTGGTGGCACTTCTTTGATGCTCAGAACGTCAAGAGCAAGCTTTGGAGCTTGGTTCCAACTGGCAGCTGTATGGCCTTTTATGATCTAAACTCCCAAGTCACTTAGCATCCCTTGTGCTATATTCTCTTGGTCAAGGAAGTCCCAAGTCCACACAGATTTAAGGGGAGGAGACATAGATGCCACCTCGATGAGAACTGGCTGCTACGTTTTAAAAGCTTCATGGACGATGTAAAGCATTTAGCGTGGTGCCTCCCATGTGGTATGAGCCAGAAAATGTTAGCTGCTGTCCCCTCTGCCGTTGCTGCTGTCATTTTGGTATCTCTCAGGTACTGATCGCTATGGATCTGACTGTGAGACTCAGGCAAGCCCCCTGCCCCCCACCACCGTCTTAACTAAATTACCTTTAAGCTGCAGCTCTGTAAATATATTTGATCAAATATTGCCAGATCCATTCTTTTTACCTTCTTCAAGTTTAGACCCAACTTTTAAAAATGCCCTAGCCTTAGTTGAATTTTCTTATTCTCAGCGGCTTCGCAGACACATCTAGCGCTTTCCCAAGGAGATTCCAGAAAATGGGTTTCGCGAGTCCCCAGGGCATCTTTCATGAGCCTTGATGTGTGACTCACACAATCCCCTGTTGTTCTGGCACCCAATTTATCCCCTTACTCTAATTTTCTTGGAATAAAAATTCACAATTGACCTTTTCCACGAACAAAGGAATAGCTCTTCTTCTCTAGAATGTACAAAAAAGTCCAAGACATCGTGTCCTCCCGCGAGGACCACGTGGGAACGGGAAGCCCAAAACTCACAGGAAGTGGTGGCAATGAAATGCAGCGTATAACCGGGTGCCCCACCACCAGGCGCGGCTAGAAGCCCCCTGCGTGCGTTGTCCAATCGATCCCACCTCTGTGGGCCAAGTCAGTGCTGTGTGCTGGTTCTTCTTTTCACAAAGGAGGAGACCGCTCTGGAGAGATTAGGAGACTCATCCAAATCCAGGTCTAACTCCAGGGCTGGTGCTCCTACCTTTCGCCTGGAGATTCCCTGCAACCACGAATACTTTGGGCATTGCATTGCAGACATGAGCATCATTTTTTTAATCTGCAACCTCCCAGGTCACAAACTCTGGAAGCCTCAGTTAAGGCAGACTTTTTTGGTCTTAGCTTGGGGAATTGGCAAAAAAAAAAAAAAAAGACAGAATCTCCAGATTCTAATTAACTTTGCTTTTTTAACTACAGATGAGCCACTTTTTGAGTTAACTGGGGGTGAGAGACTCTGAGATTAGTGGAAATCTGTAAAGATGGCAGGGGAGCAGGAACTAGACACTCTTGTAATTAGGTTCCCTCATCCTTGTGCCTTAAGAGGAAAAAGATCAGGGGAACAAAAGGATGGAGGATTATGTGAATAACTAGGGAAACTGTCTCCCCCTCTGAGGACGATTATTTTCCAGAGTCCTCCTGTGCCTAATAGAACTTAAAACCAGCATTTAACTGGTTTCATTTTGGTTCTTGTTAGTTTCATCTTATTTTTTTCCCAACTCCCCAATTGGAGCCTTCCTAGTCTTGTCCCTACTCAGCTTCTTATCTGACCACACCTACAAATGCTAGGGAAGAGAAATCATTCTCCTTCTACCCTTCTAAGTTCTTGGCTGAGGGCACCTCCCTCCACCCTGTAATAAAAAGATTAACAGGAGAAAAACATATAAATATATATGTACATACAGAAGCCCCCCCCCCTACAATATGAAGCTCCAAAATATGAAACTCAAAGAAGTCACCAGAGCAGGAAGCTTTTATACCTTTTAGACAATTAATTTGTGAAGAATTGACAAGACAAAGGGGACTGGGCTAGGGGTAGTAAGTTAGTGAGGAAGTACCAGGTTTGCTCGTACACACAGCCTCCTTGGCTCTAAGTTCCCTGTCACTGGTAGTCAGGATGCCTCCCACCTTCTGGTGTAAGGAAGGTACCTTTCACGTGGGAGATTTATCTCCTGCTTTCAGGGGACAGAGAAGTTCAGAGTGTCCTTTGTGCACTGGCTGTTTCTCAACTACTTTTATTCAAAAGAATCAATATGCCAAAGTGGCGTGCTTGGGGTTGAGATATCCGGAGCCCCTGGCAATGCTGAGTGCCAAGTGTGAGGGGGAAGAGCCAAGCAGAATCCCAGGAAGGCTGGCCGTTGGGATGTCACTGCGCAGCCGAGAGGAGCTGACATTGCATCAGCGAGCTTACCTGCAAGTGGAAGGAGAGACAGAAGTGGGAGTGACGAATGGAGCAAATAAACTTCCCTCCTCCAGGCCTGTTGCCTGTAACAAGGGCTCTCATGGGTAGGGAACAAAGGCTCATCTGATTTCTTGCCTCAAGCGTGGGAACTTATAAAGAGGAGCCACTCCTTTTGGCAACAGCTAGTAGAGGAGAGGGAATCAAATTTCCCTATTTATTTTTTTCTAACAGCTGTGAAACTATTTCTCCACCAAACGAATCTATTGATACCCTCACTTGTATTTCAGAAAGGACTGAATATACCTGAGCTTGGCACATGGAAATCGGGAGACTTTGATTTTCCTTCTCTCGCTGCCACTAATTAGTTGTGTGACGTTGAGCAGGCCACTGCATCTCTTTGTGTCTGTTTCCCGTCTGTGAGAGCAAGCACTCCTTCAGTGTTTAGTGTACACGCCAGGCATTGTTCTCAGAGACTTTCCATGTATCTGAATTAATTCACATAATTTGCTCCCAATTTATTACACTGTATACCTTTCCAAAATTTGTCAGTGCAGTTCCAGGACATCGATGACTACAGGTGGGATGTTTTTTGTGGCTTTTGCCATTTCAGAGAAACTTGGGTTTTTCTTTTGGCTGCAGAGGAAAATAATACCCCAATTTGAACACTGCTGATGGGGACCTGTCTTTGAGCTTGACTTTCAATCAGACGCAGGCTGGAGAGAAAGGGCCCCTGGGAAGAAGGGCAGACACCTATGGAGGTGGGAACCACCAAAGCCTGTCTGCCCCTTGGAAAATCTCTTTGGTAGCTTGGCCCTGTGGGGTTGTTATCCTTTCCAGGTTTGTTAGGGATAACACCCCTCTCCAGTCAGAGTGGCTGTCAGAGAGCCACTCCCAGCCTCTGTCTGCCCACCCAGGGTCCAGCTGTGAACTTATTTCTCATCCTGGGGAAACCTTGGTCCTGTGGGTCAAGGGCGGTCCTGTCTCTCCACCCCTACCCTGGGGCTGAGTCCGGGTAGGAGCAGCTGGGGGACAGTCTTCTGCTGCAGGCTCCCCTCCCTGGGAGTGAAGGGGAGGGTGGAGGAAGCCAGCGGGTGGAGCCCTGGGTTGGGTGCAGGGCGGTCCCTGCCCAGTGGCCCAGGCTCCGCCTTCTCCGGAGACTGTCAGCCAAGTGCACAGCCGGCTGCGCTGTGTGTGTAGACAGTGAACTTCAGTGTGTATCTGTGGTCCCGGCGTCTGTGTCATTGTGTGTCTTTACATACAGTAATTGTGTGTGTGTTTGGTCTCTTGTGACTTAGTGTGCATCTCTGTGTGTTTTGTTTTACTTAATTGTGCTCGAGTGTGTGTGTGTGAACGTGCATGGAAGTGTATGTCTTTGTATGTCTGTGTGACGTCTGGGTACGGGATCCTCCTATCTGAACCCCCTTTCTCTTCTTGAGATGTCTGGGGCGCCCGGATCCCTGACCCTGACAGGAGTGCTGGGGCCGGGGACGCAGAGGTCTTCGAGGTCCCGGGACCTCCTACGACCCGGACGCCTGGTCCGCGCATCCCAAGCTTCTTCAAGATTCCCGGGAGCTTCTAGCCGAGTTTTTCTCCTTCCTCTCTTCGCAGGCTTTCGGTGACGCTGGTGGGGAGGGAGGCTCCTCCGGCTAGAGTGGGGGCCCCTGCCTTGGGCACTTCACCTGAAACACTGGATGGAAGTGGTGTGGAGACAGGTGGAGCAGTTAGGACCACGGAGAGCTGTTCCTCACATCACTTTCTTCCGCCCCACGTCTGTCCCCACCCCCACCCCCGCCCCGGTGTTACACTGTCAGTCACTCTGAACCTCACATTTCCCTCCTCTCGTGCTCCACTGTGGCAAAGGTTGAAGTCCTGGGCTGTAGACCCGAAAGAACATTCGAGGAGACCTGGGACATTGCAGGACAAGAAGCATGTAAGCCCGTTACCAAACCAAAGTGGTTCCAAAGCTAGTTCTGCCGCTAAGAGGCTGTGGGATTGAGTGCGGATGTGTGTTTAAGTTCCTTGCCCTCTAATCTTCAGCTTTATTTACAACCCGAGGGAGAACAATACCTACCTTACAATGTGATGCCTGGATAACAACTACAGCTCATGGGCAAAGTGCAGGGGGATTACCGCTCTATTGCCCGCATGCTCTGCCAGCACGCATAGTTCATTGTGATGAATAGGTGTAACGTGAAAGTCCCGGGTTAACCCACTTATTTTCTAAATCTGACATGTAAGGGGAACTCCGATGAAAAGGGATGCCCAGCGGCCAGGAAACAGCACGCACACTGGATTTGAGCACAGAGCCCGGGATGGCCAGTTACTGGGGTGGCCACAGTCCTCGACTAGTGACACCGGTCCAGTGTCCTGCCCTTTATGGTGATTCCCTGGGAACCCGGAGCGGAAAGCAGTTTGGCAGACGACCAGCCCTCGCTCACTTTGCAAAAGGCATTTTCTATCCTCTGGTTAACAAAGCAGAAGTGGGTCCAGGGCCAGCATGCGCAAGCGGTCGGAGGTCCAGCGGAGTCTCGCGGCTCCCGGCTCCCGGCTCCCGGCGCAAACCCAAGCAGCCAGCCCAGGACAGCGGGGATCGGGGAGGATTTGTAGCGGCGTCCTCGAAGCGCGGATCAGACGCCTGCTCTCCAGAGCTTCGCCTGGCTGGGGCTGTGAGAATTTGCCTACAGTGCCCGCACGGCGGCGGGCCCCGCCCCAGACCCGGGGACGCCCCGCCCCCTGGCCCCGCCCGCGCCGGCCCGTTGTCCGGGCCCCGCCCAGGGCCGCGCCCCTCCGCGGATGCCCCGCTCACCGGCTCCGCGCCGCGGGCCTGCCCTCAGGCCCCCGCGGGCCCCGCGCCACAGCCCGGAGGCTCGCGCCTTCCTGTCGCCCTGGGACCCGCCCGCCGCGTCCCCTGGGCAACCGTCTCCAGGGAGACCGGGCCCCGCCCCCGGCACCGACACCCGGTACGGAGCCCACCTGTGCGGGCGTCTGCGGGGTCCCAGTGCCCCCCCCCGTGCACGCCCCGCCCAGCGCCGGGCTTTGTCTGGCTGGGGCGATTGGGGGCCCGGGAGCGTGGGGGTTGGGAGAGGCGGGCGCGTTCCTGGGGAGGACCAGACCCCGTTCGGGAGGCCGAGGCAGCGGGCCGCTCTCGCGTTGTAATTCTCTGGTGTGGGCTTTTCTCATCCCGCTGCATCCCTTTTATGCTTGGGGGGCCGGGAATCCCGGGTGTCCCGCTACCGCCCTTGATGGGATGAGCTGGGCCCTCAGCTGGGCTCCGGATGAGGACGCGCGCCTATACAGGGCAAGCTGTTTACTTGTCAGGGATCGAGCAGTTGCGGTGCGCGCCTACCCCTCCCCCTGCCCTGGAATCGGGACGGAGCATCCTGCGTTCTGACCGTTCCTAGCATTGCCTCCCAAAGCTTTGCCCTTGAACCCAGTGGGCTAGAGGGCGGCAGACCCAGCTCCTGAGGTCCCGGTCAGCATGAGAGCCAAAACAGAAGACGTACCTTCTTCCCGGGGAAGAGCCTCCTCCTTGGCTGCCCTCTTGTGAATTCTGTCCCGACTCCCTATTTCCTGACCTGAATTCCTAAGGACTAAGTCCTTCCTTGCTTCTCTAACTCTTCTTTCCCTCGGCTCCATCATGCTTTCTGCTTTGTCTTTTCACGTTTTGAAAGTGCTTTCTCTGTGATCCTGTCTCTTTTCCCGGTGACTGAGCTGATGTTTTTTGGCCTCTTGTTAATTAACTCCATTGGTCAGCAGTGGAAGTTATTTCTTTATTAGCTCTTGTCGCTGACACTGATGGCAGTTCCTTGGGAAGTCTTTGCCATCCTTCCCTGCATGCTGAGTGGAGGGACCATCCAGGCCCATGTTCCTGGGCTCTTGCAGCGGGGTCCATAGGGTATCCTTCCAGGGATTGGGCTGGCAGCAGCGAGAATTCCAGCTTGGACCTTGGGAAATGTGTGCTTGGAATGGCACCTTTTCCAATGGCTTCCTAGAACTGGGCTTTTGTCTCATGGAGCAGTCAGTGGTTTAGGTTTCCTGCTCTTCAGGGAGCCCTTTGCAGCCTAGCCGGGGGTGGGGGTGGGGGGGGTCCAGGCAAGAGTCTTCTGCTGTGCAGGTAGCTGGGGGCTGGGGGAGTGGGTTGATACTGGAGGAAGGGGCGTGTCTTGCTGCTAGAACTCAGCTGCCTGGGCTTCCGGAGCTCAGGTGTCTTTCTCTCTCTGGGGTCAGATTATTTCCCGTAGCCGCCCACAGTTGGGGAAGAAGCACCACAGATGCAGTGAGTGGGTGGACCCCTCCCCACATCCCCTTCCTTTTTGTCTCCAGCATGCAGGGATGAATCTTCCTTTATGATGTGATTTGGGTCTTGAGTGGGGACCTCAAGTTCACAGACCTGCTTTTTGCAGCCGTTGAATGGAACTCGAACCCAGACTTGGCTCAGATCACTCACGTTGCTTTCAAAAACCAAACAAAACCAACAAACAACTCTCAAAATGATATGAGTCATCTATATGTATATAAATTCCTGCTTTAGGCACTGGAATTGCTCCTGTGGTTTGCTTCAGTACCACCAAAGGGAGCTGGGGGTGGCATTGACACAGATGGTGAAAAAGGCCCATCCAGCACAATGTGACTGGTTTGCAAAAAGGGAACCTCAGTGAAACAGTCGCTTTTGAACCAAAGTCCTGTAAGAGAAGGCACAGAAGGTTTCTGAGACTCTCTTTTAAAACATTTTTTTTCTTTCTTTCTTTTTTTTCCCAGACAGATAAGGAGCTCAGAGTCAGGCAAGGGCGGAATGATGCTCACTGATTCCAAAGCATCTTTAATCTGCCAGGCAGAGGGGCCTTTGCTGCTGGTCTCTCTTGGACCATTCCAGAGAGGTAGGTTGGGCAAAGGAGGCAGTATGGGGGTTGGGGGGAAGAAGAGATGCTATTTCATAGATAGGTTAAGAATTTGAATGGAATCCATCCTCCCTGACTATCTAGCCAAAAGAGAACTTCTCTATAGGACTAGAATGCCAAAAGGGAGGGAATGATCCAACTTTGTGCTAGTTGCCGACGAGGAGGTACATGAACTGGACCTCAGCCAGCTTCCCAAGAAAGGGATGCTGTAGCCTGGGAAGGAAGGGATGACTTTGCTCAGAGGAGTCCTGGAGACCATTATTAAGCTGCAGCATTTGGTATTTGACTTACGCTATTCATGGCAGACTTAGGCTGGCTTATTTGGGGAGAGAAATATTAAAACATTTTTCTGAAGGAAGTAGATTGGATTTCCATAACTTGATATTGTTTCTCAGGGAGTCCTTAGGTGGGGACATTCTGTTCCTCTAGAGAGTTGGCAGTCACTGTACCAGTAAAGGGACACTCCTTGTAACCTCTAGGACATTAGGACATTAGCTTGGAAGATGAATGTAGTCCTTTCAGTGTGCAAATGAAGAAACTGAGGCCAGAGACTGACGTTGGCTGAGTATTGGCTAACTATCCCCCTTTGGTGTCTGGGGGTAGCTGGGTAGCCGGTAGCAAGGCCCCAGGTTGGTAGACCAGCAGTCCCATTTGCTGGCTGTGTGGGTACATATGTACTGTGGGTGTACAGCGCTGTCCTCTTTACATGGATGCTTGGGTAGCTCCCATCCTTTCTGATGGTTTGGGTGGGGTGTAGGGGTACATCATGGTGTCATCTTTGGAGGCTTTCTCCCCACCCCAACCTCATTTCTTCTAGATCTTCATCGGTACTTTCCAAACATCTTTGTTAGTGTGGATCTCTTTTAAAAGATCAAAGTATTAAGCAGAATTTTAACCTATAAAGCAGATAAAAAGAGTGCCACTGTGGTCCAAGTAGAGACTGGCCCAGAACTCCTTCTACTCAGCACCCTGTCCTACCCCACCATCTTCTGAGGGCCTTGGGGTGTTTCTGTGGAACCCCAGGGCTCCCTGGAATATAGATGAAACCCATGGATTGTGTAGACCTGTGTTGGGGGATTAGAGTTTCTTATTAAAGAAACTCCAGGAAAAAAATCTGGAATTGAAGGAGTTTCCACACTAAGAGTCTCAGCACAATGAATGATAAAACATCCATTATGACAAAGTAAAAGATGTTCTATGGGACATCACCAAGAACTTTCAAAACTCCAGAGACAGAAGTTACTAAAAGCCAGCACAAGGAAAATGGGCCACGTTCTGATCAAAGAACAGAATGGCACTGGGCTTTACGAAATCAAGACCAGAAGCTACAGGACAATGGAGCAACTCTTTAAAATTTCCGAGGGAGATTAATTCCCAGCCCAGAATTCTGTAATCATCATTCAAGCAAAATAATAGAATAAAGACATTTTTTAGACATGCAAATTTTCAAAAAACGTTATACACCCGCCTACACATCCATTGTATCCATTTTCAAGGAAGCTACTGGAGGATGTGCTCCACTAAAATGAGAGAGTAAACCAAGAAAGAGGAACAAGTTATACAATGTGCCATTGTCTCCTGTTTCTCATTTGGCTCAGCTGCCAAATAACTTTGTATATTTCAGTTATTATCTTACTTTTTGAGTCTGGAGAGTAGGGAGAAAAAAAAACAAAAACAAAAAAAACACCTACCCCAGCATGGGAACTGAAAAGTACTCTCTTTCAAGCCTCCCCTGCAGCTAGGACCTGTGACCTAGAATCCATTGATGAGATGTACCTGTGTTATATTTTGACAGAGAAGAGAGGGATGAAGCATGTGCTGTTTCCATGGTTATGGTGATGACAGCAGGGATGGGCTGCAAGGTTGAGTTCTTGGTACAGAAGTAGCATGGGTACAAAGTAGGGCCCAGTACTCGGTGGCAATACCAGCCGTTTTGCCATCACACATGATTCTTCATCGTGGAGTCCACATAGTGTACTACAGTTATCTTTCTTTTCTTGTTCAACTTTTTGTTTTCACTGGACTTGATAGTTGCTTCCTATTTTCATTTGCTTTTTTTTCAATGTACTAGTCATTAATTCTTCCTCAAACTCTGGGGGAAGAATTACATGTTTATACATAGAAAACAAAATTGAAAACAAGGCAGCAATCAACTATAGGAGTAGCAAAAGTTGAACAAGAAAGGAAATAAAATCATAATATTTACATTGTTAAAATAATGGAAGCACTGAAGTTTGATTAACAAAAAATGATCATATAGCTATTCAGAAGATGGGGGAGAGGATGTGTGCACGTGCGATGTGCAGGAAAGCACAAACTCACCTTCTATGGTAAGAAGTTAAAAGTGGGGGGAGGGTAGGGCTCAACTGGTAGAACACATGCTTAACATACACGAGGTCCTGGGTTCAATCCCCAATACCTCCATCGAAAAAACTAAATAAATAAATACACCTAATTACCTGCAAAAAAAAGTTAAAAGTTGAAGACCAAGAACTATCAGTATAGACCTAATATTTAGAAATGCGGAGATAAATACCCAAGGAAACAGCTGAAACTGGGGGTAGCATGTTTGGATGTGGAGGTCAGGGAACTGCTAATTTTTGGCTGCAGGTGTTTTTAGTTTTGATTAATTTTTAAAATCATGTGCTTGCGTAACGTCCATAGATACTGACATTTAAATGTTGTTATTATAACATCCATATCCACCCACATGATAGCTGTTTTCTTTTTGTCTATGCTTTCTGAAATGTTTTGTCCACAAGCACGTTGCCGTGGTATACGTCTGTGCAGTATTGGTTTCATTTGACGTGGAGTCTGTTTGCAGTGCTGTGTGATGTGCACAGGTGCCCTGCTAGTGACTACATTCACTCTTATTAAGCCAATGTATTATAATTTACTTAGCCATTTCTTTATTATTTTTGATTTATAACTTTCACGAACAATACCTCAATGAACATCTTGGTGCATATAGCTTTTCTCTTTTTATTTCACTTTTGAATTGCTTCCTTAGGACAGTTCCCAAGTTCCTCAAATTACCATATTGGAGATTATGGCTCTTCCTCCTGGTTTTGCTGTGTGGTGTCGGGGGGCCTCTGTGTGGGTGCAGGCCTGAGGCTGCCTGGGTGGGCTAGGAACTGAGCATCACAAGAGACAGGATAGAATTTTTTGCAGGGTCGTTGGCTCATTTGTCCTGATGGCAGCAACAGAAGTCAGAAGTCTCTCTCTCTTTTTTCCATATAGAACAGAATTTCCAAACACCTACACCTCTCATTCTTTGATGCCAGTCTTGGTTTTCCCTGCTGAGGATTTTTTTTTCTTTTTTAAATATTCAGATGAGAAGCTACTATCCTGTTGAATAATATGGACTCAAAGAAGACACATTTAAAATGGGAGATAGATATAAATCAGCTATAAAAAAATGAAATGGGAAGGAGTAAAGAAGAAGGGGGAGGGGAGGGGGAGGGGAGGGGAGGAGAAAAAAGAGGTGAGGGAAGCAGAAGTGGGTAGACAACAAAACCTGGGAGTAAGGCAGTTCATGTCCTCAGCTTGACCTTCCAAGCAGACATTGGGGTGCCTGCTGCAAGATTTCATGTTACTTTGTGTTTTTTTCCCCTTTTCTTTTAATGAAGGTGCTGGGGACTGAACCCAGGACCTCTGCAGGCTAAGCACCCCCTCTACCACTGAGCTACCCCCTCCCCCTCTGAGCTCCGAGCTGTATCCCTCCACCTCGTGTTACTTGTATTTCATCCTATCCCATCCTTCACCCGCTCTGACCCATTTTTCTCCTGTGTCAGGAGCTGGGCTGTCAGATAGCTCTCCAGACAAGCCCTTCCTTCCTAATCCTGGACATGGTCTTTAGGATGTGCCGCTTGCCTGCACAAGGAGGGAGGGAGGGAGGGAGGACAGAAGGAAAGAAAGGGCTTGTATTTTGGAAAAAAAAAACAGCACGTCTATCCTAAAACTGTAGCTGTTGGGGGCCCTGAGCCATGCAGTTTCCCTTCTGGCCCGTGGCTTCATTCTTTTCGAGAAGGTGAAGGATACAGGCTTCCAGGCTAGGCTGCTGGAACACCTGCTCCTCAGAGAGGCACTCCTCTGTTAAGAGCTGAGAACTGGGGCCGTCTGCGGCCTGTAGGGCCTGATGCCTCCCCTCATTAATCTGCCCTGCCAGCTCTGACCTGGGGCCCTGGCCAACTTGCTTTCCCACCTCCATTCTTGCCTCCCTTTCTTCCGTTTTCTTCACGGCAGCCAAAGCAGTCTTCTTCATAAAGCATAAAATCAGGCTATCTCCATCCAGTGACTTCCCACTGCCATGGTGACAAAGCCTGGCTCCTCACCAAGGCTACAGGGCCCCGCAAGGTCAGCTTCGTCATCTCTCCAGTCTCGCCTTGGGGCCTTTGACTCTCATTACCTGGCCTCCTGCCTCAGGGCCTTTGCACTTCCCATTTCAGCTGCCTGGAAGCCTATTTCATAGATCTTTGCCAGATCCTTCTCATTGTTTGGGCCTCAACTCCAATATAATCTCACCTGAGGACCCTTCCCTGACCTCCATCCAAAGGAGACCCTCCCTGCAAACATTCCAACTCCTATTCTCTCTGAAATCATCTCGCTTATTCAATTGTTTCTTTCCTCTTTTTGGTCTTTTCCTGTTAGACTAAAAACTCCGCAAGAACAGGGATGGTACATTTCCCATTCCCAGATGGGCACAAAGAAGGTGCAGAAATAAATATTTGCTGAATGAATGAATATGAATGAGTGAATGAATTAATAGAACTTGGGGTCTGCAGCCTTCTGGGCAGAGGAGGGGGCCCCATGTTCTTTTTCCCCAGGGTCTCCAGGAGGATGTGGGGGTTGAAGGCGCTTCTGGCAGCCAGAGTAGGGTTGTGGTTTCTGGAAAGCTCTTTCAGGGTGACCATCCAGGAGCTCCACCGAGAGGTGGGCTCTCCAGCTAAAGCACCTTCTAACCCGCTTCTAAACTGCTCACTTGCCCTCACTGTCCACCTAAGTTGGGCAACAGGAAGTGTCCACTTCATTCTCCATGGGAGAATGGCTGGGAAACAACACTTGATTAGAAGGACTCTCTGAGGCTGAGGCGTCCTGAAAATAAACTCAGGTCAAGAGGCACAGTGCGGACTCTGCCCTGTTCGGTGTGGGCGGGAAGCCCGCCCTGCCCCTTGTCATGTGGCTGCTGCTCCTGCATCCTCCCAGCCTGGGTGGGCGGTGTATACTTCTACAAGTTTATGTGACTGAGGCTTCTTCCCTTGGGTTAATTGGGTTGTAACTTTAGGCTCTGAAATCCAGGCGTGGGACAGATGTTCTGTCCTTGGGTTAAGCACATGAACAGCTCTCTACACAGATTTGTAGGAGTGGCCCAGGGGGACCTCTCAACTCTTGCTTTAATACCATCCGAAGGTACATGGCATGTTTTGCCCAGGGCACCCCCTCAGGGAGGAGGATGTTTATTGCTCTGACAAGCAGGATACAGCTTCCTTGTCCCCGCTGCCTGTCTATCCCCTGCACAGAGCCATCTGAGAGTGACTCACGTGTTCCCTCGGGAAGCTGTTCCCCAGAACATGTGACTATAGCACCAAAAAGCCTGTCTTTACATTGACGAAGGCTGGGCAGCAGCTCCTGGTCCAAGTGTCAGCCACACTTGTGATGGCCACTGGAGAGAGGCAGAAGTCCGAGAGGCTCAGGCGATGCCAGTTCAGAGCCCCAAGACGGTGGAGTTTCAACAGGGACGAAAGGGATCCTTCCGCAGTCCTGAGCGTGGGACGAGCCACCGGCCAGCTGGCCTGCCAGCCCAGGGGACTATCTGCAACCTCCTTCCCAGTCCCGAAGAGGTGTTCGTGGCTCTGGTTGCCCTTTTCTCTCAAAATAACTTAGGGCCCCCTAAGCCTTCCCTGCTGCTGGCGAGGAAGGATGGTGGGGGCAGAAATACGTTTATCAAAATTTGGAGGAACTCCTCTGCTGGCCAGTCAGGACTCAGAAGGTCGCACCCCTCAGACATTCACAGCCGAGAAACTGTTCTTCAACTCTGAGCCAGAGAGCGTGCCCCTGAAGCATCTGGAGCATCTAGGAACAACTCGCAGGGGGCTGGGGACGGAGCCCCCAAGCCGGGCTTACTCTGCTGCCGCCCGGCTCTTCTGCGGATCGTGCTGGCCGGAAGTGGGGAGGCGAAAGGAACTGAGCACCTTCTTGTCCAGTTTTCTTTGATATTTTATCAATGATTCAAATGTGGATGGACAGAGAAGTCCTCTCCCAAGAAATGGATGACTCAGAGCGAGAAGGATCATGGTTCTTCTTTGGTCCATCCCACTTTAGTGCCTCGAGGGGGGTCCTGGCCCTCATTTACCTTCTGTTTCTAGGACATCTCACCCATCCCCATGGCTCCACATCTGTGTGTAGTCCACTAACCCCAAGTTATATCTCTGTGACCCCAAAGATGTCTCCTCTGAGCTCCAAACTGGGACTTTGCCCCTTGGCTGTTTCTCTGGGATGTTCAGTGAGCAACTCAGATTCAATCTGTCTGAGATGGAGCTCTCGCTGTTTCATTCTCTCCCAAATCAGTTTCTGCCTTACTTTCCCATCTCGGTAAATTCCCACCACGCCTCCAATCTCCCGGCCCAAATCTGTCTGTCGTCCTTACTTCTTCCCTCACTGTCCCCCATCTGACCCGGCCCCAAGCTCCTGGGTATATCTTGATTCCTTTCCTCTCTCCGACTCCATCTCCCCCTCCTCCTTCTGGATCCAGCCACCGTCATCTGTGGCACGAGTCACCCCACCGTCTCCCACTGCATGCTTGCTGCTGTCCAGCCCTTCCAGGCCAGAGCCAGCGACATCATTTCACACGCAAGTGAGATCCTGTGGCTCCCTTGCCTAAATCCTTCCAGGGCTGGGTGTGGCTCTTAGAGTGACAGCCAGGCGCTTCCCCTGTACAGGCTCTACAGGGCTAGTCCCTGCTGACCAACTCAACCCTTCTCACCCCGCACTCGCCCCACCCCGTACCCTCCCATGTGCCCCAATGGCAGAGGTCCGCCTTCTGTCCGCTCTGCTCTGCACACGATGGGTCCCTCTGGTCCTCTACTCCAGGGTCCTCCCCTCAGCGGGGCCTCTCTTGGCCTCCCTCCCTGCAGAGCCCCTCCTGCTATTCTCATCACATCTTCACTTGATGCTCTGCCCTTCACCACGTGGATACAATGTGGGAGCATCCTTCTGGTCTACTGTGTCTCCTCCACTGGCATGTAAGCTCCTCCTGGGAAGGGAGCCTCTGTCTCGTTCCCCACTGTGTTCCCAGCACCCTGCACGATTCCTGGCACTTAATAAATACTAGTTGAATAACGAATATATCTCAGGCTGAGTGATATATACGAAATGCCAAATCCAATAATACGTGAGTGCTGATTATTTCCGTGAGATGAAATTACCAAGAATGATTGTGAGTTCCTGTATTCAGATTCAGGAAATTAGTGTTCCTGTGCAGGCTGGGAGATGTGGCTTACTGTGAGAACTGTCTAGAGGGTTGGCAGCCAACAAGCCAGGTGATGTGGCCACCAAAGAACTTTCTGGTGGGGGTGGGGTGGGGGGAAGCCTGATACACTTCTAGGCCAAACAAACAGGAGTTTAGTGTCCAGAACATTCTTCTACAGTCAATTTGCCAGGCCCCAACTGGAGCATCTTGTTTTCTTGGAATACCAAACTTTGGCAAAATAGTCTAAATCTGCATTGTAGGGAGAACAGAGGTGCTGGGGCCACCATCCAGCAGAAGAGTCTTCTGATAACAACTCCCTGTGCCTCAAGATGGCAGCACAAAGGACAGGGGTTGGCTCTTAGAGGTGGCCAGTTTCCAAGGGAAGAACTTTCCAAACATTAGAAGCTTCCAAAAATGGATTGTGCTGCTCTATTTATGGAAATAGAGACTTGCAGCTGTAAGTGACAGAAAATCCAATTCAGACTTCTCCAAGGTAACAACAACCCCAAAAAAGGCAGGGGGTATTTTTTGGCTGACAGAATGGAAAAGTCCAGTGGTAGAGCGTAGCATCAGGCACGGCTGAATCCAGGGAATCAAGGACCCTGCTTTACTCTCCACGCTGAGCTCTGCTTTCCTCCACACCGATCCTTTCTCGGGTTCCAGCCCTCAGGGCAGCGGGTGGTCACCGGCATCTCTAGGTATAAATTCTGTCTTCTGTTCCCCCCAGAGAAAAGCCCCAAAGTCCAGATGTCAGAACCCATTGGATTGACTTGGTAGTCACATGCCCATCCTGGAGTCACCACAGCCGGAGAAAAGACTGGCTGGGCCTAGGTCCCATCCCTGCTTCCAATCCAGTCCCAGTTGCCAGGGGAAGTTCAGGGCTCTGATTGGCTAGGCCTGGGTCTTGGGCCTCTCCAGTAGCCAGGAGTAGTGGCTCCCATCTGAGCCACTTAGATGAAAGGTGGATTGAGTTTGTGAAAAGTCCCTGGCTCCCAGATCAAGAAAACAAAAGTTACCAGCACCCAAAAGCCCCTGTGCCCCCTTTCCCCAGAGCTAACTGTAGCCCTGTCCCTCCCCGGGGGAACCCCTAGCTCTTCTTCTCAACATAGATTAGTTCTGGGGTGCTTGTTCTCATATAATTGGTTGGTTGTTTTTCTGGGGGGTAATTAAGTTTGTTTATTTATTTTTAATGACAGTACTGGGGATTGAACCCAGGACCTCCTGCATGCTAGGCACATGCTCTACCACCGAGCTATACCCTCCCCCTGTTCTCCATATAATTGGAATCATGATCATGTCCTCCTCTGTGCCTGACTTCTTTCGCTCAGCTTGGTTTGTGAGATTCATTTGTATTGTTGTGTTTGTAGATCATTCACCCTCATTACTACATAACATTCCATCAGGAGAGGAAACCACAATTTATTTTCCCATTCTACTCCTGACGCACGTTGGGGAAGTTCCCATCTAGGGGCTTCTATGAGTAGCGATGCTCTAGCTTGTAGGCTGCTTCTGGTGCACGTGTTCTGGCATTTCTGGTGAGTGTCTACCTAGGAGTGGAATTAACTGCTGGTCATAGGGCTTATGTGTCCAGCTTTAGTAGATACTGCCAAACAGTTTTCCAAAGTGGTTGTACCAATCTGATTCTTGGAGCATCTGGTCTCTGGATTAGCCATCATCTGTGTCCCATACACCCTGAGAGTCCTGACACTGGGCTTCACAGAGAATTGGGGCTTGTCAGCAGCTGCATCCTGGGTTCTGGGGCCACAAAGAGGCAAAGAGGTCCTGCTTTCTCCTGTCCCATATCTGGCATTTGATTCTGTCCTGCCCACACCATTCTGAATCTTCCCCTTTTAGGAGTGAGTTTTTAATATCAAAGTGTTTCCTTGCATCCCAGATGGATGAGCATAGTGGAAGGCTTCATTTCCACAGTGCTGAGGGGCAGGGGAGCCCCATTCACCCCTTTGGCTAGAGTCTTGGGGAGCTCCTGTCACACACGCGTTCATCTCAGCCTCAGGACTGAGTGGCCAAAGGTGCCCTTGATTTTCCCCAGCTCAGCCAAAGCTTTGTAAGTGGATTTTCCAGGATTCCTGACTGTCCTCCACTTTTTGAATCAAACAAAACAAAACAAAAAAAACAACAAAACCTTTAGCCTGGCCATTCTCAGAAAGAGGAACCCAAAGTAGGATGTGGTTTTACAATCAGGGGAAATGGATCCCAACGTGGTAAGATGGTGGCGCAGGGTGACACGCTGTCCCACTGCTCTGAGCAGCTTCTGCATCTAACCCAGGGTGAGGCCCGGGCCCAGCTGGCAGGGCCACCAAAAGAACATTTGTCTCAAACTAAACATTTCCTTTCAACTATTTAAAAAATATGTTTTTAAGAGTCATTTAGTTAGTTAGTTAGGTTTTTTTTTTTTTTTTTTTTTTTGGTAGGGGGTAAGTAATTAGGTTTATTTATTTATTTATTTATTTATTTTTAGAGAAGGCACTGGGGATTGAACCCAGGACCTTATGCATACTAAGCATATGCTCTACCCCTTGAGCTATACCCTCCCCTCTTTCAACTGTTTTTAAAAGTCATTCAAATCCAGGAGGATGTGATCTTAGGGTAGGTAAGTATTTGTCTAAAAAATAAAAATTATGGAACATGAAGGAAAAGATTTAAGAGGGGACATAGCTCAGTGGTATACTCTTGGCACACTTTGCATACACGAGGTCCTGAATCCAATCCCCAGGACCTCCATTTAAATAAATAAATAAACCTAATAACCTTCCCCCTCAAAAAAAGGGAAAAGATTTGACTGTCAACATTCAAAACTTCTACTCATCAAAAAGATACATAAACACAACTTGAACAAGAGGACATTTCCAGCTCATTCAGTCAACAAAGGAATTGAATCGAGAGACTATAAAGAAACCCTACAAACCCGTAAGAAAAAGACAAATAACCCCACAGAAAAATGGGCAAAGTTTATAAGCAGGCTATTTGCAGAAGATAAACATTTTATGGATAATCAGAGAAATGCAAATTAAAATGAGAGAGCATCTCTTGCCCACAGAAGTGAGTAAATTTGACGATACCAAGTGCTGGCAAAGATACGGAGATGAAGTCCCTTGTTACTGGGTTACTACCACTTTACATGCAAAGTTAATGATGTGGTTAAACCTGTCATAGGTTATACTTGTGATCCAGCAGCTCCAGTCTTGGTGTGTGCCCTCCAGCAGAGCTGTCCAATACGGCAGCCACAGCAGCATGTGTTTCTTGAGCACTGGAAATGTGGAGAGTGTGACTGAGGAACAGAATTTTTAAAAATTGTAATTAATTTTAATTCATTTAAATGTAAGATGTGGTTACTTGATTTGTTTATCGGAAAACTTTTAAGTGTATTTGGAACAACTTGAATCTGTGAACCTGCTTTTTTTATAATGTGTAAATTGTAAAATTGTATGAAATGTACATTGCAGATGAAATATTTTAAATGAAAACCTAGTGTCCAAATTGCAATGTGCTGTTAAGTGTAAAATACTTACCAGATTTTGACACGTTAATAGCAAAAATTGTAAAAGATCTTATTAGTAATTTTTCTATACTGACAATGTATTGAAATAACCATGGTTTGGATATACTTGGTTCAACAAAATATATTACTAACTTAATTTTATCTATATATTTTTCTTAAAAATGTGTCTACTGGTAACTTTGACGTTACACATGTGGTTCACATTATGTTTCTCTTGGACAACATTCATCAGGACTCTCACTTGTACACAAGGAGGTGCAGGCAAGAGTATATACATTGTAGCATCATTTGTAAATGAGTAGACACAAACCTTGAGGTTCCTCAACAAGAGAGGGGTAAATAAATTGTGGTTTATTTACCCAGTGAAGTACCACTCAAGAGTTAAAATGAATGAACTAGGGCTACATGTATCAGTGTGGATACATCTAAAGATGCTGAGTGGCCAAAACAAGTTGCAGAAGACTTAGAGCATGCAAAAAAATGTTAGGAATTGTTTGTGGCTACATATTAGTATAATAAAAGGATAAAAACATTCATGGAAACTATAAACAAGCAGAATCCAGGTGGTGGTAACCTGGAGTGGGCGAGATACTTCAAAGAACTCTAATCTGTAACATTTCGCTACTTACTAGGGAATGGGTTTGGTAACACTGAGCTATTTCAACAACGTGTTTGGTGGCTAAAGCCATTTTTAAGCCATTTGGTTTCTGGTCCAAAAGTTTTGAAGAACTTCAGCCTTTGGCCCCTCTCAAGTCTGGGGTTGTCTGCCCAGCAATCCTACCGTTTTCCATCTTTGCTGGCTGGTCTCCCACGTATGCGTGTTCCCGAGGGGGAAAAAAAAAGATTTGACTTGGGTCTGCTGGAGTCTTGAACTGGGGGCACTGCTGTGAGGGATGCAGACAGACTGCCCACTTGTGATAAGAGGCAGCTCAGCCTAGATGGTGACCTGGGACAGTGGGAGCCACAAGTCCCCTGGCCGGGACTCCATCCCAAGCCTCCTGCTGGCAAATGTCTTGACATCCTGACGGCGAAAGGGTCCTTTTAAGGACTCACCCATCACACCTGGGGGCCTCATTTTGCCTTCGCTTCCTTTGCAGGACGACTGGTATCTGAGAAGTAAGAGCAGGATGCCCCCCGGGGTTGACTGCCCCATGGAATTCTGGACCAAAGAGGAGAATCAGGACGTGGCAGTTGACTTCTTGCTGCCCACGGGGGTCTATCTGAACTTCCCTGTGTCCCGAAATGCCAACCTCAGCACCATCAAGAAGGTATGATCTTGACCTTAAGATCATAGTCCTAGTCCTCAGAGCTTGGAATTCAAAGAGAGAGACAGACAGACAGACAGACTCTCTCACTCTCACACCTGGTTTCTCGGATTTGAGATCCTCAGTTACAAATTTTAAAAGATAAAAATGATATCCAAGAATTGTTTTAAAACCTGCAGTTCTAGAGTCCTTCTGGCTTTCCAAATTCAGCTCGCGCCTTTATCAGGGCACGTTTACCACCCCCCACACCTGAGAGCCCAGTGAAAGCGTCAGGGTGCTGGTTCCCACGGTGGCCTGTCATCCTCTCCGTGACTGTGCCATCGTGTTTGGAACCACACCCCATCCACGGCCACTTAGGAGTCTTACCGGTCTTTTGTCTTTAGAACTGTTTTCTTAGTAAATGTCATCTTTGGAAGTGGTTTCTGGCTCTGTTGAATAATTTTCAGGGTCAATTACTCAGTCAAAGGATTAAACGTCTGGGTGGTATTCGGTGGATATTGTGACTTTTCAGAGGGCTTGTCTGTGGGATTTAATGGGTCGTGCCAGAGGGCAACGCCCAGAATTTGAAAAGCTATACTTGGGAGCAGAAAAAAAAGGAAAGGAGTCATGAACCATCCTTGGTTTTGTTTTGTTTGTTTGTTTTTTAACTCTTCCCTTCCTGGATGTTTCTTTAAAACTTAAAAAAAAATTTTTCATTTCAAAAGCAATATGGACACATTGAAATTTAGGAAAATAAAAGAAAGTAGAAGGAAAAGTTGCCTAACACTTTGGCTGTTTCCTGTTTTCTTTCCTATATTGTGTTTTTTTGTGATAATTCTGATCATGAATTTTTTTCTGAGTTAACATTATAACATTATAACATATCTTTTTCGTGTTAACTTTATATAAATATCATTTTAAAGTCAATCTCGTTTTTCTGCCTACAGAGCCACATATGCATGTTATTAAAATTCCAACACCCCAGAAATGTAAAACGCATCGGTCCCTGCAGCCTCACCTCACGCCCCAGTTCGATTTCAATTTCTTCATATTTTTATTTATACCAGGGACCAGGTAGTAAATAGCGTAGGCTTTGCTGGTCTCGTCGTGGCTGCTCAGCTCTGCCATTGTAGCCGATGGGCGTGGCTGTCTTCCAGTAACTTGGCAAACCCGAGCTTGCCAAGTAATTGACACGTTTATTATTATTTTTATAGGAATGGGCTTGAATTACAACCGTTGTTCTATAGCTTGGGGTTTTGTCCTGCTAAGTGCTGTGTCTCCAGCCCTCTGTGCCCGTTCGTTCTTACAGGTGTCCTTAGATTCTGGGCCAGCCCCCTGTGCTCTCCTTTTGCATTGATGGACCACAGTTATCTGTCCCCCGTGGAAGAAAAATAGGGCTGTTCTCTCCTTTTCCACAGTCTTCTCTGTAACTCAGCAGTGAGCGCCTTTGCACTAAAGCCTGACTGTTAGATGGCGCCCCAGTGATCCCTGGGGACACCTCACCCCGAGGCTACACACTGACAGAACAGGAGCTGAACGCAGGCCACAGAGGTGTTTGTGCCCCCTCAGTGTGTTAAACTTTTCTGAATTAGTGGCCAACATTTAAAGATAAGGGTGATGAGCCCCAGAATGACTAACTGGGTGCCAGGAGGTCCTGTCCAGCAGGCCATTTTTCAGGCCAGTCCACAGGGGAGAGAGTAGGACCCACCGCTCAGCTCTGGACTTGAGTGCGTACCTGGCCCCCTTCACAGAGGAGCAGTGATGGACACCCCTGGTGACCCAATGGTCAACGTTCAATGGATGGAGAGGGTAGCAGTCCTGGGGTCTTGCCTTTGCCTCCCTGTCAGGGTCATGCAGCTCTAGTCACCTCCCGGCTCCCCGGGGCCCCGCCTGCCTTAGCTAGAGGGGCTGACCGGTGACTGTCCCTTCCAGGTTTTGTGGCACCGAGCCCAGTATGAGCCGCTCTTCCACATGCTCAGTGACCCCGAGGCCTATGTGTTCACCTGCGTCAACCAGACCGCAGAGCAGCAGGAGCTGGAGGACGAGCAGCGGCGGCTGTGTGACATCCAGCCCTTCCTGCCCGTCCTGCGCCTGGTGGCCCGCGAGGGGGACAGAGTGAAGAAGCTCATCAACTCCCAGATCAGCCTGCTCATTGGCAAAGGTACCTCCACTGGGCCTGCCCCCGACCCCTGACCCCTGACCCCCACGCTGACCCAGCTCCCCCTTCCTACCAGGCCTCCACGAGTTTGACTCCTTGCAAGACCCGGAAGTGAATGACTTTCGAGCCAAGATGCGCCAGTTCTGCGAGGAGGCAGCTGTGCGGAGACAGCAGCTGAGCTGGGAGGCCTGGCTGCAGTACAGCTTCCCGCTGCAGCTGGAGCCTTCAGCACGGAGCTGGGGGCCAGGCACCCTGCGCGTCCCCAACCGGGCCCTCCTGGTCAACGTCAAGTTCGAGGGTAGTGAGGTGAGTGGTGGCTCCTGCGAGCCTGTGTGCTGCCGTGTCCATGGAGGACGGTTCCCCTGCCAGACTCCCGGTCACCCACCAGCCTTCCAGGTCCACCCTCCTCCCAACTACATCAGGTATTTACAGTGTATCTGTGCACATGAGGGGCTCGGCTGAGTGTCCCACCAGGCAAGATCTGAGAGGCAGAGTGACCTTTGGCTTTGGTCATTTGTCCACTCATTTGTTCAACAGATATTTCCTGGTGTTGGCCACGTGCCCTCACGGAGCTCACATCCGGAGGCCAGGGGGTACCTACTACGTGCAGCTAGGCAACCGCACCCCCATGCCCCAGAACCCCATGGGCTCTCCATGAGAGAGGAGGCCTGACCCTCCCTCCTCCCCCTAGGAGAGCTTCACCTTCCAGGTGTCCACCAAGGATGTGCCCCTGGCACTGATGGCCTGCGCCCTCCGGAAGAAGGCCACAGTGTTCCGGCAGCCGCTGGTGGAGCAGCCTGAGGACTACACGCTGCGAGTGAACGGGAGGCATGAGTACCTGTACGGCAGCTACCCCCTCTGCCAGTTCCAGGTGAGGGCTGAGGTCTGGGAGGGGCCTTGGGCTCATGGGTTCCCCACAGCCCTGGCCCGGGGCCTGGGTGGCGGGGGGGGGGGGGAGGGCGGGGAGGCAGTCCTTGGCCCCTGTTGAGCCCAACAAGCCAGATCTCAGGGGGTCACAGTGAGAGTGTCCTCTTGCTGGGCTGGCATCTCCCCAAGAGCACAGGGAGGTGTGTGGGGACAGGAAGAGCCAGCAAGAGAGCCCCCAAAAGGCCTGGCACAGGCAGTGGTCAGATGAGGGGAGGGGGTCCCCGGGTAGCCAATCATGCAAGGAACAGCTGGGGCCGCCCCATCGGCCGCTCACTCTGCCTCCCATCTCAGTACATCTGCAGCTGCCTGCACAGCGGGCTGACCCCGCACCTGACCATGGTGCATTCCTCCTCCATCCTCGCCATGCGGGACGAACAGAGCAACCCCGCCTCCCAAGTCCAAAAACCGCGCACCAAGCCGCCCCCCATTCCCATGAAGAAGGTGAGCGGCGCCTTGCACTTACCCTCCCCTCCACCTCTCCCTCCCACCTGTTGCCCAATCCTGGAGCCCACTGGGCAACACTGTGTTAAGACTTGGGCCTTGGAGCTTGGGCAGCCAGCGCGACTGGACTGCTGGGGTGGGGGCCTGTCTGAACTCCCCAGGGCAGCTTCCAGGCCTGGCTCTCAGGCCTCCTCTCCTCACGAGGACCTGCCTGCTGCACTGTGGGCAGGACTCCATGGGTCCTGGGGCCCCTGGGGGGCCTGCATGGCAGGTTTTCTGGTAAAGGATGGTGTTGTGTGCAGGTACCTGAGCCCTGTCGTAAACCTGAAACACTCCCACCCCACCCCCACCCAAGTGGCCACCAGCCTTGTCAGTGGCCGAGGCGTGCCCTCCTCTGAATTCCTCTGCTCTAACAGCTGGCTTCTTGCCTCCACCCCGCCCAGCCTTCCTCAGTGTCTCTGTGGTCCCTGGAGCAGCCTTTCTGCATCGAGCTGATCCAGGGCAGCAAAGTGAATGCAGATGAGCGGATGAAGGTAGGGGCTCCTGGGCCGGGAAGGGCATAGGGATCGTGTGTTTTCTGCACAAACACGGTGGCTGTGACCTGGAGGGGTGGTGGAGGAAGAAGGGGGGTTTACACGAAAGCCACCTGACCACATTACCCGGCATCCCTGCCTGGGGTGATTGTGAGCTGCTTCAAAACAGGAAGGGGGGAGGGGAGCAGGCTGGCCAGCCAGAGGTGCCGATTCGGAGAAACCGGGCCCAGCGAATTCTGGGTATTGACTTTAGTGTTGTTTGTGGGGCCAGGCCCAGCCCAGGGATGTGGGAACCACAGAGTCTAGGAGGTGACAGGCACAGAGGAGGAGCTGCTCCCACTGGCCAGGGGCCTTGGGGCTCCGAGGGGGCACTGGGGTGCGGCGGGGTATATGCAGCCCAGACCTCGATCCTGGGGCCAAGGCCACTTCTGGGTCGTTCACAAGCCCACCTCCTTAGTCCTTAGGACGGCCTGCGAGATGCAGGTTTTCTCGTCCCATTTGCAGGACGGAAAACCTGGGTCCATAGAGATCAAAGCTCTTTCTGGAGCACTTACTCACTGGGGTAATTTCCCAAGCAGGGCAGGTCTGGGTTTCCGTGAACGAATCATGGAGGGTTGGATGGAGGCAGCTTTCTGACTGGGCGATGAGGGTGGATTTGGAGGAGGCAGGGCGGCATGTGCGGGAAGCATTAAACCCCTTCCACAGAATCCTTTGTATGATTCTGAGCAGTGTGGGAACCCCTGGGTGCTTGAGCTAGAAGGGCCCCTGGAGTTTCCAAACCCTGATGGGGAAACCAACACCCAGAGCAGGGAGGCAACATGCCCCAGAATCCTGCCGAGCTGATGGGGAGCATAGCCCAGGACACCTTCCCTGTCGCCCAGAGCCACTCATCCTGCTCAGGCAGCCAGCCATCCCTCTTCCAGACCCCTTTCTTCCATGTGGGGAGTGGGGTTCAGACCCACATTTCAGGAGGAGACTCGAGCCTTAGGTGGGAGGGAGAGGGAGGCTGGGCCTCGGCCCCCTGTCACCCGTGCCCATGCCTTCCCCAGCTGGTGGTGCAGGCCGGGCTCTTCCATGGCAACGAGACACTGTGCAAGACGGTGTCCAGCTCAGAGGTGAGCGTGTGCTCAGAACCCGTATGGAAGCAGCGGCTGGAGTTCGACATCAATGTGTGCGACCTGCCGCGCATGGCCCGCCTCTGCTTTGCACTTTATGCCGTGATTGAGAAGGCCAAGAAGGCGCGCTCTACCAAGAAGAAGTCCAAGAAGGCGGTAGGTGGGGCTGGTCGGGAGGCTGGGCCAGGCCTCAGAGAGCCAGTGGACTCCCTGCTGGGTCCAGTCCAGTCCTGCAGCTCTGGGGCCGCTGCTCGCCCTGCTCCCAGCATCCTGGCAGCCTGGGGATGGGGTCTAGAGGGCCTCTGGACCCAGACTCCCCACCCCTCCCACCCTGGCCACCACCCCTGCTGTGTGATGGTGCTGGGTCCCTGGGCTCATGAGCAGGGGTCTCAGAATATCTGGGCCTGGGACTTCGGTCCTCGTGGGAACCTGGAGGCAGCCCCCTGGGGTGAAAGGACAAATGCAGTGTACTCCCAGGGAACAAGGTGGCCTGAGACAGCAGCCGGCCGGGCATGGAGTGGTGGTCGAGCACTGAGTCACTGGGCCCAGGATGTGACTGGCCACCAAGCCATGCTGACTCACTGGTAGCTGGGCCAGGCCAGATCTCTGGGGCTGATGTGGTTTGTTTGGGGCTTTCTCAAGAAGCCAAGAGTGAGATGCATCCCGGAGCAGAAGGGAGCCAAGGGGTAGCTGACCCTGCTGGCTGCCTCGCAGGGAGTCTGGGCCTGGCTGGGCCCATCCTGCAGGTGAGCAAATGGAGGCTTTTCAGCAGCTGGACTCCTTTCCCAGGACTGCCCCATCGCGTGGGCCAACCTCATGTTGTTTGACTACAAGGACCAGCTCAAGACCGGCGAGTGCCGCCTCTACATGTGGCCCTCCGTCCCAGGTGGGCCCAGGCCAGAAGGGCAGGTGTGGGGTGGGGGGGACGGCTCCCAGACCTGGTGGCATTCCCCTTGTAACTCCATCTGGCCCTGTATCCAGATGAGAAAGGGGAGCTGCTGAACCCCTCGGGAACTGTGCGGAGTAATCCCAACACTGAGAGTGCAGCCGCTCTGGTCATCTTTCTCCCTGAGGTGGCCCCCCACCCTGTGTACTACCCTGCCCTGGACAAGGTCAGTGAGGGGTCCAGGACCTACCCTGCCTAGAAACCTCAGGGCTAAAGATTAACTTTCCTGACCCTGCCTCTAAGGCTCCCCAGGACTTGGTCCCCACACCCCGTGAGTTGCCTGGGGCTGGAGGCTAGGTCCCCCACACACCTTGACTCTCTGTAGTTCTCGTGTGTCCTAGAGCAGTGGTTCTCAACCAGGGGCCTCTTTGTCCCCCAGGGGACTTGACAATGTCCAAGGACAACTTTGTGGGTCACAACTAGTGGGAGAGATGCTCCTGGCGTCTCGTGGGTGGAGGCCAGGGATGCTGCTAAAGACCCTGCAGCGGGCGGGACGATCTCCACCACTGAGAGTCATTGGCCCACAAAGGCAGCGCTGAGGCGTTGACATCGCCCTGGGGGCCCTGCCAGGCTGGCCCAGGGCCCCAGGGGCACCGCTGAGAGCAGGGCCGCTGTTGCAGATCCTGGAGCTGGGGCGGCACGGGGAGCATGGGCGCTTCACGGAGGAGGAGGTGAGCTGGGGGCCGTGGGCGGTGGGCTGTGGTCCTGGCTGCAGCGCTCACGCCTCCCCGCCTGCATCCTCCAGCAGCTGCAGCTGCGGGAAATCCTGGAGCGGCGGGGATCCGGGGAGCTGTATGAGCACGAGAAGGACCTGGTGTGGAAGATGCGGCACGAGATCCAGGAGCACTTCCCCGAGGCGCTGGCCCGGCTGCTGCTGGTCACCAAGTGGAACAAACATGAGGACGTGGCCCAGGTGGGCGGTGGGGGCAGGGCCGGGGAGGGGGCCGGGCCTGGAGCCAGACCACCACCTGCGGCCCCCGCCCTGACCACCGGCTCCCCCCAGATGCTCTACCTGCTGTGCTCCTGGCCTGAGCTGCCTGTCCTGAGTGCCCTGGAGCTGCTGGACTTCAGCTTCCCCGACCGCCACGTGGGCTCCTTCGCCATCAAGTCCCTGCGGAAACTGACGTGAGTCCTGCGGGCTCCCTGCTCCTCAGAGGGCCGCTTTGCCCCAGCGTGTAGGACTGGGTGCTGGATGGGGCCTCCTGCGCCTGCCCTGACCCCTCCCCAGCTGCAGACCCTTTCCCAAGCCGTCAGGCTCCGGGCCCCAGCCGGCCTCCCTTGTCTGCAGGGACGACGAGCTTTTCCAGTACCTGCTGCAGCTGGTGCAGGTGCTCAAGTACGAGTCCTACCTCGACTGCGAGCTGACCAAGTTCCTGCTGGACCGGGCCCTGGCCAACCGCAAGATCGGCCACTTCCTCTTCTGGCACCTCCGGTAGCTGGACTCGCCTGGAAGGCCGTGGGGAGGAGGGGCCTCTTGCCTGCTGGCCTGGCGGGCCAGGCTGGGAGGGGCTGTGTGGCCCTGCCAGGTGAGGCTCAGCCCCTCCTCCTCCTCCCTCCAGCTCCGAGATGCACGTGCCGTCTGTGGCCCTGCGCTTCGGCCTCATCATGGAGGCCTACTGCCGGGGCAGCACCCACCACATGAAGGTGCTGATGAAGCAGGTGAGGCTCGGGGCCCTGCACTCTCACCCCACGCTGGGCTCTACTTTCTGGCCAAGTCGCCCCGACCCTGGTAGAACCGAGGTTCGGAGCCTGCCCCTCCCGGCCTGCCCACACTGCCTTCCCATCCTCCGGGCCAGGGGGAAGCTCTGAGCAAACTGAAGGCCCTGAACGACTTTGTCAAAGTGAGCTCCCAGAAGACGCCCAAGCCGCAGACCAAGGAGCTGATGCACATGTGCATGCGCCAGGAGACCTACCTGGAGGCCCTCTCCCACCTGCAGTCCCCGCTCGACCCCAGCACCCTGCTGGCTGAAGTCTGGTGAGCCCCGGGCCCCAGCCAGGGCCCCTCCCCCCGCCCCCCAGAGGCCCCGCAGAGGGCCCGCCGCTGACCGCGCCCTGCCCCAGCAGCGTGGAGCAGTGCACCTTCATGGACTCCAAGATGAAGCCCCTGTGGGTCATGTACAGCAACGAGGAGGCCGGCAGTGACGGCAGCGTGGGCATCATCTTCAAGAACGGGGATGGTGAGCAGGCTGGGCCCTGGCCTCCCCATACTGCCCTCGGGGGGGCCTGGGAGGGGGCACTCCTGGAGGGCCAGCTGAGGAAAAGACAGAGTCCCGGGACTTTGGAGCCTGGGCATGGCTGGGATTGGAGAACCCACCAGAAACTCGTGTTTCTCCTCCCGGGGGCCGGCTGCACAGACCTCCGCCAGGACATGCTGACCCTGCAGATGATCCAGCTCATGGACATTCTGTGGAAGCAGGAGGGGTTGGACCTGAGGTGAGAGGCCCTCCTGTCATCCACTCATGCCTGCACCAGGCTTAGGATCCTGTCCCTTTGGAGGGGTCCCCAGTCAAAGCTGACATTCCCACCTCAGCTGGAGAAGACTGGCTGCTCTAAGAAGACCAGGGACCAGTTTAAACTCGGGGCCAGGGAGGTGATAGGGCCCCAGAATGAGGGTGGAGGAGGCCAGCCCTGGCCCTTAGTACCCATCTTGCTCCATTGTTTCCTTTGCCCTAAGCATCCCTGGCTTCCAGCCCCATCTTCATCCAGGCCACCTGGATTTTTATCTCTCAGCAAATAGTGAGCTCAGCCAAGGTGCTGACTTTTCTTCTCTGCATCTTGGGTGCTGGTGCAACCTCTCCAAGGAAACTTCCTTGAAGCCCCGGAGGGTCAAGGGCTCCTCCCCAGGCCTGTCTCCTCTTTTTCAGCAACTTGAGTAGCATCTCCTGTGGCTTTTTTGAGTTATGCTTCTCAGGGCCAAGCAGCCAAAGGGACAGCCCTTGACCACTGTGTCTGCCTGCCTTTCCTCCCACCTGCTAGGATGACCCCCTATGGCTGCCTCTCCACCGGGGACCGCACAGGCCTCATCGAGGTCGTTCTTCACTCGGACACCATCGCCAACATCCAGCTGAACAAGAGCAACATGGCGGCCACAGCTGCCTTCAACAAAGATGCTCTACTCAACTGGCTCAAGTCCAAGAACCCTGGGTAGGTTTGGGGCTCTAGGGACACACGCCCTTCCTTCCAGGAGGTACAGTTTGGGAGTCAAAGGCAAGGAGGAAGGCCTGTGACAGTTTCTGTGGCTTCTTCTGAGGACCAGCCCATAGATACTGTGAGGAAGTGGGTCAGGTTTCTGTTCCCCCATGTATCAGTTAGTTATTTCCATGTAACAACCACCCTGAATTTAGGGGCCTAAACCACCAATCTGCAACTTGAGCTGGCTCAGCTGGGTGGCTCTTCCACTGGAATCACTCGTGTGGCTGCTGTCATTTGGTAGCGTGCCTGGGCCTGGAAGGTTGTGTGACGGGGTCTCTCTCCATGTGGTCGCTCATTCTAGCCTGAGCTTCCCTCCACGGCCATAGGGAAGGTTCAGGAGCTGCAAGGTGTCTTAAGGCCCAGGCTCTGGAATGAGCCCAGCATGACTTCTTCCACGTTCCATTGGTCCAAGCAAGTTATAAAGCCAGATTCGGGGGGGACATAGACCCCACCCCTTGATAGGAGTTGCAGAACGGTGTGGCCATGGTTTCCAACCCCTCCCACCAGGGAGGCCCTGGATCGAGCCATTGAGGAGTTCACCCTCTCCTGTGCTGGCTACTGCGTGGCCACGTACGTGCTGGGCATCGGTGATCGGCACAGCGACAACATCATGGTCCGGGAGAACGGCCAGGTAGGGGCAGGGTGGGGGCGGCCATGAGGGGGGTGCCTGTCACCCTGCGCCAGCCTGCTGGCCTCTCTGCTCTGCACACGACTGCCGGGCGGAGCCCACTCCAAGCCCTTCCGGCTTCCTCTGCTTTCCCAGGTTCCTCTGGGCCGGGGTGCCCTCCTTTCTGACTCCATTTCAGTCTTTGCCCTTCCCTCCCCTTAGCTTTTCCACATTGATTTTGGCCACTTTCTGGGGAATTTCAAGACCAAGTTTGGAATCAACCGTGAGCGAGTCCCATTCATCCTCACCTATGACTTTGTCCACGTGATCCAGCAGGGGAAGACGAATAATAGTGAGAAATTTGAAAGGTGAGGGTGCCCCAGGCCCCCTAAATCCCCCCTGGTGCGGGGGGCCCCAGTCAAGGTGCAGGGACAGGCAGTGTGGGCAGGTCTAGGGGTCCTCTCAGGGCGTCGGGGGTCAGTTATAGGGAGCGAGGGCTTTGTGTCCACAGCTGTTTCCGGGGCGAGGATGGGCTGGCTTGGGGTAGGGGTGGCTGGGAGGACCCTGAGCCCCGCCCCCGGCCTCCGCTGCAGGTTCCGGGGCTACTGTGAGAGGGCCTACTCCATCCTGCGGCGGCACGGGCTGCTCTTCCTCCACCTCTTCGCCCTCATGCGGGCGGCAGGCCTGCCTGAGCTCAGCTGCTCCAAAGACATCCAGTATCTCAAGGTAAGCACCAAGACAGGGCCGCGCCAGGCAGAAGCCCAGGCAGGCCAGCCTCCGAGCAATATGGCCGAGCCTCTCCTCCCCCCCTAGAGTGCGGTGGGCCCTCCAGACTCACAGGCCCTGGGCCCCGGGTCTGGTGGGAAGCAGCTGGCCGGAGCCCCAGTTCTGCTGAGGATGTGCGGGCAACTCCCTTGATCCACCCTGCTGTCCTCCACGGACTGGTGTTTCCACTTGTACGGGAGGGCTGGATTAGATAGGGTTCACCTACAGTTAAAAAAGTATTTTTCCTTCCTGTGTCTTCTCAGTCTGAGGCTGGCAGGGAGTAAGGGCGGCAGGGTTACCAGCACCTGCCAGGTGTTCTTTGGTGCCCAGTTCATGAGATGAAGCTGCTCCCTCCCTTCCTCCTCCTGCCAGCTTCCGATGGAGAAGGCGAGGCCGCCTGTCCACCCTGGAGCTTTGGGGCCAAGACCACCTGGCACGAGTTGGCCTCTTGTTTTGAGGATGGGTCGGGGGGCCTCCCTGGGAGCAGAATAGCAACCTCTTCCAGGGGAGCTGTTGGGTGGAGATCTCCTGAATCCCTTTGCGCAGCTCCCTTAGGAGGAACTCTTACCTGCTCAGGGTGGGCAGAGGTACAGGGAGGCAGGAGGGGAGCCTGCAGAGCAGGGACCAGGTCCCAGTGTGGTCGCCCACTGCTCTGATTTTGCCTCAGGATTCTCTGGCCTTGGGAAAAACAGAGGAGGAGGCTCTGAAGCACTTCCGAGTGAAGTTTAACGAAGCCCTCCGGGAGAGCTGGAAAACCAAAGTGAACTGGCTGGCCCACAACGTGTCCAAAGATAACAGACAATAGCAGCCCCTCCTGGCCGGACACTGGCCCCTGCAAGCCCTGGGCCTGGACAAACCAACCGTCAGTCCTGGGAACAAGACGTCCTCAGCCATCCTCCAGGGCCTAAAGCCTGAACTGCACCGTTTGGTAAATAACCTACATGGCTGCCTTTTGTTTACACTGGTTATTTATTTATGACTTGAAACGTTTCAGGAACTGAACAGCCATAAATGGAAATGCATCCTTCACGCAGGGGAGGGGTGCTGTCCTCCGGAGGCCCCTGCCAGAGCCCTGGGCTTTGATGAGAAGACACTGTGAGCTGGGCACCTCGAGACTGCATCTTGCCGAGGATTTGTAACCTCAAGTCTTCCAGCTGGTGGATCTGGAGCCAGCAAAGACTCTTCTCCCACGGGGAAGCCTTCTCTTTCCAGGCTCCCGCTGGACTGCACAGGTCTTGGCACCTGGCAGTTACCTGGTGCCTGCAGTCCCGACAGGGCGCCCAGGCTTGCTCACCCCTCCACCTCCGTGCTCTCCGTTGACTGAGTTCTGGGCAGCTCCTGGAGGAAGCCTGGGTCCCCTCCAACTTCAGGGACGCTTGCTTTCCACTTTGAAAGTGACTCTCGGGTACGGGAATTCTCTCATCTCTGCTGTAAGGCAATTTTGTTTGCGGGTAAGAAAAAATTAGCCAAACTACTGAACCTCTGTGGCTTGGGAGAACGGCCCTAGCCTCCAGGAAGTATAGCCTTCGCTGGTCCTTGAGACACATTAAAAAGACCTGAGCTTGACTGAGCTCTTCCTGGTCGTGGATCAAGGTGCAAACAGGTGCGAGTACTTTGTGCAATGACGTGTAACCTCCTCTTAAAGCAGGTTTTAGGTAGCGAAGGACCTGCTCTCCTCTCCCTGGATGCTCACATCCGAAAACCTGCTCTCAGTACCCAGGTACCAGCAGCGTGAGAGCTAGGGGTGTGGCGGCATCTTTTCCTCTGACGGTACTTAGCTTGAATAATTTAGGCTCAGCCTTAGGTGCATCTGAGGAACTCAAGAAATGCAGGTTCTCGGGCCTCTCTCAGCCTTTTGAAGCGAACTCCAGAGATGAGGCTTAGAATCTGGGCTTTTAGAAGCCCACGGATGAGCTTAATGTATTAGCAGCTGACTTGGGGCCTGCAGGGCTGCACTGCTTCTGTCTCAAAGGCCTTGCGAGGTTCAGGAGAGTCAGAGGCAGCCGCCCTCCCAAGAGCCCAGGTGCCAATGCTCTCTCTCAATCAGTTACAGGTGGCTGACAGGCGTAGCAACCGTGCCCCACGCACAGCCCCACAGACCACACTCTGGTTCCCCACCAAGTGCTGAATTCATCAAACACACCTCACCCGTCTGGAAATAGGAAAAGCCGAGTGTATGTTTATCTGTTATTTATTTAAACTTGTCTGTGCTTTCTGGCGTGGGCAGCACAGTGCATATTCACAGCAATTTCTTGTTTGAGTGAATATTTTCTATTTTTTTTTAACTCATTTGCTGTTTCTGTATGGATGGGGAAGGCAAGTTCAATGTAATTGCTGCAGGTTGAGACCAGCACTCTGAAACCTTGAAATGAGAGGTAAAAACAGAGTAAAAGAAATAAAAGCCTTTGCGTGTCAGGCTTTTGGCTCAGAAAGAAACAAGGGAATGCGGGATTAAATTGAAAACCAGACAAAAAACAACCCACTCTCCCACTGGAGTTGGTTAGAACCCAAACTTTATTGTGGTGTATACACTTTCTGACCTAATCATCAATGTACACATCTGGAAAGTGACACGGCGGCGGCTACAGACAGCGCGAGAACATCCCACCTCCGCGTCGGCGTCTAGCTGTTGTCTAAACAGAGCAGCTACAGCGACAGTACATGGAGGGGTGGCCACACACGACACAGGACAGCCGGCGGTGTCCTCAAAACTAGCAGTTATGAGCACGGAACAGCGTTCAAAATTATTGTCCCCCAGTTTTAGAAATCTGAAATTTCACATGTAAATTAAAAACCAAGTGCTGCAGGGGTCTGAGCTCCTGACCGCTGCCCTTCACCACCGGCTGGGCGCGGGCTTTGCCCCGGGGCTCTGGGGAGGGGGTCTAGCACTGCCTTCAGGCCACTGGACATCATTTCAGCAAACCTGCTCCTCAGCCGTTCTGAGTATGGACCCCTCAGGCCTGCTGATCCAAACCAAGAGGTCATACGGTCTGCCCTAGCCGTATAACCGACACGCGCTCTCACCAGCAAGGAAATGTTCAGTACAAACCCCAAGGCCGCGTGTGAGTCCAGGTTCCCGCACAAGGAGCTGCTGGTCCTCAGAGAAGCCTACACAAATGGCCAGGGACCTCAGCTCCCCCGCGGACCTCTGCCAAGTCAGAAACGGGTAGAACCCCCAAGAAAAGACCTGGCCATTTCCAGCCTCCAAAGAGCGGTCCCTGACCTGGTCCCTTCCTGCCAGGCAGCACACTGATGTCTGTGCCCCTGGCTGCCCCGTCCACACGCCAAGGCCTGAGACCCGAGGCCGTGAGTGCCCAGGGCTGCCCGAGTCGGGCAGACACCCAGGGGCAGGAGCCTCGGTCCCTCCCACGCTCAGCGTCTCCTACTTCACTTTGCACCCGGCCCTGGTTTACACTAGCACAAAGGACACAAGGAATCCCAATTTATTTACAAAATATTAAAAAGTCAGTTCATCATCTACATATTAATCCCCATTCTGCCATTTTATACATGCACTAGTTTGGAAAAAATAAAAATTAAAAAAAAAAGAAAAAGAAAAAAAGGATTACCAGGTGGGAGCGAGCAATTTTAACCCTTTGCCAACGAGTCCAATCACAACAACTTTTCCGGAGAGTGTCAGCTCCTCACGTAACTTACGCGCCATCAGGCGGAGGCAGGGAGAGAGCAAGGGGGCCTACGGTCCTACACACCAAGCACGGGCAGAGATGGGCGGTGGGGAGGGTCTGCAGACCTACTGGCCAGAATGACTTTGTACATCGTGGACCCTTAGGGCGGGGACGGAGATGACAGCAGAGTCTCCTGAAGCAAGAAGGGAGGTGACGGAGGGAGCGGCTGGCTCAGTAGCTGAGGGTGGAGTCATCCCACTCCAGCTGCTGCTGCCTGTTTGCCGTCTGCTGGTCCCCGTGTTCCCCTTCCTCCTCCTCGCTGCTCTCCGACTCAGCACTGGTGATGTCGTCTTCCTCGTCTCCGTCTTCACTCTCCTCTTCCTCTTCCTCCTCCTCCTCCTCCTCGCTGCTGTGCTGGTCCTCATACGTCTGACCAAGAGGTGACTGGGCATGAATCTGGCCCCACCCCGTGGCCCCGCTAACTGCCCAGCGTGCATTCACCTGCCAGGAGCCCCAGCCGCTGCCCAGTAGGAGAGGGGCTGTGCTGCGCTGGGAGGAGCCTCACCAAGGACAGGGGACAACAAAGCTCTGGTCACCCCCACAGGGTGACTGTGAGCCTGAAGAAGGCCTCTCTAGGCCTCTGTTTACCCAGTTGTGCGGATCACGTAAAGTACACGACTGAGGATGAGGTGAGCCCAGCTCCGTCCGGCCCCAGCCTGGTTGGCTATCTGTCAGCCGTCATCTGGCCGCACCTACCTCCATGGGGTTTACGGTGATGGTCAAGGCAGAGTCGTCCCAGTCCATCTCGTTCTCCTTCCCAGTGTCCTGGTCCCGCATGGTCCTCTGATGGGCGGCCCGGATCCGGAACACCCCCAGGATGATCATGAACACCAGGAAGCTGACACACACCACAATCACGACGGTGGCGGTGCTGGGGACGACTGTGGGGACAGGAGACGGGGCTGCTGCGGCAACCAGACCCAACTCAGAGCCCACGTGCGCCCGACCTCCTCCCCCGCACGCCTCACGCCCCGCCAGCCCCCAGAGAACAGGCAGACAGATGGGAGGAGGCACAGCACAGCTTCAAATCCAGGTTTGGCCCCGCTGTCCGGTGGCCGGGGATCAGTGAGTCTGCCCTCTGTCAGCGCTTTAGCTTCCTCACGTGTGACACAGAACAATGACCGGGCTGGCTGGTGGCTGTTCTGAGTGGGAGCTGGGCTCCCACATGAAGGGGTGGGGGGCTGGGGCTGCCCAACTCTGCTGGAGGTCAGAAGTCGTGGGGCTGCTCCCCATGGTCCTACCTGCGAACGGGTGAGGGTTGGCCAGGTTGTGACCCGAGAGATCAATGAAGGAGCGGTGCTCGGGGTGGACGAACTGTGGCTGGGCGGCCATGTGGCTGGCGTGCTCCATGGGATTGGCCGTGTGGATGACGTTCACCTGCAGTGGGGACAGAAAGGCAGCCTTAATGTGTCTGAACAGTGGAGACGCACTTGAGATGCTGACGGGACCAGCACCACCAAAGTGGGTCCTGGACCGATACTGGTGGGTGGAGAAAAGGACGGGGAAACCAAGGAGGCTGCTGTAACCATCTGACATCCCACTGCCCTAATAGCTCATTTCTATTACATCTGATAAAATAATTTGTCCACAACAGACCGGAGGCGAGACCCTGCCACCACCACTGGCCCCTCCCCACAAGTCGTTTGAGAATCCCTGGCACAGACCACAGCTCCTCTTTTCCCCAAACCATAGCCACGTGAACGACAGCACAAGTCACAGCCATTCATTTCCTTTCAAACCCGCTACCCTCTGGCTCCAGCCCTGTGAGTTTAATTCTGCTGCTACGGGGTCATGGTGGAAGCATTCGACTGCTGAGAACTTTGGGCCCATTTCTCTGGACCACAGAAGCTCGGAGTGAGATGACAGGTTTCAGGGCAGGACAGCAGCCCTCACCCTGGGCCAAGGATTTGTTCTCAGAAGGACGGGCCACCTACAAAGAACCCTCGGTTCTCTAGGCGCTGCTCTCTCAAAAGCAGTGTCCAGTCTCAAGAAACCATCTCGTCCCTCAACCAGGGCACTGACTGCCACTTGTTCTTGACCTCCTTTCTCCAAAGGCTCCTCTGACCCCTGGGCTGAGGCATCTGGTGAAAGGCAGGCACTGTGCGGTACCCCGGCCCACTTCAGGCACGACCTGTCACCCCAAACCTGTGCAGGTCTAACCGGCAACAGCCCCTAGGCTGGAAAAGCCTACCCTCCCCAGGTAGCTCGTGTGCAAACAAGGGGACCACGAGTGAGGGTCAGTCACCATGCTGCTGGCCCTTCTCCACAGACCCGGCACTCACCTCCACCTGGAACTCATTGCTGACGTAGCGGCCATTCAGCTCGGAGCAGATGAGCTTGAACTTCCGGTCCAGCAAAGACCTGGTGTGCCAGTTCCGATACCGCAGAAGGCGTAAGACCTCCTCGTAGCTGGCCATGGTGCCGACACCTGCAGGCAGGGAGAAGACGCCCGGCAGCTGAGGTTAGGAGCGCGGGCCGTGGAGGGACGTGCCACCACACGCCCAACTTTCGCCCTTTGTGAGGACAGGACCCAAGGCAGAGCCCCTCCCATCTGGAGAAGGTGGGTAGCCGCCACTCTTCCCAGTCGACACTTCCCCGCGGATTCCCTCCGGGTTCTGCGATGCGGGGAAGCGGGGCTGAGGGTTTGGAGCGCCTGCTCTCCGCTCCGCCTCTCACCCGTGAAGACCACACCCAGCTCAGAGCTGCTGACTTCAATGCCCTTCTGCTGCAGGCGGGCTGCGTCCACCTCCAGGCTCTCCTGCTCTCGGTTCAGCTCCTCTCCCTCCACCGTGACTTCACAGGTGTCCAGGTCGTGCACGATCTCCTCAGACACCAGTGACTCTTGAACTGCAAAAACAGCCCACAGGGAAATAGAGGCCGCAGAGCCCAGGTCGCACCTGATGGCCGGCCCACCCATCCTCTAACTCGCAGAGCCCTTTCAGGGACCACAGACAGAGGTATGGGACAGTCACCTTCAAGAACTGGGGGCGCTTTATGTGTCTAGGATGACTGGCCACTGGGAAGGCCCGAGAAGAGGGGACCCTGTCCCGCTCTGGCTAACCAGCCAGTAGGAGCACCCAAACAGCGTCTCCTGCCCTGGTCTCCATCCTCTCAACCCACAAGATCCATCCCAGATCCTGGCATCAAGCCGGACAAAGACGAAAGGACCCTCCGGGTGGGTTTCCAAAGGTCAAAGTAAGCTCCAGCCCATGGGTCAGATTCCAAGTCCCTAAAACCCCAGAGAAAAAGGGCCAGGCGGGTGGGTACAGCTCAGTGGTAGGACACATGCTCAACACGCACGAGGTCTGGGTTCAATTCATAGAATCTCTGTTTAAATAAACAAACAAACAAACCTACCTAATTACCTCCCACCCCCTAAAAAACACAAAAATCAAAACAAAACAGAAAGCACCAACAGAAAGGAAGGAAAAAAAAAAAAGAAAAAGGGCCAGGAGGAGTGCAGCAGTGGTGGGGTTTCAGCGCCCAGCTTCGAGCCCAGGCAGAGGCAGACATCTCAGAGGGCAGAGGGGCTGTTACCTGTGGGGTCCTCGTCCCCCTCCCCTTCAGGCTCCACTTCTCTCGTGATGGTGCTGATGATCCGAAGCTCAGGGAAAAGGAACACACCCTCTGAGCTTTCAAATTCAGAAGACGCTCGAGCAAAATGGTGGACGCCACTCAGGCTGATCTTGGGCTCTTCCGGCTGTAGAACCATCACGTAGCCGTCCACCGCGGGGATGGAGATGCAGGCGGCCTCGTTGAAACACCTGCCAACAAGAAGGCGAGGCAGGGGTCAGGGCTTTAAGAGGCGGCTTCCCAGGCCTCACGGGCAAAGGTGCTCGGAGGTGGAACATGCAGGATTCCACAGCTACCTGGGGGACTGAAGACAGCGGCCACTCCCAGAGTATTTCCAAACATCACTAATGAACATCACTCGACCTTCCTGGTAAGGAGCGATGGACCACCTTTCCTTACAGAAGGGAGGCTGAGTTGTCTTAAAAACCCAAATACGCACACTTTCTTCTCAAGGGTCACTGAGCAAAGACAGATTTATTGTTACCAATCAGCACATACTTGACCGTGCTGGTGATTTTGAGTCTTCGGATTCCAGGGGTGGGGAACTGTCGTGAATTCAGGTAGGAAATGTGCTGCATGGCCTTATCCAACTCCCCAACATCCTCTCCCTCCAAGGTCAACACCGACTGACTGGGGTTGGCTTGGATCTGAAACGGTGCCAAACAGAGAAGAGAGGAATAAGGTTCTAATTGCAAGAAGCTGAAGCTACGAACGAACGCTTTGGCAAAGAGGGTTAGCTTGGGCTTGACTTGAATTGGTGACGTGGAGAGGAAAAGCTCATGTAACTCCAGTGATGTGACCCTGTAAGTTGACGGTAAATACCTGAGGTGCAAACAGATCTCTGATATAGTAAGAAATATACATTTGGTCTTCGTCTCTGGCTTCTGGCACAGAGCTCCTAAAACCCTAGGAATTTCCAGAGTGATAGGAGAGTCTTATGACTCATAATAAGACCCTTTCGACCAGCCCAGAGTGTACCTTAATGAAGTGACCCCTGGTGGAGCCCTGGATAGTCTGGAGGGGGGTTGCTTGCCAGAGGAACCAACCATGTGATTAGAGGGTTGGCTCTTCAGCCCCACCCCCTAAACCCTGGGAGCGGGGAGAAGCTGGAGACTGAGCCACCCATCAATGGTCAGTGATTTAATCAATCATACCTACCTAATGGGACATCCACAAAACCCCCTAAGTGATGGGTCTGGGGAGCTTCTGGGTTGGTGGATGCATCGAGGTTCTGGGAGGGAGGTGCTTCTAGACAGGGTGTGGGAGCGCCATGGGCCCTCCCTCGCTCCTTGCCCCCTTGTGTCTCTTCTACTTGGTTGTTCCTGAGTTGTATCTTTTATCAAAAACCAGTAACAGTAAGTGAAGTGTTTCTGGGGTTTACTGAGCAGTCCTAGCAGATTACTGAACCTGGAAAGGGGGAGGGATTGTGGGAGCCCTCGACTGTTAGCCCAGTTGGATGGAAGTGTGGGTGTCGGAGGCCCTGACACTGTAGGTGGCACCTGAGGAGCAGGCGTGTGGTGGGCTGGGGGTCCCTGCCCCCTCCAGGGAGTTAGTGTCAGAGCTGAACTGAACTGCAGGACACCAAGGGAGCTAGAGTCCAGAGAGCTGGAGAACTGGTGTGAGAAAAAAACCCGCATGTGTGGTGTCAGAGGTGCTGTGAGTAAAAACAATCACAGATTAATCCTCGTGTCAACATCGCGGCCCAGGAAGCCGTGAGTGCCATGCAGGCGGCTGCCGGTGTTACCTTTATGCCTCTGCTGCTGTCTTCAGGGACGTGCAGGTCCAGCCCCTCTTTGCAGGTATACAGACAGTCTATCACCTTCTTATCTGCAAGTTTCCCAGAACGGATCGTCAGGCCAGCCAGATTACCTCGGAAAAACTGGGTCATGTGCAGGTCACCACCTTTGGAACACGGGGAAAAAGAGCAGAAGTTAGGCCTGCAGCCCAGGGCCTCCTGCTTCATTTCTGAATGCGGTGTTACTGGTGGTGGCAGCTTGATGAGTGGACATGCAGGTTAGTTCCTACCAAATCCTGTTAGCTTTGCAACTGACATGGAAGCGCAGTGAAGAAATTAAATGGTTTATGATCATGCACATGGCCTGGAGAAGAGGAGTCGGGGGTCCCTCACCCAAGCCCAGAAGCCAAGAGGTCCCATGAGTGTCCCCACACATCCAGGCACTCCCTGGGAAGGGTGGCCTGCACTGTACCCGTCACCATGGTACACCAGTGACGTCATACTGGTGCCAGCCTATTCCACCACCGCCTTCTCAATCAGCTGGGTCAGGCGCTGGGTCGCTTTTTCTAACTGAGCATCCTCAGGGGGTTACATACAAACGTGGGTGTGAATGTACACAAACAGGACTAGAAAGATAAAAGGAACACCAGTACAAGGCCCATAGGTGGCTATTTTGTTGAGTCCCATTGTGCCTGTCTCCTACCACTGAGGATAACTGGGAAGTGAAGACGCTGTAAGAAAAACCCAGGGTGGAAGGGTGTATCTCAGTGGTAGAGCCATGCTTAGCATGCACGAGGTCCTGGGTTCAATCCTCAGTACCTCCATTAAAATAATAAATAAATAAAAATAAAACCTAATAATTTCCACCCCCCAAATTAGATTTTTTAAAAAGCATTTTTTTTTAAAAAGAGGGATTCACAGTTGCTAAGGCATTAGCCTGCATTGACTCCCCTCTGCCCAGCAAAAGCAATAAAGCTGCTCTTTTCTTTGCTCCCCAAAAAAGAAAAAGAAAAACCTGGAAAGTGGCCCTTGACAGACTGTAACGAAGAGCCAAAACCAGGTGGACCTACACCGTTTTTACACTGGAGAGGGCACCGGCTGGCGGCAGCACATCTCACTCCTGATAAGGACGTCAGATGCTACATCATCTCTAGGGATCGAGATTTCTAAGAAACACTATTTAAAAGTCACCATGAGGACAGACTATCTAGACACGAGTCTTTTCCTGTCTTGTGGTTCAGACACACAAGAAGCAGGAGGTGGCCTCCCAAACCTGGCCTGTGAGATTTCCGCGGGGCGCCTCAGGCAGTGGGATGGGGTAAAATTTGATGAGGGAAAAAAAAGATTCCAATTAGTGCACTGCATTAATGAGTCACTTGCTCTCACTTCAACTGTGATCGGAATGGGCAGAAAAGGGAAATCCCATGATGCAGGGAGGGCAGCGGAAGGCAAAGCAGCAGCTCAAATAGGGTCTGGGACCAAAATGCAACTTGGGCATCTCATGCGAAATGTGCAATGAATTGATGTCTTGTCTTTAAATGAAACATAATAGTGAACCGTAGGGGGAAAAGTCCAGCAACCTGCAGAGGCCACAGGCACAGGCTCAGTTTCATTGTCATTTTCAACTCCTGAATACTCTGCAGAAAAGCAAGACAGACAATAGAAAAGGACCAAGAGGTTAGGCTCTTCAAACTGGACCTTGAAAATTAGTTTTGAAAAGCTACCAAACACAAAACACAATGAGAAAAATTCCCTTCTTGCCCCTCCTGGGGACACACTCCACCTGGATGAAGTCTGTACCTGGTCACAATTTCCCAAAGTTATACTGACCACCCTCACTCTTCTTTCTACTTTCCTCCCACCTTCCTGCAGCCTCCTTGCCGAAACACAGGTTGGATTCAAAGTACGATGAGTAAATGCTGTGCTCTAAATTCACTGATGTCCTCAACCCCTGCTGCCGGGCAGGACGCTGAGAAGTGCCAGCTGACACCGACGGCGGAGACACACCTGGTGTAAACAGGACCCCACCCCGGCCTTCCTAGGGGGTAAGATACTTCGGCAGACAAAACGGGATGGCCCGTGGAAGCATCTGAAGCCTGGTATGTGGTGAATATGTAAAAAGCTGTCTTTTTTAAAGCTCAAAAGGAGTTCACATCGGTTTAGACTTTGACCTCTAAGTGACAGAGGAAAAAAGGCATTTTAACTACTTTTTCTGAACAGGAAGGGAGAGTCAGAGGTTAAGGAACTCACCCAGAGAAAGACTTAATCCGTGACAGGCCTGGGAACTCTAACCCCTGACAGCGCCTGCAGCTCCTGGCCCAGTGTTGAGGGGAGAGGCACCGCCCAGTGACCGCCCAGTGATCCAGCACAGGATTTTCACTTCCCAGACCATGTGGGAGATGCACTGCTTCTCTCCCAGCCTCCGCCACCTTTTGTGCTGCAGCCTCACGGGGATACGCTGGGGGCAGGGCCAGGTGTGTGCAGGTGAGCCCCACAGCCCACACAGCTCCTACCCTCCTAACACAGTTAGAATTGCTGTTTCAGTTGATGTGTGAAGCGGTGCCTGCAGCCCAGGCTCCCGACAGTGGAATCTGGAAGGAAGGGGGCTTCAAACCCACTGAAAGGAAGAAAAGACATCTTCCCCATTAACTAAAACTTTTAAAACTTGTATTTGGTTTGGGAATTTAGGCAGATTTTTCTGGCTAAGGATGCTGAGAGGGCTGAGACAGAAGAGATGAGAGGGGGTGAAAGGTTAACTGCCACGTGACAGCAGAGATGCTGTGACATGACCAGGAAGGCAGGGGGTTATTTTAACCCACGGGACAAAGTTCCCAGAATACAAAATAACCTTTAGGTTCATGCCTGCTTTCTTATTCTTATTTTTAAAATCACTACTCAGAAATTGTTCTTTAATTTGGAAAGCAAACTTGAACCAAAGTTTTAAGAATAACAACTAAAAAGTTCCTATGTGCCTAATAATTTACTCTTCATTCCTTGGTCTCATGCTCTGCTTTCTGATGGATGAACTATCACGAGAATGAAATCTGGGAATTTGCTAAAGAAGTTCACTCTGAAATACTGTCTTACTCCTTTGGAAAGGGTCTGCAGGAAAATTATGAAATTCAAATTGTACTAAAAGAAGCAAAGCTGTCTTAGAAATTAGGCTCTTTCATAAACTTCTAACCTAACTCGAGGTAGAATGTTTCCATAGGGGAGGGAAAAAGAAGGCCTATTTAGCAGGCATGTGTAGTGATGGTGACACCCTGAAGTGACACCACAGTCAAAGGTGAGGGTTGAAGGGGGTGGGGGGCGGGGTGGGTAAGAACCTCAAGGGCTGACCGAGGGGTTTGTGAACTTGGATAGGAAAAACTACATGCTTCTTTTCAATAACTTCTGAAATTCAGCTCTCCCTTTGGTTATAAGTGTCAGCTACAAACCACAGAAGTATTAGCAGAAACTGAGACTTTGCCAGTAGGAGTAATTTCCTGTCTCGGTGCACTGGGCAGAGACGCGAGCGCTGTCACAAAGCGCCTCGCTGCCCTGATTCACCGCAGTTTCTGGACTTGCCTGATCTTCACGTGGCAATACAGCAGCACGGGTACTGCTACCTTACAGATCCAGCCGTTCAGCGCTTTGATGATTGTGTTTCAATTTAATTGCTTGTGTCTGAAATTCTATGTATTTTACAGATTAACTACAAAGTATCCTGAGAATACTTCTTCTCGGACCACCAAAAGGCTCGATGGCCCAGAAAAGGGTAAAACCCCTGGTTCGGTGGGTCAGAGGTCTGGCCCAAGGTTCAAATCCCAGCGTCACGTTACCAGCTGGGTAACACAGCTCCCTACTTCTCTGAGCCTCAGTTTCTCAGCTCCTACCCCGCAGACTTATTCTTGCAGTTAGAGAGGTAATGCATGTGAGGTCATCGGCACACAGCCTGCCACTCGGAAAGCAGCGGTAACCGGTCTCATCTTGCTGGGGGCTGTCATCACCTCCCGTCCCTGGTCTTCACAGACACGTCCACAGAGCCCCCCACCAGCGGAGCACCTGCTGAAGGTGTCCCCACCAGGTTAAAGGCTCTGGTGAGCCTCTCAGGGCCAAAGCACACCCCCACACCTGTGCCTGACTGCTGCCTCTCCATTTCTTGAGAACACTCCAACAAACAGATTGACTTATAAGAGTCCCTCAAGGACACTCTCCCTCTGTGCCACGCGCCCTCCCAGGCTCCCGGGAAGGCTGGGGTGTGTGCGAGTCCTTCGTCTCCCTCAGTGAGCACAGTTAAACAGAGCAATGCCCCAGAGATGAAGCCAGACAAGGGAGCAAAAGGACCAAGGGAAGGGGAGTGACGGGTGTGAGATACTGAGAGGAGCCCGTTCCCTCCAACACAGCACAGGAGTGTTACTGAATTCCTCCGTCCTGGGGGAACCGGGTGCCAGTGACCATCACCTTGCCAGCAGGCCCCAACCACGAGCTGAGTTTCGATCTTGGCTGGATGCAGCGGGTAATCTTCGGTCACAGCGAAGGGCTCATGAGAAACGCCGTCCACGTAGAGAGCCACGCTTGAAATTTCCACGTTGAGGACGTAGTGATGCCACTCCTCGTCACAAACCTACGAGGCCAAGGGCAGGGTTAAGTGTGCGGTGCCCACCTTCCCTCTCGCCCAAAGACGCAGCAGTGACAGCGACACAGCTGGACGCGAGAACGAGTCACCTGTGATGAATCTGTCTCCCTAGAAAGGGAAAGACGTAAAACAGCAACAACAACAAAATACGTGCCCAGCACGTCCCGTCAGAGGGGCCCCGGTGGCACTACCGCCTCTGGGACACTTGGGATGAGGGCGCCGCTCGCCCACCATGTGACAGGGTCCAGAAGGGAGCTGCCTGCGTCTCTGGCCAAGAGCGCAGCACCAGGAAATTCTAGCATCGGCGGGACAGACACCACCCACTGAGCTGGCCACTCCTTTTCTAGATCAAAATGAGAAACGCCTCCAGTCTCAGGACAAGGCACCCTGGAGCTCGTGCGTTTCCTTTCTCAGCTCAAAGGTGACGGTCTAGATAAATGCAGACAGTTCAGATGCCCAGACTGAACCGAGCTCCTTCCCACCGTGAAGGAGCTGCCATGTGGGGAGTCGGGCTGCAGGCCCCGAGGCCCTGCCAGGCCCGGCACTCCCCGACCGCTGGCCCGAGAGGAAGGGGCAGACGTGCAGGAACAGAGACAGGCAGGAGCAGGTGCTGTGAGGTGAGAGCTCTGAAAGTGCGTTTCTAAAAAGTCCGCCCAATTCACATTTAAACGCTCAGACACTGAACAAACGAGAAACAGATCTTAAACAGACCAGAAACATCAAAATAAATGGAGGAACTGCCAAAGATTACCCCCAAAAGAAAAGCAGCTGCTCCCAGTAAGTTTGAGTAAAAAGCCAAACCTCTAACATTGTATATGTTTATTATACATGCATATTATGTGTGTATATAAATGTATAATCACGTGTTTCTACATAAAGGAATAGCACAGTAATTCACTTTTGAGATAGATAAAAATCTTAATTAAAAAAAAATCTTTATTTGAAACAAGTTCTGTAACATAAGCTCCTGCAGAAAGCAATTTATATTACATCCCAGTTCTTAAAGTACTGCTGGCTTCTAGGGGATTCGTAGAGTAACAGTGTATTTAAATATCACTCATATTTGGTCAAATCCATGAGCATATATTCTGAGAAGACAGTAGTAGAATTAGTATAATTTTCTAATTTCCTTAAAAACAGGGTGATTGGGAAAGTGAAACCCCAAACCACAGACAACCCCACAGCAACACTGGGTGACATGGTAACACTGTGAACGCCAAGAGGAGAGTCAGCGGGAGGAAAGCCCGGGGCGATGATTCAGGAGACGCCAGAGTGGGTGAGGCCACGTTCTTCCTCACACTTTGTGAAAACAACAGAAGGGGGGGGGGGAGAAGGTCATGCTGATCAACTCTATTTTCAAAGTGCAGGAAAGCTCATTTCATATAAAACCGAGAGGGGAAAAGATGACAACTCGACCCCACGCAGGGTTTTTTAAAGAAAAAAAAATTCAATCAAAGGGAGTAATATCCCTTCAGACAATGAAACCAAACCTGAGAGACGTTAACTACAAAAAGGATGACAACAGTCATGCATCAAAAGACATCAGAAAAATGACAGAAAATCAAGACTATATAGTTCAGAACTAGAGCAACTCGGAAATCAGGTGACAAAACACAGGAACGAATTAGACAAAAGTGACAGATACAGAAGGCGGGTAAAGGGTATTAACCAAGGATAAAAGGAGTCCCCAGAGAGGAGAACCGAAGCCCTGGAAGAGAACACTAACGGCTGCAGCAAAGCCTCCTGAAATACCAAAACGCATGAGAATATATACACGTACTGGAGAAAACAGGCCCCGAACAACCAAGACATCTTCATAAAATTAAACAGCCTGAAGAAGAGAAGAAGAAAAAAGAAACATCCTTTGGTCATCCAAACAAAAAGACCAGGTGTTTTACAAAGGAAGGAAAATCAGGTCGGTGGCAGATTTTAACAGCGGTATTTTATGTCAGGAGTCAACGGAGGGAGGTGTTTTCTGTTCTTGGAAATCTTGAATCTGAGTCAGATGTTACATCCAGCCTAAGTGACCTTCAGTATAAAGGCCACAGACAAACTATTAAAACAACATGTAAGAACTCAGGAGCCGACTGTTCCATGAGCCGTTCCTGGGAACACACTTCCTACAACCCAAATGACCAAAGTCAAGCACCCTGAGGACTGGTGGCACCGAGCACTAACCGTTGCTTAAGTCACAAAGAGAAACCACCAGACCCAGAGCTGAAACAGATCAGAAACGTACACACCCCGGGGGGCAGGGGGCGGGCACAGGTATGGGTCAGTGGCAGAGCACATGCTTATCAGGATGCACAAGGCCCTGGGTTCTTATCCCCAGTATTTCCATTAAAATTTTTTTTTAAAAAGAAAGTAAGAAAGAAAGAAACATATAAACCTCATTCTGATCAACTCTTCAGAGCCCAAGCCCAGTTTACAGGATATAAAGAAGACAGAGGAGCACGTTAGACGACACCACAGGGATGCAATCAGCCAAATCTAAGCTCCTGGAAACTCTGATTTTGTCACCAAATAAATTCCAAGAGAGAAGAGAAAAATCTACAGATTAAAATAAACTCAAAAGGTCTATTAGCCAATCACAATGTATGACCTTATTTAGATCCTGATTCAAACAAGCAAACTGTAAACACAAAACATCTATGAGACAATCTGAAATCTGATCACTGGATGGATGTCAGAAGATTATTAACAGCGGAGGCAACAATGAAACGAGACTGACCAGAGTTGATAATGACTGAAGCTAGGCGAAGGAGATGTACAGTTTTGCTCTATATGCATCTACTTGACATATGTCTGAAATTTCCCATAATGAAGGTTTTAAACAAGTAATCAGGAGAAACTATAAATATATAAATACAGACTATGGTTACTAAAACAGAACTATACCTAACATGTCTACCTACACTGCAAAAATTTTTTCTGGACTATTCCTTTCTTAGTTTCTTGAAAGAACTTATGATAAAGTTTCCCAGAAAGAGATGATCTACGTAGATAAAAATTACACCAGTAAGCGATGACGCTACCACCTGGACAGCCATCTTTCCATGGTCACATACTTTGTTCCTTTCTCATGCATGCTCTTACATATTTTTGGTGGGAGAGGTAATTAAGTTTACTTATTTATTTATTTTTAAATGGAGGTACTGGGAACTGAACCCAGGACCTTGTGCATGCTAGGCATGCACTCTACCACTGAGCTATGCCCAACTCCTCAATGTGATTTCATTTGCTATCTAGCACCTACAGACACAGAAATCATAAAATCTTCAACATATGCTGCCCATTTAACAGCTGGTACTGTGCAAGCCAAGGTTGCAGTACCTAGTTAATCTCTCTCATAACCAGCGAGTTTTCCATTCACTCACCTGATTCAACTTCCAGTGGAATTCTGCAGGTTTGTATTTCTTCTCTTCTGAAGGATCCTGACGGAGGAGGAAAACAAGCCGGCAGCCGTGGACATAGAGTGAATAATGGTGCCGGTTCATATCTGCAAAGAGACGTTCTGCTGCCAAACTGCCAACTCAAGACCCAACGGAGAAATAAAAGCTATTTCTTTAATAAGTTTTGAAGACACAAATTTATCAGCATAAATGCACTCTCTGGGATGAGCCAAGGTAGGGTTTAGAAATAAATACACTTGGATTTTAATAAGAAGTGGGGCCCAAAACGAACAAACGCCCACGTACCAGTGTGATATCTTGATCACGGAACAACATGTGCCACCAACAGCCCACGGGAGCTGTTTCAGGGAGAACAAGGCAGCAGCCCCCAGGTGCCACCGCAGGGGACGCCTGTCGCAGGGAAGTTCACCTACCTGTTTTGTCTGAACTGCAAAGAACCGTCTCCTTCTTCCTGCCAAACGGCCCATGCCGCATCCACACAGAAATCGTGAAAGGCTCTTTGGGGTTGATGGAAACCACACCGTCTGGGATCCTCACGGCCTGAGTGCCGTTGAACTCGAAGACCTGGTCGCTGTCGTGGCCGTTGTCGGTGGGGAGGCCGATGGTCCAGTTGGAGGAGCCGCTCGGGGAGGGGAGCAGCTCGGCGGTGCCGGACGCAGCACCTGTAACAACAGTCACACTCAACACGCGTGACGCGCCCAACTGGAAAGGTGTGAGCATTTCAAAACCATGCTGAGGTACTACCTTTATCTTACGATGCACAATTTGCTAGTTCCAGTTTACTTTTCCTCAAAAATAAGGGGTTCTATTATTTAAAGATTCATAAATAACAACCGTGGGTATTTTTTTAAAAGGGAAGAAGGAAAAAAAAGAAGAGTATTATCTTTAAAAATTGTAAATCACTATGTTGTACACCTATAACTTACATAACTGTACATCAAATATACTTCAATTTAAAAAAAAGAAAAACGGGGGAGGGTATAGTTCTAATGGCAGAGCACATGCTTAGCCTGCATGAAGTCCTGGGTTCAATCCCCAGTGCCTCCCCTAAATATAAATAAATGAATAGATCTAATTACCTCTCCCCACCCCCCAAAAATAAAAGAAACGAAAAAGAAAAAAAAGACACATTACTTGCAATTCCACCCAAATACATGCATTATTAATATTTGGGTATAAACACTTCCAGTCCTTTCTTTACGAATATATACATATTATAAAAACATGTAGAATATGTGCGAATATACATTATAAAATATGTATAATACATATGAATACATACGTATTCTAAAACTGGAGTCCTGCTACACACATACATACAAATCTTCCCATCCATATTCTTCACAGTGTAATTTAAAATGTCTGAATAGGGCTTCACTGCACAGACGTACTGTAGTTTAACTGACCTATCCCAAGCATGTTGAGTTGTCCCTGATTTTTTTCTGATAAACCTTGCCTTGATGAGGACCTCTGTGTGTCTCCATGACTATTCTTTGAGGATAAATTCCTAGAAATGGAATACTAGGCCAAAGAACGTCAAACATTTTCACAACTGTTGTTTACACATCGCCAGGCTCGATTTTCTTTTAAATTCGTCCACAGAAGAGTTTGCAACCTCTCCCAGTCACTTGGTCCTGGACTTCCCTATTTCAAGAGGCAGCAAGACTTGGCTGGAACAGCCTGGCCTTTCGAATATCATACGATCTCAGTCCCAACCCCAGCTCCGCCACTTCCCAAAAGTGTGACCTTGGGCAAGAGACCCGGCCTCCCTCGGTCTCAATTAGATCCTCTGTAAAAACGAGGCCGGCACTATTGTCTTTGTGGGCCTGACAGGAGATTAAATGAAATAACACACGTGGAGGTACCGAGCACACAGTAAACACTCAAATAAGAAATTCTTTCCATTTTTCTACCTTTAAACTGCTCTACTGAGAAAATGTGCACTGGACATCATACAAAATGATGGCATAATGAGAAATTAAGTTTTCTGCACTACATTTATATACATAGTTTAAAACAGAAAATATCCCAGACATCTTAGCTTGCATATATTTAGTACATGATTATGCCTATCGGGACCCAGAGTTATGAAACACCCGAGTATATCCCCCAGCGGGAGGAGCCGGCAGAGAACATACTTCCCCGCCTGCTTGTTCACCATGTAACAATGTCCAACCACGTGGGAAAACCGGTCGCCTGATCTGCCGATATCTCAGGGAGAAGACAGATGAGGATAGGAAAACGCTCCCCGCAACGCTGTTACTGAGAAGCTCTGGGAACACAGGAGGCCCCTGCGATCGCGAGGAGGGCACCTCGCTTACTGGTGCTTTTATCACCGGCGAGTAGAACATTCTTCCTCAGCACTCTCCCCGAGAGGCATGCATGCCTCACCTTTACCTCATTTAGATAAACCAGAAAAATATCCACAGCGGATGAGAAGCCAAAGAACCAGGCTCGGGTCAGATTCGCAGCCACCCTGTTCCTCAGCTGCCCCGCAGCTTGTAGGTGGGACACGAAGTCGGCCGAGACTGTAACTCAGATGTGGGCCTCATTAGTTTCGACTTTCTACTCCAGCTTCGCCAAAAGCTACCGCATTACCTATGGTTTTGTTCTTTCTTTTCCTTCTTCTCCTTCAGTTTAACTTCTCCACCATTTAACATGACGTTTCAGTGGTGCCTTGTTTTGCCTCTAAATTATGATGTGCACAAACCTTGTTTCAATGCAATGCATCTAAAGCTTTGATACCTGCAACTTTTTTTTTGTTTTGGTTGCGACTGCTTAAGGATCATGGATTTGTTGTGCACCAGAAACTGACACAACATTGTAAACTGACTATACTTCAATAAAAATAATTTTTAAAAATCATGGATTTATTTTTTGTGACCCTTTGGCTGTTGTCCTTGCATATCCTGACGGCACCACGTGCATCGGCCCGTGTCAGTTGAGATGGGTGATTATGAAATGCCAGACCTCTAAATTAACTGTTTTAAAATTCAGTGGGTAAATAAATGCCGCTTTGGGGCCAATACAATAAAAAAAACACATCTCGTTACATTTAAAACTCACTCCGGGGGAAGGGAATAGCTCAAGTGGCAGAGCGCATGCTTAGCATACACAGGGTCCTAGGTTCAATCCCCAGTCCCTCCTCTAAACATAAATAAATAAACCTAATTACCTCCCCCTCATAAAACAAAACAAACCAAACCTCACTCCACTTTTATAATCCCTATTTGGATGATTCTTAATGTAGCTTAGAGAAATACTTGCTTCAAATCAGTGGTGCTTAAAATGCACACATACACACAACCTTTGAACACACCTCCAGGGGCGGGGGTCCCCCTCTCGCCTCCTTACCACACAGCCGGTGAAGGGACTTCTCCGAGTAGGTGTCACGGTCACAGCCCTTCCCTATGTGGCTGGTCTCCAGCTCCACCGTCGCCTGCACCAAGGCCACCGACTCGTCACACGTCTCCAGGTGGACGTTTGGGAAGAGAGTCAAGGCGCCGGTGCCGGGCTCGTACTCGACCCTGTTGTTCCATCCTGTGTGGGCCCCCGGAGCGGGGAGGGGGAGAGGGCAGCTCCCGTCAGGCCTCCCTGGGGAACACACGGTACGCACAGGGGTGGGAGCGGGGTGGGGGGTGCTCACCTTGCCACCCCGGGGCGCAGGTGGGCTTGATGCTGATCTTCACCAGCACGTCTTCTGTTGCCCTTTTCTTCCCGCAGTCGTAGGCCGTGACCGTCAGCTTGTACTGGTGCTCCTTCCCGTAGTTCAGCTTCTCTGTGTTTTTTATATAACCTTCCAAGGGAAAAACAACAGTGAGGACCCAAAACCATGCTGTTTTTCTCTTCCTGACTGTTTTTTTAATTGAACTATAGTTGATTTACAATATTGTGTGAGTTTCAAGTGCAAAGGGCTTCAGTTACACATGGGTGTGCCTGTATATGCGTTTTTTTTTCAGATTACTTTCAAACACATGCTGGTTTTGACTTCTGTCGTCCCATGCTGAAACACAAATGCACCTGCTTTCCACCCTAGAAATACAGACACAGAATAAACTGACGCTTGAGGTAATTAACATTCAGTCTGGCTTTACTGAGCTTGAACACACCCTAAATCCACCTCTAAGGATTGTTTAAGCAGAGTCCGGATGAGTCTACACAATCCAACCTCTATATATTCTTAGTTTTATTTGGTTTTATGTTTGAGATTTAATCGTTAACATGTAAGAATATAAAAGAGACAAAAGAATTCAAGTACTTCAAATATGAAACACAAGATCGAGCTGCATTCAATACTTCTTGCTAAAAGATTTACTCTTTTAGAGAGGGGTTTCCTCCCCTTCCCCAGCAGAACAGAAGCCTGCTTTCTGAACCTCAGTACAGACGTCTGCAAAGTGTTTTCAGTGTCCTTAATTTCATCAGAGATTCTGGACTGTGCGCTAACAGTGGAGACACCGTGGCATCATCAAGAAGCCATAACCTAATAAAGAAGTTGAGCTCTAGAATAAGTCAATTCTTTTCAGTTACTAAGGATGGAGGGGGCCTGTCAGTAAGGTATGAACCTTCATCTTCAAGATGAGGCTGAAGACGCACATCTGACGGAGAAAAGAAAACGAGATTGACTAAAAGACAATCTTATCCAGATGCACACTGACTGAAAGGTGGGGAGATAAAAAAATAAAAGCACCTTAGGTGGGGGATTTTTAATAGATTTTGGTGGAGAAGGAAATGGAGGACTGCCCTCTCAGAGAACACAAGACATTAGTGCCAGGAAAGAGGCTTGCAGGAGGACAGAGCAAAAAGCTGAATGTGAAACAGACACACCACGTTCAGTCTTGATATGGACTGAATGTGTGCGTCCCTGCCACCTCCAGATTCTCACGCCGAAGCGCCAGCCCTCAAGGTGATGGCATCAGGAGGTGGGGCCTTTGGGAGGTGATGAGGTTCAGGTGAGGTCATGAGGGCAGAGCCCTCATGTTGGGATTAGTGTCCTTACAAGAGGAAGAGACAAGAGCTCTCTCCCTGCCACTTGAGGACACAGCAGGAAGACCCCATCTCTAAGTAAGTACAGGTCCTCATTAACACGGAATCATTCAGCACCTTGATCTTGGACTTCTCAGACTCCAGACTGAGAAATAAGCGCCTGCTGTTTTAGCCTCCCAGTTTATGGTGTTTTGTTAGAGCAGAGTTTCACAGAAGTGCAGACCAAGTTTGGGTTTGAGGCTGACTGGTGTCCAGGGGACCCACCGCCTGCCCCCATCTCTCCCGTGGTGAGGAAGGCACGCTCCTGGGTTCTTACCATCTTTGTCCACGGTGAAGGGCACGTCTGGAGTGACAATTTCGTAGCTGCAGATCTGGCTGAACTGCGGAGAGCAGTCTGCGTCCAGCGCCTCCACCCTCAGGATGCTGTCATACTGCTTGCCCTCCACGACGGTGGCTTTGTAGGACTTCTCCTTGAACACAGGTGCGTACTCATTCACATCATTCACCTGAATGTGGACAGTGGCTCTGGAAGAAGGGTGGGAAGAAGCTGTGTGTTCTGTTTGTGGGTTCTCTTACCCCAAGAATAAAATTCTGCCCTATTCTTACATTTCCTTTCTTTGATATCTTGTTTTATTAAATCCTTATGATGGAGATAAAAATTAAACTATTCATTGTTTTTAATTTAGCGTAGAGACAACAGAAAGTTAAAATAGGAATTTGGGTTGATTCTTCCAAGTCCCAGTGAGTAAGGCCGCTGGTAAAAAGGCAATAATATGAAGCAAGAGATTTGGGATTTTCTTGACAATGTGGGACAGCGCATAAAGAAGGAAGATAAACTGTGTCAGACATCTATTTGCTCTCCAATCAAAAAATTAAAAATACTTTGTTGCAAAATCCAGAAAAAGTTAGGAAGAAGGGGTAGGAAGAGAGAAGGAAGATGGGAAATTATGAGCATCAAAGCAAGTTTCATCCTGCCTCAAAGGGATGGAGACCATCAGTGACCACTGCTGGGATGCCACCCACTGCGGACCCGACAGAGACCGCAGCCTGCCCTGCCCGGTAAACCTCATTCCGTCGCCCCACTGGGGCCTGAGAAAACTAACACATACCATCAGACCAGGCGACAAACAGAGAAAACTGTCGGTCTCAAGTGCAACTGATCAGGGCGCGTTTCTGAATCAGACAAGGTCCCTGATGGGAACGAGGTGTTTTTCAAGGAAAACAGTAATACCACACCGTGTAAAAAGGATGGGGCATGATTCGCCGGCACGCAGCACCCCCACTGTCCACCAAGACCCTCCATGCCCCAGCGCTACCCGCCCACCTCTGCCCTCACAGTGGGCTGCGTGCCATCCCCTCACCCACCTACCCTCCTCCCTGAGCCAATGGGCTAAGCAGAAACTGAGACGCAACAAAATTAAATTTGCCTGGTGTCAAAGGGCTAGTGAGTGGTGGAGAAAAGACTAGAATTCTAAATCTACATCTCGTTCAGTCTTCTCTGTCACACCAGTAGTTCTCAACTGGCAGGAAGGGTGTGAACACACCCAGGATGGGGTGCAGAAGCCAGCTTTCCTCCACCGGCTCAAATGCCCTTAAAATTTATAGGGAAAAAAAAAAAAAAGACAAACATATCAACAAAATATCATCCTCTGGAAAAAGTGGGCTTTTCTGATTCTCAACGTAAAGCCCTCGTTTCTTTACTGGAGTATCTGGTGAGATCAAAGTATTCATTCATTTATTCAGCACCTAGTATGTGCCAGGCACGTGCTGGGCACCATACACAAGAGTCAACAGGCATGATTCCTGCCCTCAAAGAGCTTACTACAGTCCCACTGTGGACAATCGGGAACTACCTTGGGCCTCATATTTCAAAAACAGGGAGTCTTGGAGACAGCAGAACAGTCACTCCTGCTCTCTTTACACACACACACTCTCTGTCCAGTTCACTTACTTATGAGACTTTTTCACGTTGGCCCCATCCGGTCCCTTCCCGCAGTCGTAGGCCTGGATGGAGAACGTGTAATCTTTCTGAAGTTCACAGTCCAGTTTCTCTTTTGAGCGAATAATTCCCTCACCAGTGGATTTATCCACTACCACTGCATCAAAGGGGACATTCTGCCCATGAATTTTAAATCCACAAATCTCACCTAGGGAGTCAAAGGAGCAGGGGTTAGAATTTCTGCCAAACCGACCCTGGGCACGCTCCCCTCCTCCCCCAAAGAAAATAAACGACAACAATCGGCAGCCAGAGGGTTGGAGGGTCTGTGGACAAAGCAAGGGCGCTGTGCTTGGACAAGGGGTAAGTTCTGGGGCTTTAGTAAAAAGAAGCATGTTCTGGCTTTCCAAGCAACTTGTTTAACTTTGCATCCACTCATGCAGGAATACAAAAGAGAGAAAGAGAAAATACAGACAGGCATTTCACAGGAGTACTTAAGACAGCTCCAGGGTAAAGCAGTTCATTAGCAAACAGCCAAGGCCTGATAACTCGGAGAAACTGCCCAGCGACCTGGCAGGGCTGGGCAGCTGTTTTGATTTGGACCAGAGAGGAGGCTAAAAGGCACAGTTAAGTGTTGAGAGAGGAAGATGCGGAGATGTAGGTTCAGCACCATAATTACAGAAAGTCTGTCAAAAAAAAAAAAAAATCGAAGAAACAAGTCTTCCTGTGCAATGAGCCTGGCTAAAATTAGGGAATCAAAACAAACTACTGGATGAGAAAAAGGTAGAAATACCAACTTTTCAGGCATCCATTTCAACAGCTATCCTCTAAGATGAAGACACAGCTTCCGTTCTGGGGAGGATTTGCTAGACTTGCCCTCGTTTCGGACTTTCTCCTGTCAGACCTGAAGCCGACGCCTGCCGGGGAACCTAAGTACCTCCAAGCTGATTTACAAGCTTAAGCAGAAATTAACATCTAGGTTTCCACTCTTGCCCGAGGGAGAACACCTATCAGTATTTTGATGTATGTGTAAAACTTCACAAAACATATTTCACAAAAAAATAAAACTGAATCCTTCCAAAGTTACAACTAGTAGAAAATGACTACAAGGTGAATCTCTTAAATCCATTTTTTTAAAAAGGAACAGGATAATCCATACAGTTCAAATGGATGTCTGATTTCCAGATATTTCTAACCAAGGGTTTGGTTACATACAATTCCCATCAATATACTTAAAAATAGAAACAAAGTAGGAGAATAAATAGGGATAAAAGAGCATGACAGTTTCTTCTGTTTAAGGGCTGATTCCCAATTTTATAAACAAAGTTAGTGGGTTAATGTTCGTAAGAGGGAGAGAAAGAACCCTTTATCACCTTCTTTGGTGACTGTCACCTCAAAACTCTCTGAAGGGAGAAAAGATAAACCCATGTCAGTATTACAGGAAAGAATGAAGCCGAAACAATAAGGGGAAAAAAAAAAAAGTCAAAAGATGCATATATTACATAGAAAAGCTTGATATAATTTAACAGAAACTCAGTAGTCAGTTGCTAGAATTGTCATAACAAGACTGAGTCTTTGGTAACAAAATGTCTCTTTGGATCCCACTTACCATGAACTACACCAGCCCAGGGATAAAATTCTGCTATCAAGTTTCCTGACACCCTCAGGTGTCACTAGGATTTTTCTTTTAATGAATGCTTTGATGACAACAGTTCATAAGTAAATCTATTTGTTATTTTACAGTTTTTGGATTTTCATTTTCAAGCTAAATAAGTTCTCAGTGGTTAGACTCTGGTAGCACTCAACTCATCGTTAGATTTAATGAAACAGTTGGAGCAAAGGGCTTTATTTTAACCCTTTGTTCTTGAGCTGAATAAATAACAATGTTCTGTCTAAAGTACCCAACCGAGGCAGCAAATACAAACGCCTCTTCCAGTGGAACCTCTGCTTAAACAGGAACCAAAACCAGATTCGATGCTAAGTGGAGTGATGTTACAACCATCACAGTTCTTATTTCCTGAAACATCTGTTCTCCCAAGTCAGTATCACTCCTGCCCTGCGACCACTACAGAGCAGAAACGAGCAGAGGTCAGGAGCCCCTCTCCCCAGACAAAGCGTGGCCTCACTGGGGAGACCGTCGCTTCCCCAAAGGTAACACTGCCTGAATTCCCTTCCCTTTTTTTAGTGGTTTTACCACATATTTGTATATCCCTGAGATGTTGTTTCATTTTGTTTGTTCGTGAGGTTTTTTAAAATGGCATCAGATGGTGTGCAATTTTTGTGACTTGCTTTTTCACTCAGCTTTTTCCCAACTGTGTGTGTCTGACTCCTCTGTCCTGGTTGGCTCGTGCAGTTACACTGGGCTTTCATTCTCACTGCCACACACAGTGAGAACCCGATGAGTTAAAACCTGTGAAGTGCTTAAAACACTGCCTGGTATCCAGAAAGCACTCAACGAACGTTCGCCATGACTGTAATTATTTTCCAGTGTGTGAACATACCAGAATTCCAGGTTTCTGCTGTCTGTGAACAGGGCAACAGTGGACACTGCTGTCTGTGCTTCCCAGGCCCATACACAGGCTCTCTTCAGATCTGTGCTGCCCAATACGAAGCCACTAGCCACATGGGGCTGTTTAAAATGAAACTAAAATTCATAGTAAAAGTGAGTGATATTAAAAACTCTGCTCCTCGGTGAAGGTGGCTGCATTTCAAGTGCTCCACAGCCACACGGGACTGATCACTGCTGAATGGAGACGCGGACCCGGAAGCTTTCCATCCCCGCCCCGGGCTCTACCCAACAGCGCTGCGCAGAGCGGCCGCGGGCCGAGTCCAGCCTGTGCCTGCTTTTCAACAGCCTGCGTGCTGAAAATGGTTTCTGCAAATTATTTCACGACACAAGAAAATTATATGGAATTCAAACTTCAGTGTCCTTAAGTCATGTTTTATTGGGACACAGACCTGTTCCTGTCTCATCTGGGGGCTGCTTCCCCCACCCCCCAACGATGGTAAAGCTGGGTCACTGCCAAGGAGACCCCATGGGCTGCAAGACCTTCAAAATCCTTTATAGGAAGGCTGGCTGACCGCTGCTCTAGACATCCGCCATGAGCTGTGCCCAGCTGTCTTCCAGAATGTGCACATTCACGAGATTATGCTTACACTTTGGGGTGTGTATTAATACAGCACAAGACACCTGAAGGTAAGTCAAGTTATCCAGTTTTAATTCAGAGAAAATGTCTCAGTCTGATTCGGACTCTGCTGCTCTAAAGAAAAGAGGGTGAGGCTGCCCCACATCACTCAGGTGACACGTGTGCTTTCCTGACAAGGCCGCTGCACAGGAAAGTGAGATTTAAGACTCAGGGATGAAGTGTCTGACCTGGGTGACGCCGCCTACATGGTGCACTGCTGAGTGAGAGTTTAAAGACGCTCATCATTCAGGCAACGTCCTTGAGATTGTTTCCGACCACGAGATCACCAGGAGGAGCGGAACCGCTTGCCAACGGCCGCAGACCCCCTCAATCTCTCCTTTGAGCTATCGGGCTGGGAGGAAGGGAAGAGAGGACTCAGAGTATAGGAAGGCACTGGGGTGTTTCAGTTTTATACTTCAGGTGTTCGGGGAAGGCTGCATTGATAAGATAATGTCAGAGTAGAAACCAGAAGAAACTAAGGAAGCAAACCACATGCTAATCTGGGGAATAGCTTCAGACAGCGAGAACAGTAAGTGCAAAGGTCCTGAGGCAGACATGGGCTGGCCCGGCTCTGGAACAAGGTCTATGCTGCTAGGGTGGCTGAGCAAAGGGGAGGACCACAGAAGGGGTCAGACACAGACAAGGAACCAAGGTGACAGGGGCTACTACAGAAATGCAACGTTTCCTCCAAGTGAGGAGGAAATGACTGGAGAGTTTTGAGCAGAGAAATAAATAAATGTGGCTTATATGCTGAAAGAATCCATCTGGCTGCTGTGCTGCAATAAGTCTCTAAGAGGGTAAAGATGGACACGGGGGTAATCCAGGCAGAGATGCTGGAGGCCACAACGGAGGGTACACGAGATGGTGGGGGGTGGTCAGATTCAAGTTGTGCTTTCAAAGCAAGGCCAAGGCTGTGGGATTATGAGTGAGAAACGGCAAGGACGAAGTTGCCTTCAGTCAAGCCAGGAGAAACCATGGAAGGAGGGTCTGGAGGGAGGAATGGGAGTTCACACTTTAGCTCTGAACGTGTATCTATACCGCAATTTGCTAAGGAACAGCACCTCAGAGGTATGATTACCAACTACAATAATAGACATTATTTTGAAATGCATGTATTTCCAGGCTGCTCTCTAAAAGGCTGGCTCCATTTATAATAAGAACAGCAAAAACGTACATTCATATCTTTGCCCCATGTCCCCACCAACTGTACTCAAGTCGCTACTCGGAGGGGCTGCACCAATAGGGTTCAGTGCCTCACGCTCACGGGTGCTTATTCCATCACTAGGCTGGCTGGTCCTTCTATCTGCAGGACTTACATGCCCCTGACATCTCTCCGGGTGGCAGCGTGATGGGGCAGGGGTGGCACAAAGCTGCACACCGGCAGACCTGGGTTTTCTGTACCCACAGCGTGGCCTTGCGTGTCTCTGCTGAGCCACTGTCTGCAGACCTGGCCGCTACGCCCACTTCAAGGGTCTGTCCACTCATTCAAACGAGGACCCTGATTTCAATGAGGAAGGTGGAGCTGACTGGAGCAGGCGAGGGGCGAGCGAACAAGTTAAAACTACGCCGAATTTCAGCAGAGACTGGATGAGGGCCGGACTAAGGCCGTGTCAGCAGGAGACATCTAAGGGACTAGGAGGATGCTAGTGCTTCATAGCCAACTGGATGGAGGGGGCGGAAGCGTTGGGAGTGAACCCCTGGTTTACAGCGAATGGCGCCACTTAGGGAGCTAAGGCACAAAGAAGAGAGGAAATGACTCAGGAGAACGGAGCTCGGCCTGTTCATCCCTGACAACGTCTTGTGTGTTTGCTTGCTGGAGGATCTGAAAGCCAGACATCACACTGTTTCAACCTCACACCAGTCCCTGGCCATCTTTAACAGATAAAGGCCTTTGCTTTAACATAACTACAGTAACATTACATAGACAACAAAATTAACAATAACTCCTTACCTATTTTCATAGTGAGTCTCCAACTGCCACTCGAATGGCACGCAGTTTGATTTTTCTCTCCCAATACGGGGACCAATTTCTGTCCATAATGCCCCATTCTCCCAGGAGCTGATTTTTCTAAACGTTAAACTCGTCATCGATTCATTCCTCTTCCCTCTCCTTCATCTTTGTACGTACAGGTCTACCAGGTACACCCGTATGACCACCCCACACACGTGACCACACAGAAAGGGCATCTCTGCCCTTTACATCCTCAGACTGCTCTCCCAGACTCAGCCTTCTCTTACCTCAGCAAGGAAGAACCTCTCAAAATCACTTCTCATGTTCTCTTTTCTCTGTCCTGCCCCTCCCCACTCAGTTCAGACCCTGCACCACTGCTCTGCCAGATAAATCCACCTGCAGCCCTGCTCTGTCACACCTGCAGTGCCCCCAGGTGACCTCTCCAGCTATGCGGGCCTCAGAATGGATCAAACCTTCCCTTATCTCTCTCTCCCCTCTTCATTCCTAAGGTCATCTAAATAGCCAAAAGGAACTTTACTAAAGAATTTTTTAAAGCAAAACACAAAAACATAATAGATGAGCCCAGCAAAGTATGGATTTGACTTCACAATACCCAGTCGCATCCAGGGTTCTCGGCTGACTGTGTTCAGCCCTCACTTCCCTCGTCTGTCCCTTTGAGGAACCTCAGCTTCCAGCTGGCCCTGCATTCTTTCTGAGTCTTCTTCGAAATCTGAGTAGGGTCTCAGCCTCCTCCACCAATAAGAGGGCGTGTCTCGAGTCTCTCCTGCAGCCCCCCAGCTCGCACGCCGTCCTGCCCACACACTGAGCGGCCTCTGGTGGCAACCAAAAAACCGCTCAAGCTGACTCAGCAAAAAGGCCTCCAGTGAACAGCCGTCGGAAACTCATGGAAGTGACCGCAAGCCAGAGAAAGGGATTTGGAAATGGTCAGAAACCAAGGCAGCTTGAGAGACCAGGAAGGAGGAGCCGCAACAGTCCCAGAGCAAACGGCCTGGACGGAAGCAACGTGACCACAACTGGTCTTCGCACCCTCGTCCCCTCTGCTCCACATTCACATTCCAAGAGGGAGCGTCAGGTCGGCCTAGCCTGGGTCACGCATGCACTTGGCTGGGGGGGCGGCGGGTAACGGGCACAGACCCACCAATCTGGGCCCAGCAGGAGAGAGATAGGGGGCTGTTAAGGGAAAATGAACAGCACTGCCTGAGCAGCAAGTCCAGGACAACGTCCCTGCTGATCCAAGTCTCCTCCCTGCGAGGCCCTGGCACCCACGCTCACCAGCTGGACATCCAGGCTGACTCTCATTTATGGTGACTTTTGCTTCCTTGCTCCCTGGTCCAGGCTGGTTTCTGGGACAAGCTCATGTGTGGCTCTAATCAGAGCAGTTTTTCAAGATACTGTGAACATACAGTAACAAAAATCAGACACCCAAGGGTTATGCCCCACCAGCCCAAGCCTAACCACCCGGGGGCTGTGCCCTCCAAGCGCCTCACCCGCTACCGCAATGGCTCTCAAATTTCAGTGTGCCAAGAACTGCCTGGGAAGCTTGTTAAATATGTGGTTTGCCAAGCCCCATTCCCAGAAATTCTGACTCAGCAGCTCAGGAGCCGAGCTCAGTAATCTGTGTTTTTAAGGAGCGCTGCCAGAAGGCCCCAATGCAGACAGGCTGCAGCCTGTGCCTGAGACGCTGGCCCCACAATAGTTTCCAAACCTCTCTGGCTGCTTACAGATTTCTTAAACTGTACTCCTGTAAGTACAGACTCAAAGAGCTAAGAGCAGAGCCCAGGAATCTGCCTTCAGTGGAGGGGTCCCAGGACCATCTGGAAGCGGTATTAGAAAACCGCGTGAGGGGTAACGTCCCGTCTACTCAGCGTGGCTACAGACACCACACAGCGCTGAGCTCACTTCCACCCCTCTGCTCCTCCACACACGCCGTGAGTCAACTATTCACCCTCCTCTTTGGAAGCCCTGCCTGTTCCCACCTCGGCCCTTAACCCCCCCTTCCCTGCACATCCCAGCTGTCCTCTGCAGGAGCCCGGACCTGCCTTAGATCACCTCCTTGCCTCCCTTAACCCCCAGTCTATACCGTGGCCTCTCTCACTCGGCACCGAGCTAACAAACATCCTGGTCTCCCTGGTTAACTCTTTGTCGGCATGAGTTTTGCCTCCCATCCAGATGATCAGTGCTTGGAGGACCGAGAACAACTTTTATGGGTTTTTTGTGTGTGTTTTCTGGAAGACCTAGCAGAGCTACCTAATATTTAATGATTATCGATCTCAAACCTTTTCTGGAGGCAAATGCATCCAAAATGAGTTCACTCTAGTCAGTTACTGTTAATAGGAAGTTTCTGCCCTGACATCTAGATTCTTATTTAAAACTGCTACTCAACATTATTACCTTACATTAGGCTGAATCACATGCAATTTCTGATGCTCCATTTTTTTCAAATATTTTGACAGTTTCAGCACATAATAATGGCAATTTCATGCGGCTTAAATGACATCCAGCTCATCACTGCCAACACGACACTACACACGCTGAAAAAGCAAAAGTGGGCGGAGAAGAGTGGTAGTGAACCCCATCCCCGGGGCATGTGAGTCACATGAATTACAAAGAATACCCAGAAAAGTGGCACAGATCTGAGTTGGTTCTAATTAAATACCAACAAAGATAAAAGTTCTCATTCTCACCCTGAGATTTCTTTTAGATTCTACCCATATCACAACTGTTCAATTAATCTTGTAAAATATCTGTACTCAGTCTAGAAAGGCAGGAAAAAGAATGCTTCCAGAACCACCTACTAAAGGGAAGAGCTTCAAAACAGGAGGGATGCAGGACGCTCAGTTTCTGATACCGGCAGTGACGAAGAAGTTACTGTCCAAACAGCAACAACGTGGCCTGCGAAGTGGCTCAAACTTGTAACTCCCCCATTACATACATAAAATGTACAGTACACGCCGTGACCCTCATCTCTACTCAGACCGTTAGATTAACAGATTAAGGGAAAGGGGTGGAATAAGAAATAAGGAATTGAGTCATTTTAACTTCCTAAAACACCTGACAAATACCAAGACTTTATTCTCTTAGTTTCACCCCAAGAAAACAATCTGGGCCAGACCCTGTGCACCGCATATGAATGTCTGATGAGAGACAACCTGCAAGGAACTTCTGGGACTAGGCTTCCCACGTTACACGAGTATTTATTTCGGAGCTGGGACAAGTCATCTCCGGCGGTTACCACACACAGGTCCTGCAACGTGGTAAGACTGTGAACCAGTGTTTACTATGCTGTAGAGACAATGTCGTGAGAACTGACACAGTGAATCTAAGAACCACGCTGGGGTCAGACCACTGGCTTGAAGGCAGCTATACAGTGTGTGAGCTGTGTGATCTTGGGCAAAGGCACTCGTTCCTTCTACAAGTATTTATGGAGCATCAACCAGTCCCAGGCGCTGGTCTAGGGACCAGGGATTAGATGGAGAACACAGTAGTCATGCTGCTGACAGAAGTGCTCTGAGCCTCCACTTCCTCATCTGGAAGATGGGAGTGTGAGTACCTCCCACATGAGATGGCTGGAAAGAATCAGCTGAAGTAACAACGCAGGGCCCTCAGCACACACCCTCTGACACACTGGAAGGGCTCCGTAGATGTCAGATGCTGCCGCCGCCGCCACCACCATAACCATAGAGCTACATTAAACTCACTGTCATCATCACCAAAACCAACCTAAGGTCAAAATAAGGCTTTGGACCTGGCCTCTGCTTTACCCAAAGAAACTCAGTGAGAAAATGGAACAGTATGAAAGCTATTATAGGAAGATGGAAAAACAGTTCTCACAGAATGGTGAGTAAAAAAATATCTTTAAAAGGTTCATAACAGCAGCAGCACTCACTGTATACACAGCACTCAGTGTGCACCAGGCACTATTTTAAGCTCCTCATATTTATAAATAAAGAAGCTAATATTCCCCAAACCCTATGAGGTATGTGGCATTATTATCCTCATTTTACATATGATGAAACTGAGGCACAGAGATGTTAAGTAATTTGTCCAAGGCCACACAGCCAATAAGTTCCAGAGCCAAGATTCAGCACTTGGGTTCCTGATGTACCTGCTGCTACAGCCTCGTGGGGGCCAGTGTTCTTTGTAGGGGCCGGGTGGATACCATGGCAACAGAAGAGGGAGGAGGCAGAGAGGTGTTCCCTTTCCCACGCTGTTCAGCTGCTCACCTTGGTAGAAGGATAAGGTCCATGCTTTAGACTAGAGCATATGAGCATCAGTTCCAACCCTGGGTATATAACCAGGAAAACTGAAAACTGACATCCATCCGAAGACTTGTGCACAAATGTTCACAGCAGCTTTATTCATTATTGCCACAGAGTGGAAACAATTCTGAGGCTCATCACTGATGAATGAATAAATGAAATGTGGTATATCCACACAATGGAATATTATTCAGCAATGAAAAGGAATGAAAGACTGATACATGTCACAACATGGGTGAACCTTCAAATAATCATGCTAAGTGAAGGATGCTAGTCACAAAGCCACATGTTGAATTTATATGAAATGTCCAGAATAGGCAAATCCACAGACACAAAGTAGACTAGTTGCTGCTGGGGGTAGGGGGTGATTGTTAACAGGTGCAAGAGTTTCTTTTTGGGGAAGATGAAATGTTCCAGAATTAGACAGTAGCTAATGGTTGAACAATCTTATGAATATGCCAAAAACCAGCCAACTGTATACTTTAGAAGAGTACATTTTTGGGGGGGAGGGGGCACCAGCACCTACCCCTGGGGTCCTTTTTATTTTCTGAAAATCACTCTTGGGACTGCTGTCCTCCCTGCTGGGGGCATATGCCCCAGCCCCTGCACCACCCCTGCTGCTGCCTGGGCAGGGGGAAGGGGGACCACAGTGCCTATAATTACTAAACATGAATTCAACTAAAAAAAAAAAAAAAAGAAAAGTACATTTTATGGTAGATTTTATTTAAAAAAAAAAAAAAAAAAGGACTATAACAGCAATTGTGCTCCCCCTATGAAAATCTCCAGAAAGAAAATACGTTTTTTTATGTTCCCTATGGGCAAATACAATAAGTTACCATTATACTTGGCTCTAAACTGCTTCCTTATATACTTTTTAAAAATTCCAATATATAACTTTTACACATCAATTAAAAAATACCTGAGAACCTCTAAAAACATAAAACTCTGTAAGTATTATTTCATTTATGGTAATACATTAAGTTTTTTGGGGGGGGGTAATTAATTAGGTTTATTTATTTGTTTGTTTTTGTTTTTAAATGGAGGCACTGGAGATTGAACCCAGGACACTGTGCATGCTAAGCACATGCTCTACCACTGAGCTATACCCTCCCCCACCCCATTATAATACATTAAGTTTTGATAAATGGCACAATACAATTAAAAACAATGAGAAAGAAAAAATACATGACAGGTAACTAGTATGACATTTCCCTTCAAAGTTAGCACTTACTGTACATTTCATTTCCTACTTCCCTCCCCCAGTAACTTCCTGTGGTGCCTTAGACAGCATCGCAGTAAAGAGCCATCCTGCTGGGTTGGAATCTGGCCTCTGCCTCCTATGAGCTGTGTGACCCAGAGCAGGTAAGTGACCTGCTCTGTGCCTCAGCTTCCTCTCTTTAAAATGGGGATGGCAGGAAGCGTCCTTACCTCAAAGGGTCACTGAGGATTAAACACAAATGCGTATTTTAGTAAAGCGCTTAGAACGGCGTCTGGAACACTATGTGCTTTATAAGCGTTGTGTATCGTGATGCAGACGGACAGAGCTCTACCAACAGGACTGGATGCGGCTGACAACCTGACAATCCACACCGTAAAAAGAGGCTGGAGGGAGTATGTACAGAGCTCCTGACTGCAATCACTTTTTTTTTTAAATGGAGGTACTGGGGGATTGAACCCAGGACCTCGTGTATGCTAAGCATGTGCTCTACCACTGAGCTATCCCTCCCCCCAATGCAATCACTTCTTAAAATGTACGAGATGTCAGAAATGTCCAGGTCCACTCAGAAACAAAAACTAGACAATCTTATGAAGGTTATTCACACAGCCCTGAAGCGCCACACTCCTGAGGAGGAACTGCATATAGTAACCGAAGGCGCTGCGTGTGAAGCGTGTGCACAGACATGCATGCAAACACTCAAAATCTAGTTACTCACAGAGGAAACCAGCTAAAAATGATCTTAATGGCAGGGGTGGGAACAAACAAAAACAACACCTTGGCTCCTGGACAAATACTCTGTGTGTGTTCATAGCACAGAGAGCTTCCTCCACTGCCCCAGATCTAATTGGATTTCTCTCTAAAAACCAATAAACAAGTAAAACTAATTGGAAAGGTCTGTCTCCTCCACTGACTCCAACAGCGTAAGCTTGTTCTCAGGCTACTTTCCTGAAAATGGGAAGTGGCACTTAAATGGGATGAAGAACAAATTCATTTTTCACATAGCTCTGCAGAGACGGCTCCACATTCACTCCCCCCATTTACCACAGTAAAATTCATGGGCGGTATGATCGCCACAAGCTAACTGAAATCTTTCTCACCTGTCCCTAGGCCAACAGAACGCTCTTTAACAGGAGAAATTCTGTTCTGGAGAAATGTCACGCAGAAACTACTCTTTAAAAATCAACTTCACGACACCAGTTTTGACTCTGAGGCACAGACAGGGCGAAGGGCCCATTCCTCTACCAGTTATGAGTCACCGTGGCCCCAGCGAAAAGCAAGAACAGCTCTGATGTGCAAAGTGCTACTGAATGTTAGCAGAGCAGCAAATCCAAAGCAACCCTAGAGACCTGTGTCCATAAACGCTTACAGTTTACAATCTTATAAAGTAACTCAAGATAAAAATTTACTAAAAGTAAAATCTAAGCCAAAAGAATTCACTCATAGAAGATTGCTCAGTGTTTTCAAGTAAGTCTTCTCAGGTAACTGAAACCTAGGTAGGGCGAGGACATCTAGGGCTGTAATTACCTCGATCTGTGATGCTCACGGCCAGCAGCACCAGGGCACAGGTTAAAAAGGCAGAAGCCCAGGTCCCCCCAGACCCACTCCATCCAAACCTGCATTTCAACAAACAACGTGATCCCCGGTGCTCTGTGTGACACTGAAGTCTGAGATGCACTGGTCTGGACGCTCTCTCTCTAGTTCCGTCAAGACAAGGGACACAGTGATGCAATTAACTGTTTTGCTTTTCAACAGGTATAGGCTTTTGGAGGGAGGGGATCAGGTACCCCAACTCTTAAAACTAAAGGGAAAAAAAGTGGTTACAAGAGGCCTCAAGCAACCCTTAGCTACCAAATCAAGACATTCTCAGAAGGGCTCAGCGACAGCCCAATGGGCCGCGTGAAATGCTTCCCACCCATCCAACTCGCCAAGGTGGACAAAGACACGTGCTTACCTGCAAAGCGCAGAGGGGCATCCTTGTCCAGGGCAATGAGCGGGGGGTCCAGGAGCACAGTGCTGTCGCTCTCTGTCACTAAGCCATGGTACGTGGGCTCCAGCCATGGCTTGTGCTTGTTAACTATGTGTAAAAAAAAACGGAGAAAGGACGTAGGCTGAGTTAGGATTATTATCTTCAACCCAACTGCTTTGAAGACACATGTCCATTGTTAAAAGGACAAAAGTTTTAACTCTCATGAGTCTGGAAGGCCGCGCGTGTATGTTTTTTGTTACAAAGTCTGGCACCAAGACCGAAATGGAATGAAATCTTCAATTCTAGAGTAAGTACTGTAGAAATTATATGAGTCCATGAAGTAACTGAAAATAAGAAATAAACTGCTCTAGAAATCGAAAGAAAAAAGACTGACATCTATAGACAGCGTCACAGACAAACTCACACTCCGTTTTCAGTCTATCACAGAAAAGTTACAAATAATAACATGTTATTTCTTGGATTAAGAGATACAAACTACTACACATAAAGCAGATAAGCCACAAGGATATACTGTACAGCACAGAGAAATACAGCTATTATTTTGTAATAACTTTAAATGGAGTATAATCTATAAAAACAGTGAATTACTATGTTGTACACCTGAAACTAATGTTGTAAATCAAGTACTTTTCAATTAAAAAAATGTTACTTCTCAGACACACATTACCACATACTACATATAAAATAAACAAGGACCTACTGAATAGCACAGGAAAATACATTCAATTTCTTGTAATGAGCTGTAATGGAAAAGAATCTGAAAAATATGTGTATATATGTGTATGTATACGTATAACTGAATTGCTTTGCTGTACACCTAAAACTAACATTGCAAATCAACTAAACTTCAGTAAAAATTTTTTTAAAACTAAAGAATTAGTTTTAAAATGTTATTTCTCTATGACAACAGTAATACAATATTCCTTATTTAAAATTAGAATTACAAACAAAAACATACAAAGATGTGAAACAAGATTTATGAATATAAAATTACAAATAATCAGGTCTTAAAAGAAAATGAAATACATAATTTCCGAAAAACTTGACTGGAAACAATGCTCAAGAATAACCCCCTGTGGGATCAGGCCAACCAGCCGGGCTGTTTGTTTGCCGGGTGACCTGCAGCACGTAACTGACCTCTTGATCTCAATTTCCTCTTCTGTGAACCAGGGACACCCCACAACTCACAGGGCTGGGCGGACAATTTGGAGAAGTGGTGTTTTTCCTTCCTGCTTGGGCACTCGAACTACTTTTGTTTTTAAGGTTAAGGACTGCATTCTGGCAGTCTGCTTACCTGACGAAATCAATTTTTCATTTCTGTCCATTTTGTTTCGCCCAGGGCTTGGCTCCCAGGGGGTCTGTGCTGAGACGTTCCCTGGTTCTGGTCACCAACCCCCCCTCCTCCCCGAGTTCCCATCTCCACCAGCACATCTGGGGCTCATCTCACAGCTGGAAACTTTCCATTTTCCTTTTACCTTCACCTTATGAGTGTTCACATCATAATCTCAGGACATGTAATTAACCATGGAGCTACTCACCAAGCGGACCTGATTAAAAGGAATGTGATGAAAACCTTATTTCCACACAGTCAGTGCCTATTTCTTGAATGAACAACCCAGATTCTCTCCCTAAGTGTAAGTCAGCCCAGAAGTATCTGAAACTAAATTCAAATGTTTAACCACCTACCATGATGAGATACTTTTTTTTGGCTGTCATGTGACCACATCATGTTATGGGATAACCGGAGGTGAGGACCAGAAGCACCTGGGCCTCACCTGCACTCACTCCCACCTGACGTGCGGGAGGAGCAGTGCGCTCACGTGTAAAATTCCAAACAAGCAGGCAATGTGAAATTACATTTGCGGGGTGAGGTGGGGAGCCACCATCTCTCTAGTTAATGACGCATCTACAAGACATTTTACACATGTTGCATCCAAACCTCTGCCTTCACTTTCAAAGTAAATCCAGACCCATGGGGAGGTGACAAATGGGTGTAGAGTTTCAGTTCTGCAAGATGAAAAGAATTCCAGGGGTTGGTTGCACAACAGAAGGAATGAATGAACTTAACACTACTGACTCGCACACTTAAAAATGGTTATGATGGGAAACTTTGTTATATGTGTATTTTACCAGATTAAAAAAAAAATCCACATTCACAAAATAAATCCAGATGCACCATTTCTCATCCTCTCTGCTGCCCACTTAGACCAATTACAGAAGCCAAGTAACCACCTCATCGTGTCCTCCTGCCCGGACTCTTCACACAGCAGCCAGGGGGACGCTCCTAACGCAGGGGTGGCTCAAACCCCCTGCTCCTGGGACACCTTTACACCAAGGACCCTAATCAGCTTTGGCTTCTGTGGGGTCTGCCCATCAACCTATCGGTATTTACTGTACTGGGAATTAAAACCAAGACAACTTCTAGTACTTAGTCATTTTTAAAAAAGCAAACCCACTGGACGTTAACATAAATCATATTTCAATGAACACAACCCTATTTTTAAAAACAAAGTTTACTAGGAATAGAGGCAGTGTGCTACATTTCTGCACACCCTTCCTGGGTCCAGCTTGGCAGAGCCAGCGGGGCTCTCACTGCCCCTCCTGCAGGCCACACGCAGCGCTATTCCGTGTCCTGTGGCCTCTAAGACCCTCCACTGGGCACTCGTGAGAAAATGAGGAAAAGGCAAATGACGTTGTAATATTATTATTAAAATAGCTTTGACCTCACGAATCCCCTGACCAGGTCTCTTGCTTCAGGCCTTTGTTCAAAGGTTCCCTCCTCCCCCTCCTCTGGAGCCCCCGCTGCTCCACCCCACCCACCTCCACTTCCTTTTTCTTTCCTCCTACAGTCAGCCTGGGCCCCCCCTGGGGGCAGGTTGCCTGGCCTCTTCCCTAAGCCTCGGTTTCCTCATCTGTAAACTGGGGACAGTGACACCACCCACCTCACAGGCTGCTATGTGATCAAACCAATCATGTGCAAAATGTTCAGATCAGCGTCAGGCACTCAGCAAATGCCATGATGGGCTGCGTGGTCCCTTCTCCTCCTGCACATGTATGGGGACAAAAACAGATTCCGGGAGAGTGTGGCCCTTTGCTCACTGCTAATTCCCAGTACCAAGGACAGGACTTAGCACCTCACACCTCAGGAACTACTTGGTGAGTGAGTGAGGCTATAAGAAACCTCATACACAGTGCAAATCAAGTCAGTGCCCTGGTTTATAAATTCTCACAGAGAAAAGTTTTGGTGCTGAGAACTGAACAAAAAAAGGTATGATCTGATGTTTTAGACATTGGGAAGATGTTTGTTTGTTTGTCCGTTTGTGGCAGGTGGATGTTCCAAGTACAACAGACGAGAATCCAGAGGCAGCGCAGACATCAAAATACCGAGGGATGTCTGGCAAGGTGAGCTCTGGTGAGATTATGGAAAGAACCAATGTGAGACCAAACCCAGACCATAAAGACCAAATGTTTAAAGTGCCTCTGGGAGAGAGGTGCCAAGACGGCAAAGTAGAGAGACTCACCGCTCGCCCTCTCCCACAAACACCAAGAATTGCATCTACAGACCCCCTTGAATTGCACAGAACACCTGCTGAACTCTGGCAGGGTGTCTCTAACTTCAAAACACAGGAGGATTCCTCATAAAATCCAACAAACAACAAGTTTACTGTATAGCACTGGGAACTATATCCAATATCTTATAGTAACCTGTGGTGAAAAAATATGAAAACGAATATATGTATATGTACATATGACTGAGGCATTATGCTGTACACCAGAAATTGACACAACATTGTAAACTGACTATACCTTAATAAACAAATAAACATATATACACAGTCACACAAAAAAAGTGTCTCTGGAAAACACCTCATCGCCTCGCCAAAGCTGCTCCGAGGACAAGAGATTTGGTAAAGAGTTCGGACGGTCCTGGTCCACCCGCCTTCTCCTTCAGAAGCACTCCCCAGGACAGGTGACCGGTGCAGGACTCTTTGTGGACCCCACAGCTGGCTGCAGCCTTTGATCTGAGAGGTTTCCAGCAAACACAGAAAACAGCCTCATTTTGCAATCAGGCCAAATGTTTTACCTAACTGCTGAAACTCATCATCTTCTCCAGGTATCTTGCTGAACCAGGCTATGAGATAGGCTGGAACACTGCCTGGAGCTACAGGCCTAATACAGGAAAACAGGCCATTTTTTCTGCTGTTCGTCGCTAATCTCTCATTTTAAAACACAAAGGCTTAGTTCAATTCACTCCTGATGGCGTATTAGTAATAGCCATACTCAATTCTAATTTGTTTTCATATTTAAGATTTTATTAATAAAACTAGAAGCACAGCAAATAAAACTGAGGAACACGACTCCCACATGTGAGTCCATAAACTTCCGAGACTTAAACTAAATGGATTTATTTAAGCTGCTAGGGAAGTAAAAATACTCGGCAAAGCAAACTGCAGAAAACCCGATGGATTTCTGCCGGCCCTAACGGAAAGGCCTGCCGCTGAAAACAGCTGATGGTTCAAGGGGAATAATTACTAGGTAGCTATCATCCCAGCTCCTTCATTTTTTCCCCACTATTCTAACTTTATAATTCAAAATTTCTAAATTGCTCCTTAAGCTGGCAGTAGAATGAAGAGATGTGGCCAGTTCCAAAGACTGAGCTTTTAAATATTTAATAAATGATATTTTTAATATTTCATCACCTTCAATTGGCATTATAAAATATTTATGGAAACAAGTGATTGATGTTTCTGTCATCATCCTCCAAAAATCACGAATAAAGACATGAGACTATTGGCCATAAGTCTAGGAGCAGGTCACCATATTCAGAGTCTACCTGATACATTTCATTACATTCTAAGCCATAAAAAAGCCATGCAAATTCTGAATAGCACAGCACTAAACAAAACTGCAGAATAGCAATGCTAGAGATCAGACCTTCTGTAAGTGTGGGCCGTATCTGGGGTACACGCCTACTGTTTCAGGACACAGCTAGTTTTCGTGGTTGTGGTAGATTTTAATCATTAGGAATTGCCACCAGTTTAAAAGTCAAAATGAAAAGAATACAATCGTCAATGTCAAGGTAAACTTGGAATATAAAACTTATGCCCCCGAGTACATCCCAACTCTCTGGCCTAAAGAGAGGACGACCCCTTGCCCAGGTCCCACAAGTCACAGACCCAGGCAAGGTGGTTCCAAAGCCTGTGTGTGACGGCCTTGACTTCAGCCGGGCACCACAAACCACTCCCTTCTGATTTATTCAGTTATAAAGAGAAATCCACTGCTTCAAGAGAATTTGATATGTGCCTCCTTCTCATTCCAGAATACTTACTTAGCTTGGTCACATTGGGCCAATACTGACATCATAATAAATAATGACAGGTGACTTACTTTTAGGAGCTTACAGGTAAATCCTAGACAATGTTACCTGTTTTGTCTGCAGATTCAATGTTTAACCTTGGTCCGTCAAAAGAATCTGCAATAGAGGGATGTTGTCACTAGGTGGCGAGAGGTGCCACCGAGTCCATGCCGCCAATTAACAGGCTTTGATTACAAAATCCAGCTCTTTATTTACCAGAGGGGAATGTAGTCTGAGTTAACAGGCCCTTTGTTAAAGATGATAGGCATGAAAAAGTGTCTTAAACTATATGAGTATAAAATCTCCAGCAGATTATTTTCTTTTCTAGAAAAGTTTAGAATAAGCAAAATATTCATAGTCTCAATATAAAAAAATAAAGAGACAAATATTCTCTCAGACTCTCTGGGTCATAAATTCATATTTAGATCAGACCATCCCTGATCCTTCAAAGCATCTTAACATCAAAGGTCCTTTCAGCATTACACCACCGCTGACCTGGGGTTTGTTCCCAGGGATCTTCCTTAAACACCTACCATGGCGCAGGTGCTGGGCTCCTGGGGAATCAAGTCACAATCTTTTAGGGGACACGAACATGTCAACGACCACTACATTCTAAATGAAGGCGCTATAACCAAAGGGTGATGAGGTGTGAACAACTCACGCTGTGCTGGGAAATTCACCAGGCAGCAGGGACCCAGATGACCAAGGAGTCACGATCTCAAATCTGGCCCCGCCTCTTCCCAGAGGGAAAGAGCGCTCTGGAGGGTCTCCTGGTGGGAGCTGACCCTCGCACTCAGAAGGGTCACAAGTCACTTCTGCTCCTAAGTCAGGACCAGAACTGGTCACAAGCCCTCACCCAAATGCATGGGGTGGGGAAGTGCAACTGTACCGTGTGCTGGAAGAAGGGGCTGGAAATACCTGAGATCAACTCTAGGGACCACCAGAAGTCCACGAGGAGACCTCCCAGGGATCTCCCTAAAAGGATAACTGAGGTTTCTCAGGTGTGTGGGAGTATTTAAAACAATAAAAATACATATAAAGTATAAAGGTAGAAAAATACATGGCTCAACCTGGGACTAGCAAGACAAGAGCATCAGGAGGTGCAACTGGAGAGGGGCTGGCCTGCGATTAGGGGTATCGTGGTGAGCAACCCTCTGCTACACGGATGAGCTCTCTCAGTTCTTCAGACAGCAAGATGCTGTTAAAAGCTATAAACAAAGAGTGGTCTGGTGGGAAAGGCAGGAACTTTGTATCAGGCAGAACTTAGTTAATAAATGAATTGTTTCTCACTCGCTCTGTAACAAGGGGCAGATTATTTAATCACTGTGCCTATTTCTGCATCGTAAGTGGAGAATGAGACCACCTTCCACAACCTTGCTTTGAGGATTATAAATGACGTAACTGAAGGGCCCACTCTGCCTCCAACACAGGCGTTCCACAAATACCTGTTGTTAAATGAATCGTAAGCAAGAACTACGTTTTAGAAAAAACTGGGAGGGCAGAGACCAGAGCCTAGGAGGCTCAGGAGGTGTTCCCATGACAACCTCCATAACATCATCTTCCTGAATACAACCTACAGCAAAAGGAACTCCCTACAGCCTCAGACCCTGTAGAGGCCTAATTATATCCCCTTTATTCAGCAAAAGAGAGAGATGTAGTATTACACAGAGCAATATTGCTAAGTGTAAACCAAAAAGCAAACAAACCAACAAAAACCTGGTTTTTTTTTTTAACCAAAAGAGGAAACTTTCTAATCAACCAAAGTAACACTGCATGAAATTTATAAACAATAGCCCTCCTTTTCAGCCAAAGTTATAGCTGGTAATGGTTTTGGCTAATACAGCATTAGTTTCCTCTGACTTTGTAAAATACATTTCTTAATTACTCTTGTTTTTTTTTCTAAAACTGAACACTTCCAAAGAATCTCTAGACAAATCCTGTAAGCAGGTTTAAAGGCCTCTTCATCACAATCCCAAATAAATTTAATGTTACAATGTTAAAAAAAAAAAAACAAAACTCTATGTATTAGCCGTTGTTTAGATCTGGGTTTCTCAACCTCAGCGCTACTGACATTCTGAGCCCGGTAATGTCTAGCTGAGGGGCCCGTCCCGTCACTGTAGGATGTTTGGCAGCGTCCCTGGCCTCCATCCACTAGATGCCAGGAGCACCTCCCCTGCTGTGACAACCAAAAATGTCTCCAGACACGGCCAAGACTCGGCCAGGCCGACACCCTGCCCAGCTCCCGAGAGCCACTGACTTGGATCCACCTCCTTAAGGAAAACCAAGGTTTTCCATAGTAAAAGCATTTGTAGACTTCAAAAACAGCCAACTTTACAATGTGTCTATTACATCAACAAGAAGTTCACCTTTAAAATCACATTTCAGTGTAAAATAAATCCTTAAAGTAAGCAGACGAGCAACTGCTCTTTAGGCAAATTCTGTAAGTAAGCAGGTTTAAAGGCCTCATCACAACTGCACGTAAATTTAACGTTTAAACAATCAATGGTTCAGTGAAATGTTTCTCGTGTTTGTTCACTTTTCACCGGACACACACTTCACCTACAGCGAATGTGCAGCCCTCCGGGTGAAGCGGGGCTGTCCGGTAAGCAGGGAGAAGGTGGGCCTGCGGGGAAGGTCTGGGTGAGGGTGGCCCTGAGCCGCGGGGTGGGCTCATCATCAGTCAAGCTCGCGAGACTGAAGAGCTACCCTGGCTCCGCGAGGCAGGGACAGGACGTGTCCCGAGGTGAGACCAGAGAGTAAGAGCAGAAGGGGAGAAGACTCGATGCCCTTCTCCCAAGTTCAAAGCGTGGAGGGCGGAGGCCATGCAGAGGGGAGCAGGGAGAGACCTCCTGCCTCAGGGCAGAGGGGACAGGAAGGGGCAAGGACAGAATCCAGGAAGTCCGTCAAAGACCTTGGCTGCAGGGACAAGATGAGAAATGGTAGCCGGTGGACCCAAGACTCTGGTTTAGTGTCTGGGCCTCCACAGCACACAGCTGATGGGACAGCTGCTCCCATCCTGGACTGAGAGTTCAGGAGGGACGTCAGGGCTGGGGAGAATCCAGGGAAAGGGGCTTCTTTCCTTTTCCTTCCTTCTATCCATCATCCATCCATCCATCATCCATCCATCATCTATCATCCATCCATCATCCATCATTCATCCATTCATCAATCCATTTTTATTGAGCCCCAGGTAGTCTTCTAAGTGCTGAGGAAACAACGGTGATTGGAATGCTTACTGCCCTCACAGAGCTTATGTTATGATTAAAATATTAATTTTAAGCACATTCTGCAAAGGAATTCTTAGGGAGCAAGATCACACTTTTTATAATTCTAACTTTTCCAAGCTTAAATGGGCCCCCTTTTAATTATTCTTCCAAATTCCAAACAAATTTTTTTAAATTGTTGTAAAACACACGATGTAAATTTTACCACCTTAACCATTTTTAAGTATTCCATTCAATAGGATTAAGTACATTCATCTCCAGAATTCTTTTCATCCTGCAAAACTGGAGATCTGTCTGTCCCCATTAAACAGTGATTCTCCACTCCCCCTCTCCAGCTCCCAGTAACCACCAGTCTACTTCCTGTCTCTTTTGAATTTGACTACTCTAGGTACCTTGGATAAGCAGATATTTGTCCTGTTATGACTGGTTTGTTTCAATTAGCATAACGTCCTCAAGGGTGACTGATGTTACAGCATGTATCAGAATTTCCTTCCTTTTTAGGGCTGAATAATATTCCACTGTATGTATAGACCACACTTTGTTTATCCATTCATCCATCAATGGACATAGGTAGCTGCCATCTTTTGGCTATTGTGAATAATGCTGTCACAAACATGGGTATACAAATATTTTCTCAGGACCCTGCTTTCAATTCTTTTGGTTGGATCATACAGTAATCCTATTTTTAATTTTTTGAGGAATGCCATACTGTTTTCCATAGTGGCTGCACCATTTTACATTCCCACCAACAGTGCAAAGGGTTCCAATTTCTTCACACCCTCACCAACACTTGTTACTTTCTTGTTTTTTATAGGAGCCACCTAATGGGTGTGACCAAACAAATTTTATATCATGTAATTTTATTTTTTTCTATTATGCATGATACAAAAGTAGACAAAACAGAATAATGAACCCCATGTATCCATGATTCAACCACCACAGTTATCAACACAAGGCCAATCTTGTTTGATATACAAGCTCCTACTTCTCCTGCTAATTTCAAATATTTTGAAACAACTCTCAGACATCATATAACTTCACTGCTCAATATTTCAACATGCATCCTAAAAGATGACTCTTTTTGAAACTAACCATAATGGCATTATCACCTAAAAATTCACAATAATGATTTAATACCATCAAATATCCAGCCAGGATTCATATTTATCTAATAGTTTTGGTATATCAAATACTTTAACTCAATAATCTCTCTGTGATGTTTCATCGTGAATTCTATTACTATGAAAGAAAAAACTTAAAACTACTAATCGCTCTTAAACAATAATTCTTTAATGGTTTCCACAACTTCCCAATCTTTTTTCACCATTAAGTATGTCTATTAAGTAGGGTTTTTATAAATGTTCTTTATCAGGTTTTGAGAGTTCCCCTCCTATTCTTAACTTGCTGGAGTTTTTATCATGAACAGGTGTTAGACTTCATCAAATGCTATTTCTGCATTAACTGACATGATCAAGTGATTTTTTTCTTTAACTTGTTGATATGGTGGGCTACTGGTTTTTGAATACTGAAACAGCCTTGTGCACATAGAATAAATCCCATTTGGTAATGGTGTGTAATTCTTTTTGTACATTATTGATTTGATTTGCTAATGTCTTATTGAGGACTTTTAATTCATTGAGACTGTCATTTTTATAAATGTTTTTGTCAATATATTTCAATTCACTTCCATTTTGATCTGAAAATTCTACTGGCTTGAATATAGCTAATGTTGCGGATTCAACATCAAATACAATACGTATTTCCCGAGCACTAGCTACGCGCTGGGCACCATGTAGGCTCGATTTTCTTACCATTGGGACTGATTTTCCCAAAGATCTAGCTACATTAGACAAGAGACAACAACAGTCACAGTGCTATTTTTGAGAAATCAGGGTGTGATGTTCTTAAAATTTAGGATTTAAAAAAGTCAAATAAAATTAATGTTTCTGATATTAAATCTGGGTGAAACATAGCACCCCAACACCTGAGAGACAAATAATTGAAGGTCTGTTAGTGAAGAGGCAGGACCTCCTAAAACAACGGTCATGACCTTTTCAGATCACGGGCTCTTTTTTGTTTCTTTGTTTTGTTTCTGTTTGGGGGGGTAATTGGATCTACTTATTTTTAGAGGAGGTACTGGGAACTGAACTCTGGACTTCATGCATGCTAAGCACGGACTCAACCACTTGCACTATACTCTCCCCCCTGAGATCACGGGTTCTTTTGAGAACCTAATGAAAGCCAAGAACCCCTCACCCCAAGGGGGAAATGAGAAAACACACACAACAAGTGGCAGGTTTTACGGGCTCCATCCTCCTGCTGCCACCCTAGTCCAGTAAGACTCACTACCCAGTGGAATCTCCACTAGCTGACCCTCAGAAACCTGGCGTCTGCCTCTGCAGCCTCAGTGTAACCTGGAATCAAACCATAAAGCTACATTTCTTTTATGCTTGTCATTCTCAAATTCTACTTGAACTTCATGCTCTTCAGCAGCAATAGCTGAACAGTTCATGGAGACTTCCCCACATCACCCCAGGAAAGAGCCAGGGAAGAAATACAAATTAGGAAAGACATTGTTGCTGCATTTTTAAAGAATTTAAAGGCTAGGGACACAGAGAGGCTGAAATTAACAAGGAACTTAATATGAAGCTGAGATGATGGAGTATGCTTTGAGTGATGGTGAGAAGCTCAAGTAATAAAGAAAGACAGAATTATGCTTTTACTGAGAATAACAATTTTAAAAAAACAACTTTCAAGAGGGTTACTTCCATCTTTCCCCCCTAATTAGTTTTATAGATGGGCATCTTTATTACACTATTCAGGAGGTTAATTACATAATTAAACATTCTTAGATCACTGTTAACAGAAAGATGAAAAGGAAACTGGGTGGGTAGATGGAAGGACAGATAACAGTGTAAGGAGTTCCTTCTTTAAAGAAGTTCCAGGTTTGCTCCACAGAGGGGTCGGTGAAGACCTACACGCACCACCTGCAGCACAGAATAACTGATCCCAAACCACCAAGGTGGTTAGCATATTTCATTCACTATTGTCAGAAAAAAGTGGGATTTTTAAAGAAGGCTCCAACAAACTTTTTTAAACATTTAAAGAGGCTACCTGCCCTTCAGCTGCCCATTATCTCATTTTTCTAGCACTCAGATTTTCGTGGTAAGTTGTATTTAATTCTCCAAGGTAACAATATCATAGTCACAATTTTTCCTGGTGAGCAAATGAAGACATGTCACTAATAAGAAGTGAAATTTTCAAATCAAATTCTGTTTTACTCAGTACTGAGATTCACCCCCATCAAATTAACAGGCCAGGTCCCAACCTAAAACATAACCAGCAGGTCTAACATAACCAGCATGCCTGTGTTCCGTCGTCAGCATCATGAAACTCACGTAGTAACTGAGAGCCACTGCTGAATGTCACACATGAGACGTGGCAGCCACTCTAGCGTGGGAGCCTCGTTTCTGGTGACAACACAATTTCTAATGGCAAAAAAACTCCCCCCCCCAACCCCGACTCTTCCAGAAGTTCCAGGTGATGGGAGAGGTGCAGAGGACACGGTCCTTAAACTTCTGGGAAATAAGGGGTCTCCCTTAGGATTTGCACTGGGAGGGGTCCAGGTGGAAGTGCTCCAGGGTCACAGAATTTCTCTCGGGTCCTGGTAATGAATATGCTGCCACCATCCTGGTCCCCTGTGCCGGGAGCTGGGCCCTTAGCTACAGCATCCCCGGGAACAGAGGAGGCACCTGGCCAGAATCCCACAACACCCAACAGGTGACCCAGAGGGTGGTCTGGAGGCCGACATCCCCAGGGCACTTGGGATCTTCTGACCAATGTGGGTGGGCGCTCGGGTTAAGTTCAGGGGGTCCTAAAAGTTTTTCACAAGCTCTGTTCCCTAGTGGCTGCTCTTGCATGAACAGTGAGATATTCCAGAACACAGTTCTGTGACAGGGAAGGGAGGAAGGTGTGCAGCTGGAGAAAGTGTCTTCCTCATTCAGATGTTGATCTGTGGCCAGGAGTGGTGGGAAACTGAAGAAACTTCACTTACTAAAATTAATATCCTAAAAGGAGGGGAGCCCAAACCACAGAGGGCAAGGAACATGCCCAAGTGTGTGTACCACAGCAGGGCTCTGTAACCAGGGTGCAGGGCAGAACCTTCTAGACCTCGCCCCTCAGCTGCACCTCCTGGGCCGCACCCTGGAGTCTGAGTCAGTCAGACTGACCTGGGGCTGGGCAGGTCTGGAACGGAACGTCCTCCGGGAGACTCTGACGCACTGCCCAACGACGAACAAACGTATCCCCCACAGCTCATGAACAGAGGCATTTGGAGAGCTCTCTTTAAGAGAAACTGGACAATTTTCACTTCTGTTCTCTTAAATGCTTTCTTGCCCTCTGCACACATCCCCCGACCTCCAACCACTGCCACCCTCACCCCAGAGAGCTATTTCGGTAGCGACCTGTCTTTGGCTTTGCTCTTCCAGGACACTTGTAACTGGCTCCAGCTCCGGCCACCACTTTTGTTTTACACAAGAGCCCTCCTTAAGCAGCCATCTCATGCGTGACTGCGTTCTCTAAAATGTGATGCACAGCATTTTTCTCAGGCAAGGCAACACAACGTTGTGAACTTTATCTTCAGGTCACCCTACTGCCTTTCTATACAAGCTGCCACCAGGCTCCTGGAGCCTCCTTTGGCAGGCCAGGGTTTCCAAGGTATACACCTGCCTCCGTCCCCAACCCATCAGTGTGTGTTTCCAGATCCTCCTGACCTCCTCATTTACACCAAAGCAAAATGTACCTGCTCCAGCTTTCCATTTCCTCACACTCCTGCTGGGACTGGCCAGCTGGTCTGAGACACTCATTTGAGTTGGGTGCAGATGAAGGGTGAGGACACCTGCATTTTGCAAAAGAACTTCAATGACTGAATACAAAAGTAGAAGCTAAGGTAAGAAATGCAGGCACCCCGCCAGCTGGTGGAGGAAAACAATTTTGGAACAGAGCCCTTTAACGCACCTCAGTTCATATCTTACGTGCATGGAAGCTATTCTGACGACATACAAAGTTTCCTACAGAATTAAATACACAGCATGACAGGTACAAACCTGCCAAACCACTCGTAGAACACTTCAAGCTGTTGATCTGTATGCATCCATTTATCCCTTAACTCCTACAATGCAAGTCCATCAGAAACCTAGCAATACAAAGGAGCTCACGCCATGGTTTCCTTCAGTTCCCTGTTCTGCAACGTTATCAGAAAATACAGGCCAGGTTTGCCCTTTTCTTTCCTCTTTATCATTATCACGTTTGTCTTGAGTTAAAATAGGACAGGGCGCTGTCCTGAATCGTAACATAATAGTCCAGTGCTAATTTCCAAGTTCTGTGTGTTTTTTTAGTCTCCTGACCTTCATGTACAATGGAAAACTTTATCACATACAGTTTGAAAAGGCCACACAGTATTCAAGACCTTCTGACATTCATATCAATGCAACGTTCCAAGCAGCTGGCACCCGAAGTACTGTCATGAGTTGACTAGAGCTGTCTAGTAAGGTCCCTGGTAGCTAATCAGGGGGAAAAAAAAAATCAAGATTCTGTCCTCGCTCCCCTACTTTTTGCTCCTTTGTTGCTCACATTCCTACAATACTAACATGAGCAAGACAACGGCTTTTACATAGCGTTCTCACATCATCTGTAAAATAAGTGTAAAGGTTTTTGTGACAAACACAAAATGAAACATCTCAATCTTACTTTGCCACTGAGTCTCTCAAGAAGCAGGTCTGGATTAGGAAGAGCAGAACCAATACAATAATGAGATAATTAATGTCCAGGACTGGGGAAGACGTGAAGAAGATACACTTCCCCTGAGTTATTCTGGGTGTTTTAAATCCCAGGACATTGAGAAAACTTAGACGGAACTGCTAACCTACACCATGGTTGATCGTTAAAGGATCTGTGAAGGATATAATAACCCGGTTCAAAAATAAGAAGATGATGGACATTTTAAACTGTATTTCAATGAGTTTGACACCGATCACGGACAAAATTCTCGGTAAGTTTTTGTGCCTCTAGAGAAGGAAAGAAAATCGCCAAGAGCTGGTGACATTATTCACAAGCACAAGGTATTAAATGTTTCCTCTTTTGAGAGGGTTATTAGGAAAGTCAGAGGAAAGCTGGAAAAGTAACATGAGCTGCGGTTTATGGAGCACCAAGCGCCCTGGTGAAAACTTTACTCACCACGACCCACCTGAAACCCTACAAATAGTGCACTGAACTGCGGAAACGGATTGGACGAGGCTTCTCCTCATTTCCTGGGGACTGAGAACAAGACGGCAGGATGGAAACTGGACAGAAATCAAGGTCGGGGGACTTACAATGACCATCCCGCTCACTGGATGGATAAATAAAGGTCACTGGATAAATAAACCCAGGGAACGCTGGACCAGTCTCTGGTAACCTGTCAAAGGCTCATTCTTGGCTGGCACTCTTCAACCTTTACATCGAATTGGATAGTGACATGAAGCTGGATGGACAGGTGGACATGTGCAGTCAGGATTCAAACTACTTGGCAGCGTGGAGTAGCCGGTCACATGCAGCAAGGAGAAACATAATGAAGGTGGACGTGAAGCCCCACAGTGGTTCACAGCCTCGGGTTAGGGCTCAACATCTACGTGGGGGTCTGTCTGAGAAGTTTAGACAAGGGGTACTGGCCACACACCACTCCAACTCCGCTCCTGTGAATGGAACTCTATTAACCTCTGCCCCGTCTGAAAGGCGGTATCTACACCACGGAGCACCTGGAGAAAGAGACCAGGCAGGCTGGCGGAGATTTTGGAAATATGTCCATGAAGAACAGCTGAAGAAACAAAGGATGCTTTATTTTGAAATGTAGAAAGTTGGTGGGGAGGGGAGAGTTGGGGATGCAAAATGGTTCAGCCACTGTCTGGCGGTTCCTCAATCAATTAAACACAGAATTACCATATGTCTCACTCCTAGGTATATACCCAAAAGACTGCAAATAGGTACTCAAACAAACACCCATACATGAATATTCATGACAGCACTATTCACAACAGCTAACAGGTGGAAACCACCCAAAATGTCCATCAGCAGATGAATGGATAAACAAAATGCGGTCTATGTATAAGATGGAATATTATTCAGCCATAAAAAGGAAGTACTGATACACACTACAATGGGGACAAACCTCAAAAACACTATGTTAAGTGAAAGAAGTCATATGTAAAAGGTCTCATATTGTATGACTCCACTTACATGAAATTTTCAGAATAATGAAATCCATAGAGACAGGAAGCAGATTAGTGGTTACCAGGGATGAGGGGGGAGGGAGTAGGGACGGACTGATTAATGGGTGTGAGGCTTTCTTTTGGGGTGATGATCTGTTGTGGAACTACCAGAGGTGGTGGTTGTACAACACTGTGAATAACTAAATGCCACTGAGTTAACTATACACCTTAAAACACTATGTTGAGAACTTCTGGTTTCCCATCTTGCATGTAAGGAGCTTAGAAACCACTCCGTGCTAACAAGTGAAAAGCTGAACAAACTGAAATAGCAACCACTCTTCTTGGATCCATCAGAGAAGTGAGGTCACAGGGCAAACTGGCGCCTCCCAAATGGTAGAGACAGACAGGGTGATACAGATAACCACAACATACAAGAGCAGAAACCCACGGGCAGAAACCTCCGGGAGCCAGTGCCAGAGTCACTGACGAATTGCTGGAGGGTCCGTGTGGCCAGCTCTGAGACTGAAAACCCCAGGGGGCCCCAGTCATCGGGGTCTCCCACACTTCTGTGCATTTTACCTCCAGGAACCTTAGCAGGTCCTCACGTAAATACTGGAGAAACCCCCCCACCTTGTGTTTCCAGCAGGGGGAGGGGGGAAGGAACCATCTGAAAATACTCCAGAGCATTCTGTTCTTAACAGGTTAACTCTTTAACCAGAGTCTAACCCGCTGGGGTTTTACCAGAGCCTGATCTACCTGGGGGAGGGGAAAGTACCAACTCCAGCCCACTGCAGCCATCCTGTCCCACTGAAGGATGGGAGGGGCCCGAGAAGCACTGGTGAGGTCCACAGCCCAAGGGCACAGGTTCAATGAAAGACCAGGACCTCATCCCAGGACCACAGAACAGTGCCACTCCCACACCTACCGCTGCATCACCAAAGGCACCCTTCCGCCCAGGACACCACGTCCACCTTTCGACAAAAAGTTACAAGGCATACTAAAAACCAAAAACACATTTTTAAGACACTGAACAAGCATCAGAACCAGAGTTACGTATGACAGGAAAGTTGGAATTATCTGGGAGGCAGGAAGGAAGGACGGGAAACCCTGTGATTAATATGGTAAGTGGTTTAATGGAAAAAAATAAACAACATACAAGGACAGATAGTTAATGTAAACAGATGAAAATTCTAAGAAAAAAATAAAAAAGAAATGCTAAAGATTAAGAACGCTAACAGAAACGAAGAATGCCTTCGATGGGCTCATTAGGAGACTGGACAAGGCTGAGGAAACACTTTTTGAGTTTGAGGATATGACAAAACTGAAAAGCAAAGCAAAAAAAAAAAGACTGAGAAACAAAAAACAAAAAGACCCAGAAACAGAATACCCAAGAACTCTGGGAACTCGTTCAACTCTAGGAGGTGTAACATATGCATAAATGGGAATATCCAAAGGAGAAGGAAGGAACAGAGCAACATCTGAAGCAGTAATGAAAGAATTTCCCTCAGATTAATGTGAGACACCAAACCACAGATCTGAGAAGCTCAGAGAACACCAACCAGGATAAATGCAAAAAACAACAACAAAACTACGCCTAGGCATGTCATATTCAAACTGCCAAATATCAAAGATTAGAAAAAATCTTGAAAGAAGCCAGAAAGGGTAAAATATCTTACCTACAAAGAAGCAAATGCAAGAATTACATCTGACTTCTCAGAATCCATGCAAGCAAGAAGAGAACAAAATGAAATGTTTAAAGTGTTAAGAAGGAAAAAAAAAAAACCACCGAAAATTCTGTATCCTGCAAAATTAGCCTTCAAAAGTGAAGAATGAAAGACTTTCTCAAACAAAAATTGATGGAATTTGTTGCCAGTAAGAAATGTTAAAAGAAGTTCTTCAAAGAGAAGGAAAATTATGTCAGAAACTGAGATCTACATAAAGAAAGCAAGATCACTGGAGCATAAGTAAGTGAAGATAGAATATTTCTCTTATTTTTATTTTTTCTTACTTTTAATTGGTCTAACCGGTAAGTCTGCTCTTGCACATATATGCTCTTGGACACGTCTGTATATAAGTGAATCAATGACAGCAATGACACAAGGGACAGGAGGGAAGACTCAGGGATCATTTGTTTTCATAAGGTACGTGCATTACCCGTGAAGTAGTAACAGTGTTATCTGAAAGTGGACTTGGATTAATTGGAAATGTACAGTGGAAACTCTAAGACAAAAGTAAGAAAAAGTATAATTGAGAAGCTAAGAAAAGAGAGAAAATGGAATCATATAAAACACTCATTAAAACCACAAAAAGGAAAAAAAAGTATGGAAGATATAAAGAACAACAAAACACAAGGGCACCGAACAGAAAATAGTAACAAATATGACAGATATTAAACCAACTATATCAATAATTGCTTTAAATATCAAAGGTCTAAATATACCAACTAAAAGACAGAGACGGTCAGAGTAGATCAAAAAAAACAAGACCCAACTATGTTTTCTATAAGAAACTCACTTTTAATATAAAGACACATACAGACGAAAAGTAAAGAGAGAAAGAGACACCACTAACATTAATCAAAATATCTGCAGAAGACACATCTGATAAAGGACTCTGATCCAAAATACACAAAGAACTCAACAACAAGAAAACAAACAATACAATATTTTAAATGGGCCAAAGATGTGAACATACATCTCATCAATGAAGATACACAGGTGAAGGAAGGCAATGAGAAGATGCTCGACATCACGTACCATGAGGGAATCGCGAATGAAAACAACGGTACCATTACACACGCATTAGAACGGCCAGATTCCAACACACGGACAACAGCAAATGCTGGTGAGGATGTGGAGCAACAGGGACTCTCACTCGCTGCTGGAAGGAATGCAAAATGCTGCAGCCACTTTGGACGACACTTTGGCAGCTCCTTTCAACGTTAAACATATGCTTACTGTGTGACCCGGCAAAACTGCTCCCTGGTATTTACCCAAATAAACGGAAAACTTACATCCACACAAAAACCTGCACATGGATGTTTATCCACAATTGTCCCAAACCTGGAAGTAACCAAGATGTCCTTCAGGGGATGAATGGATAAATAAACTGTGGTGCCTCCAAATAATGGAATATTTGTGCTAAAAAGTACTAGAAGTACTAAAAAGAAATGAGCTATCAAGCCATGAAAAGACATGGAGAAAACATAAACACATTACTAAGTACAAGAAGCCAAACTGAACAAGCTTCATACTGTACGATTCCAACTGCATGACATCCTGGAAAAAGCAAAACTACAGAGACAGTAAAAGGATCAGTGGTCACGAGGAGTTCAAGAGGAGGGAGGGACAGAAGGGGACAGAAAGTTTTTAGCGCTGTGAAACAATTTTGTATGATACTACAGTGCTGGATACATGGCATCACACATTTGTCAAGAACCAGACAATGCACAACACTAAGAGTGAACCTTACACTGTGGACTCTGAGTGACAGTGGCATGTCAGTGTAGGTTCCTCAGTTGTAATAAACGTACCACTGTGGTGCAGGACAGCAACAGCGGGGGAGCTTGTGCACACGTGGGGCCTGTACTCTCCATTCACCTTTGCTATGAACCTAAAACTGTTCTAAAAAATAAAGTTTATTAAATTTTTAAAATGCTATGTTCATTTTACTGTGTGAATTTCACCTCAATTTAAAAGGGGGGGTTATATGGAATTGAGTTAATAAAACAGCAAACACATGATGTATATATTCTAGTGTTCTAAACACTTTCAAAATCTGTTTAATCCTAGCAACCTGGTAAGACAGGTACTATTATCTCCTTTTTACAAATGAAGAAACTGAGGCACAGAGAGATTAAGGCGCCTGCTGGGGCACACACAGCAAGTGAAAAGCAGAGCCGGGTTCACATCCTGGTCATCTGGCTGCAGAGTCCACGTTCTTCACCACCCACCACGCTCCCAGAGTGCCAGCATTTGCTCTGTGGGGATCAGAGGCAGGACTGAGATCAAGGACTTTCTGACAGTGAAGGCTGCCCTCCGAAATGGAAGGAGTTCCTGATTAAATGACTTTCAGGAGGGACTGGTCGCCTGATGTCAGGACCCATGATAGAGAAGAGACCACCGAAAGCTGCACCAGATCATTTCTAAAGCTCTTGTCAACTCCAAAACTGATTCGAGCACAGTGTGCAAATTTCTGAGACACCAATAAAAAAGTGCTACAAAATTTAAAGGGATGTAACTTTGTTAATATAATGGAGCCTTTCTTCAGAATTTTTAAAATTCTACTCCAACTTCATCATCTTTCCCGACTCAACACGCACATGAAAGGTTCATAACAAGCCACCCAAATGTATGCTTTCTGAACACTATTTATTACAGAAAGAAATGGGGTTAAAGATACTCGACTGTTCTCCACTGTTTCCTACTTTCCACATTCTGAGCTGTGAAAACATCATCCTGACAACACAACTCCACTTGTTTCCTCTACAGGAAAATGGGCTGACTGAACAAAATGATTTCTAAAATCCCTTCCTTTCTAGAATTCTAGCCACATTAATTCACATGGTTTTTTTAGATAGACTAGGAGACTTTTTTAAAATTTAGTGGTTTAAAGGTACTTAACATTCTAATGCAATGATATACAAGTAACAAGAGATTATTTAAGTGGGAAGACAAAGTGCCAGATTTTAAAAGTAAAGGAATTTATTATAAAAGGGGAGAAAGGATTAGATGACCTCTAAAGGGGAAACCAGACTTATGAAATGTAACGTAGCTGAGAACAAGCTCACTGGTAATCAAGGGAAACACCAAAACAAACACTCTCCACCAAGACAAACGTACACATCCATGGACAACTGTACTCCAGGTTCTGAGAAAATCCCTGAAGATTTTTTTTCAGGAAAATAAAACAAACAGACTTCTTTCATCGTGGTAGTTATAAAAAACATTTTTACAATTAAATCAGCCATGTAAAAGTCTCAAAAGGGCCATCTTGTCAGGAAAAACAAAGATAGTAACCTTTTTTTAAAGCACTGAACTTTTTTTAAGCATTGAAAAAAAGACAATTTTCCCCAGATCTCATTCTACAGAAATTACTAACAATATGCATAAGTGTACACACCACCAAAGAAAAGGCCCAGGGGGGAGGGTAGAGCTCAGTGGTGGAGTGTGTGCTTAGCATGCACAAGGTCCTGGGTTCAATCCCCAATACCTCCATTCAAATAAATAAATAAAAATCTAATTACCTCCCCCTAAATTAAAAATAATAACAATACATTAATTTTTTAAAAAAGAAAAAGCCTAAATAAATCTGAGTTTAACATCTACTTATACATCTACTTAACACCTGCTTATACTTTTCACCTATTTTTGTCTTTCTTCTTATTAAGACTGTGTCCTGTCATGAAATTAAAAAGAAAACCAAAGCAATAGCCCACAAGCACACAAGATGCTGATTCCACACATGGAGGTACTGACTGCCCACCTACGAGGGCCCCTTACTGTAGCAGAATGTGCTGGACAGACACAGCAGGGAAATCCAGGTCTGTAGTGAGGGTCCCCCCATCTGTATACGCAAGAATGAAAAAAATTTCTAAAAATTCACTCAAGAAAGCAAGTGACAATGTAAGCAAGAGACATGATTATAGGAATAAGTACATTAACCCTAATTTCTCTGTTTTTTTTTTTTTTAAGAAAATCACTTGCAAACTTTGCTTTGCTACTTCAACTGTTATTTAGAAGCAAGTGACTGGTGACATTTCCCCCACTGTATTTTGACATCGATATCAACCACTGCCCTAAAGCAGCAGTTAGCAGAATGTGGTCTGAAGACTCTCGGAAGGTCCCCAAGATCCTTTCAGGGGGTCTCAAGGCTTCCCTTTTCCAGCTATGTGTCTGTGTGAGGCCAAATTTTCTTCATCTACTTCAACCAAATAACAGATTGCAACTGGTTAGATGCAGAATCCCAGTGCCTTCTCTTAAGCCCACATGAAAGAGATTAGCAAAAAGTAAAGCAATGCCAGTCTTCCAACTAAACCGGCTTTTGTTCTGGAATATGTAGTTATTTTTCATTAAAAAGATGTCACTACCATCAAATGGGTTATTATTGCTATTTTAAATAAATTAATAAATATTTTAACAGGTTCTCAGTTTAATTACCAATAGAGCAAATATTGATAGATAAAACCCACATTAAGTGCAAATTCTTTGACATCCTCAATAATTTTGGAGAGCACAGGGGTTCTGAGCTAGAGTCTGGAAATCCCTAAGGACTAGTAAAATAGATCCTGTTACATCTCTCTAGTAGACTATTACACCTACCACACCTGGGACAAATGTTCAATGAATGACACTGAGAAAGTTATGAAACACCTGGTATAAAATGAACTCATTTTCCTTAAAATTTTGCCTATGTAGATAAATTTTTACAAGGGAAAAAAAAATCTAGAAATACACAAGTGTTAAGACTCATGATCTCATAAATGCAGTATTTTAGGTCACTTTAACTTTTTCTTTTTTGTAGTAAATCGTATTTTCCATTTTCTACAGTGGGGGTGTGGATGGGGAATCTGGAGCAGCAATATAAAGTACATTCTGTGGAACAGTGGTGCCACAACATGCTCCCAGACAAGTCCATGGCCAAGTTAGTTGATGATACCTCGGCAATTCTTCAACACACATGACTACACTAAAGGTTCCGAGTAGTCCTACAGTCGTGAAAACTGTTTAACAGCATTTCCCAAACTTAGGTGACTAACAGACCCTTTTTTTACCAAATAACATCCATCCACATGACATCCTTTGAAAAACACTGCCTTAGAGACCAACTTATCCTATATAATCAGTGTGAAGAGGAAGCCTTCATGCTGATCCTTTACTGTTACTATTAGAATTCACTATGTCACCATTATTTAAAAAGGATGTAAAAAACAAGTTTCTTCCATAGAGCACAGGGAACTATATTCAGCATGTTGCAGTAACCTATAAAGAATATGGAAACAAACATATGTACGTACACGTATGACAAAACATTATGCTGTACACATGAAATTACCAACTGTAAATTGACTATACTTCAATTAAAAATAAAAAAAGAAAGGATGACTTCCAGGAAATGACACTTACAAATCCAATCAAGAATTTGAGAGGTGCAGGGGAGGGTATAGCTCAAATGGTACAGCGCATGCTCAGCATGCACAAGGTCCTGGGTTCAACCCCAGTACCACCTCTAAAACATAAATACATAAATAAATAAATAATCTACTCCTCTCAAAAAAAAAATTTTGAGGGGTTATGTAAAATACATTTTTTTTACATCTGATTTAGCAAAATAATTCTACAAAGGAGTAAACTGAATTCATATAGATTCAGGGACTTGGAAAAGTCAAAGCAAGGTTTTAAATAGGAATTCTTAGGTAAAATTTTCTTTGATGAAAAACATTCAGTCCATCAGACCATGAGTCATTCCTTTAAATGAGGCACATCAGTAAGTAGTCTCTTGAAGGGATGACCTGCACAGACAAGCAGTTCTTGGCGTGGTCAACACGTAACCTGCAGAGGGCCCGCCACACACATCCACCTTCCCTCAATGCCCCCCCACCCCCACCGCCTCTCCCACACCTTGGCCTCTTCCTCCACTGCAGACTCTTGGAGCAACTGGGCACCAGGGGATTTGTCTCCTCTCTTCTGCTGCCTTTTTTCCTTTTCAAGATCACAACAAACTACCCCCGGTTCCTGTCACAGGTTAGGTCACTCAGATCATCGGGCTCCTCCTTCTCGGCCTTTCTCTTGCTTCAGGCTCCTCAAGGAATGGCTGATCATGGCTGACGCTCCTCACAAAATCTTTTAAGCAACTTCGAGACCTGCTTACCACAAAACTTCACCTAGCACCTCATCGCTGGTTTAGATAATTATTAGTATTATAACGGTGTGTGTGCCGTGTTTTACTGCAAAATTGGCCTGATTTTCATTCATTATGGGTCAAACAGGTTAGTGATGATCACTTCTGGAGTATAAGCAGTTTGTAACCATGTTTCCAGGGGAAAAATAAAACTTGAGTCCCGATCTCAATTCCTAACAGAGCGATACGAATGGCCTTCTCAGGTCCTCTGGGAATCAGAAATGGGTCCCAGGAGACAATACATCATGACGAAGCTGGGTTAAGGCAGCTGAAGAACAGGCATTGGCAGACGGCGCGGAGCTGAGGGAGTCAAGGAGCCTCAGCTGCAGTGAGTTCCCTGACCCAGGGAATCAGCACGGAGAAATAAAATGTGCCTGAGTGTCTCAGGAGAAAAGAGCTCAATCTGATTGGAACCAGACATGGACTAACTTTTTGTTAGCCACTGTTGGGGGTTTCTCTGGTGTCCAGGGTCCATCACTGCCTGTGGCACCAGCTTGCCTCAGTTTACTTGTCTCTACTTGGGTTTCCAAAAGATAAGAAGGTATAGTCAGGACTGCTCTGTTCCAAGGCAAGGCTTTTGCTCCAAATTCCTATCTGCTCTCCTGCACTCCTGAGCTGAGTTTTGAGATAAAACAGAAATTCTGAGAAACCTTTTTAGCCTTCTCCCTTCAGGTCTAAACAACCAAAGCCTGCCGTAAGTGGCCCATGTTTGCGTTCTCATTGCCCCGGCTTCCCTCTGTCCATCAGAACTGAAAACCATGTAAGCATACACTATGTTAATAGAAAAGGAAAAAAACGCAAAGAAGACATACTTGCCGTACGCATTGCTTTTTTAAAGTACTGGTAAACGTATCAAACCTTTCAATATTCAGAAAGAATAATTCTAGAGGAAAGTGGGGTTAATAAACATTATCAACTGAATAAGAAAATATGTACTAATTACTGGCATTTATGGCCTTTCTAAAACTTCATCAAATACTAACGCTACAGTTATTAATTGAAGTCGCCATTACGGGGAAAGAGAGGTTATGTTATTAAACGATCACATTGGTACATCTTCCTCCAGTTAGAAAATGTTTTAAAATGTCAGATTTCACATTTAAAAAGCATTTAATTCATTTTCTATTCTAGGCTTTGAATGTCTGTAAGATACCTATTAGCTGCTTCTCTTAATTAAGCAGAACGCTTTGTACACTCGGGCATGCACTTTTTAAAACTCTTGCCAAATGAAATGCTTTATTCAGGAATCATGGGCAGTTATTAATGGATATTTACAAACAACTCAGAAGTAAGACCAGAAACACTGCCAATTCGGGGCTTTATAATTCAGGCTGCAGGATTATCAAGGGACACTACCACTCACACAGCACTAGCAGAAATACCAGGAGAAACACAAATACGTGAATGGCTGCTGCCTACCTTTCTGTCCTTCCACTGGTCTTAAAAATTGTGGCCCAGAGTGAATACGGCCTGGGGAGAAAATTAAATTCAAGCCAGTGGGTGCATCTTGCTGCTTACTAGCTACTCTGATATGTGTTTGAAACGCACAGCAAAAAACAGATTAGGGATCATCCAAGAATTTTAATTACTTCTGTTATCCTTGTTACTAGTTCCATGAGTAACAGGAAACGCATGAATTAGTCAAGGTTTTTTAAAGGTGAAGATAATCTCCTTGGCGCAAAGGCTTTACTCCCTCAAGTCAAAAGTGACCCTAGTCCTCAATTAGACTCCACCACTTGCTCTCACTGCTTACTGTAAACCCTGTACAGTTTGTCCTTCAGCAGGTGCTGGGGGGGGGGCATAGAAGAGCTGTAGCCTCCACCCTGAGGCCACTAAAGAACAAAAGTCTTCCAGGGAGGGGACGGGATCGAGGGTGGTGTGCTGAGGAGGGCTGTGCCGCTGGTTCATGGGGAGGGTGCCCAGAGGACCGAGGGCTCTGGCTAAAATCTCAGGGTCAGGCCCACATTCTGTTCACACTCCAGCCACGTGAAGTCTGTCAATACTCAGGACCAGTTTCTTGGGTGTGCAGGGCTCCATGCTTGGTTTAATGCTCCGATGCCATCTTGAAATTCCTAATAATTTTTGAACAAAGGAGCCCCACACTTTGATTATGCAGCTGGTCCCATCAATATTCATCATTAACTATGTCTGAAATATGCAAAATTCAGTGTGACTGGGTTCTGCATTTCAGATGGAATAAAATTTGCTCTTTAAAAACCACTTTAATAGACAACCTCATAAAAGTAATTTATGACATTCAAATTTTTTTCCCTTGGTGGTCTTTAAAATGAAAGTATTGTATCAAGAAAATATTTTTAAGATTTAGGAAGAGCTCAGAATAAATATGTCTTCATTACACTTAAATAAAGATGACATCCATTTTTACCGTATTAAAATTCACTTTCAATCTAAAGACATATTTCTAAGCATTTTATACTATGATTGAAGACAGGGTAAACAATGAATAGTTAATTAAAAAATAAATCAAAGGACCAGACAAAATAATTTGCTTTAACAAAGTCCTTTTTAGCCAATTAGCTAGCAAAAATGTAATGAATGAAGAAATGTCAGTTTAAGAATCCTAGTGTTTCTTACAGTCTCTTTCATAAGATTAAGCACTAAATATTTACTCTGTGATGGGGGGATGTCCCCAATCACTGGGTCTGCAGCATTGTACTAGCTGACTCCTCAGATCACGGGCAGAAATCAGGGCCTCGGGGATAGACACTGGGTCACAGATGCTCTCAGCCTTTCTTAAAGTGAGAGGCGGCAAAAAACAAAGAGCTGCAGGGCTGGATGCCTGCAAAGATTTGAAGAATGGATAACATTAAGTCCTAAGGAAAGCTGACTGAAATCCCAAACAATGTTTTGAAGAAAACAATGTTTTTGAAGAAACGTTTTGCTTTTTGTGAGCTAACAAATGCCCAGCTGAATGATCAATTGTCAGGGACGTGTAAGGAAACGCCTGTTTCATAGGAAGTGCAGAAGACAGAACTTTCCAAGTTCCTTTCAACTCAAAGTCTAAGATCCTGGGTAGAAATGATAAGGGAGAGTGGGGAAGGAAGGAGTTGGTTGGATGAAATGCCAATTTGTCCCTAGGGTAGGAAAAAAATCAGCAACTTAAAACTGTCATAAGAAAATTCTTAAAACAATTGTGAGATACGTATCTGATTAGAAAAATGTTCCTGGAGTGATTATGGAAGTCAAGAGTGAATGCAGACTGGAAAACAGTTCGGCCCATTCCTCAAAATGTTGAACACAGATTTGTTAAGACCCAGCAACTGCACTCCAGTCACATACCCAGAACTGAAAATACATGTCCACACAAAAACTTGCACATTAACGTTCACAGCAGCATTATTCATAGCAGCCACGAAGTGGAGAACAACCCAAATGCCCATCAACCGATGAACGGATAAACAAAATGTGGTCTAGCCACACAGTATGGAATATTGTCTCAGTCTGTCTGGGCTCTATAACAAAACACCACAGACTGGGTGGCTTACCAACAACAGAAATTTATTTCTCACAGTCCTGGAGGCTGGGAAATCCAAGGGGAAAGTACCAGCAGATTCAGTGTCCAGTGAGTTTCTGCCTCCTGGTTCACAGACAGCCATCTATCTTCTCACTGTGTCTGCTGGTGGCTGAAGTGGCAAGGGCGCTCTCTGGAGTATTTTATAAAGGCACTAATCCCATTCATGAGGGCCCCACCCTCAATCACCTAATCACTTCCCAAAAGCCCCCACCTAAAAATCCTATCACACTGGGGATTAGGTTTCAACTTACAAATTTTGGAGGGTCACAAACATTCAGTCTATAGCAAATATTATTCAGCCATAAGAAGGAATAAAAGCACTGACACCCACAACATGGGTAAACTCTGAAAAAACATCATGCTAAGTGAAAGAAGCTAGTCACAAAGGCCATATACTATATATATAAAATGTCCAGAATAGGTTAAGTCCATAGAGATAAAGTGTATTAGTGGTCACCGGGGGATAGGGAAAAGGGGGGAATCGGGAGTGATTGCTAAGGATATGGGATTTGGGGGGGGAGGTGATGAAATGCGCTAAAATTAGATATTGATAGTGGTTGCACAACTTTGTGAATATACTAAAATCGCTGGATTGTATACTTTAAAAGGGTGAATTTTATGGTGAGTTATATTTCAATAAACCTGTTTTAAACATTAAAAAACAATGGATGTAGGAAAAGAAAGTCTTCTTTGGCCCTAAAACAGTAAGTTCAAAAAAATACTGATCAAGGTAGACTTGAAAAGTAGCAGACTTTATAGAAGTTCTTGTCACAAGAGACTCAGAGTGGTCCAAAACATATTCATGCCTGACCAAAGGTGAAGTAGAAAAACACAATTCTCCCCCTAGTCTGCTAAGACATACCTCCTTACTGGGGTTCTGGAATGGAAGGAAGTTAACTTTCAGATGTGTTTTTATAGGTTTTTAAGATGTTATAAATTGAATTACTTTGAAGTAACTGAATCTTTTGCCTAGAATTTTAAAACTAAAAAGCCTTAGCAACAGATCTTGTGGAAATTTTTAATCTAATAATAATATCATCCTACAGCTAAATGAGAAAATGAACAAAAACATATCTAAAACATAAGGGAGAAAGGACCTATCAAATCAGGAACACGGAATGCTGTGCCCCAACCCTTAGGTGCTCCTGGGTACCTTGCATCAGCATCACATGCGGGGCTGGGGGACTGTCATAGTTTGAAGGTTCCTAACTCTGGGCTTTGCATAGCCTCTACCAGTGTCAAAATGTCATTTCTGAGGCTTTCTTTTTTTAACAGTGGAAGAACATGACACTGTATAAATTATTTCCACCAACCTTGAATCTATACTCCTGAAGCTCTACTAAAATCTGTATTTTATCACAAACCAGTATCTTGAATTTCACTTATAAAAGATGTATTTCTTAAGGACCTCTGCTCTTACCAAATCATGACCACAGAAAAAGCAACATATATTTTTTAAAGCATAATGATCTAAAACCTTAATTACTCAGAATGCATGAGAAATATGACTCTGGATGATCTTCAGGATAACCAAATCCACTTTGTTTCAACTCTTATAAATGAAAATTCTACCAAAATATTGTTTTCCTGCGTTCGAAAGCAATAATAAAAAATAATTCAAGCCTTTTTTTTTTCATGTCTTAAAAATCTAACACCCCTCAGGTTCCTCATTTTAAACATTAAGAATTGGTTTAATAAGCTTAACCAAGTCCTAAAATTAGTGTCATGGACTGACAGCATTTTCTTATTTCAATACAAAAATGTTACCGTTATTTCATAAAAATTTCATTTATTTGTTATACTCATCATACCTAAAACTGAATTGCTTTTTTTGGCTCCAAAATCAAATAACGTATGATATGAATGACTAAATCTTCCTTTTGAAAAAGAATTTCTGGGAAACTGCTTGGTTTTAATGCTTTTTTCTCTAAAAATAGTCTGCAGCCAAAACCTGGATTCCAGTTAACTGACGGTTCCAGTTAATCGAGTTACAGCTCTTAAATTGGAACATATTCAGAATTATTAATATTTTATTATTTCCGTAGCAATATAGGTCTCTTACGTGAAATAAGTAATATTTACTTTCAGCAATAAAAATGTTAAATTAAGTATCATATTGAAGTCTATAGTAAAATGACATTTTCCTCAATGTTGCTTCTGAAAAACAAGGTAACAAATAAAAGCATTTTCAAAAAAAAAAAAAAGCTGAGAATTACAGTATTTTTGAAAAATGAACTCAAAGCGTTAGCCACAGAACTACAGCCTTCAAAGGCTGATACAGACGTTCATGATCTCATATCCTCAACACTGCAATCAACAGAATGAATCCTTGAAAAATTATACACTAGTGAGCTCTTATATCCGTGTTGTAGAATTTAAGTTGCTTTATACTCTATGTCTGTAATGCTTTTTCAGTATATAACATTTATCTGTCAGGTCAAAATTAGGATGTAAAAACTCTATGCTGCCTAAACTGGAATATAGTTAATACATTCATTCATACAATACTGAGTGCCTACTGTGTACAGGTGACCGGATATATATGTGAACAAAACAGATCAAATACCCTTCCATTTTGGGGTATATTCTAGTGAGGGGAGACAGGCAATAAACAGAATCAGTAAATAGCAGAGCGTGTTAGAATGGGGTAAGCGCTACGGAGAAAAGAAAAAGCGAAGCAGCGGAGGGAGGGCTCTGGGGTTCACAGAGACCTTACTGAGAAGTCTGTGTGCAAACAGGAAGATAACAGTGAATATCACTTATTTGGCATTGGAATGCATTGTAGGAGTGCATTTATTTTTATTTAATATTCATATAAGCTTTCTACTTTCCCTATTAAATTTTCTATTTTCTGATCATTGACAGACTGGAGAGACGCAAAGCAGCCTAGGGCATGCCAAGGAGATTTCTCCTAATAGTTTGGTTTACTTGTTTGTTTGTTTTTTAAAACTATGGCTACAATTAAATTGAAATCCAGGGTTCTCCATAAAATAACTAATTAAAATTTAAGTGGAATTTATATCACAAAACCTAAGATTCTCTCCAGCAGTTTACACGTTATCTTTACCCCATTATTATTAGAGGTAGCTAGAGTATGAACAGCAGTTCATAATGTCACACTGTCTTACAGGATTAAAAATTCAGATATTAGTTGAAAAGATCATCTTTTAAATGAGCCCACAGAAAGTATCTCCACAAAATGCCTATTTACATACAAAATTTACATGTAACACCTCAAAGTGAAATCGTTTTATTAACATTTCATGTAACATTCACAAGACATTTTCTAACTTGCAAGCTGGAAAAAAAATGCAACAGAATAACTGATGTTTAAAATGTGTTTTTATTTTGAAGACCAAGGATTCGAATGCACCAAGAAAAGCTTAGAGAAAGTTAGCAAATTACAAATGACTCAAGTCCTCGGCATGACTTTCAGTTAAGATTTCTGTTAGTCCACCATAATGAAGATGCTTGATAGCTGAACTCTCTGCTGTTTAAGTACCCCAATAATGCTAATAGGCTAATTAACTAGCCCATTTGTTAATTCAGTGATGAAAAGCAAATGGAGGTGAATGGACAAACCTAAGAAAATACGGATTATTTAACAAGAAATATTATCACTAACTAAACTAAATATACTGGAACTGTTGCCAAAATGCCCAATCCAAGCACATATTTTTAAACTGTGTGGGTTTTCCCCAAGAGAAGCAAACTTTGACCTTTTTTCTTGGATATATTAGACTTACTCCAGCCCACATCCAGAAAGAACATGCCAAACTTAGCTTGATTAACTTTTAAAAATCAAACTGACAGCAATCAGATATTTAGTGACTAATATCTGAATCTGACAGAGTCAAAAGAATGTTAGAAATGAAATAAATGAAAGAAGTATTCAAAGTCTATCATCTTCGATGTGAAGAAACGAACACAGAACAAAAGAAGCATTTGCTTCTCCTGCCCTTTAACTTGTGAACACCATACTTCTCTTGATATGTCATGCCCAGAAGGAGAAAATGACAATTTTTTAAAAGCTTGCCAAACTGAAATATGACCATTTCGTCTGGCCTTCCATCAGCCCTCTCCACCAAAAAAATTTTTTTTCTGATTAAAAAAAAACCCAGAATAATAGATCCAAGTATTCTATAGACTACACCTAGATTACTTTGCTCTAAGGCCGAGGAAAATGTTTACGATTCCAAGATCCACTCGGAAGCATATATCTGCAATGCGTAAGCTTTTCGTTGGCAAGATCAGTCAATATCAGAAAGCGTGTAACGTTTACAAGGTTAAGTGACTGAAGGTTAAAACAACAACAACGAAACAACTGATTCACTAACAAATTTTTGCCAAGTAACCATAAAATAATTTAGGCTCTAAGGAACCAAAGACGGGTTTCTCGTTTTGGCACGATCTAAATTACCGTCAAAAAAACTGCACCAAGGCGTCGAGGGTAAAGGAGAGGAAGATTTCCAACACAGGGTGAGACCGTGGTCGTAAACCTCATCATAATTTCACCCTTGGGTGAAAAGGTGGGAGGGGAGCCAGAAGTTTCAGCCTCGCCTCGTTTTAAAACAGACGTTCAAAAGACCCTGGAAGGAGGCGGAAAAGGGCGAAGATGCCGCGTCCGCGGTGCAGCAGCAGCAGATAATCGAGATCTGGGAAAGGCATGCGGAGGAGTGGGCTCTTATGTAAGCACACACCAAAAATTGTGCGTGCACCCCCAGCCTTAAGAGCATCTAAGCACCCAACACACGTACACGGCATCTCAGCCGGGGGCTGCATCCCTAGCCCGCGGGCGCTAAGGAAGGCGGACCGATCTTTCCGCCCGTCTGCACAGCCCCCCAAACCCGCGCAGCCACCACCGGGAGCTGGTGCAATGGGGGCGGCCAGAGACCTGGTGCCGCGCCCGGGACGGAGCCTGGCTTCCCCTTCGGCGCCTGCAGCGCGCGTCCACGGCCTCCTGCGCCCCGGCCCGGAGTCGCGCGCCCGGCCCCGAACCCCGCGCCCCAACCCGACTCCCCAAGCCCCGACCCGGTCCCGCCACTTACCTCGCGCGGCCCAGACCCCGCCGCCGCACAGCAGCCCGGCCAACAGCAGCCAGGCGGCCGGGGCCAGCGCGGGCGCAGGGCGGCGCGGCATCGCTCCGGCTCCCGGCGCCGCGGCCGGCCCGAGGCGGGAGCTGCAGGGACGCGCGCGGGGCGCGGAGCGAGGCTCTCGCAGCCCGGGGCCGGCTGTCTGGCGCCGCGGCGAGCACCGGGGTCCGAGGAGGAGCCGCCGCCGTGACGCTGGGCCGCGCGCTTGGGCCGCGGGCGCCCTCCCCTCGGCAGAGGCAGTGCTTCGCTGGAGGCAGCGGCAGCAACTAAGATGGCGGCGGCGCTCTCTCTCGGGTCCGGCGAGGGTACCCGGCCGGGGGCGGGGTGGCGGCGGGAGGGGCGGGGAGGGGAGCGACGGGAGGGGCGGGAGGGGAGCGACGGGAGGGGCGGGAGGGGAGCGGCGGCGCGGCGCGCGCGCGCGGTCGAGGGAGCGCGCGGGGCTTGGGGGTGGGGGGCGGGCGCGCGCGCGCGCGCCTCAGAACCCGCAGGCGAAGCCGGGAACGGGTACGCGCTGGGGAGGGCAGGGGCCGGGGTGGGGGCTCCGAGAGGGTGGGAGAGGCCCCGGGGACTGCACCCCCTGTCCGCTGCCGCAGCCGAGAGCATCAACTCATTTCCGACGCGAGCTCCCAGGCTCCAGAACGGGGCGATGGGTACCTTGGATCCCGCGCCGCCCCTTTCTCCCCTTCCCACCCCCACCCCCAAGGAGTGCAGACCCCGCTGCAGGGTGCAGCCCAGGGCCGCTGAGCGCCAACACCCTGTGCCAGTTGCAGCAAGTCACGTCGCCTCCCAGAACCTCGGTGTTCTCTTCTGCCAAGTGGAGGTGATGAGATGGAGCTTGCGGGGTGTGAAAGGTGTTCAAGGAGACGAGGTCAGCGAAACGCGCTTTGTAAACAGTCAAGGGCTGTGCAGCACGTGCTGCAGTGGGTCCACCCCTGGGAGGGGGCTTGCTTGTTCCAAGAAAACCGTCCTGAATTTGTAACTCAGGATTTCTCCATTTGCTGAAGAAATCCGTTTGTGGCTTTTTAAAAGCGGATTGTGCACGTGCCCTTTCTAGAGCTCAGTGTGATGCTAACGGTCCTTTAGAAATGCAGAAATCGGGATGGATAAAGAAGGATCCCTTCAGGGCCTTTGGGTCCTCCTCTTTCCTCCTGTCCTGGGGCTCTCTGGGAGCCCTGGGGCTGCCTCACACTAGAGGAAAGGACCAGAATTGTCATGGATGGTCTCCTGAGTGCCAGACACAGTGCCCTATGAGCAGACATTTTATTGGCTCCATTTTGCAGAGAAGAAGATTAAGGCGAAATGACTTCCCCAGCTGAGACAACTGCTGTAAAAAGATCAGCCCTCAAGGATGGGATGCTAGCATTAGGGAGATACCCATAGCAAAAGTTAAACAACAATATGTTAATTATTCAAGACTGCTAGGAGAGGTATCAGAGGTGATTCACTGCACAATGATTGCCGGGGCCATGTTGTCTGAGAGGGTCTGGCTGGCTGGTGGGCTTTGTGGAGACCAGCTTGGGCTGGGGTGAAGGAGGTGGGCAGTCTCAGAGGCTGGGAGGAGAGTGAGTCACTCAGTTTGTCGAGAGAGAAGGACTCATTTAGGAAAGCAGAGGACTCATTTAAGAGAATAATGGGTGAAGAGCCTGAAAGGTAGGTTGAGGCCATTGTGAGGTGCCTTCAGTGGCAAGCTGAGGGATTCAGACTTAATCCTAGAGGCCACAGGAAGACCTTGAACAGCAGTGCACAGAGGCATGATGTGACCTTGGGGGGAGTTTCAAAGCCATCTGTGATGGAACATGCTCCTTCCGTCCTTTGTCCCTCAGAGGCATCCTCCACCAAAGCCTGAAGACTCCACCTCTGATCCCCCTGCACATCCATCTGGGTCCAAGAGGGCTAAACTCTGAGACACCTGCCTGGCTCCTGCCATCTCCAGGCCATGCCCCCCACTCCTTCTAGCCAGCACTGCACAGTCATCCTCTCCAGGCGTTGCTGTTGCTTCAGGCCCTACCTGGCTCCCAGTGGCTCCCTGCTGCCACCTCATCAGGTCCAGACAGCTCTGCTGGGCTTCCCATACTCCATCCCTGGGTCCCACCCAGCTGACTTTAGGCCCCATGTCTCACCACTCTCTGAGCTCAAGTTCATTCCTTCCCAGGGCCAGCATCACATGGCACACTATCCCCTATCACTGCCTTGAGCCTCTGGTCCTACCAGTGCACTTCTGGGCTGCCGCCTCCAGGAAGTCCTCCTGACTATCAGGCCCTCCCCCCCAAGCCCACATGCTCTTAACCTGACAATCCAGGCTTGATAATCTGTTGCTTTGTGCTGTTGGTTAACTAATCCATGTGTGTCCTTTTCTCCTCCACACTATTGTAGTGGGAAGGACCCATGTAGTACAGTCAGACAGCATTGGATGGAAATTCTGGCTCCTGCTACTCCAAATGACCTTAGATGAGTTAAAGAACCTTCCGAATCTTTCCTCACATGTGGAATGGGTTAACGATACCTATTTCCTAGAGTTGTGAATTCAATGGCTGATGCAATTAAAGTGCCTCACAGAGACTAATATACAGTAGGTCTAAACATATGGTGGTTTTTCCTCTTCCCCGGGAGGCTTCTGAGCTCCTGGTATACTGCTGAACACACAGTAGGTACTCAATAAACACTCCATGATACACTGAATGAATTGCTGTGTAGATTTTTTTATTGTGGAGATCATATCTCAAGAGGGTAAAAAATACACCCTGTAGGTTTCCAGCAACCTTGGAGATTTACAAAACATAAAATCAGAAAGGTATAATCTCAGAACTATGTTTTGAGTCAATAAACTGATGCCAAGAGGGAAAATGTAATGTATTCAGTTCCATAAGAAACACAAACAAAAGCTCTTCGGAGTCTGGAATCCTGATTGCTTTATCTTCTCACCCTGGCTGTCCCTTAGAGAAATAGAAAGAGAGATCTAAACAGGTCTAGCGGCAGGTGGGCAGGCAGGTGGCCCCTGAGCTCAGTGCAACCTGCACACGCTGAGATTTCACCCCCAGGAGAGTTAGTCCAGCAGCAGGGCTCAGCTTGAGTATCTTGGAAGCCAGGGAAAGCAGTGAACTCGGTTTCCGGTTGGTCTGACAATAGCCTCAGCCATATTGGGATTTATCAAAGGTCTCCACGTGATGGATTGGCTAATCCTTCAAACGGCCCTGAGATGAGGATTGATCTAGACTTAGGCTGTGGGTAGCAGAGAGGGGCCTTGCCTGAACCTAGCCGACTATTGACGGAGCTGCAGCTCCGGGAGCCCTGGAGCAGGGAGAAATGAGGCACCAGCCAGGCCCGCCCTCAGTGGACAACTGGGAGGATGAGGAGGTGGCTTTGTCAGCCAGCCAAGGAAGACTGGAACCTTTGAACGTATAGTCAGCCCGCCTAAGCCAAAGGAGAGAGGACACAGAATTTCCATGGTGCTGCATCTTTCAAAATGAGGTTTGCTAATAAAAACAGCCTCTGTACTTATAAGTGACATATCAGTGATGCCTGCAGCAACTCTTTCCAGAAGGTACTTTTATTATTCCAGATAAAGTAAAATTTGCTCAAGAGCTCATGGCTAGAAGGGAGGATACCTGGGATTCAGTTTCACGTCTGAGCCCAAGTAGTGCCTTACCCGCTGCGTGAAATTATGCCCCAGATAAAGAAAGAAAGGAAGGAAGGAAGGAAGCCCTGCATGGTATCCCACAGCTTGGAACTAGCCTGTTCTACCGCGTCAGACCCTCCAGCTGTATGAAGCATGGAGGCTGGCTACCTCACCAGGTTGTTCATTCCCAGGTGCAGAGCTGCTGTGGGAGTGAAACAAGGACTCGTGTAGGAACCTCTTTGCCAGAAGCCAAGCCCTCCTCCAGTGGATGCGTGATCAGTGTTCACACAGCATATACTGCTTGACCTGTGTTCGTGGAACTGAGCTGGAGGCGGGTAAGCCATCATTGTGGCTGCTCTCCTAATGATGTGCTTGGGAGCAAACCCACTCCAGGGCTATCCCCTGGAGCCCTGAAAGCGGCAGGGAAGTCTGGCCCCATCTCTGCCTTCTGGTGGCCAGGCTAGGTCACTCCATTGCTGTTAAAAGTGTTAATTAATGAGGAGCGAGACAGTGTCTGCTTACAGCAGGGACTCTAGATGGACAGACCCAGGTGAAACCCATATCTACCCACATCCTTTGCTTCTGTAAAATTCTAATTTCATCTTGTTGTATGGTTATATGAAATATTTGCATGGGCCCAAAGTCAAATCTAGAAGGCAAGAGGCTCCATTCTTGTCTGTTCTTTCCTGTCCCCTCCTGCCCTTAAAGATTACCATTTTGTCTTGTTTTGGTTTATCTTTCCATTGTGGGGTTTTTTTAAATACAAGTAAATATTTGAATATATTTCTTTGCCCTTTCTTAGATAAAAAGAAGCATATCACACCAGCTTTTCTGTATCTTGATGTTTCCATTTAATAAAATATCCTGGAGATGTTTCCATCTCAGTATACAAACATTGTCTTCGTTCTTTTTCATGGGTGCATAGTACTCCCTTGTGTGGTGGTGTATTAAGAAATTCATATTTGGTCTTTGTCCTCGGTTCCTAACACAGAGCTCCTAAATCTTTTGAAATTTCCTGGGTGATAGAAGCATCTTTTGATCTAATGAAGTGACTCTTGGTGGGCTCTAAGATAATTTCAGGATGACAGTCAGTCACCAGAAAGACCAAGCCATGGTTAGAAACTTGGAAATTTCAGCCCCACTTCACCTCCAACCTCAGGGAAGAGAGAGGGTCTGGAAATTGAGTTAATAATCAATCATGCCTTCATAATGAAGCCTCCATAAAAATCCCTGAACTATAGGATTCAGCGAGCTTCTGGACCAGTGAAGAGATCCCCTTGCCAAGAGGGTGGTGCACCCTGAACTGCTCGGGAACAGAAAGAAGCTCATGCACTCGGGACCATTCCAGACCTCAACCTAGGGTATGGTCTTCCTTGACCTAGGGTACCTCTTCATCTAGCTGTTCATGGGGTCCTTAATAATATCCATTGTAATAAACTGGGAAAGGTAAGGTGTTTTCCTGAGTTCTGTGAGCCATTATGACAAATTATTGAAACTAAAAAGGGGTCACAGCCAAGTCAGACAGAAGTGTGGGCAACCTGGGGGCCCCTTCCTTGTAATCTGCATGTGAAGTGGTGGCAGTGTGGGGTTGAGCCCTAGTCCATGGGGTCTGCACTAACTCTAGGGAATTACTATCAGAATTAATTTAATTTATAGGACACCCAGTTGATGTCCGCAGAGAATTAGAGGCTTACTTGGTGTGGAAAACCCACACATCTGGGGTCAGAAGTGTTGTGAGTAGAGAACGTACTGGGGTTTATGTCGTCAGTCCCCTAATGATGGGCTGTTTCCAGTCTTCTGCTTTTACAAAGAGCGCAGCAGTGAGCCTTTTTGTATTTTTGGCCAGTTGTGTGACCTTCTCCATTTGTGGCCTTGGGTGAGGGCCTCACCTCTCCAATCTCTGTATCTCCATCTGTAAAATGGAGATAAGCCAGTGCCCGCCTCGCTGGGTGAATATGACAAATAGAGGAACCAACACACAACGTCAGCTGTTCATTTCTGTCCATGGCTCGGAGCTTTAAGTCTCATCGGCAGTAGCAGAAACCCTGACTTAGGAAGGTGCTTTCCTGTGGTCTCCAATCAGGTTGCGGCCGTAGGTTTCAAGCTCTCTCTAAAGCTTTCATGGCTCTCATTTGCAAAGGAACTGAGAATTGCTACACATGAAGCATCAGCTATCTCTGGCTGGTGAAATTTTACAGAGAAGGAAAACTTCACCTTCACACAGAAGCCAGGCAGCTGGATTGTCCACCCCCAAAAGGGACCAGAATTGGGGTTTCCTGCTTATCCTCCCTCCCAGAGATAACACACTGCATTCTCCTCTCCTCTCTTTGGATGGGCACCCTGGGGGAGGCACACAAGCCACTCATTTCTGCGTGTCGTGGAGGAGAGGGGGTGGCTGTCTGATTCAGCAGCACCAGTGATACACCCCACACACTCTACACACACACACATACACACACACACACACAGGGCATATGGGCAAATGTGGTCCCTCTGAGGGCACACCAGCCAAATGTGATATGCCCTGTCTGCATACATGTGCTGATGGAAAGGACTAGACCGGGTCTCCAGGGAGGAGGGAAAGGCGAGGGCAGAAACAGTCCAAAGGAAACACAGCCACTGTTTGGGCACAATGGAAACAGCACCAAACTTGGGTTCTATCCACAGCTCCATCACATTTCCTAGAATTAGTGGGGAGGTTGTAGGATAAAGTGGTTAAAAAAATAGGAGGCATGTCTTACTCCCATGGTCTTACTGCTGACACACCTGGGTTCCAGTTATCAGCAGAAAAGATCAGATAAGCGAGATCTTCAGAGCTTCAGTTTCCTCATCTGTAAAATGGTCATCATCACCATAACAACAATAACAATACCTCCTTTAGATTATTGTGAGGATCAAATGAGAGGATACACATGAAGGGTTTAGCTCAGTCAGAGACACATAGTGGATGCTCAGTTAGTGGTAACTACTCTCACGATGATGGGGATAAACACGAATGCACCTGAGATGTCCAAGAAGTTGATGATTATAATAACTACTTTCCTGCAGTACTTTCGAGTTTGCATTTGTTTAGCATACTTCCTTTCTCAAGGGCATCTGATGCCTTTGGGACTCACAACAATCTCCCTCACAGGGAGTTTTATTGAGCTGATGGGAAGCGGGAATTCAGAGGGGTTGAGTGACTTACCAAGACTACCCAGCAAAGACGTAGCAGAACCAAACCTTGGATGAGGCTCCTCTGGTATTTTTGCGCTTTTTCCTTGACCCTGAAGCTCCCTAGGCCAGCAAACTCCAATAAAAATCAAGAGCCAGATTTCAGAATTTCTGGCTCTTTCAAGCTTACAGCTAATTCAATTGCTCGGGGATACCCATTTCCCTCCTTCCTCATCTGTGTGGCAGGGATTAATCACCCCCCAGAGATGAAGGAATAACAAGCCATGAGTGTTTGCTGTGCTTGAAGCATCCTGTGTGTTATCTGATTTCAATGCTAGCAGCGAATCACGTGCAATGAATACAGTGATTATCCTGCTTTTACAGAGGAGGAAGCTGGGGCTGAGAAAGGTTAAGTAATTTGCCCAAGGTGACAAAGCTCAGGGGTAAAGCCAGGATGCCAACCTAGATCAGTGTGGCCCTAAAGCTGAAGCTCTTACCCACGCTGTTACCATCTGCCTAAACTGCTCTGATGGTGGAAGTTTCTGCAAGGCCAGGAAGTCAGAGGGGCACCAAGATGGGAGCCCTTCTTGGCTGGTAGTGCCTCTCCCAGCCCTGGGAGCTCCTGGTACGGTGGGTGGATGGTCAGGATTGGCCCTAGTCAGGGTCCCAGGCACCCCCAGGGCCAGGAACATCAGAGCAAGCCGTGCTGCCACAGGTCCGGTGCTGCCCCTGTCTCTGTCCAGCAGGCAGGAAGGACCAGGGAACAGGAACACTTACCTAGGGAGGGACTTCTGCTGCCCTTTTGTGTGCTCCCCAGGGCCTCTTGTTTCCAGGTCCCCTGGGCCTCAGGCAGCAGCAGAAAACTCCTTCCTCCTCTCCCCGGCTGTAGCCCCATTGAAGCTTCTTCCGTGCTTGGTGTCCATCATCTGAGGGCATTGACTTCGGGGATGCAAATGAAGAGGCTGCCTGTCAGAGGAAGACAGTCTCTCCCCACCAACCTGTGGTTGGACCACAGATACGACCCGAGAATTCTCAGTGACCCTGCTGTGGCTGGCTTAGCACGAGCCAGGCAGGAGGCCCCAGCACAGCCTGGGAAAGGTAGGCGAGCGAATTTCAGGAAGGTACTGGAGCGAGAAGGGCCTCCCTCACCCTTCACCCAGGCCCTGGAAGGCAGGAGCACCCTAGTGGCCTGGAGGGGAGCAGAGGGGGCCAGCTGAGGAGTCTGTTAGCCCCACTCGCACTCTGCCCCTCTGGCTGCACAGGCCCAGCCAGGAGCCCTGGTGGGGCCCAGGGAAGACCATCTGAGCTGCAGGCTGCAGGCTCAGTCCATCCCTGTGTCCCTGAGGCAGGACCTGGGAGCTTCAGGAAGAAGGAAGAGGCAGATGCGGCAGCCAAGGACGAGGAGCCCCAGGCACACGGTGGAGGGTGGGGAGGCTCTGCCTGGCACTAGGGGGATGCTGCGTGTAAGGGAGGAAGCTTGGGCCAGCCGCCTCCAGGCCTGAGCAGGGCACCTTGCCACTGAAGGAGACAAGCTCGGGCAGAGCAGGCTCCAGTTGGCTGTCCCTGGGGCCGTGGAGACACAAGGCAGTCAGGCCTGTGTGCCCAGAGGGCAGAAGGAGCTTGTATCTGCCCTCCTGTGGGTTTGCTATCTGCCCCTGGACTTGACCACCACCCCAGGAATGGAGGAGGAGAGGTCCCAGCACTGAGCCTCAAGTTTCCAAATCCTGACCAATCCTGTCCCAGGCCCGAAATAGTCTCCACTTGAATGTGCATGATGCCTATGCCCCAGTCACCAGAATCTCTGCCTTCCTGGTGGAGGTCTGCCAAGGCCCCAGTGTCAGGACTTGTGGAGAGGTCTGGCTTCCTCACTCCTTGGATGCCCTCCTCTTGCCCACAGCTCCAAAGGCCAGTCAGGGTGCCTGGCTCTGGACAAGCACCTCCCAGGGTGCCCGGCAAGCATCCCCCATCCCCGAGGTTCTCCCACGGCCCCCCTCTGAGCAGAGTGAAGGGGAAACGGATGTTAATTTGCTTGTCTTTGCTAATTTGAAAAGGAGCATAAACAGCCGAGCTCAGTTGCACGGCTCTGCCGAGGCTGTAGTTTGGGTCCAATTATGTGCTATTAGTGCATTTGCTCTTTGTTCCCATGGCGTATTAATTGCAGATCGGGCATTGTGGCAATTAACACAATTACAGGCGCTCTCTGTCTTCCGGCAGGCCACAATCCACGTGCTTTTGGCCAAGGAGTTGGGCTGGTGGGATGGAGGCTGAGTCCCACTCGGGAGAATGCCCACAGTTATGGGTTGGGCTGTGTCTCCCCAAAATTTGTATGTTGAAGTCTTAACCACTCAGTACCTCAGAATGTGACCTTCTGTGGAGATAGGGTCTCTGTAGAAGTAACCAAGTTAAAATGAGGTCATGGGAGTGGGCCCTAATCCAATAGGTCAGCTGTCCTCATCAAAAGGGGAAATTTAGGGGGCAGGGTATAGCTCAGTGGTAGAGCAATGCTTAGCATACATGAGGTCCTGGGTTCAATTCCCGGCACCTCCATTAAGAAATAAATAAAAACCGATTGATTTTTGTTATTTATAGAAATGCAAAAGAATTTTGCTTTGAATCCAGCAAAAATAAAATAGAAACCTAGTTACCTCCCTCCCCCCACCAAAAAAAGACCAAACAACAAAAAAAAAGAATTTTAAAAAATGGACAAAATCAATAAGACAGCTCAAAAAAAATGTTTTTTAAGGGGGAAATTTAGGCACAAAGAGGGAGGACATGGAAGAAGATGGCCAAGGAGAGAGACCTGGAGCTGATTTCTCTTTCATAGCCCTCAGGAGGAACAACCCTGCCAACACCTTGACCTTGGACTTCTAGCCTCCAGAGCTGGGAGAAAATGAATTTCCCTGAAGTCACTTAATGGTGTTTGTTAACGCAGCCTGAGCAAACTCATAGACCCATCTCTGTCCCAGGCAGAGTCCCCCGTAGGGGACAGGGAACTCTCAGGGAAGGGGACACCAGTGATGCTGTCTGTTCAGAAGTCTCGAGAAAGGATCAGCAGCGATATCCAGCACCTCACTCCCATCGGGCACCAGTTCCCATTACTGTCGCCTCTGTTCTCCTGGTCCCTGAGCCTTCATTCCCCACAGCACTGCTGTCAGAGTTCCTCCTTCCCTCTGTACCCACCTCTAACTAGCCAGCTGGCTGGCCAGTGCTGGATGTATCACTTCCTTTCCCTTTCTCATCGCCTAATCTTGATGACAGAGGGTTACGTACCTTGTAAGGTAAACAGGGTATGTGTTATTTTCCAGGTTAAACCAGGAAATGATCAGGTTTCTGCACAATGCTTTCAGTTTCACAAGGTACTTATCAAAGACCTGTTTCCATTCCAAACTTACGACAACCCTGGGGGGTGGGTGTTGGTATCATCGTTCATTTCACAGGTGGGGAAACTGGGGCTTGGAGAAGTCACACACAACCCATAAGCAGCAGGGCTCAGACCTTAAGAGTTGGGTGGTCAAACAGATGAGGAGAAAAGCTAAATGAAAAGATCGTCTTTATTGCAGGACTCCTCAGAACCTTTAGGATAATATACTGCCACCCTGCAAAAGCCTGTGGATAGTATGCAGCCTTTTCTAGCCTTCTTTTACTTTTGTGGGACACCTGCCACTCTAGGCAGGGCTACATGACACCACAGTGCTGCTCTAGGCTGGTAAAACCAGTTCTGTATGGGGAAGAGGAAAACTGATCGCAATGAGTGTGTCCACTTTCTGCCCCTTGTGGCAGGCTGGTTGAGCACCAGGGTTGATATCACTGTAAGATTTCTCGCCCCCTGGGGTTCAGTCAGCACCAGAGCCCAGGGATGAATGGCGTTCCCGATGACACACCATCACTGAGGTGTGTGAGACACCATTGCTGTCCTGCATGTGGTCCTGGTGGTGGTGACATTCTCAATAGCCTGTCCCACCCTGGTCACAGGAAAGGGAGATGGCTAAATCCCCAGTAATTGTGATTGGTCCAAAATGTGGCACATGACCCAAGCAGGGCCAATCAGAAACTGCCCTGGGATTGTTTGGGGCACTGAGGCTGCAGGAGGAGAAGTTCAGTCTGAAAGGAAATGATGAGACCAAAACCAACATCAAGCAGAAACAAGCAGAGCTGGACCTAGAAGAAGAGAATCCCCTCAGAAACACCGAGCCTCCAGTTCCAGGCCCGGAGGCCCTGGCTCCTGCCGCAGTTGCCTTCATCCTGTGAGCTACACCCAGAGCCTCCCCAGCCATGGCAGCCCGTTGGAGCTGCGTTTCTGCTGCCTGCAATCAAAATGTCCTGACCACTGCCAGTCCCTGGACCCTTTCAGGACCCTGAAATTGCTTCAGCAGCCAAGACAGGCCCACCAGGGCCGTGGGTGTGGGGTGCCACACGGGTACCTGGGCCCAGCCCCCCTGAAACGTGCCCTGAGGCCACAGCCAGAAAAACAGACAATTCTCTCCTCTCTGTAGGTCCCAGATTTCCTTGTCTTAGTTCAGAAAACAGGCTCACTGTACCTGTCGGTGACAGAGGCCTCAGCAGAGGATCCATTTCAAGGTCAAGGTTATTCATTCATTTAACAAAATTTTATGGAGAGCCTACGCTATGTCAGGTGCCAGGGACCCAGCATCGCAGAAGCCAGACAAGTTTCCTGCCGCTGCGAGCTTACCTTCTGGTGGGAGGAGTCAGAGATACACAAGCAAGGAAGGAAATTCATAAATAAAGTTATTTCAGATAAAGAAAATCAACAGAAAAAAGGGACAGAACACTTCAGAGAGTGGGAAGCAAAATAGGATGGTCAGTGAAGCCTCTCTGAGGTCTGAATGTTTGGGGTCCCCTCAAATCCATATGTTGCTGTCCTAACCCCAGTGCACCGGTGTAGGGGGTGGGGCCTTTGGGAGGTGATGAGGTTGTGAAGGCCAGCCCTCATGGATAGAATTAGTGCTCTTATAAAGAGAGCCCGCAGAACTCCCTCGCCCCTCCCACCACCTCAGAACACACGCAGTGAGAAGCTGGCGTCTGTGTCCCAGAAAAGGGCTCTCACCAGAGCCTGAGCATGCTGGCGCCCTGATCTTGGACTTCCAGCCTCCAGAACTGTAAGAAATAAACTTCTGTTGTTTATATGCCACCCAGTCTGTGCTATTTTGTTATAGCAGCCTGAGCAGACGGAGACAGGGGGTGACATTTGAGCTGACATCTGAAAATGGAGGATTCAGCCATGTGGAAGAGAACTGCCAGCAGAAGGAGGAACCAGCACATGGCCCTGAGGTGCGGGCAGGCTGCTCAGCGTGTCTGAGAGGGACCAAAGGAGGCCGGGGGCCAAGTGCGGAGGGCGGGGGAGAGAGGTCAGAGGCTAGCCAGAGACAGGTCCCCGAGGCCTGGGGCTGCCCATGAGGGAGGGGAGATTTTTACCCTGAGTGCGAAGAGCAGCCACTGCATTGCAGGGTCCAGGGTGGGAATGTGGGCAGCCTTGCTTGTGTTTTCTCAGGTCCCAGAAAAGCAAGCAGCTCCCAAACACTTTCAGGGAAGCCCTCGGGCCGGGAGCAGAACAGCAGTCCCTGAAACAGCAAGTGTCAGAAAGCCACGCGGCATCAGAGGCTTGAGTTGACTCTTGCGACCTAGTGGTCAGGAGAGGCCAGGTGACGCTGCAGAAATGAACAGGCCCAGGATTCTCAGGGCACAAGACAACAACACGCTTCCCCCCTCCCTGGTGGACTGGCGGGGGCTCTGCCAGGACCCGAGCCAGCCAGCCAGCCGCCTCTGGAAGATTACCGAACGGCTCTTAGAGCTTCCGCCCAAAATGGCCCAGCACTTCTGCCCACATTTCATTGGCCAAAGCAAGTCAGGGCCACACTTAACTGGAAAGAGGGGGAGAGGGGTTCACAGTCCTTCCACAGGCCTGGCAGGTAGAGAGCTTGGGAGTGTTTGGGGAGCAGCACTGATGACTCCCTGTTTTACAGACGGGAAGCTGAGGCTCAGACCCATGGGGTGGAATCCCCAAGGTTAGTGGTGGGTGGGCTGTAGTCCAGGGCTCTCTCTGCCGTGCCCCACCCCCTCCCCACCTGCCCCAGCCTCCTCTTCTGCCTAACGACCTTTAAGAGCTTAATCTCATAAGCTTCTCGTGCCTTCCACAAACAAGCACGAGCTCGTCCTCCCAATGTCTCAGAGGAGGGACAGGGTTCTAGGACACCCCCCTCCCCCTTCTTCTCCCCCAGGACGAATGTTTGGGCCCTGAAGAGATCACACAGCCCGGACAGGGTGGGGGGTGGCCAGAGCAGGCCCAAGCTGGTGCTGGCAGCTGTGCATCCAGCCGCAGTGGCGGGGTCCTCCGGGCTGGGCCAGGTGGGGTGCTGCTGGCTCTCTCGCAACCAGCAGGCTCCAGCCTGAACTGCCAGGCTTGCCCCAGCACATCACCCCTGAGCGCCTTCTCCCTTGGAAGCAGTTACCTGGGCTCCTCCGGTTGCTCTCTCACCATCTGGCTGCTGGAGAGGAGCCAGGGACCCGCAGTCCTGGTGCCCTGAACCCTGCCATGAGCGGCAAGGAGAAGGACAGCCCCACGGGCAAGGGCAGGACCTCCAAGAGACCCTCCTAACCCCTTGGGCTCCCGCAACAAGCCTGGATCCTTCAGCTCCAATTCGCTTCCTCCGTGACGAGGGTTTTGCTCCCCCTCATAAGATGCCACACTGTTGGCTGCTTCCAAATCCATCTGTCCCAGCAGCCACCGCCACCACAGGGTGGGGCTGGGTCCCACTCATGGCTGCCTTCCAGCCTGCACATAGTAGGTCCTCAGCCAGTGTTTCCTGACTGGCTGAAAGCCTGGCAGGGGTCCAATTTCGAGGAGGAGGGCTAACTCTCCGGAAGTGTGGAGGAGTTCCAGGGGCCAGCCAGGTGACTCAGGGGTCACCTCTGAGGCAGGCCACCTGAGCTCGAGGACCTGCAAGAGCCACCGAGGAAGGTTTGGGATAGAAACCTTGAGGGCCAGGGTCCAGGCTGCCCCCACCGGGTATGGCCTCCCAGCAGCCTCAGTTTTGGATGGGGTATGGGGGTGACTCAGCCAGAGAAGAGTCCACAGACTACCCTTCTCTGGGATGCTGGACCACTCCCAGGACAAATTCCCAAAGGGGCAAGCTGGCAGGAGCAGTCTGGCTGAGAAGGGGGTGGGGGGGCAGGGGCAGCCAGCTCCCCGCCCTGCAATCCAGGCTGGCCCTAGGCCTCCTCTGGGCTGGAGTTTGGGGGACACAGTGTTTCTGAGGAAGCACAGTGGCAGCTACATCATAGGCCTGGCCAGAAGGGGCCAGCCCAGCAGGAGGGTCTGTGGGAGCCGCCGAGGGTGAGGCTGGCCCCACCCGGACCAGTCAGTCTGTCCTCCCCTTTCATCCAGGCCCCTTCCCCATGCACAACCTGGCTCCCTCCACCAGGCCTGGGCCTGGGCTGTGCTGGCGCTGCTCCCTAGGGTGGTCGGTGTTTTTCTTTTGAACAAGGACACAGGAGGATGTGCAGCCTCTGGTAAACAAAGGGCTATTTTTACCACCTCATTGTTTCCTCTCTCAGCCTCCTGGCTCCCCAGCCAAGGTACACCTGAGTCCTCCCTCCTCGCATGCTGCCATGTGCCAGTGGCTCAGCCACCACCTCTCCCTCAGGCCGGCCACCTCGCGGCAGGCCAGGCTGCAGGGTGAGGAGAGGCGGCCGCCCGGGCTGCGGTTGGTGGCTGTGAGGCCGGGGAAGTGCACCGAGGACTCCAGAGCCCGGCCTGGGGGACCCATCCCCCCGCAGGCACCTCTGCCGCAGCCCACCCAGACCCCACGGCCTGATCAGAAGAGCCCCCGTGAGACAGGCAGCAGCCCCCTCCCACCTGAGGGGAGGGCAAAGGTTGGGGGCCGCCTTCCTCAGCCCCAGAGCTTGAGTTGCTGATGCATGGAGACAAAAAAAGGCAGACCAGACCTTACACCAGTGTTGCTGTTCTGAAATTCTCTCTAGCCAACACACCCTACTGCCTGACCTGGGTCCCGCATCTGGCTGACTGCTCCCACGGGCACCGCGTCCTGGGAAGGCCGCGCTGGTGTTCACACACTGAATGCAGACGAGGACCCACAGGGCAGGTACCAGTATTATCCCCACGTTCTGGGTTTGAAGCCGGATCTGTGCAGGCCCTGAGTCTAGAGTCTGGGAGGGCCTCCCCTGACAGCGACCACCCTGGAGCCCCACAGGAGCTTTGTTTCAGTCCATGGCTCTGGTGGGGGGACCCTCGGACCCTGGGGGGCTGGGATCTGTGACCAGGGAGGGCGGAGGAAGGGGGAGGGGGGTGCTGGGCATTCTGAGCGAGTGGTTCCATCCTCCTCCTCCTGTTTGCTCTGAAGCAGAGCTGGCTGCAGTGGGAAGGAGCCTCTGGCTGTGATGGGTTTTTTTTAACCACTTGATCATGATCAAGGATTTAATTTTATCCTCTTCCCTGGCTGGCTCTGATTCTATTTGGAGTTTAAGCATGAGCTCGTGAGCAGGAGGGTCCTTGGAACTCTTGCAGAGCCTCCCACCACCAGGCTCTGCGAGGCCCCTATCCAGCCTTGACAAGGTCCATCAGCTCTGCAGGTCTTGGAAGGCTGAGGGACTTCGCTCCAATTATTGCTCTTTCTCTGCGCAAAGCTGCTTAGCAGAGGGAGAGGCCTGGGGCGGGGGCCCAGGAGCAGGAGGCAGCTCTGGCCTCAACAAGGGATGTCTCAGCTTTTTCATCCTCTTTTAAAGGATGTTTAACAAGCACCTGATTGGGCCTGAGGCTTGTTCCCCCACGCACAGCAGGAGCTGCAGACAGGGCCTTGCTCTGCAGGACTTGTGAGTGGGGAGGACGGGGGTGGGGGACACCGTCATGGTGACTTAATGGCGACCATATGTGCTGCCAGCCCACACTGTGGGCAGGTCAGTGGGCTAAGCTTGTCATATGCATTATCCCATTAATTCTCAGCAACAGCCTTATAGGGTAGATGCTCTAGGTTTCTTCTGTTTTTCCAATGGTGGGAAATTTGCCCCAAGTCACACAGCTGCTGAGGGGCAGATCCAGACTTCAGTTTCAGCAGGTGGCTTCCAGAGTCCTTGCTCAGAATCCTAATGTCTCCCCAGCCACCAAAGACATAAAGACATGAAGACTTGCACGGTGGGAATAGACAGCATAAAATGAGGTCAGGGGAGAATTATGTTTGTCCAGGGCTTTACTGGGTTCAAATTCACATAGAATTTGTTAAAGGTACAGATGTTGATATTATCCCATTTTATAGATGAGAAAATTGAGGCTGAGACCTATCCAAAGGTACAGAGGTCATAGGAGGCAGGCAGAGCTCCAGACCCAGCCTGCTGTCCCCACATCCAGAACACTTCCACTGGCCTTGCAGGAGCAGGTGAGCTTCAAGGTCAGATGGACTGGCTGGGAGCTGTGAACGGGAAGAGCTAACGGTAAAGTGGAAAAGAAACGTGTTCTAGAGAAACCAGCTTAGGCTGGAGAACTGCCAGGTCTGCATGAGGAGGCATCAGAGTGGGTGAAAGGTGAGGAGCAGGAGTCAGAAAGGGGCGGCTCGGAGGCTGCCGGGGCTCCTTGGGTTGTGGGAGATCAGCTTCTTTCCCAGGCTGGGAGGACAGCAGTTTCATCCCAGAGATGAGGGCTGGACCGAGGACCCAGCTGTTGGGTTAACCCGCCTGACAAACAGTTGTTAACAACCTACCATAGTCAGACAGCCGGGGTTAGGGTTGGGGGCTTGGAGACCAGGGGCAAACACCAGACTGGCCCTGGGGTCACAGAGCTGGCAGGTGGGGAGAAGGTACTGGGTGACCCAGCGACATGGGATTTACCCCCACCCCTACCTGCCCCTCGTGTCAAAGTTGGAAATAGTGCCTCTAAGCACAGAGTCTGGGGTCAGACATCGTGGGTCCAAGTTCTGGCTGTACTATGCTTTAGCAAACTATGTCACCCCCGTTCCCTCATCTATAAAATCAAGATAACGAACCTCATACATGACCGGAGGTGGTGTACACAAAGCGCTACGCATCTGCACCCGAGTAGCACCCAACATACATTCACTGTGTTATTAAGCCTGGGATATGGGAGACACCTGCATAAAAAAGGTGTTTGCAAAAACCCACGCCTTCCACGACCAAGGCCAAGGGCCCAGAGGCGGGAACTCTCAGAGGATCTGGGGCTGCGCGGTGGGGCGGGGCTCCCACAGGTGTGCCAACAGGGCTGCCATCTGTCACACACTCTCCTCCATGCCTGGGGGGCTCGGGAGGAGGCCCAGACAGGGCGGGGTGGGCAGGGTGGGGCTCAGCTCCTCTGACTTCCCTGCCCCTCAGAAACCACCTGTGAGGGGCAGTTCCAAGCGAAGGTAAGGCACTGGCTGAGATTCAAAAGGCATTTTACTGCCCCTTGTCCTTTGAAGAGGCCTTTCTTTAAATTAGGACTGGCAGTCATGGTGCCCCAAGCCCCCACATCTACCAGACACCAGCTGTTGCCCCAGAAGAGAAAGTTGCTTCATTGGATGGAGAAATGTTTTCTAAACATGGCCTCAGGTTAGTCTAAGCCTATTTCATCCTCTAGGAAAGGAGAGGGTGGCCATGAACGAGAGAGAGAGAGAGGCTGTGCAGGCAGGGCAGGTGGGTGATGGTGGGGCCCCCGGGGCCCACAGAGCTCCCCTGCTCCAGAAGAGCCCCACCACTGAACCAGGAGCCGTGGAGGGATCGTCTTCCCTGCTACAAAGGGCCCCGTTCAAGCCTGGAGCAGCCTGGGTTCTCACAGGTGCTATTCACCTGGGGGGGCCAGGGAGAAGAAGCGCTTCATTCATCCTCAACCACCCTTCCCCCAGGGCTGGGAAACACCAACAAAAGGCAGGATGCCCGGCCTCCCTTCTCAGCCCATCTTAGGCGTCACCAGGCTCCCAGGTGTCCCTGGCCTCAGCAGTCCCAGTCCCGCTGTTGGGATCTTTACTGGCCACGTGCACCTGCACCTGGGAAGGTGGACCCGGAAGTTTGCCTGCCGAGTGGGCTGAGACCCTGAAAGGCCCAGTCCTTCCCCCAGTGCTTTCCCTTCACCTGCTGAAGTGTCCCAACTCATCTTTCTTGCGTAGCCTGATTCCCACCAGGGTCAGACAGCTCTGGGAGGCTCCTCCCTCCCTGCTCCAGTTCCAGGCTCTCTGCAGTGGGGCTGGGCAGGTGGGACCAGGGCCAGCCAACCCCTCCCTCTGCACAGCGGCCCAGCTAAGAAGAGCCGATTAAGTCCAAGGTTAACTAACTACTGACAGTGCCACTCAGAGCGCAGGTGGGGGGTGGGGAGAGTCTACACATAATTTACCCAATGGGAACCTCTTGATAGGTGTCTCCATGTAATTTTTGGCTAACATAACTGTCTTTTTTTGTCTTTCTCTCAATAACTATAAACTCCTTCCTGGAAAAGGAAGTTACAGAGAAGGGCAGAGCAACTCAGTCTAAGGCTGAACATAAATTACCTGTAGGTAGAATGGGCTATCGTGTGAGGTAGTGAGTTCCCCAGTGCCAGAGGTATACAAGCAAAGGCTGGACAAGCCTTTTTCAGATGTCTCAGAGGGGACTCACATCTGGCTACTAGGGCTGTTAGACAACCTCCAACATCTCTTCCAACACCAAGATTTAATGACGTCAGTTGTGCCATCAGCCCCCATATTCAATAAACCTCATAGCGCTGAGCACCCAGTGAAACTCTTTGAAAAGGAAACAGACATGGTGAGTCCATGTAAGCAGAAAAAAAGAAGATCTAAAATGGGATGACGAAGGGCGGAAATGAAAAATTCTAGAAAATGCTTCCAAGGCAAAAATTCCTAAAGCAGAAATGATTTCAGCTTCCAAACTTGAATATACAGCTGAACACCAATAAATCTTTCATTTCTAGGATGATGGAAGGGACCAATACTCTGTTTAGACTTTTGTTTCAAGCATTCTATGACCACTACCGTCACACAGGATGTTGGGGAGTCTAGGGTGCCCAGGGTGCTCAGGGTCTGCTCAAGAGCATGGGGGGGGGGGTCACCTCTGAAGACTGCTGGTTTCAGCCCAACCTAGGATGATATTTGGGACCTCCAGGTCAAAAGAGGGGCTCACCATTCCTACAGACATGTCAGCTGGGCTGGGTAGATCTGGAAGCTCTTCCAAACCCTGAGCTCCACTCCACATCATAGACAATTCAACTAGCCAACACGGCGTTTTCACCTATCCTTGGGAAGCCTCCTTGGGGAGGGCGGGTCCCAGCAGCAGAGTCCACATGATGTGGGGAAAACAGTCAGTGCACCCAGCTCTGTGCGAGTAACTCAGCTCACATGCCAAACTATTAAAAATTTTTATTGTTTTTTTTCTCCAACAGATATATTTTTAGTTGAAATATGAAGCCACAGCAACATTTTCACTTTCCTTCTTCAGAAGATGAGACAGATCAGGGCCACCACAGTTACAAGAGGGAGGCCCATGACCTTGGCAAGGACAGGCTGGGGCAGGAACACACCATCAGCCGGGACACGGACCCTTTATGAGAGCTACAGGTACAAGGAGAGGGAGCAGCCGGCCACACCGGCACTGACGTCTGTTAACAGATATACCACATGGGGCCGGGGCAGAGACTGAAAAACACTCGCGTTTCCCCAGGGGCTCAGCTGGAGCTGCAGGCCACTGAGCTGGGAGTGTGCATGTGCGAGTCTGAGTTTGTGTACTTATACACGCGTGTGCACGTGCCCTGCCCCTGAGAGGAAGATGATCTCAGGCCCCTGCTGGGGTCCCCCACAGCCTCTTCAGGTTAACGATCAGCCAACTGATGTGGCCAATATGTGGAGGACATGAGTGTCTAGGTTGTGACACTCTGGTTCTCCTCTGGGCAAGGCTCAGAGGAAGCTCAGAGTACAACGACCACTCACCGTGGAGCCTTCCAGGGCTTGGGCCTAGGGCACGCTGGCGTTCACTCCTATGCTCCACGACAGCCCCAAGCCCTGAGAAGGGGGAGATTTGACTCTTGAGAATTTTCTCCTGGCTCTGGGTACCTGGGGCAGGAAGGAGGCCTCAGGCATTTACTGTCTCCCTGAGGTCCACAGCTTCCTCCAACTCCACACCCAGATTCTGTTCCCCTGAGAGATGCAGGAAGCAGGGCAGGCTGCCTCCAGGGGAGGAAGGAGGCTAGGTGGGAGGACTTGGGGTTCCTGCAGCCCTTCAAAGACCACTTCCCTGCAATGTGTTTTGGGGGGCCTGGGTTGAGGGCCAGCCTGGTGGGATCTGTTCAGTGAAGGATCAGCTAGCTGTCCCAGTGGGCACTTCATAAATAATGCCTGTCACTTCCAGGCAGCTGTGGAGAGAGACCCATCTGAGGGCAGTCTGGTCAGGACCCACTGCTCCAGCAGCAGACACCTCCAGAGGAGGCTGGGGGAGGTTGGGGAGGAAGGGGGTGTTTGGAACCAGAGGCCTCCTGGGCCTGGTGAGCCAAGCTGAAGCCTCTGCGTGGGTTCTAGGCTCCCAGGCAGAGACCTCTGCCATGTTTTGGGGTCTCACAGCTGGGAGCAGCTCCTTCCCTTTACAGGCGGAGCCCCCAGATGAGGCCTCAGGAAGTAGCCTATGGAGGGAATGGCTGAAAGGATAGAGCCACCCAGCGCCTACTCGTCTGCTCAGCACAGGCAGGCTGGGGGAGCTGGACGGATGGCGTGTGAGCGATTCCATTCTCACCAAGGGAAGCTGGATGCTTGCCAACTCATGGAAGTGATGCACATAAATCCTGGCCAATGGTCACCTCTAAGCTCTGGGCTGCTAGATCAGTACAACACAGACTTCCTCGGGGGCCCTGTTTTCCATCTGCGGATCTTGCTTGGGGGTCCTCGTGGTCCCCATGCTGGTGGAGCCGGGCATGGTCATTAAAGCAAATGCATTTTCCAGGTGAACCCTGGGGCTGGAGAGGGCCTGCAGGCAGCAGAGGGGGAGCCCATGACAACGGGAGTCATGGGTGAGCCAATGGGAAACCAAACACACATACCGAAGGCCAATCGAATGCAAACACAAACAAAACACGTGAAAGCAGCAGTAAGCTCTTTGTGTAATAAATATTGCAAAGCGCACTTGGTTTCTTTTTTCTTTCTTTTTTTCAAGTCAAATATAACAACCAACGTCCCAAACCCTGTTTTCGACATTCAAAAGGGAGAAGCTGTTGCTGATCAGCAGGACACCTGCAGCCAATCAAAGAAAAAAAATCGTTTCCCATTAGCCTGCCAATCAAGATCCTTTTCCAGTTTAAGCAGCCAATCGGACCTCTTCACATTCCTAAAAAGTGACCTAAATAAAGCACCAGAGCTCGGAGAGCTTCCTGGGAAGCCATACACCGAGGCGCAAATTTTTTTAAAAAATAAGAGTCAGAAATAAAAATAAAAAGGTTTCCGTTGGTCAAGATTTAAAAATAAAAAGGTTTCTTCCCGCAGCCAATCATGAGTCCGTCCCTTCAAGCCAATCGTAACTGCACCACTGGTGTCTCCCTCGATGATGCTGAGTGGCCGTGAGGCGGGACGGGAAGGGGTGGGGTGGTGGGTGGGGGGTAGGGAAGATGACCTCTGCCACTCAGCCGGTGAGGTCCACACAGATCTCTTGGCCCTTGCCAGCTTCCAGAGTGTTCCAAGGGGTTCACAGCTACTGCCTCCGGTCCTCCGTCTCCGACCTGGAAAATGCCATCACCACATCCTCTGCACCTGCAGACCAGGGGAAAAGAACTGCTGCTGGAGGGCCGCGGATACTGGGCTGCCATCTGGGATGAGGCAAGGAGGCTGCGGCACCCGGGGACAGTCCCCTGGAGCGGGGTGCCTTCTGAGAACAAGGTGCTTCCGGGGAAGCCCACCTGCCCTCGGGGCCTCCCCGACAGCCTGACCAGGGCGCGCCAGCAACCTTGCTGGAGGGCTCAGGGCTGTGGGCTGCAGGGGTGCAGCTCAGAGGCTTCTCAAGGCTACAGAGTGAAGAGGTGGGCATGACAGGAACCTAGGCTGCTGTCCTGGAGCAGGGCTCTGCTTGTGACGCTTGCTCCAACGTCACCAAAGCTGGGGCCCTTGAGAACTTCCCTCTTCCTTTTTAAGACTCTTGTTTTGATCTTGTTCATTGTGATTTCTAATATTCATCCCTTTTTGCCCAAACCTAACACCTGCTCAAAGGAGCGTGGCCAGGCCCATCCCCAGCCTGCTGCAGGGCCGGCTCCTATGCAGACGGATAACGGCTGTAATCTTTTCATTGTTATTTTTAATGGTGGACTTGAGGATTACAGTCCAGGCACTCATGAAATCACTTCCTTTGTCTTGTTTTCCATAAGACAGGCTCTGACCTGCAGCCAGAAAAGGCAGGAAGGAGGAGGGAGAGAGCTTGAGATGCTGACCTGCCTCCTCGACCCGAAGCTGCTGGGGAAGGAAGGACTGAGTGGCAGACCCTGCAGGGCAGGTGAGGTGACCAGCAGGTCCCACCCCGCCTCCCGGGCCCGCGCCCTGCCTGGCTTCTGCCGCTTTCCCCCCTTTTTCTAAATTTAGGCCGGTTCTTGGTTGCTTCCTGAACGTTAAATAACAGTCGGCTGCAGTGCCTTTCAGACATACTTCTCTCCTGTTCCGCTGGAGGAATTCTCCCCGGGAGGGAAGGGTGGGAACAGCAGGCACGGGAAAGGCCACCAAGGGGTGGGCGGTGAGGGGGCATGCAGTGGAGCTGCTGGCATGTGAGACGGAGTCAGGGAGTGGTCGGATTCCACCCCCTACCCTGGGCCCGGTGTTGGCCATCTCTGTCCCCACCCCAGGGCATCTCCCCTTCCCACTGGCAGCCTCCTACTGATCTCCTTCCTGGCTGCCCTGCCACGTGGAGGCGCGGAGGAGGCACCCGGCCGTGGGCGCTGCAGGAGGAGGGCCCGTCCACAAGGATGTAACACTACAGACACGTGCCTTCAGTTTGGCACCAGAGCACCAAGGTGCTGCCAAGGAAGCTAACCCTGCTGCATGCACCCCCCTGCCCTGATGGCATTCTGCTGTTACTAACACAACCTCTATTCCTGAAAAGGGGAATAAACTTCTAGAAAGGAGCTCAACTTGTCTGATTTCTTGGGATGGGGTTCCTTTGCTTGGGAATCCCTACAAATCCTTCCCCTGCCTTCTCAGGAACATTCTGTTCTCGCCTCAGTCCTCAGTCCTCGGACCACGCAATATCACTGCAGGCAGAATTTTCCTAGCAACCACAGGATCCAAGATTACATCATACCCTGCATGGCAGCTGAGCTGGTTACCTAACAGATGCCGGCTTCTCCCAAGTGCCGCCTCTCCAGCTCGCTTATCAGGAAAGGGCTGGAAGGAGACCGTGAAAGGTGAGTTGTCAGCAAAAATGCAATGAACAGTGGCAGCCCACTCGCTTCCTTCCTTGCCTGCCTCATGGGCTTTCTCACAGGGACCTGGGGCCTCTGTACTGAGCTGCAGGCACAAAAGTAGCACTGGCTGCCCTAGGAGGGAACAGTGAGTCTGCAGAGGGAACGGCCCACTGGCTCCTTGGAGGAGCCCAGACCCAAGGGCTGCCCAGTGTGTGTACCTGGGCGACACTGAGAGGTGGAGAAAGAAGTCTCCTCAAGGTCGTGCAGTGACTGCAATGACTATTTAACAAGACACCTGAGGCAGTGCCACACTGCCAGCTGGTCGCCCCATCCCCAGCTGGGGTGGGGAAGGCTGGGAATCCACGGCTCCCATTTACAGAGCCTCCCATTCAGCTGCTGGAGCCGGGTGCAGACAGGAACCACAGAGCTGCTGCCCATTCGTGCTCTGTTGTTCTTACAGGACGTGCTGTTTTCCAGGCCTCACCATCAAGGATCTGTGTTCCTTTGGGGCCGAAGAGGGGACAGGCCCTTCCTGACCTGTCCTTATCACTGGTTGGCTGGGAACTTGTCTTTCAACAAGGGCCTGCCTGTGCGACCTCGAGGTGAGGCTGCTGCCCCTCCCGCTCCTCTTCTCCATGGAATTTGGGCCACTTACCTAATGGGGAGGGCAACCTGTTCAGGTACTTATGATCCAGCCTCTTAGAGCTTCAGAGTACTTATGATCCAGCCTCTTAGAGCTTCAGAGCCAGGAGGGATCTCCAAGGTTGACCCTCATGGTCCCTCCTTCTCCTTTAAACACCAGTATATGGTGGCTTCCTTGGACACTCTCACTGTCCTGGAAACATGGGGCTCGCAATGGGAAGATGCTGCAGAGAAGTCAGTGGGCCTAGCCCACCGCCTCCGGGCTGTCAGCCAGGCTTACTGCCCCCTTTTACGCATGAGACTGGTCCACACCATTGGTACCTCTGCTGACACTGTCTGGAAATGGGCTCAGAGCTTCTGCTTGTCCTTCCCCCCTGGATGCGGAGAGCACAGGAGGTGGGGAAGAAGCCGATTAGTCTCTCCTCTTCCACACTCTCTGACCCGTTAAAAGATAAAGAAAGCCAAAACCAGACAGAGGCATCACAAGCAAAGAGAACTACAGACCAGTGTCTTATGAATACAGACATTCATGACACCTATGATATGCAAAAATGCTCACAACTACTAGCAAACTGAATACAGCAACATAAAAAAGGATTATACACTTAGACACAGTGACATTTATCCCAGGAATGCAAAGTTGGTTTAATATCCCAAAATCAATTAATGTAACATCCTATCAATAGGAAAAAGGACCAAAAAAATCATATAATCATCTGAATAGACACAGAAAACACATCTGACAAAATTCAATACTCGCTTATGATAAAACACCCAGCACGCTAGGAATAAAAGGGAACTTTCTCAATCTGATAAAGGGCATTTAATAGAAACTCACAGATACCATCATCCTCACTGGTGAAAGACTGAAAGCTCTCCCTGCTTCAAGATTAGAGCCAAGAAAACAATGTCCACTCTCACCATTTCTATTCAATATTGTGTTGAAGATTCTATCCAGGGCAATTTGGCAAGAAAGAGACAAAAGGCATCCAAATTGGAAATGAAGAAGTAAAACTCTGTTTGTAGATGATGTGGACCTTATGTAAAGAAAATCCTAAGAAACCCATTAAAAAACTATTAGTCCTAATAAATAACTTAAAGTTGCAGGGTATAAGATCAATATACAAAAATCATTTGTATTTCTATACACTAGCAATCAATGACCTGAAAGTGAAATTAAGAAAACAATTTCATTTACAGTAGCATCAAAAATAATAAAATACTTAGGAATAAATTTAACAAACCAAGTGTGAAATTTGTGCTCTAAAAAATATAAAACATCATTGTTCAAAACATCACTGAATGAGATTCAACACAATTTCTATCAAAATCCCAGCAGCCTTTTTTGCAGAAATTGACAAGCTGCTCCTAAAATTCATTTGGAAACACAAAGGATCCAGAATAGCCAAAATAATCTTGAGAAAGAAGAACAAGGTTGGACCCACACTTTTGGATTTTAAAACTTACTACAAAGCTACAGTAAACAAGACTGGGTGGAACTGGCATAGATCAGTGAAACAGAATAAAGAATCCAGAAATAAACCCTCCCATTTATGGTCAATTAAGTTTTCACAAAGGTTTTTGTGGTTCAACAGGAGATAACTGAACAAATGGTGCTGGGACAACTGGATATTCACATGAAAAGGATGAAGTTGGACCCTTGCCACACACCATATACAAATATCAACTCAAAATGGACCAATGACCTAAATCTAAGAGCTAAAGTTATAAAACTCTTGGAAGAAAACACAGGAGTAAATCTTCATGACCTTGGGTTAGGAAATGGTTCCTTAGATATGACACCCAAAGTACAAGCAACAAAAAATATAGATAAATTGGGCTTTATCAAAGTTAAATGCTTTTATGCTTCAAAAAATACTGTCAAAAAAGTGAAAAGACAAGCCACAAGATGGGAGAAAACATCTGGTAAGGGACTTATATCTAGCATATATAAATAACACAATTCAATAATAGTAAAAAGCAAACAATCCAATTTTCAAAATAGGTAAAGAACGTGAAGAAACATTTCTCCAAAGAAGATGTATGAATGGTCAACAAGAGCATGAAAAGATGCTCAACATCATCAGTCATTATGAAAATGCAAATCAAAACCACAATGAAACATCATTTCATACCGACTAGACAGCTGGGATCCAAAAGACAGACAATGACAAGCACTGGCAAGGATGTGGAGAAACTGGAACCTCAGATGTTACTGGTGGAACATCAAATGGTACAGCCTCCAGTCCTGCTCCACCCGCAGCCTTCCTCATCTCAGCCGATGGCACCTCCATCCCCTGGTTGCTCAGGTCAAAAACCCTGGGGTCTTCCCAGTTCCCCTCTCTCTCCAACACACTCCACATACAACACATCAGCAAATCTTGCTGACTCTACTTTTAAAAGGTATCCTGAATACATGACGACTTCCTCTACCACCACCCTGGTCCAGGCCACCACAACCCCTCAACTTGCCTCCTGTACTCTCTGTTCCTGGTCTCCCCACTCTGGCCCCTAATGGCCCACTCTCCACACAGCAGTCAGACCTTGCCACTTCTTTGCACAAAACTCTCCAAAGGCAGCTTATTGCAAGATATCTCATCATACTTAAGGTAAACTCCAAACTCCACATCATGGCCACAAGACCCTGCATGATGGCCTCTGGCTGCCTCTTTACCCTCTTTTATACACCCCCTCCCACCCCTCAATCCACTGCAGCCATATGGGCCTCCCGGCTGTCCTTCAGGCACAGGAACTTGCACCGCAGGGCCTTTGCACCTATTTCCTTTGCCTCAGTGCTGTTTCCCAAACCCATCTCACAGCTCTCACACCTCATGCCATTCTCTGTGCAAAATCACCTCCTCAGGCCCTCCCTGACCACAGCTCCTACACCATTATTTATAGGATGCCTTACATCATTCACAGGATGAACTGTTACAGATGAGGAGCCTGAAGCTCAAAGAGACGAAGCAACTTAGTGAATCAGAGGCAGAGGGAGGACCCGACGCAGACTCTGTGGACCACTCTGCATCATGCGCTTTGTCGTTTCCCAGAAGAAGGAAATAATGGTCCTGCTCCAGTCACCCCAGCACAGGGGCCGCTCAGGCCTCCCAGCAGAGGCTGCACCAGTTCACCCAACCCTGTTAGAGTGGAACCGAGACCCAGGATTTAGAAAGCAACACCAACGCAGCCCCGGGATGCCTTGGAGAAAATTCAACATGGAATTCAGAAGGCCAACCAGGAGAAGCCCAGAGCCCAGACCCCTGCCCCGTGCCCTGGCCTAATGCTCTGCCAGGTGTCCCCTGTCCCATGGTTCATCTGCCACGGAAAGCAGGGCCAAGGCACTGGTGAGGACACAGCTCTCTGAACCAGCGCAGGGCACCCAGTGGGCCATCCCATCCCACATCCCATGCCAGCTTGGCCCCTTTAATGGAGTTCAGTCAAGTGACTGGGGAGAGAAAAATGACAAATATTCAGGAGCTTAGAAAAGGGAAGCTGGCCCCTAGCCGGGGGCGGGAGAGAGACAATGGGGTCACTGGTCTGTTTGCAAGCTCAGGATGAATTCACACCAGCAGACTCAAAAGCCCAGCGCAGGCTCCACACAGCAGCACCACCCTCGGCCCGCATCCCGGCTCACTGAAGGGGATCAGCACGTTGCCATCAGGAAGCCAGCTCACCACAGGGTGCTGCGGCACAGGGGGCAGGGAGCAGTGGTTTGGAGAAAGGCCCCAGGGATGAAAAAGAACAGGAAAAAGGAACAAGGAGGTGGCTGCAGCCCTGATGCGGATGGATGGAGCAAGGGGACACACGACCTCTATTTCTCCGACCTGGCTGGGGAAAATCCTAGCGGAGTCTCTCGCCCTCTTCCAGGAAAGGCACAGGCCTGGAGCCCACGTGGAGCTGGCTCAGCTCCCAGGGCAGACGAGGACTGCTCCTGACACCACCCTCCCTCTCTCTCCAGGAGGGACCTGCGGGGAGAGAGACCAGGTGGCGGGAAGGAAAGGACAGGCCTCCTGGGGGCTGTGATATGCTGCCAGTGCGGCTCCTGCCTACATCCCACCGAAGCACCAGGCTGCAGGGGAACAGGCTGCAGAGAGCTTGTCCAGCTCCTGCAAAGTCCGGCTCGGATTGCTCAAAGGTGGCTGGAAGGAGAAAACAGCCCTGAGGGTAAATCCTCCCCAAGAAACTGACAAACCCTGGTCCAGCTTCCAAAGGCTTCCAGCTCCAGGGCCCCGCAGTTCAGGACACAGCCCTGTACAGGTGTCACCAGAGAAGGGGGGACTCCCAGCACCAGCATCAGCCACAGCTGGGGACACCCACATCACCCGGTGCAGCCATGGGTCCTCCCAGCCTCTCTGAGATGCTCGCACCCATCACTGACTGGAGATACCCAGGAGACTCCATGCTGGGCTCCGGGGTCTTGTGGCTCCTGACCTTCTGAGGGGCCCAACCCTCCTAATGAGGTAAATGCTTGGGGCCTGAAATACTCAGAAATACAGCCCTGACAGCCTAGCGTCTCCCAGCTCCTGCTGGAGATGGGAGACAGCATAGGAAGTTAACTTTGGCCAAAGTTCTTGAAAACCGTCCGGGAGACCCAACCTGCCAAGCCCAGGTCACCCTCCCCGCACGGCCGACCAGCGCAGAGGCAACACAACCACATGCTCCAAAGCGTCCGGGGTAATTCCCGTTCCTGATGTCTGTCCCTTCTCTGACCACATGATTTTTGGTGTTGGTACTTCCTCCTTGTCCCCTCAGCTCATTATCTTGCTGTTAATACCAAGTAGCACCTGCTGCTTGGTTACCCAAACTGCGGGCTCAGCTACCAGTCTGGGGAGGTGAGCCAGGCAGCAAGGCTCCTGGAAAAACAGGTCCCCGCCACTCCTCCAAGGGCGAGAGTTTCCACTGGGATGAGGCTCGGGCACCAGCTGGGACTAGGCCTTCCCCCAGACAAACCCAGACCCGCTGGGTGGCACGTGCTGTTTTTAGCAGCCATGGCCTAGGGACCCGGGGGTTCTATACATCTCAGCTCTGATGCCCAAAGTTCCCAGGGGATGGCTTTTACCAGAGACAGCATGACACTGGTTGCCATGGGGACAGTGCCCTGGATCCACCAAGGTCTCAGCAGCCAAAGCAGCCTCCAGGCTCGATGGCGCCTACTGGGCTCCAGGCTGACAACCACATCATCAGGCACTGGGGCTGCCAGAAGGTGGGGCACGTGGGCCAAGACATGGGGGCAGCCCCTGGCAGGGGTACTGGGCCTCCTGACAGGCCGATAAGGGCCTCTCCAGGCATGGGCTCCCTTGCTGGATCCTGGTACCGGGGCCTGAGTGTCACCGTGCCTACTCGTGTGACACAGGGCAAGTCCCTGCACGTCCCCCTAGGTTTCCGCATCTACAAAACACCTGTTCCACCCATCGGACTGACCAGGATAACGTCCGCAGCAGAAAGCATCACAAACAGCACCTTGTGGGGTCATGACTTGGGGTTCTATCACACCTACTCTGCTCTAGTCCCATGCTCCCCCAAACCCACCTCACCTCCTCCCACACCCCCACTGGGCCCAACACACCCATCCCACCTGTGGGGTTTGGTTTCCCAGGTGAGGTACCCACTGTCCTCGCTCAATTTTCTCAGCTCGCCAAAATGCAAGCTCTCCTAGACCACCGAGCTTGGCTGTGCAGAGAAGGGACTGAACCTGGGAGGCACGAGCGGATCCCTCCAGGGGTCAGGAAGGGCCAGGTCTTGACCTAAAGTCCTGGCATCTTGTCAAATTCTGCTGGGCATCACAACCACCCTGGTGGCCTGTTTCAAATGCAGATTCCCTGGCTCACTTGGCAGACACTCTCATTCAGCAGGGCTGGGCTGGGGCCTGGAACCTGCATTTTAAGCAAGTACTCTTGGTGACTCCGATGCGGTGGTCTGTGGCCCACACTCCAAGAACTCAGTGCTACAGATGGTCCCACCCCTGAGCTGCTGTCCCTTCCTGGCCAACGTTCTGAAAGTGACATCTGTTCGGCTTCCATCTCCCCAGCCCTCGGCAATCTGCCTCCAGCCAGGACCCACAGAAACTGTTTTGGGAGAAGTCACCACTTAATTATGAGCCCAGGGGGCCCTGAAGACGACCTGGCAACCCCTCTGCGTTCCCCTGCTGGCCTCAGAGCTGCGCTCAGGGGGTTCCCACCCCTCTCACCCTGCCCACTTTCCCTGGGGGCCTCACCCACACCCAATCCTCCAATCTGCTCCCTCCTGGCATCTGGGCTCTGACCTCACCCCCATCCCCCCACAGACACCTACCACTGGGAGCTCCTCCTCCTACCTCCCCATTGCAGCTGCTCAGACCAGGAGCCCCGTCCATGGGGCCCTCACCTCAAACCCCATCCCCACCTGCTCAGCTGTCCTGCCTCTGAAGTCATGCACATCACCTCACACAGGACACCGCCGTGACCTCCCGGCTGTCTCCCTGCCTCAGCCTCTGCCCTGTGACCTCGCCCCAGCACGCAATCCACCAGCCCGGCCATCCCTCCCCTTCAAGCCCTGGTGACCCTCTGCGGTCTCATCTCTGGAAGAAACTGTCCAGAGCCTGTCTGCCTTTCCGGGCACTCACCACCCACACCAGCACCTTAGGGGAACCCAGAGACACTTGACACTCGCCCCTGCTGGGTAGGCTCCAGGGAATCCCTTGGCTTGCGCCCTCCTCCTCCCCGTTGTCCACATGCACTCCTGGGCATCCTTCAAGACCCGGGCACAGCACCTTTTCTCTGGGGCTTTCTAGGTGAGTTCCCTTCCCTCAGGGTTTGCTATCCTGTGATCGGTGCCCAAAGCTCTTTATGTGTTAGTTCCTGTTTCTGTCTGCTATCCTGGGTCGGCAGCTCAAGGCCGGGGCTGCCGCCTGGCACCCAAATCAACAGGTTCACACGAGGGTGCCTGTGCCTCCGCCAGCCCGAGGGGCCGTGGACGCTCTTCTCCAGGACAGAGGGGCACACGGCCTAGGGGGCCTCAGCTCTCAGGTCTATACAACAGAACCCGTCACTGGGGTGAAAAGGGGTCAAAGTCGCCCTTTACAGACGAGAACCAGATGCCGAACTGACCATCGGGCCCTGCTGGTGGAGCACGCTCCTGACCCTTCCTTGGGTTTTTTTTTTCCTGTGACACAAGTTATCACATACCAAGTCCTTTTGGTTGATTTTTCAGTTGGATTCAGGGTATGTGTGACTTTTTGGTTTAATTTTGTTGTTACTAGGTTACAGGTAATTCTCATGTAAGTGTTGATTAAAGTTAAAAGATATTAGCTTCCCATCCCACCAACTGGAACTCTCCCGGGCCTGACTGCAATTTCAGTCCAGAGCTGGTGATCACCTGGAGCCTCTGGGAGACGCCTCGGAGCAGCACATGGGCGGGGGGGGGGGGTCCCCCCGAAACCCCAGCAGGTGGTCCGTGTGGTGCAGAGGCCCTGCAGAGGGGGGAGCCTCTTCCAGGACTCGACCCCTGAGTCTCAACCTACACAGGGATCTGAGGTACCCCCTCTCCGTGCCAGTCGGACCTCGGGCCGAACGTGAGACTGTGAGCCCAGCACAGACCCTGGCTGGCCCCACGGGGCTCCTGACACGATGTACTAACAGCTACGTGGAAGGAAAGATCGCAGGCAGTTCGGAAGCGAGAAGGAACCCAGGCAGGCCCCGGGAGGGGTCAGGGGGCGGCATGGAGGAAGAGAAAGAGCAGAGGCTGGGGGAGTGTGGGAGAATTCCCGGAAGAAGGTGGCTGTGAAATGGAGAAGGTGGTGCCAGCACTGCCACCCGAGGGCTGCAGGGAGGGTCAAGCGGGGTGACGAGCAGAGGGGTACCCAGCTCGGTCCCCAGGAGCGCGGTGTGATGGGCGGGCCGTTTCCTCAGGCCGCTGGCTCCCTGCTGGGTTGCCCATGACCGCAGCTATTTTAACAAGGTTCTCAGTGTAACCCTGAGACCAAATGACCTATTTTAGGCTCTCTGGCAGCATACCCTGAGCCCGCAGCCGTGGCTTCCAAGGGGAAAAGCTAGCAGGGCTCAGGGACCGCCCAGCTGGCTCAGGCTGGGGACCTTCCCTGGAAAGTCTCTTCGAGAAAGAGTGTCATCAGACCTGAGGAGCCACAGTGCCAGCATCACAGTTCCCAGGGCCAAGAAGTGGGGAAGAGAAAGGACAGAAGCTTCCTTAACAAAAGGGGCCACACCTAGATGGGGTCGCTCCAGTCCTGGGACAGCGGGACAAGGGTCTATATGGAGCTCAGCACGAGGATGCCAGTTCTGCAGGCCACTTTGCAGGGTGCACTGGGGGCCTGGAACTGGCGCTCACTGGGCACCCATCCCCTGTGCAGTGCTGGCACAGGGAGAGACCCGGAGCTTGCAAAGAACCAGCATGTTCAAAGGCACCTGTAGGTGAAGGGCCTAGAATAACGAGGCAGCAGGAAACCCTTCCAATTTTTTGATGCCCTCCTGAAATAGTATGTTAACTGCCTAAATCACACTCAGGTAAAGCACTGTTCTGATAAAAAATGCATATGGCCTGGGGGGAGGGCACAGCTCAGTGGTAGAGTGCATGCATAGCATGCACAAGGTCCTGGGTTCAATCCCCAGTACCTCCACTTAAAAAAAAGAATAATAAACAAACAAACAAACAAAACATGCATGGCCTATAAGCCACTCCCAGATGTTCTTTGTTTGCCACACCCGGGACCCACATGACCCGTTTTATGGCCATGAGTGTGTTACTTAACCTTTCAGGGCCCATTTTCTCATCGTGGGCATCAGACAGCACCTACCTCCTCACAGGGCCATCGTGAGAATTCACTGGGATAACGTGTGCTACTTAACACGGAACCTGGCGTGTAGTAGGAGCTCAATAAACGTTTGCTACTATTGTAATTAATAGCAGAAATGAGGAACAAATGTCCAGCAGTAAAGGATGGCTCAAAAAACCCTGGCACAGCCAAACAGCTGCGTATCACGTGATTGCTAAAATGCTTTCCTGAAAATTGCTCAAGGACATGGTAAAATTATCGTAAGTGAAAAATGGATATCAAAAGGGATATCAAAGTGTTCACACTGTATGGTCTCAGTTTTATAACGGAAATACATGCATATTTTTAAAAGGCTGATGGGGAATGAACACAAGGTAACAGTGATTCTAGCTATGTGGCAGGAGTCAATTAGCTAAGTTTTTCTGCTATTTCTGTCTTTCCCAATGACTTTCCACAGTGACTATGCGTTACTTTACAGCCGGGGAAAACGACTGATAACGTGACGGAGAGAACAGAACCGACAGTAAGGAAGGAATGAACGCAGCGTTCTGCTGAGCCTGCTCTGGAAGCTACGGCCCTCCTCCCCTGAGCCTGCAGCTGGGCCTTCTCAGCCAGGCGACCTTCCCAGAGCAGCACTGATTTCCTCTGGTTCAAAGAATACACAGAAGAGCAGGGGGAGGGTATAGCTCAGTGGTAGAGCACATGCTTTGCATGCACTAGGTCCTGGGTTCAATCCTCAGTACCTCCATTTATTATTAAATAAATTATTAAATAAACCTAATTCCCTCTACCATCCCCCCCCCCCAAAGAAGAGCAAGAAGAGCAGTGTATGACGAGGGGAAGAAGGTGCTCCAGGGGGATGAGCAGAGAGAGGTAGAAGGTGGAGGGGGAAGAGAGACGGAGATGGGTGGGGAGATTAAGATGGCTCAGAGCAGCAGAGGCCAGGCAGGCCCACTGTTCAGTTCACACTGGGGAGCCACTGGGCCCTCTGCTGGAACCATTCAGTGAGTCCCAGAGGTGCAGGTCCATGCACTCCAGCGCCTGCCTGGACCCGGCAGATACTGAACATGTTCACCAAGGGAAGAATGGGGTGGGGGGAGGCCAGGAGACTTGGACACGGGGCGAAGGGCAGGACCACAGTGAGCGAGAAGTTCCAGCCCACAATCCTACCTGGATCTGGGGAGGGCAAGCAATGCTCCCAGTACCAGACCCCTCCAGCCCCAGAGGGGAAGCATGTGCGGGTCTAGAGTTGGTGGGTAGAACCCCAGGACCAATGCCAAGCTCTGACCTGTTGGTGGGGAGACCTAGGCCCCCTACTGACAGCAGTTTGAACAGGAGGAGAGCACGGGCATTTGCTGAGAGACAGTGCCACCTAGTGGCAGGAGGCACTAATGCCAGGTTTCTATGGGACCATGGTGCCCATCATACCCCCTGCTCCTAAGCCTTTCTGTGCCTTTCATGCTGGGGTCTCTTGCATTGGAAGCAATGATCCACGGCTTTTGCCACCCGGGCAGCACCTGAGCCTGTGACAGAAACTCTCCCTGTAGCATCAGCTGAGGTCAGCTCTGCCAGTGGAGAAGGGTGGTCAGGCTAGAATTTTAGCCGAGACCCATTTGGCTCCATGGCATGGGCAGAAATACAGGGTCCTGCTCTCAGGCTTGTACTTCCATAGTGGGAGAGACGGAACTGACAGCTGTTTTGTTTTGATTGTGTGTTTGCTTGTAGTGTCTTTAGGCACAAAGAAAATACAGGAGCTCTTCCCAGCACCACCACCCCTTCCCTCTCGACCCCCGACTCCAGGGGAATTCTCCCTCAGGCCTTTCTGCAGCCCACGTCTTCCTGTGAGGTTCAGGTCAGAGGTGACCGTGGGGGTGAGGGGCAGGCTGAAGGGCACTCTGTAGCAGAGAACCATCTCCCCAGAGATTCTCCCCCAGCTCCAGGTTCAGTTCCAGGAGTCTGTTCCCTGGAGAGAGACTATCTGAAGCCAGCCTGGCTGTCTGGATGCCCCACACCCAAGGGGGCGTGGCTTCCAGGGCCCACGAAATGACACCCACATGCCCATGGCTCCCTCCTGACCGCTCAGCAGTTTCAGGCCAGGTGAGGTCACCATGACCTCCTTAAACAATTTAACAGAGCTCGTTTTTATTTTCAGTTGTCAGTGTAGCTAAGCAAGATGAAGAGTTCTCTTAAGAATACTTCAAAAAACTTCCCCTTAAATTATAAAATAAATGTATGTGCAACATTAAAAAATTAGTTTTACCAAAATGTGTGACTTGGAAAGTGGAAGTGCCTTACGTAGTTCTACCCTTCATCAAAATTTCCTATCAACAGGCCAGGATACACTCTTTCAGCTTTTTCTGTTCTCTACAAGGACATGCATGAGTGTGTGTGCTCCGGAGGGGGGGGAGGGTATATGTGGTGGTGTCTTCTACACTGACATACAGCTGTATAGCTTATTTTGACTTTTTCTATTAAGAGCATTCTACGAGAGGCATTCTTACCACCGCAGCTCAAATTCAGGTTAACGCAGTGACCCAAGACTAGGAGGGGAGGAAAGGAGATGCTCCAGGGACTCAGAAGCCTGAGGGTTTCAGGTGGATATGGTTCAGGACCAGGGAGCAGGGACCCATGATAAAACCCAAATCAGCCCTGGAAGAGAAAAGACCTCTCCCCAGAAAATATCCCAGCAGGAGGGCAGGGGCGGACTCCACACCCCTCATCTCCTCCGCAGCCGGCTGACGGTGCACTTGGGACAGAACAGGCTGCGGCATGAGTGTGGCCCGGGCAAGCTGTGCACGGCCAGCGGCTGTCCCCGGGAGCTGCCCACGCCACTAGAACACCCTGTACATTTCTGCTGAGTCAGGTGCACAGGCCGGGTCACACCCAGAGTCAGAGCACGGGAACCGGGCCCCGGGCCAGGGCAGAGCCCTGCAACATCCAGAACAAGGGCAGCCTCAGGAAAAGCAGCCCCATGCGCAAGACCTGCCCTCCCCCATGGCCTCCGGGACCAGCGGACACGCTCGTCAGCACTCTGCCCCTGGGAGCCCACTCCTGCCAGGCAGCCCACCAGCCGCACTAATGGCCAGTGATTCCAACCAAGCATAGTAAGAACCAAAGGAAAGGCCTAGATGGAGGTGGTGGTCAGGATATGGGGCCACAGGGTCAGCAGGATAAGCCTTCTGGAAAGGGAGAGCCCCATTAAGGGTCTAGCAGCTTCCTGGACAGACACCAATGAAGTCAGCTCTGGACTCGGGCTGCAGGTTTGCACCCTGGGCCCCCTGGTAACCGGCTGCAGTGACTTACTGCTTCTGAAGCCCAGCTTCCTTGCCTGCTAAGTAGAAATGAAACAGCTGGTAGCTACCTATGGTTAAATGAAACGCTGTGGACCAAGCACTTCGCCCAAGTCTCCCAGACAATAAACACCCCATCTTACCCACTACTATTATCATGATTGGCTGAGGGTACTCAAAAAAGAAAGAACTCCCTTGGGCACATGAAGACCTCTGGGGCCAAGGGGGCCACCTCCCTGGGCACAGCCAGGAACACAATTGTCCCATGTAGCCTGTGCCCAGGCCAGGTCTTAGCACACAAGACCTGGCCCTGAACTGGATCCTGGGTGGGGAGGGGTCAGGCCAAAGGCTAAAGAAATGCAAACACCAGAGACTCTGCAGTGACAGGGCCCCCAGACACCTCTAGTTCTTGCCTCCCCCAGGGCTAGAAAGGGATCCCACCGTGGCCAGACTGGGTCCTTGGCTCCCACGTGGGGAAGGAGAAGAGGCCAGCCTGGAGGCCCTGGACGTTCCCCGGGGTCCAAGTCTAGAGGCAGCCGCCACCTGGGGCTCAGCTCTGTGGGTGGGAGGGGGTGGCAGCCCCTCCTCATCCGCCCAAATCTCTCTCCCATGGACTCCCCATCTAGAAGGGCTGGAGCTATGTTCTCTGAGAAAGCACCACAGAGTGTCCCTGGGAAGGGTGCGGCCGGCTGCGCGGGCCCCCCACTCACCCTGGTCGATGGAGTGCTGGGGCAGCTGGCTGAGCTGGCTGTTGACCACCCCCGCGTAGGTGCGCAGGAACTCCTCCTCGCTGGCCGTCAGCTGCAGGGGGACAGAGCTGTGGGTGAGGGGCCGTGCACCGCCCCCCAAGGCACCTGCCCAGAGCCGCTCAGTCCCCAAGGGGTGCCTCCTCCACTGCTCCCCAGGTCTCTATTCTCGTGATTGGACCTTTTGGTTTGGGGGTGAGCACCACCACCCACCCACCTCCCTCCCACCTCTGAAACCTGGTCCATGGGGCCCACAGGCCTTGCCACTCAACCAGATCTGAGATGGATTCCAGCGCAGTGCAGGGCCAGTGGGAAGACACCAGCGCTGCTCCAAGAGCCTGCCCTCCCTCCCCTTTGGGAAGCGCCCTGCACATCTGCTGCCCTCTCAGCGCCCATCCTGCCCCCTGGATGCCCCTGGCAGAGAAGATTCTCAGGCAGTGGGAGAGGGAAGGAAAGGAAGGTCAAGGCCTGTAGAACTCTAACCCATCTGGCCATACTTGGCGCAGGGAGGTGGGAAGACTGTCCCAGCAGGGCCTCCAGAACTGGCCTGAACTGGCTACGAAACCAAACCAGAGGCCCAGCATCCCCTCCCCAGACCACGGCTGCCACGTTAGGTGGCTACAGCCCCTCTGCCCTGCCTGTATCAGGCACCCTGCCTAGGGGGCCTGCTCCTTGGCACCCGCAAGGCACTCACGTTGGAGCCCATCTTCCTCAGCATGAGCAGCACTCGGACCTTCTGCTGAATGTACATCTCCTCCGGACTCTTCCCGGGCGCCCCCTCGCGGTTCATCCCCTGGCCAGCTCTGGAGACTCCTGCGGAGTGAGGAGAAGTGTGGCGGGGGTGTCAGGACCAGACAGACCCACAGACATCGGGGAGCTAGGTGGGAGTCATCAGGCAGCCCACAATGCTTTAGGGTCTTGTTTTTGAGACCCCAGAGCAGGTGGCTCCTCCCTCGCCACCCTGGCCCCATATGGCCAGACTGAGCAGCTAGACCCCGGAGCAGGCGCTGGTGGCCAGCCCCCTCTGTGCATGGGGCTGTCGGGCCCCGGGAGCCTGGGCTGACTCAGACTTCTGGGTAGATCTACCTTCTATCCACCCGCTCAGCAAGGCTCCTGCTGCGAGCCCAGGAGATGTGCTGCATGAAGCCCAAAGTGTCCCCAGCTTTCAAAGCAAGCAACTTCCACAAGCTGCAAAGTGACATGATTAGAGGCAGCAGGCTGGGGCCTGTCGCTGGACAAACTGTGGGATCAGTACCCAGCCCCCAAACACTAAGACAGCTCCCTCTGCAAAAGTCCCTGAAGAGTTCAGGAGGCCAGCTCCTGGGCTGGGCTCCAAGGAGTCCCTCGATGGGGACAGTGAGCCCGCGGCTGTGGACACAGACACTCACCAGGGTTCACTGCCGCCGCCCTCACAAGCCCACCCACCTGTCACAGGGTGGCTCCTGAAGGCAGCAGCTGTGTCCAGGTGCAGCGGGGACCCGACCTGCAGAAAGATCCCAGGAGAGAAGTCCCAGGGTCTCCTCCCTTCAGGAGGAGCCGGTGGGGAGGAAGCAGGCGTGGAGGGGTTTGGGTTAGGGTTACACACTTGTAACTCCTGGATGAGTCAGAAATAACGCAGCAGCTGGTGGGGGTGGAGCCTCAGCAACCCTGGTGCCAAGGAGCTGCACTCGGAGGACCAAGGGAACTGGGCTGGCGGGCCAAGGACGCTCTTCACACCGTCCATCCCTCAGGGGCCAGCCAGCCCCGGACCAGCAGGCTTTCTCAGGCAAAGGGAGGGCTCAGAAATGTGCCAGAGCCCTGGGCAGCAGCCTCCCTGGAGGCTCCTGTCAACCGCTGTCCCCATAAGGCAACAGGGGCTCTGGCCCTAAAAGCCCACACAATAGGGCAAGACGCGGATGGAGCGGCCGGGTGCCTGACGAGGTGCTTTCCCCTTGCAGGGCCCTCCTCTCCACCACCAAAGCCCAGGCTCCCTCCTCTACTGTCTGCTCCCCTGACACCTCCTCTGGGCTCAGAAAAGAGCCAATTAACAACTGGTAACCGGGAGGGAGGGGTGAGCCATCCCCCAGGGCCAGGTGCTCGAGGCCAGCTGTACGTCCTAACTTCCCAGCGCAGCTGAGTGGGGAAGCTCGGTTCTGGGCTATCACCTCCCCTCCTGCTGACCCCCTCTCACTTCCTCCCACTCCACCACCCCACACAGGGAGCCAGAATGGTCTTTTAATAAACCCAGAACAGATGACATCCCTCTCCACTTGAACCTACCCTAGAACACATTTCGTGTCCTCGCCAGGACCCCGCACAGCCGGCCTGGCCTCTCTCTCCTCACTCCTCCCCTTGCTGCTCTGCCCCACTGGCCCCCAGTGTTTCTAGATCATTCCAAGAAGCCCCTTCCCCAGCAGCCTTTGCACTGGGTGTCCCCAGGCCTGGAACTGACTTCTTTCCATCTTGCTTAGATGCCTTCCCAGGGAGCCTTCCCTAACTGCACGACCAAAGCAGGTTCTGGGACCCACCCAGGCCCTCTTGGGCATGTAGCCCTGTCTCGTCCCAGTTTCTGAAGGCCCCTGCTGGGGCGCCTGCTCACTGTTTTCTGCACCCGCCTGGAGGGCCAGGGCTGCGTCTGCCTCACAGGCCCAGTGCTCCCACAGCCCAGCACCGTGCCTGGCAGGCTGAAGGGAGTGTCCAGACAGGCTGTGGTAACCGGGTTTCCCCTCTACAATAGCTACATCACTTAAGGCTCAATGAAGTCCCGAATCCAGTCTCCATAACCAAACTTATTTTTTCAAAGACTCTCATTCCTGAGTCATTTGTGTGCCTTCCGCTGTCATGTTTTGCAAAGTCCATCTAGGATGCTCCATGAAGCCTTCACACTGAGAGTTAGTGCTTCCAGGAGTAAAAATTGGATTCTGTCCTGTGTCAAAGCTCAGTTTGCTCTCTCCTTGTGGAAGACAAGGGACTGGCCACTAGGTGTCACCACACACAAAAGAACTGGAGCTCCAGCACCGTTCCCCCCAACACAAGCCCCCAACAGGCCCCTCTGGTTCAAGGCTTTATTGTGACCCTACTGTCACAAACCACATCCCAGTCCCAGAGCAAGCTTGTTCCCTCATGCAGGGGCAGCTCTACCCAGGCAAGGATATGCATCTGGTTTTGCTGTGCATCCCAGGACCAGGGATCCTGGCCTCAGGGAGGTTGGGAGCCCCTTCCTCGCTGTCCTTTCCTAATCAGCCAAGTGTCCTTCAACAGAGGTATGAGGGCTCAGAACCAACAGGGGAGAGACTGTGTGTGTGTGTGTGTGTGTGTGTGTGTGTGTGTGTGTACACGTGTGAATCATTTTACATGGGCTCTACTTCATGGAACTTTGCTCTTCCCAAATCTTACCCTTGGTGCCCCATACAGATAGGTGCTGCTCCAGTTTCTACCACTGTAGCCTCACTATTCCAGGGGACCTGCCTCCCACACTCATGCTGTGATCACTGGGGGGCCCCACACACCCAGCTGTGGGCCTGGGGTCTTTAGGGCCAGGTCACTTCCACTTCACACTTTCCTGGCAGAGACGGGTTCTTACACGGTTTCTCCTTGCCTTGGGGAGACTCCTGCCACTGCTGAAAATTCTGGTCTTCTAGCGTTCTCTGAGCTCTAGTTTGAGATGGTCCCGCCCTGACGGAGGAACACCCAGGGCTGGGTCTGGGGCAGATTGTGGACCAGGACCACATTCCTGCCCTTCACACTCCAATCTGGGTGGACCGGGACGTTGTGACTGGTTTACATAATTCCGTCCTAAACAGAACCTGCATCAGGGGTGCCAAGGTGAAGGAAATAACTGAAGAGAATAAATCATAATTGACCTAAACAGCACAGACGGTCCAGTTGCTGGTATGCCACAAGCGGATTAAAGTGTGTTTGCGTTTGGTGCCTATCCAAGCAAACATGCTATTAAGTTTTCATCGCAATTTTGACACACATCAGATTAACTTCACTTGAGAATTTTTACTCTCCCCTGTAGGGATCAAGAACTGCTCTCAAAAAAAAGAAAAAAATCGTCCAGAAAAAAAAAAAACTGGTCTCCACTAAAATGTGTTTGAATTGCATGAGTCCAAACTACAAAGAATTTAGACACACTAATTATGCATTCAGTCCTCAGCCTCTGGAGCCAAAGGTAACGATGCTTCTCAGTTATGGTCTCCAGGCTACCCCCTCAACACCCCATTCACCTAAGATGGTGGCGCTTCCATTCTAAACCCCAAGAAAACCCCTCAATGTCACCTGCCCAGGTCAGAGACAGATCTGCTCCCTCTCTGGAGATACAGCATTCTGGAAGCTAACCAGGGAAAGGCATACGTGAGCCAAAAACCAGAAACAGGATAGAAACAGGCAACTATCAACTAACTATCCAAATGAATGGCGACGGGAATGTGGCTATAGATACGGCGACGGGAATGTGGCTATAGATACATTATGTCACAGACATGCACGTGTTGCGTGAAAAGTGGGCGTGACTCCAGAAAATACACTTGATCTTGGACAAATGCAATTAAGGGAAACTGAGGTACATACATTCACTGCAGACACACAGATGTATCCATCCCCACCAGATACACACTTCTGTTGGCTTTGAGACCACATCTCAGTTGAAAGAAGGTTGGCTGGTAAAGGACAGTGAGGAAGGGGTTCCCAACCACTGGGAAGGACCCATACAAAGCGACAAATGTGGCCCTCGGCCTGGGAGGCCACATTGCGCTCTCTGGGAGGCATCGAGGTCATCCAGAAGGTACCCTGCTCCCACCCAGGGATTAGAGGGACCTAATCTCTATGCCCACGAGCTCCAGCTTGGAAGCAGCTGATCTCACTTTGGGAGAATCAGGAGGTGGTGCGGGAGGGACTGGAGATCGGGGCATGCAGCAGTCAGACCCCTTCTGATAAACAGCTTTGAAAGCTGGCCTCCCACTGACAGGCCCGAGGGGCCCCGAACACAAACACAGCCACCTGCCCTCATTTTTATTTATAAACTTGAAGCTAATGTTAACACCCATATTTATATAAATTGGAATATACCTTCCTACTCATGGTGGTCTAGGCACCTGCTTGGAAAATGCTGAGCAACTGTGGGCTGGGCCAGACAGCGGGGGACCTTTAGATACACAAGCCCTCTCTGCCCCATGGGTCCCAGCACTTGCCTTTTGTTTTGTCCATTTTTTAAAAATTGTGATATATTATAAATGCTCATGTTTTAAAATGTACCTTTAAATTTGTGCAATCATCATGCTGCACGAAAATACAATATAATTGTGCAATTCATAGAGCTTATATGAAAAATCCAGACTGCACACACCTTAACAGCCTAAAAGGCATCAGTAGCACCACACGCTCACCGTAAGAACCCACACAGCTGAAGCAATGAGCATTGTCAGGATGAGGGAGAAAGGACAGGAGATGTGCTAACTTCATGGTCAGCCCCTGAGGCAGGACCCAAGGCCCCCACCCCAACACTGTTCTATGGCCACCCACCCAGATGTCTTCCCCTGAGGTTCTTACCTGCTTCTGGAAATTAACTTCAGGCAAACTGGGGCTCAACTGCGATGGGCAGGTTGTGGCCAGGGAGAAATAGGAAGGTGCAGCCCTGTGGAAACAGACACAGGTCATGGGAGGAGCTGGGAGGAGCACACGCCCCACGCTGAGGGATACAGGGCAGCTGGCGGGAACCTCGTGGTGATGAGCTCCGTGCAGTCCAGAAATACCAGTGTGTCTGGCCAGCCTGGGAACTTGCACCCACACCTCTGGGATAAGGTGCTGACTGCAGCTGTGCTCGCCTGTCATTTCCGGCCAAAGCAGGTCACCACACAGCCTCCCCACAACCCCCGCCCCAGGTTAGTCACCGAGGCCGAGTGAGAGCAGTGCTGGGAGACGTCGAAGACCAGAGTGAATCACTCCGGGGCAGCTGACGGGCAAGTCCTGCATCTGCATGAGAAGGCGCCCCACCCTCCAAACAACCCGACCTACGAAGAGCCAGGCACAGGGACCTGGGCACTCTGCCCACTTTGTGCCCAGACGTGTACTGTGTGCGTGTGCCTGGGTGACATTGGGAGTTGTGTATGGAAACACAGACTTGTACACACACAGCACATTTGCAGATGATTGACAACCTGCTAGCCTGGCCACATGTCTGCTTGCCTCAAACACACCTCTTCCAGGAATCAGAGAACATTCTCTTCTCTTCTTTTGCCTGCCCCCCAACCTCATTCTTTGGGTTCTGCAACCTGGCAGGAGCAGGTGGAGGAGCAGGGGGCAGGGGGGTCTGGCCCACCCTTGTCAGCTCGGCCAACCCTCCGCGGTGGTGCAAGGACCTCAGAGCACCTGGTTTAAAGGTGGACTTTTGGCTCTCAGCCCCCAGTGAGGACAGATGTCTTTGGATAATTAAGAAACCGGTTCTGAGGGACCGAGAGGAGCTTTGCAACCCATCTGTCTTCAGCAATTTCTGCAAAGAAAGCTACTCACTTACACAAGGGGCCGAGGAAAACATGTTTTCCTGAGAAATTGAGATTTCAAAAGCCTCCCCTACAGGGAGGTGCCGTTCTAGCCTCTGGGTCTCCGGTCGGCAGGGCCCTTCAGCCAGCGATGGCCCTGGGATGGGAGAGTGGTGACCTGCCACTGCTGCCCCCAACCCTCAGACTACCCTACGGGAAAGACATTTACAGCAATTAATTGCTCTTTTATTTCTCAAGACATCAAAGCACTGAAATACCAAGGATCCCTGGGGAACTTTCCACCCAAGTCCCCACATTCCTTCAAAAAGAGATGAAAAGAGACAACCTTCTCCCACTTCTGACAGGCTTTAATTTCTCCAACTATCCCAACAGCCAATTAGCTTCCTACTGCCTACAGGGCTCGGACGGTCCAGGAAGCAGAGAGGCACCTTGGATTGATGACTTAAAGGAGACGGCGTCAAAGGGATGTGGTGGGCTCCTCGTGGAACCACCCAGGGCCTCACACCAGTTGTTCCATTTGCCACTTTATGATCAGGTCAATGTTCCCAATTTACAGAGGAGGAAACCAAGGCTCAAGGCTGCTGGGGCCCCAGAGCAGTGGAGACAGTGAGCACACCCCTGGGGCTGGACTGTTTCCGGTTCTGTTCTCTCACTGGTCAACTGTGCCACCTGAGGTCAGTCAGTCACTGGCCTCTGGGCCCTTCGTTTTGCCATTGGTCAAGAGGAAATCAGGGCCTCTACCATGTCTTCCCTCAGTGGACACACGAGATCTGGCCTGGCTTCACGAGCACAAGGCCTGGGCGCCAGCACAGGGCCTGCACTCAGAAGAGTCCTACTCTTGGTTTAATGCTCGGCTGTCACCGTCTTGCAATTCTTAATAATTTTTGAACAAGGGGCCCCAAATTGGGCCTCACAAATTATCTAGCTGGTCCAGAATGAGGGAAAGGATGCCAAGTGCTCTCAAACTGCCAAGAGCCCCGTAACCTTAAGTAGGTATGACATGGACTCCAGATGGATTTCTAAAATAAAACCTTTCTAGGTGTCCACAGCCCTGTGTCAGGCTCAGGGAGCAGGAGAGACAGAAGGGGGGCAGTGACACTGAGCCCGTCTTCCAAGAGGTAACCGAATGGCTGAGAAAGCACACTGCACAAGGCAAATGGAAAACAACACAAATAACACGTAACAAAAAGCCAAAAAGATATGCCAGGTTAAGACACAACACTTCCGAAGTGCCAGTGCCCGTAACACGCGGTGCCCAGCACCTCCCCATCAGCAGCTCAGAGGCAGGAGGAGATCCCAGTGTAGTAAGTGGCAGAGTAAGGGGATGTGCAAAGCTCTGTGACAACACAGAGGAGGGATACAGCTCCTGGGAGAAGACACTGGAGCTGGGTCTTAAAGGATGAACAGGAGTTTGCTGGTAGAGAAGACATGGAAGGGCACTGCAGGCACAGGGAACAGACATTCTCTGAACAATTACTGAGCATCTGTTTATTAAATGCCAGGCCCTGTGCTGGGCACTGAGGACACACAGGTGAGCTCAACCACCACAGTCTGCTTGTGACGGTGGTTCCCAGTGAGCAGGGGAGACAGATGTTAACCAAGTCATACTCAGGTAAACGCAGCCTCAGACACTGTGATAAATGACCAGAAGGGTGAGTGCAAGGTGCCTTTGGAGTGCAGCTGGGGATCTGACCTTGCCCTGGGGGCAGACACACTTCAGAGGACACACTCGAGGAAGAGGAGGAGCTGGGTTGGGGGCCACAGGCATGTAAAGGTCCTGAAGCAGGAAGAGCCTGGGCAGGGAAACTGGAGGAAGGTGTGGCTGAGGCTGGGGAGGCAGGTGAAGGAGCTGGAGGTGCTGGACTGCATGGGGCCCTGAGGGGGTGAGGAGAGGGTCAAGCGGGGGTGGGGGAGTGCGTCAAGAGACCACTGTGGCTGCAGCATGGAGGAGAGATGGGCAGAGCTGGAAGGCAAGACCCTGCCAGGCCAGGTGAGAGCCGGGGCTCGGGCTGGGGGTGACGGAGAAGGGACGGCAAGGACAGGAGGGCATGGGACACTTCGGCAGGTGGAACTGCAGGATGGGAGTTGTGTCAGAGTCTGGACTGCTGCTGTGGCTGTGGGAAGAGGTGTGGGGAGGCATGACGTTGACAGCTGCCAGTGGAGGTGGAGGCACTGGGGACAGGCTGAACAGCGAGGACAGGACTCCACAGGCCACAGAGAAGCCCACGCTGGAACCAGAGCAGATTCCTCCTTCAGATGAAGTCGGTACCACCACGAAAATCCGCAAAATGTTCTGAAGACAGAGTCTAAATGTGGTGACGGACCAGACCGGAGAAACTTCTGGGCACTTTTGGGAGACACTGTGCTGGATGGGGTGGTTGGGGAGCAGGGCACTTTGGGAAGGAGTGACGGGATTGAGGGTGAAGAACTGACATCCTGGTAATGCCACTTACCAGCTGAGAAGCCTTAGGGGAAACACGCTTGTTCACTCAATCAGCAAACACAAAGAGCACTCTCTGGGTACTGGGATACAGCAGTGCAAAGCAGTCAAAAGTCCCTAGGTACATTCCAGTGAGAGGGGAGAACAGACAAAGTGAAATAAACAAAGTGTAATCAATGGGTAGGTAATCTATAGGGAGGAGCAAGGGGACAGGGGCAAGGGGACAGGAGTGTGGAGTGGTCTGGTGAGGGGGTGTGCAGAGGAGGACCAGGAGAGCTGGACAGGGGCCCTGGGTGCAGCGGGAGGGAAGCGGGTGGCAGTGGGGGGGTAGGGAGCCCCTGTGAGGCTGGAGTGGAGGCGTGGCCTGATCTGACCTGGGTTTTAGCAGGGCCACCCTGACTCGGGGACAGCAGCAAGGAGGCCGTGGCAGGAATCTAGGCAGATGGAGGGGCAGTGGCAGTGGCTGCAGTGGGTGCAGAGTGGACGTCAGGAGGACCCGCGGGTCTGGTGTGGGATGTGAGGAGAGGGGTGTGTGATGGGAATTCCCAGGTTTTCAGGCTGAGATACTGAAAGGGGGTTTCCTTTCAACAAGATGGGGGAGACACTAGCAGAGCACTTTTGGGGAAAGACCAGGATTTGCTTAGAGCCCTTCCCATCTCTAGGCCTCAGTTTCCTTATCTGCATAATGGGGGTGACAATGGAACCCACCACAAGTGCTGGCTGTGAAATTAAATGAAAGAACATACAAAGAAAGCACCAGCAGAGTGCCTGGTACATGGCCCACGTGCAATAAATATTAGTTACAATTACTTATTATGATAAGATCAGGAGGCAACGTGGACAGTGTAAGTAAATGATATTTTTGTTACAGGATGGGGGTAAAGTTAAACAAACAATAAGAATTCAAAGGTTTAAAATATTCCAGCATTTCTTTTCCCTTCTTCCATCCTAGTTTGCCCATCAGCCCTCAACTGAGTCAAAGGAATGATGAGGTGAAGGAATGAGAGGAGGGCTGGAGAGGGAAACAGGGCCCCCTCCCATGTTCTACATGCTGCCCTTGGTGTCTCACTCTTGGCTCTGTTGACATTTTGCTTTGGTTTTTTTTTCTTAAGTGGGGGTAGGAGGTAATTAGGTTTATTTATTTTTAGAGGAGGTACTGGAGATTGAACCCAGGACCTTGTGCATGCTCGGCATGCGCTCTACCACTGAGCTCTACCCTCCCCCCACTGTTGACATTTGGGACTGGGTAATTCTCTGCTGTGGAGACTGTCCTGCACACTGCAGGATATTTAGCAGCACCCCTGGGCTCTCCCTGCCAGGTGCACTAGCACCTCCTCCTTCTCTGTGACAGCCAAGACCATTCCAGACAGTGCCACATGTTCCCTGGGGGACAAAATCCCCTCCAGGTGAGAACACGGCTTAAAGAAACAGCTGACACACATTCTGCCTTGCTGTTGGCCAGACACCCAGACACTATTCTTTTAACCCTTTGTGTATGTGAATCTTTCAGTCTTCGAGACAAACATCCCTTGAAGGTTTTACAAATGAGGACATAGAAACACAGAGATTCTGCTCACCCAGCCAGTCCATCCTAGTCCGTTCTGGGGCAGGATTCGACCCCTGACAGTCTGGGCTCTTGCCTCTGTGCTACGCTGTCCTCCAGTATACAAGTAAAGAGACAAAAACGTGCTCAGAGCCAGGGAGAGGGAGGCAGGGCTGAGGCTGATCTGCAACCCTGGCTGCGAGTCCCACGCGGGACAGCACCTCCCCAGCGACATCACAACCGGGGCACCAGAGAACTTCCACCAGCTCCACTCTCAGTAATTAAGCTGCAACCTCCCAGACACTAGGGCCTCATGAGCAACTGTCTTAATTAATAAATTCCACATTGCAGCCTCCTCAGCCCAGAGCCAGGCTCGGCACTCTCGAACCTTACTCCACCAGCAGGAGCAAAACAGGTGTAGCGACGGCCGGGCGCGTCAGGGAGTTTGCACGGCGCAGACCATTCTTAGGCGATGAGCTTGGGATAAGGAATTTGTCCTGCGGTCACCAACCCAGATTCCAACCTGTTCCAAAGCTCCTTCCTGCTCCGTGAGGCCAGTCGAAGTTGCAGAACAAAAGTGATAATTACTGCTGTTGCTAGGGCATTTCTAAGGGCCAGGCACGATGTCAGACATGTTCAGCACATTGAGTCCTCACGACAAGCCTGCAAGGTAGGAATTATTCCCATTTTATAGGTGGGACAACCAAGGCTCAGAGAAGGTAAGTAACTGGCCCAAGGCCATGGAGCTAATACGTGACCGAGCCTGGATTTGAAAATTCATACTTTCTCTCCATCCTATCCGCCCCTCCTAGTCCAGAAGTTGACAGAAACACTAGCCATTTTAACTGAAATTAGAATGAAAATGTTCTTTATGGGGAAAAAACAAGCCAGAGCCCCAAACTATTGCCAATCAGAAAATGGAATAAGGCAGAATAAGACCTGAATACAGTGACTGGTTCTTGATGGGACCCAGAGAGCGGAGGGGAGGGAGGGAGTCATAAAGGGCATTGCTGGGCAACTGGAGAAAATGTGACAGGAGTAGCCAATAGATATCAGTACTGTATCAGTGTTTTTGTGTTGAGTGTGATGACTACACTGTGATTATGTTGGAAAATGTCCTGGTCCTTAAGAGATACAGGCTGAAGCATTTAAGGGTGAAATGTCTTAATGCTTGCAACTTATTCTCAAATGGTTCAGGACAAAAGGTATGTGTATGTGAGTGGGTCTGTGTGTGTGTGTGTGTGTGTGTGTGAGTATGTATGTGTATATGAGTGTATGCGTGTGTGTGTGCGTTTGGACAGAGACAGGGCAATGAGCAAATATGGCAAATGTTATTTAGCACCGGTGAATCAAGGCAAAGGGCGCAGGCGTGTTCACTGTACTATTTCAAACTTTCTGCAGATTTGAAATCAAAATTTAAAGCCAGGAAAACATTAAAAAGCCCCAGGGAAATGGGGGGCAGCAGCAGGAGAGGCTGCAGCTGTCTCCAAAGGCCCCGGGGCAGCCCTCGTCTGGGGGAGCAGCTAGGGAGCCCAGACACTGATGGGCCCTCCTCAGCCCTGGCGCAGGAGAGATTCTGGAACGCTCGACACTCCCCCTCCCAACACCTCCTCCCTCGGAGCTGCCACCTGCCCCTTCACAGTGACATGGCACATTCTGTTCCAGGCGTGAGCTGCCCTGATGAAGCCCCCTCGGTGAAGCTTCTTGAAGCATTAAAATCAAATCCACTTGACATCATTCAAAACAGCCCAACAACACGCAGAGCGCGGCTGCCCTACCCAGCTGTCCACACGACGGCTGCGGGAAAGGCATCAACACAGAAAACCGTGGTTAGGCTGGGAAGGAGGGTTTGGGGGTGCATCCTCCTTTTCGTGGCCTGACTCCCCCTAAGAGTGATCCCGCGGGCCGCTCGTGCGTGTGGCTCCCACCGGCGTGCCACGCAAACCAGCGGGCTCCAGGACAGGCACAACCCTGCCCGAGCCAGCCCTCCCCGGACCCGCACGGTGGACAGGAAGGGGCTCCCTCCTCGGCAGTGGTTCTCAGCCAGGGGCATCTGGCAGTGTCTGGAGACTTTTGATTGTCATAATTGGGAGGATGCTACTGGGTAGGGCCGGGGACAGTGCTAAGCATCCTACGAAGCACAGGACACCTCCCACCCCAGGACGGAGGGTGAGAAGCCCTGCTGGGTGGCACCTCAGTTACCAACTGCACCAGGCTCCTTCCACACCTCTGGGCCGTCACATCTCTGGTCCCTCAGCCTAGGACGTTCTTCTGTGCTCACTGTTCACTGTTCTGTCATTACCTTTCTGAAGCTTGTGTTTGCAAGCTCACCCAAATTTCCTCTGCTCGCAGTTCTGCCCTGACACTGCACTTGGGGGTCTGCGTATCTGTTTCCACCTCCAAACCGGAAGCTCTCTGAGGGCAGCCACAGGGTGGTTTACAAGGCCTTCGTAGGCCCTGGGCAGCTGTGTTCTCAGCAATCTAGCAAAACGGACCCACATCTTTCATTAAATAGAATTCTCATGTAACTCGTAAGAGCAGAGGGACCTGGAACTGTTTTTTCAGGTCTCCAACATTTTTGTGGACCCTTGAAAAGTTCGCAGACCGTGGGCTCTGTGCTGAGGAGCCCAGTAGATGGAACACTGCTGCCAGTCACACTGGAGCTCCACACGTGGTTAAGTGAATGAACGGATTTCGGATTCACCTGGGGACCATGAAAGACACCTCCAACCTCAGAACATCCTCACCTCAGAGACTCTAAGACGTCAAGGAACTGAAGGAGCCTGCACATGTAGATTACAGTATGTTGATGTAACTGGACTGGTAAAAAGGGATCTGTTCAAAACTTTCAGTTTAAAAAAATTTTTTTTAGTGGGGAGGGTATAGCTCAGTGGTAGAGCACATGCCTAGCATGCGCAAGGGTCCTGGGTTCAATCCCCAGGACCTCCTCTAAATACAAATAAATAAATCTAATTACCTCCTCCCCCTACAAAATAAATTTTTTTTTATCCTGTGATTTTGGGTTGGTTGGTAGAAAAAGACCTCACTGTCTCTTTAAGTCCTGAATTAGGTAAACCTACCTTTTCACAGCTTAGCAAGAGCACCTGGCAGGCCTGCTCTGACAGCCCCTGTGGGTCAGCTAGAACAATGCAAACAGGAAGGGAACGCGGAGCAGGGGCAGAGAAGTTTCCGTGGCTGCACCAGGAGTCTCCTGGTCCCCGGCAAAGGCTCTGCAGCTCTGACCAAGGGACGTGCAGGTGGTGGCTTCATCTCCGCACAGTAGGGGGACAAGGACAGAAGGAAAGAAAGGCATCTTCTGACCTAATTTAAAAAGAGATTTTTTTTTCCTTCCCAGGGAGCAGCTGGAGCCCTGGAACCTGGCCAAGCCAGAGCCTGAGCCCTGAGGGCAGGAACCAGCAAGCCTACAAAATCCGGCTCCGGGTCTTCCTCCGATCCAGTCTGACCTTTGGCCTCTTGCAGGTTCCAAGGACCAGGTAACGCGGACTCCAGAGCTCATGTCTGTTTATGAGTGGATGCAAGTGGCAAAATCTGAGATGTCCCCAACATGCTGACAACCCCCACCCCCACTTCAGGACAACTCCATTTGCATTGCTGGTCAGTCTTCTTAGGGATCAGCTGAAGTCAACTTTGGGCTGGAAGGACCAGTTCCAAGCCTAATCATCCCACGGAAGGAGTCTGGCCAGGTTTCACAGACCCTGGGTCACCTCCAGAGAAAGAGGCCAGAATGGAAATTTTAACCCATGGAGGCTCCATCCATCCCACTGCCCACAGCTATGTCAGCTCTTGCAGGGTCCTCATTTAAAATGTCCATTCAGTTGGGAAATTCTAAAGGATGGGGAAAAACAGACACAGTGCTATTTATTTCTCAGCTCCTGCGTAAGGTCCCTTCGCTCAGAGCCATTTGGACACGTCCACACCACCCTCATGCTGGAGCCTTGTTCTCAGAGGCAGGCCCAGGCAAGGCCAGCCCAGCCCTTCCCACGCCTAATGGCAGGCTGGCCTGCTCCAGAATCACCACCCTCTCCGGCTCCTATGCCTTTGCCCCCACTCTCCCTCCATCCCACTGAAGTCTCCTGTAATTGGTTCAATTAAATAAGCTTCCCGAACCAAGCTCTCCGGCATCCCCTCAGAACGGGACCAGGAAGGCCCCCAGCTTCCTGTGGTGAGAATTAGGTCATTAAACCAATTGGGTCGCTGCAGGGCGAGGGCTCAGTGCCCCAGTCGCGCCTCCCGGCCTCCGGAGCCAGCCCCCTCCTCCCTGCCCAGCTCTGGAGATGGCCCCCCTCAGGATCCAGCTGACAGGCCCCAGGCCTGGCCTCCTGGGGGAACCTTCTCCCTATAAACGCTGAAGAAGATGAGTTTTAGGGTTGCTGCCCCCTCTTTGCTGTAGGCTTTCAGCATAGAGGTGTGTGCTAATTTGCATAACAATATAGCTACGTCTGTTTACCTCAAAAACATATCCAGACCATCACACTAAACTGCAAGGATTCATCACACCCTCGAACCACGTAAAGCCACACTGTTTGTTTGTTTGGATAACTGCTTCTGCTCTGTTACACAGGGCCGTGACCTTCCCTCTCCTTTCCCTCCAGCCACCTCAGGACAAAAAAGGAGGAAACCTCCCCCTAAGAGGCTGCTGAAGACTTAAGTTTCCTTCCTCCCTAAATGTTTAACAAGCTGATAATAAAAATAAAAAAATATCTCACACAAAGGCAACTCCAGAATCTACATGCGTTTATTCCATTAACTCGCTAGGGAAGTAGCTTGAAGATGAGAACTTCTGATGGGTCCAGTCTGACTGCAAGGACACCGAAGGCTGGAGGGGAGGGGAGAGATGATCAGGGAAACACACAGGCTCTGAGGAGCCGGGAAAACACAGCACCTTATGCGACAGGAATCCATCCAGGGTCACCTGCTCAGGGCCAGGGCAACAGTGGAGAAGCTCAGAAGAGCAGACAGAAGTTGACAGGAGGCCTCAGGGGCTTGTGTGAAGGTTCTCAGGGAAAAACTACCCCATCCCCACTGAGGGTAGGCACGTACACCCAGACCAGTGCAGGGAAGGAAAACTTTCCCCCTCTCTCCTTCCAGGGTCTTTAGCTGATCTAATAATTAAACTGATGTAAGACATTAACAGGAGAAAAATTAGTTTGATTTTGTACATATGGGAGCCCCAAAGATATGAGGCTCAAAGAAGTGACCAAAGAAGGCAGCTTTTACACCTTCTAGGCAAAGAAATATTACATTTGTGAAGAACTGACCAAAGAAGTCTGGGCTAGGGGTAGTAAGTCACTGAGGGAGTAAGAAGTTCGTTTACACAGCCTTCTCAGCCTTGAATTCCCTGTCTCCGGTGATAAGGATGCCTTCTGCCCCGGGTACAGGGAGGGAACCTTGCACATGGGAGATTTATTTCCTGCTTTCAGGGAGACAAAGGACGGTCAGAGTGTCCTTCTTGCACTGGTTGTTTATCAAGTAACTTTATTTTTGTTTGTTTGATTTTTATTTCTTGAAATCTAGTCCGTTTCAATGTTGTGTCAATTTCTGGTGTACAGCATAATGTTTCAGTCATACATATACAAACATACATTCATTTTCATTTTCTCTTTCATTATAGGTTACTACAAGATATTGAATACAGCTCCCTGTGCTATCCAGAAGTAACTTGTTATTTTCAAGTAACTTTAATTCAAAATAATCAAGATGCCAAAGTGGTATATTTGGGGATGGTATATTCTGCTCCCACTCACTGGGCACGCCCAGATAACCCAGTTCAGGAGCCAAGTCTTCATCATCCATTTGTAATGACATCTTCCATTCCCAAAGCTATGAAACCATTAGTCACCAAGTCACAGAGAGGGAGCAGAAGCTTCCAGCAAAACTGGCCTGCAAGCACTCCCCTGGCAAAATGACTCCCAGTTTCACAGGCCAGCTACTCACCCAAGGCTGTCATATTTCATAAAATGAAATCCAACATTCTTTTTACAAGCCCATATCCACAAAATACAATCAGAACCCCACCTCCTGCAAAAACTCTCAGCTGAGAGGAAAAAGCTTATATCCAGGTTCACTGAGAGAGAGGCTATACTATACATTAGCTTGGTGGTATTCCTGAGGATTTAAAATGCCTTGCAAATTTACGTGGAGCACATGATGCAATGTTAAAACAAAAAATACAATGCACACTAGTTCTTACCTGCTTCTAGAAAAGTCATGTAAGTCTGCCAGAAAGATACTCAGTCAAAAAACTTCCAAGTCCAAAAAAGAATAACTCACCCAAAAAAGAATTCAAAGAAAAACAGATGACTGCGTACTGTAAAGGGAAAAGAAACCAGAAATCCAGGACAATAACCCAGGAGGGCCAGGCAAAGCCAAGGGGGCTGCAACCCAAATAAATTCCAGATGGAACAAACTTATTGTTGCTTTTTCCTCCTCACCTTTTCATTCTGACAATTTTTAGAGCCACAGAAAAACTGAAAGAAGAGTGCAAGGAACACCCCAATACCCTTCCCCTAGAGTCACCAATGGATAACATTTTGCCACATTTGTCCCCTGCATCCCCAGGCTGTAGGGAGATGGAGGTGCGGATGCTGCTTCTTTCCCTGAGCCATCTGAACGCAAGTTGCAAACACCCGATACTTTGCTAAACGTCTCTCAGTTTATCTCCCATCTCCTAAAGCCATGTTCTGACATGACCACAATACTATTCTCACCCCCAAGGAATTTACTACTGACCCAGTAGTGTTCTCATATACAGCCTGTATCCAGATTTCCCCAGCCGCGTCCCTCGCTTCAGCCTTTACCGGTTTTTAATCCAGGATCTAATCAAAGATCTCAACCCCATCTGGTTCCCACACTTTTTCCTTTCCCTTAGCCTAGAATGGTTCACCAGCTTTTCTTTCTCTATCATGACATTAACATTTTTTTAGAGTCCAGGACCACCGTCTACTTGTCCAGTTTTCCTTAGAATTGGAAAGGGTAAACATTTTGGCAAGAAACCATCATAGCTGGCATTGTCAAAGTCCCACCGGAGGCACACAATACCAGGTTGTCCCACTTCTGGTATGCCGGATTTGTGTATCACTCAGTTATGGACCAAAATTTTAAATGTGTAAAGCAGAGAATTAAGTATATGAAAAGAAAACAGTGGGAAGAGGAAATAATATGAAATGAAGCCTAGAAGTTATAAAATAAAAGATTTAGAAATCTGATTATAGAAAAACCAAAACTCTCTGCATGGAAAAAACAATATAATAAAAAAAAATCACAAACTGTAGAAATATGTGTAACATATATCAGTCATAGGACAAACTTCCTTAATATATAAAGGACACCTGTAGATCAATAAGAAAAAGACTGGCAACCCAAGAAAGAAATGGGCAAACAGTATCACAGATTGCTCTTAAAGATACGAAATGATGCTCTATTTCCTCATAAGGAAATGCAAATTAAATTTATAATGATATACCAAATCTCACCTATCAGATTAGCAACAAATCAAAAAGTTTGACAACTTCTGCCAAGGTATGAAGGGAACAGGTACTCTTGTGCAATTTTAGTGGGTGTATAAAATGTTACCATCTCCATGGAGGGCAATTTGGCAATACTAAAAATTTAAGCAGATGCCTTTGCTCTAGTAATCCAGACTATAGGAACTTATCCTATAGATACACTTATACAAATGCACAAAGATATATGCAGAAGAATATATTTCTTGTTAATAGTAATAAAAGAAAAGTCATATGCTCAGCAACAGGGGATTGATTAAAAAATAATTAAAGTATAACCAATCAAAAGAATGCCATGGAACCAACAAAATGAGCGAGGTGGTTCTCAAGGAGCTTAGCAACTTAACCTCTCTGCCTCAGTTTACTCATCTGCAAACTGTACACAATTATCACTGCTCAGTACTTAGTTGTGAGGAATAAATACACTAATATAAGTAAAGCACTTTAACAATACCCAGGACACAGAGAGTGCTCAAGAGCTAATAGCCAAATGATGACAATGATGATGGTAGTGGCGGTGGTGGTGGTGGTGGTGGTGGTGGAATGGAATGAGTTCCAGTATTTACTGTGAAATGAAAAAAGTAAGGTCGGGAACACTGTGTGTTACAGTGTGAAAAAAAATAGTGCGTGTCAGGCGTGTGTGTGGTCAGCATGTGCGCCATGTACTCGTACGTGTGCAGGAGGTCTCTGGTTAAGATGCACAGGACATCCACTAACAGACGTCTTTTTCGGGGTGTCTCTTTCAGAGAGGCAGGGAGACTTCGTTTCCAATTAGCCTTTTGAGTTGTGTACTGTGTATATACTACCTACTGCAAAATAACCAAATGGTATTTTTTTTCTTAAAGGAAGTGCAATGGCGTCAGAAGATGAAAACAAAAGAAAGATCCTCCTCCAGGAGGTCCAGCCAGTCCAGCGCCGTGGCTGATGTTGAGCATTCAACTCTGCCATCATCGCTCATGGGGCTGGGAGGCAGGAAGTGAGGGTGGACAGCCGCACCCAGAGCAGACGGAAAGTGATGGGCACCTGCTGCCTCTCAGGTGGCGGCAGCAGCTTCCCCGGGAGGGATGGAGGCCTGCACCTGCGCTGGCTGACTCCACTCCACCACACCCCACCACAAGCTCCGGAAGGCTGTCTGTGCAGGAAAGTAGAGCTAGGGCCCTGGAGAGACGCCCCCACAGCCACTTTGTTCTCCTAAAAATCACCAGTACCCCCCAGCCTCCTGCAACTCCAGCGATCAGCCGTGGAGCTCACGGTCAGGTACAGCACTCACACGGGTCTGGGGACCTGACCTTGGCGGTTTCTCTACCACCTTCTGCTCTCCCCTTTGTAAGTAAGACTGGATCATTCAGGGGCTCAGAACTATCACAAGTCACCATTTAAAAATCTCCAGATCATGTGGGCAGTACTCACAGCCTCACAAATTTAGATCATCTTCCTCTACCCCTCACCCCCGCACCCACATGAAAAGCAAAACTATAAATGGAAAATCATTCAAAGGCCCTCTACTTGGAGAGAATGGAAGAAACCTAGAGGGTCCGAAACACATTTTAGTTCATATTTCTGCAGCAGAACATTCTTCGAGGGCAAGGGTCAGGACGGACCTGCCAGAAGCCAGGGCTGCCTGGGGCAGGAGGCTGTGAGGCCTTGGTTGGGGTAGGGAGGTCAACACTAACCCACCTCCTTGGAAACTGGGCTCCTGGTTTGCCAGGTAATTTAGCAGGAAGAACAAGGGTGGGGCCCACTCTGTGAAAGGTGTTTGAATTCAAAACGGACCCTGACCCCTGAAGAAAGCCCGCCTCAGAAACCAGGACTGCAGAAGGACCAGGCGGTAACTTCATCTGTTTGGGGTTGTTACTTAGTTCAGGGACACGGACCACAGGATTCCAGCAGCAGGAAACATGTGGGTTGGAGACTCAGGAGATACTCAGGCCTGAAAAAACCTTAATTGGAACTCGTCTCCAAAAGCCTCCCACCCAGCTGTCCACGTGGGAGGGGATATGGAAGTGGGTCACCTTCTCCCTGTGGGCCCCAACCACACCTGAAGAAGTCCAGGGGCACTGAGTGACCCGGTCTCCTCGCGAGGCCAGCCATTTCCTTCTGATCAGATGCTGGATGACTCTGAGGCCCTCCTCTCGGAAGGGGCAGCTGACCAGCACCAGGAAGGCAGTGACAGGGGCTGGGTGAAAGTAACATCGCCCGGGACTGAACCACCGTCCTGGCACCCTCCGCTCACTCTGAATGAGGGCAGGAGCCTCTGCCAGCCCTCTGGCCCTCCACCCCAGCCCCAGCTGGAAAGAGAGCGGAAGAACACTGTGTGCTTTTGCAGGAACCGCTGGGCCTCCCTGACCGCACTCTTTGAAGGGATCCCGAGGCTCGGGGCTGGGGCTTTCCAGATGGACACATCGGCCCCACTGGTACCTGCCCTGGGTGGACATTAGACTTGGGGAAGAAAGATCCCTCCCCCCGCCCGGCTCTGCATGTACTGACCCCAAACGGGGCTCTCAGACACAGGCGTCCCTGGCATCGTGCCGGAGAGCACTGATGCCCGCAGCCCCGCAGCCCGCCTGCCGCCATATGCCTGCTTTCCAATGTTGGCAGACGGAGACCTGTCAGGCACGAAGACAATTCTGGAGAGACTAGGTCTGATGGTCATTTCAAAAGAAAGGCACTGGATTGGTGGCATAACGTCAAAAAACTTTGGAACGAGCTCGGTGCCATGATCATTTCTCCCTGACTTGAACTTCAGTAACAAAGGGTTAAGGCTTTAAATGGAAACGTAGTTCTCACTAACCATGACTGCCAAGGTGCTAACCGCTTCCACAGAGGCCCACACCAAGTGCAGCTTTTGTTAAGTGTGACACACGAGGCTCTAATCTACCAAGTCTTCCCTGGCTCTTCTGGGAAGCCAAGCACAGCCCTCCACCTTAATGTCCACCCAGGGCAGGCACCTGTGGGGCCCATGTGTACAACTGGAAATTATATCCTGACTCTCCCCCTGAGAGTTCAAAACACTCACCAACATGTTCTTTCTTTATTCACATGACTCCAACTAGATAATAAGCCTCTTGGCCCTAGACTGTAAGTTTTGGATAGGGAAGAATTATTTTTACCCTGCTGACCACAGTATTCCCAGTGCCTACTATGGGGCCTAAATCATAATAAAAGCTCAGCAAATACTTGTCAATTGAATCAATGAGTCCTTAGAAGGAAGGAGGAAAGGAAGGATGAACGGGAGACAGCCATCACTTCTTGGCATCTCCATGTCCTTGGCTTATATAGTACAGAGACATTACAGACAGGTGAGAAGCCAAGCCCCGCAAGCCCCTTCTCTGCCCTGCCATCGGCGGTCCTCAGTCCTGCTGTGGTGCACAGCTTACACGCCTGCTTACACGAGTCTGGTACAGCATGAATACAAAAAACAGAGAAAGCATTCGTGACCCTCAATCCTTAAGAAACTCTGAAGGAAGAAAACAATGTCTTGGTCCAGCTCTGGCCACTATGGAAGGACACCTTTCCCTCCGGGGACTACTGTCTTCCCCTTCTAACAAGGCTTGGTGGAGGATCAGGGCATAATAGGGCTTTAATAACTGAGTACAACAGCAGCTGGGGCTCAGTGCCCTTTCATAAAAGAAGTTCAAAAGCACTTTGGCTCAGACATCATAATGCCCCTGGGAGCTATGAAGGCACAAGTATCATTATCCCCATTTACAGTTGGGGAAAGGAAGGCCAAGGAAGGCCGACTGGCTTGCCCAAGGTCAGATGAGACAGGGAAAGGGCGTAGGATTCAAACTCTTCACAGCAGCCAGTGAGCTAACTGGCCACCCTCACAACGTCACCCACGCTGGGCTTAAGGGGTATGTTTTTTTCTTCTCTATTGTTCCTGCTGAAAAGCAACACTGGGTGCTTAGAGCTCGCATGTGGGAGCCTGGGTTTGATTCTTGGCTCCGTTCCTAACTAGCTTGACCTCAAACAAGTTACTTAACCTTTCCAGGGCTCAGCTTCTGGATATGTAAAATGATAATAATGGTACTTATCTCAGAAACTACAGTGAAGATTAAACAAGACAATATATGTAAAATGCCATTATCATTCATTTTCTCATTTTCTAAATGAGTACCTATTACTCTCATAATAAAAAAAAAAAAGTTACATGAGAAAAAGGTTGTACCCACTCCAGGTTTAGTTTTTACAAGGCTACAGGTGACATATGACTAACAAGCATTTCAGATTCTGCCAATGAAGTACAGCAGGACCCTGAGGGTTACTTGTAGCACGGAAGTCCTATTTGATGCCCAGTCTCCAGGTCAGCAGAGCAAGTGGCATCACGAACACTGACAGACAAGGGGATGCCTGAGTGAGGATCTGAGAAGCTAGCCAACTGCACCCAGTCTCAGGAGGCCGACTCCGGATTCCTGGTGAGCTGAACTCCTAAACTTGAAATGCAGTTTCCCTCAGTGCTCTGCTGAACTTCCCAACTTCGCTCAGCCCAGACTAAAGACAGCCAATGCTTTCTAGGTACCACTGTACCTAGGTCAAGTGACATACAGGAGTATAGATCAAATAATCAAACAGGAAAATAGGAGATGTTCCGAGGCGACAGCGTGGCCTGGTGACACTCAGCAGGAGACTGGAAGAGAAGTGGGGATGGGGTGGGGTGGAGGGAAAGCTGCCCAGCCGATCTTGGTGCACCTCCAGAAAAGACACAGTGACATGCATGTGTGTGGGTGTCCTTGATGCATTTAAAAACAGCAGCAAAACTCCAAGGTCATGCCAGAGTCACAACCATGATTGAAAGCTTTACATTATGCAGAGAGAAGCCGAAACCTCAGGACATGCCACTGCATAAGACAGGCTGCTAAGAGCTGGTGATACTCATTCATTCAATTCAAGAAACATTTAGCAAGTACCTACACACTCAGGGGGGAAAGACAGCTTGATGGAATCTGCAGGACCCAAAGACACACACCTGGATCTTCGTTAACCTAGAAGATGGCTCCCACATCTTCTGGGCACCTAGGCCAGAGCAATGAGAAACCTGTGGTAATAAACTCAACACTGCTGGCCTCCAAAAGCCTTCCCAGGACAAGGAGAGCCCACTCACTGCTCTTCCTCCTAGGATGGACCCCCAGAAAAAGTTCCCACATGGTGACTTCCCGCTGCTCAGAACTGAAGGGGAAAATCTAAACCCCTCACCATGGCCATGGACCCAACTCCTGCCAGCTCCTCACTCGCCACATGCCAGCCCCAGGGGCCTTCCTGCTCCTGCTGACCTCTCGGCCTGTCGTCCGGGTCTCCATTCAATGCTACCTCCTCAGAACTGGCTAAAGTTATGACCCCAACCCTCTCCATCTCCCTGCTCTGTTTCATTCTCCCTGCTTCTCTTTTCACCGCCCGCTGTCATTTTGTTCACTTGTCTGCTTGTTTACTGTCTGTCTCTCCTACTGGAAAATAACCTCCGTTAGATAATGCATCCAGATGAGCTTGTTCTTGGCTGTATCCCCAGCATCTACAACAGTGCCTAGCACACAGTAGGTGCTTAATGAGCCATGCAATTTAACAAACATTTATGGAGAGCCTACAAAGTTTAACTGTTGACCAAAAAAAAAAAAAAAAGATAAAATCTCTGCCCTAAAAGAGCTTAAATTCTCATGGGAGATAAGAAGCAAATAAATAAATGATGGTGAAATAAGAGCTACTACTTTAACCTAGACCATACTAAGGTGCTCAGTACTGTTCTAAGCATTTAAGGTATTACTTAGTTTAATCCCAACCACTCCATAAAGAAGTATTAATATTTTATAGATGGGGAAACTGAGTCACAGAGAGGTGAAGCTACTTGCTGAAGGTCATGAAGCCCAAAACGGCAGAACCAGGATCCAAACCCAGATAGTCTTGGTGTGAAGTCCGTGCTCTGATTAAGCGCTACACCTCATATTTGCTGAGTGTCGAATAACCACTTGGTCAGCACCCTCAGCAGCTGTTCCTTGTACGCAGGGCTGGAGAGAGAGCAGATCCATCAAGGAAGGGCTGCCCTGTTGTGTGAGCTGGGTGACACAGAGACTGCGGGGTGACCCTCGTACTGCACTTCGGATGAGGAGGAACCTGCTGAAAAGGCATGGCCAGGGTCAGGAATCCTGGGCTCTAGTTTTAGGTGCCGTGAGACACCCAGGCAAGTCAACCGATACTTGATGAGTTTCCTTTTTGTGCAGGATCTAGACGCTGCAAGGGATGGAAAGGTGAATCCAGGAGAGACCCTGGCGTCAGGAAGCTTAGGGTCATGCACGTGCACATGAAGCTGAAACAGGCTGAAAGTGACAGGTGCCACAAGAAAATATACAAACTGCTATGGGATTTCAAAAGAGCTACTCCGTCTCTTTGGGCCACAGGTGCCCAACCGTAGGAGGGGGCTGGCCTACGTAACCCCCATGACCCTCAAGCTCTGACATGTTCTGACGGCACAGATTTGGAATGGTATGAAGATCAAGTTTTATTCTAGTTAATGGTTCAAGTTCACAGCCACTGAGCTATTCTCCCATCTACCATGAGAACAGTCCCAATTTCTTTGGGCAACATCTTACAGCAGAGGCAGGACAATATGCTCTCATTTAAATAATGAAGCTGGATGTGGAAATGACACCCAGTGTGTTCTGCCCTCCTTCACCTCTAACTGGTTTTTAAGCCCACAAACCCCCCCCCCTCAAGGAGGTGCTCACCTTTCTTTCTACGCGCACCCTGTTACAACGTGGAGACTGCTCCCTAGTCACCCTATTTATGTCAGTGTTCCCAGAGTCTGGCACAGTACCTGGCTCACAACAGGCACCGAGTAAGGTTTGCTGAGCTAAACCTGAGCATGGTCAAGTCTAGAAATTCTCTGCTAGACATATATACCTCAGTCAGCGTTACCTGAAGTTTTGTGTTACAGCTCTCAGCCTCTCCCAGGGGAAGCAGACTGGCTTCACCTCTTCACTTCTGGTACTACTACGCTGGACCAAGCCACCATCATCTCTTGTCTGGCAGCTGCAACAGTATGTCTCCCAACCAGTATCCTTGCTTCTGCCTCTGCTCCTTACAATCCATCCTTGATACAGCAGCCAGAATGATCTTTGAAAGCTTAAATCAGATCTTATTACCTTTCTCCTTAAAATTCTCCAATGGTTTCTAAATGCACTTAGAACAAAATCCAAACTGGTTCTTCCCACCTTCATAGCACTTACCACTACTAAAATTATTTTTTCCACTTATTTGTTTATTCCCTCCTCTTTAGAATGTCAGCTGCAGGAGGGCAGGGGCTGAGTCTATCTTCACCACGGCAGCCCCAGTGCTTGGAATGCTGCCTGCCACACAGTAAGCACCCACTACTGAATAGAGGAATCTCCATTCCAAAGAAACGACTTGTATTTTACAAGGACCACTCACTCCACCAGGAAACCATGAATGACACACTGGCATTTAACAGCCGCCACCTTTATTTATGACTCAAAGTCCTGCTTTAAATCAGAGGAAACTTGGTCTCTCTGGACACTTTAATGGCCCAAGAGATCAGTATCACTTAGAGTCCAAAGCCAGGAACTAGAGCCCAGCAGTTGTAGAAGGGAGCTAAGAGCCAAGTCACCTGGGAGCAGAACCTCAGGGCAAACTCTGACTTGCTTCCAGGCCCCTTACCTACACACCCTGTGCCTCAATTTACCCAGCAGTTGGTCAGGCACACTTCCTTAAGTTCTGTTAGTGACAGGAGACAAAATAATTAACAGCTATAGCATACTTAGATCCTCAGATAGGAGGTGCTGAAAGCCACACATCTCATTATTCATAAAACTTGATTTGCTGCCAACACAGGCCTCCTGGGCCTTCCCAAGGGCTAACCTGACAGCAGGTACTGCTCAGACAGGTTCAGCACACAACAGAAGGCATGTGGGGCCTAAAAGAGGTTGGGTATCCAAATCTATGTGTCTTGGTTACCAGGTTCAATAAAAAGGAAGGTGGTTGGGGTGGGGGTGATGAAAAGGAGGCAAGAAGTGCAGTTTGGGGCTCTGAGTGATTAATTTTTCAGGCTCATACACACCCGCCCGCCATACAGGTGAGACATATGCCTACAATGTGCACCTTCCAGGAACCGGGAGAGGTGGGATGGGGAGACGACAGTTCAACTAAACTAGAGAGGAAAGGTGGCCCAGTGGCCAGACCTTGGTAGAATTTAGTTTGGGAAATATGGGTAGGGGGGCTCTATACAGAGGATCAGGATGCTGAGAGCGGGGCGAGGTGAGGGAAAAGACACGCGGACACGGGACGTGGAATGATAGACGATGACAACCACGCCGACACGGTGGGGTGAGCAACAGAGTGGATGGTTCGGACACCTGTGGAGGCGACCCCCGGGCGGGGGTGAGGACGGCTGGATGGTGGTCTGCCGCGGGGTCGGGGGCGGCGAGCGGCAGGAGGTGGCGGCGGCCAGGCGGGGCAGGAGGCCCGGCCCGGACCAGGGCGCCGCGCCGGGGACCCGGCCGGTGGGTCCGAACGGGGTCGGGGGCGCCCTCTACGGCCCCTCCCCGGGAGACAAAGGGCCGGAGGCTCCCCCGAGCCCCGGCGCGGCGCGGGCCCTAGTGCTGCGGGTGCGGGCCGGCCTCGGAGCTTACCTGGGCCGCCCGACCCGGCCGGGCGGGCGGGGGCTGCGGGTCCGAGAGCGGCGCGCGGCGGCCTGTTCCGGGGCGCGCTCAGCCCAAGCAGCCGCGGCGGCGGCAGCAGCAGCAGCGGGAGCGGCCGCCTCAGCCTCCGCCTCCCGCTCCGTGAGTCACCGCGGCGGGGAGGGAGGGAGGCGCCAGGCCGCCGGGGGAGGGACCGGCGGAGGGGGCGGCATCTGGCTCCGCTCGGGCGGCGGAGGCGCGGCCACGGCAACGCCCCGGGGGTGGAGGGCGGCACAGGGCCGGGCACCGGAGGCGTGGCACGCTGGTGGGCGTGGCCCTGGACGCTCTGGGAGGCTCACTGGCTAAATCAGCATGTGGGGCGGAGGTTCCTGTTGAGGGTGGGTGCTGCGGGGCTGACGGGCACGCTCATTGGGCCCCTCGGGAGGGGGCGGAGCCACGAGATGGGCTGGTAGAATCCAGTCTCGGCTAGCGGCCTGGCTGCGCTCAGAGCAAAGGGGTGGAGCCGGTCAGGGGTTGGCAAGGAAGGAGGGGCGGGGGCTCGGAGGAGGCGGCGGCCTGAGGGCGGAGCCCGGGCCAAGGATGGAGCCGGCGCTGCGGTAAAGCAACTCTGCCTGTCCCTAGCAGCTCAAGGAGCACAGTGATCCCGTAAAAATAATGGCCTCTCCCACACACGGGTCTGTGTTTAAAAATGGTAGAGGCCAGACGGGGCGGAATCCTGGGTGAGACCAGTTTACCCAAGACCCCTGAAAAATCTTAAACGGACCAGGATGCAAAACATTTAGAGGCGTGGTATTTCTGTGTCCTGGAGCTGGGAATATTGCTACCTTTGAAGCAGTTAGGCCCACTACTGAATTGAGGGCCTGTCTAACCTGGGATACCCCTAGCTCAGAGCCCAGGGATGGGCTTCTGAGGGTTCGTTAAACTTAGAATATCGTGTGTGTTGGTGGTGAGTGCCTTTTTCCGGGGAGAAGGGGATCCTTGATTAAAATGTTTCTATAGGAAGTATGACTATCTGCCAATCTGGCTGTGTCTGGGAAGTGTATAGAAACAGCCCCTTTTAGGCAAAATGCGAATTGCTCTCAGCACCCACCTTACCTTTTTTTTTTTTTTTTTGCTTTTATATTAAAATTTGGTATTGCACTATCTTACGACCTTATAGGTTATTACATAAAACATATTTTTATGTATTTATAACCTTGAGAACAGAAAAATAATTGTTTCTTGAAAAAGAGTTCCCAGGTTTCTAGTAGGATAAACTGAACCTCTAAGAGTTTAGTGTCTACCAAGTCTGGAATCCTCCACCTTCTCTTTTAAAGGGGCATGTGATCTCACTTTCAACACTCGCACAGGGTGACACTAACAGTTTAGAGGCCTTACTGCCCGGCTTTCCCCAGCCTTTTCACCCCTTTTCTGTCCCATTCTCTTCCACTCCCCCCACATTTCTTCTCCTTCTCTATGCAAGAAGGGTAAGAGATACCTTTTTTAAACTTTACTGTGTTTATATTCTCCAATGTTCATATTATTTTGACTTAATAACTTTTTAGTTACAATTGAGGAATATTTTATCAAAAGTCACGAGGTTATGAACTTTTAAAGGCCAGAAATACATCTTAATGATGTCTGTATCTCCATCAGTACCCAGACTACCATGACCATAACAAAAGCCCAACTAATATTTGCCAGTACAGTTACTAGCTAGTCCTTCAACTTTACCAGAGCATACCAATACAAAAAACTTACACCTTCAAATTATTTTCATATAAATATGGATATTTAACCAAATGAATTAAAATTGAACAAGTTACTTGGTATTCAAGATACAATGTATACATTATATTTTTTAAAAGATATATGCTTAAGGATAAAGGTGGGAAATGAATGAATAAAATGAAAATATGTCCGTGTGAAATACGGATGCTTTTCCTTCTTTCAGATTTTTCATTTATTTATCATTTTTATAGTTCAAAATCACAATAAGTTCATCCACACGGCCAGGCCCTCACTTACCCCATCAGCTCAGAGTTGGAAAATTCTTCATTTTTAGATAGCAATATTACTTCAAGATTAACTCAGGCTCCACCCATCTGTAGTCTTAGAATGAAACACTGAAGGCTTAGGAGGCAGGAAACACCTGTTAGTTCAGACAGCCCAGCACCATCTCTGCCCCTTGGGGAACTGCTCCTCCCCACCTTCTACCCACCAGAGGTGCTGATGAGGCTACCAATTACAGAATTCTGCCTTTTCCCCACAAAAACAAAAACAAAAACCAGGGAGACATGGACCTAAACTGGACCAATTCAAGTGCTGTGCTCTCTTGACCATTGACTAAGACGTAGGATGTGACCTGGGCTGAGCCAATGGGAGTCCTTCTCTGAAACTTTCTGAATTAGAAATGAAAGGAAGCTTTCTTCCCTATTGGATCAAGAGCTGTAAGGATGTGACCTCAAAAATGTTAGCATCATCCACCACCCATCACATGGAAAATTCTGAAAGAATGAGGCAATGTTGCTGGACAGACCCAGAAGCCAAATCTGGAGGGAAGGAAGGTAAAAGGGAGAGAGGAGAGAAACCCCTAACATGGTGTGCTCCACGGTTTCAGTAGACTTTGCACCAGCTCTGCACACACCATCTCACACTTAATAGGTCCCCAAATCTGCCTTTCCTCTGTCAATACCTGTCACCACTCTACCCAGCCATTTACAGCAGAATCTTAAGAATATCCTTAACACCACTATCCCTTTAGCCCTCATATCCACTCTGTGTTGTTTCCACCCCAAACCATGTCTTGAATCTCCCCACTTCCCACCACTCCAATTCTCTGCCCGTTTAACCCATCATCAGCTCTCACTGTGACTCCAGCAATAACTTTCAAGTACATGCAGATTCAGCCTTTCCCCTATCACCCTCAATCCATTGCCCTCATAGCAACTAGAGGGATCTTCCTAAAATGTACTGAGCTTGTCAAATGTCTGCTATGCAATGACTTCTCTTTGTTTTCCTGATGAAGTTCAAAGTCTTTAGCATGGCTCCAAGGCCTTGCATGATCTGGCTCCAGCCTGATCTTTTTTTTGATTGTGGGGAGGAGGAGGTAATTAGGTTTTTATTTACTTTTTTTAGTGGAGGTGGTGGGGATTGGAACCTTGTGCATGCTAGGCACACACTCTACCACTAGGCTATACCCTCCCCTCTCCAGCCTGATCTTGAACCCCCTTTGCCACCTGGGCTTCAGCCACACACAGGCCTTCTCCCTATTCCTTGATCATAGGGTTCTTTGTGTTTTGGGACATCTGAGTGTACAATTCCCTTTGCCTCAGTGGCTTTTCCCCACTTCTGTCCACTTCATCTGACTGAATATTTGGTCTTCTTGGTCTTCTTCAAGGAGAGTTTTCTTGACTTATACTAGGCTAGCCCCAGTCCCAACATGGCCATAAATTCCAGGAGGAGGGCAAGGAGGTCACTGTGAACCACTTCCACCTAGCACAGTAGCTGGCATGTGTTAGATGCTCAACAAATATTACTGCATGGATAAAAAAATGTGGAAATACCCCACCCAGGGCTTTCCCTCCCATTGATAGCCTCTCCTATCTCCCCATCTCCACCCAGAACTCCAATGCTACCAATCCTCTTTTCACTCTTCACCTAATAAATTTATGATTCTGTATTTTATCCTTTCAGCTTTAGGGAGGGTCTCTCTTTGCTCCCAGACTTAAATATATCTTTAAAATAGTTGCTTTCTGGAGGTAAAAAAAAAAATCTCTAAACTCTAATCCAAAGGGATAACACTAACAGTAAAAATTTCAGGCCAAGTATGAAGCAACAGTGGAGCCACAGCAGGCTGCAGAGAAGGAGAGCTATTCTGAAGTAGCTATGGCAACAGTGGTCCTTAAACTTTACCTCCTAAGAGGGCCTCCTGCCTACAAGTTGAGCAGGTACAGAGTGAGAATGTGACAGAAAGGAACAGGCTTTGTACTGAATAAAGAAGAGATTTTTTAGTAAAAAGTTGGAACCAATTCCTTTTGTGTTTTGAGAACCAAATTTTAAACATTAATTAATAATTTCCGATACTATAGAAAGTGAAAAAAAAACATCGTCTTTTACTTTGGTTCCTATATTTGTCATCCTGTTTACTTAAAAAAAATTTTTTTTTGATGTAGGGAGGTAATTAGGTTTACTTATTTATTATTCTTAGAGGAAGTACTGGGAATTTAACTCAGGATCTCATGCATGCTAAACATGTGCTTTACCACTTAAGCTATACCCTCTCCCCCTAAAAAATTTATAATTGAAGTATAGTTGATTTACAATGTGTCAGTTTCAGGTATACAGCAAAGTGATTCAGTCATACGTATTTTTTTTTCAGATTTTTTTCCATTATAGGTTATTACAAGATACTGAATATAGTTCCCTATGTCATAAGTAAGTTCTTGTTGTTGATCTATTATATACATAGTAGTGTGTATATATTAATACCAAACTCCTAATTTATCCCTCCCCCCTCCCTCCTCCTTTCCCCTTTGGAACCATAGTTTATTTTCTATGTCTGTGAGTTTATTTCTGGTTTGTAAGTAAGTTCATTTGTATCTTTTTTTTTTAGATCCCACATATAAGTGATATATGATATTTGTCTTTCTCTGTCTTCTCTTAATATGATAGTCTCTAGGTCCAACCATGTTGCAGCTAATGGCATTATTTCATTCTTTTTATGGCTGAGTAGTATTCCATTGGGTGTGTGTGTGTGTACACACATTTTCTTTATCCATTCATTTGTTGGTGGACACAGACTTCTTTCATGTCTTGGCTCTTATAAATAGTGCTGCTATGAACATTGGGGTGCATGTAGCTTTTTGAATTAATTTTTTCTGGATATATGACCAGGAGTAGGATTGCTGAATCATATGGTCACTCTACTTTTAGTTTTTTAAGGAACCTCCACACTGTTCTCCGTAGTGGCTGCATCAATTTACATTCCTACCAATAGTATAGAAGCATTCCTTTTTCTCCACACCCTTTCCAGCATTTATTATTTGTAGACTTTTTAATGATGGCCATTCTGACTGGTATGAGGTGATAACTCATTGTAGTTTTGATCTGCATTTCCCAAATAATTAACAATATTGAGCAACTTTTCATGTGCCTATTGGCCATTTGTATGTCTTCATTGGAGAAATGTCTATTCAGTTCGTCTGCCCATTTTTTGATTGAGTTATTTGTTTTTTGATATTAAGCTTGTCATCCTATTTACATGTGGCAGAACTCTAACTTCTCTGAAAACAGACAGTGAGACGGAGGCTGAAGCACAGCAAAGACTGCCACAGTCCTACACCATTCTCCTGTTTCGCCTTGGCAAATAACTTGTCATCTAATTTTACTTTGGAGATAATAAGGAATTATTAAACACAATGATGAAAGCATTTTGTAGACCAGTGAATATACATATTTTGTGTCATGAGTGGGGTATGTGCAGCTGTGAACATCTGGCTTGCTGCCAACCTCTCCCCAGAGGGGTGGTTTCTGCAGCATCTGATATGTACATGCTCCCAACATCATGGAACGTTGCTTGTATTGTGCTTGGGAACAATATAAAGAAATAATTTTTCTTTTCTTTGGCAGAGAATTTTGACCAACATGTCTTATAAGTGTATTTTGTCTGTGCAGTCTCAAATGTTTTAATCACCTAGTGAAGACAAACTAACATAAGGCCTCAGTTTGGATCCTAATATTCAGCCTATTAACCTTCAATAAGCACAGTCGTCTATTAAATAATCACTTTTTTTTTCCATTGCTGGTTATTGTCCAATTAAGTATAAAAAATTACCATCCCTAAAAGCAAATATCCTCTGCTCTCGGGGAGTAAATGATAAAACAGCCGTCTTTCCCCCCAGCACAAATCAGTGCACTTCATATCTGTAGATGCTGCAATGTTATCAGTGTATTCAAGCGAGACTGAAAGACCATTCCTGAGGAGCAATTCTTTCCTCACCCGACTGAGGGACAGGCTGCCTGCGAGCTGACTGTTGCTAACAAGTAGTAGGGCCTGTTATCATTAAACATTTGTAGCTTTGCTCCTACCCTGCACTGTTCCAAGAGTAGAAATGTTTAAACCTACCCGAGTAGAAACCCTCCTGTTCCACATTCATATTTTAGCTAGGGGTTTTCTTAAATCCTCTGCTACTTGTAAGACTGAGACCTGGCTTTGCAGTAACGTGACAGACACTTCCGTTTTATATTTTGGTCCAGCAGAGACTGCTCAGTCTAAATGAACTTTTTGTGGCTCTGTTTTCTCCACACACCATTCCTCTTACTTTCTTCATTACTGTTCTTCGGGGGAAATTAGTTCCCATCAGCAGTATTTGCCCCCAGCTGGTGAATCAGATGGGGCTTTTTAATAGTAAATAAACACCGAAGGCTGAGGGCAGCGAATCTACGCCCTGGTGCCAGCTAATGAAGAGCCTCACATGAAAGCTTACGCACAGGGGACAGGCATAGTGCAAATGTCCTGGGACCCAAGATTAGCTACTCTTCTCCCACACGCTGCATAACAGATAGTAGTGATTATTAATTATTTAAGCAAAGAACATGAGAGAAAACACAGGCGGCAAAAGGATGAAAAAGGAAGCTGCACTCTAGGATACTCTATTGAAATCACTTTAATTAGCAGCAAGATATAGAGTCAACGGAAAGAGACCAAGATACTTAACAGCTAAAGAATTTTTTAAAATCCTCTATCACTTTTTTCCCTTTAAAAAACCCCGAACAACATAGGTTATATTTGTATACACTGCTAACAAACTGGAATATGAAAATGAAATGGCTTCCACAGGCCGCCCTCTGCGCTGGCACGTGGGGGCAGGAAGTGACGCGAGGCGGCTCAGTCAGGTCTTCACAGGTCCCAGTGATTCCCGAGGCGGTGGGTCCCGGGCTCTCCTCGAGGTGCATTTCCCTTGCTCCTACACACTCAGGGCACTGAAACTCTAAAGCTGAAGCTACAACCACCTTGATTCTCTTTTCTTTGTCCTGAAACCTTCATGAGATTTTTCACTTCAAATTTCAAAAGTTGTGTCATTCCTGCTGGGTTTTACTTTTTCTTTGCGTATATCATGATACCTAGAACGGTTTCTTCCTATTACATAAGCTGTAACACTATTTAAAAAGTTAAGAGCCCCAAAAGGCACACTTTGATCTTATTTTTAAATCCTTGGACAATCTCCACTTGTTTGAAACTCACCGGTAGTTCTCCTACCGAGCAACCTTTCCAAATTGCCCATCCCCCGGCAGTTAATGACATTTCCTCATATAACCACCGGTTTCATTTCTAATTCAGTAACATTTAGAGATCTCTCATTATTACTGTAACTACCCTGGCTCTGTGACTGAGACAACACTGTGGGTTTGTTTTTTTTTTTTTTTTTGTAGGTCTCTTTTTCTGACCTTGTCCCAATATTCACACTACCTTACACTAAATTCTTACAGGATCTTTCATTTGAAGTGATTCAGAACTTCATGTGACCTAGTATGTATCCCCTGACTTTTGTTCAAGCATAGTCTCCTTAGTCAACTGCTTGTTCAAGGAATATTTATTGAGTGCTTACCAGGTGCATGTCACTGTGCTAGGTAGGGATAAAGCAGCAAATCAGACACATATCGTCCTCATGATGGGTAAGACATATACCAATGAATTACACAATTGAATAATTCATTGCAATTATAGTTAAGTGCTAAAAGCTGAAATAAAATGGACTGCGAGCCCATATAATTAGGGACCTAACCTTGCATTAGGGTCAGGGAGTTTCCTTGGGAAAATTAAGATTTAAGCTTACACTTGAGGTATAAATAGGAGTTAACGAAGCAAAGAGTGGGGAGAAGAGGGTAGCACACAGTGGGGCCAGCCCATAAAAGGGCCGTGAACAAGAAAGAGAGCATGGTGAGACCAAAGAGCTGAGAGAAAAGGCTGGGTGGCTCGAGTGCAGAGAGATGGGGAAAGAGGCCAAGCCCCCATCATACAGGACTTTACAGGGCATGCTAAACATTCAGTATTTATTCCAAAAGCAATGAGAACTACTAAAAGGTTTACACAAGGATGTGACATGGTTGGATTTGTATTTAAACAGATGACTATGGCTTCTGCAAGGAGAATGAACTAAAATGGAATAAGAATGGCATATTAGTCAGTGATTGTGTAAAAAACCACCTCAAAACTCAGTGGCTTAACATGCATTTGTGTTTTTTGTTCAGGGGTCTGCAGATTGCCTGGTGTGTGTGTACTTCAGGCTGTGGGTTGGCTATGACTCTGCTGGATTAGGCTGGGATCAACAGGGTTTAGCTGCAGACTGGGATTAAGTCTGCTCCATATGTCTCCTCATTCTCCTGAATCAGAGGCCACAGAGGGCACATTCCTCTTACGATGAATGGCAGAAAAGCACGAGCACCAAGCCAAACCGCGGAAGCACACTGAGGACCTCTCCGGGAGTCATATCCATAAACATTCCGTTTGCCAAGTTCAGTCTAATGGCCAGGTCTGAAGTGGTGGTGTAAAGAAATATATTCCACCTCAAGGGAGGAAGATGTGAATAAATACTTGTGGAGTGATACTCCAATACATCAAAGCAGCTATGATCAAGGCATTTTCCATTCTTACGGGAAAAAAAAATAAATGGTAGAGTCTACTGCTTTCTTCATCCTAAACCACCTGCCCCTAGCCCCCAAACAACTGCTTTAATTTTCCCAATTAATTTAATTTTCCATTTAAAACAATGTGTAGAATATAAAACTGTATAATATTATCAGCTCAGAATGACTTTGATCATTTATGGAACAGTTTGGGGTCCTTGACCCTAACTTTTTCAGGGAGTCTCTGGATGCAGTGTGTGTATGATTTGTAGGTGGTTGTAGGGCTGTAATGATCTTCTTTCACAAGTTTTCAGAAACACACTGACCCCTGTTTGCACTCACTGCTATGTACACACAAGAGGAGCTTCTTCCTGCGGGGGCTGGCTCTACCTTGCTCAGGAATGCTCACTCTTCTGCCAGTTGCTCCACGGCTACCAATTCTACAACGGGTTCCGGACGGCAAGGAGAGAAAGGCATAGCAGGCACTCAGTTTATGGTGGACGGGTCTGGCATAGTGCTATGCACTCGCATCAGTTTTTAGGTATAATTTATTATTTGGGGGTGGGGTTTTTTGCATTTTTTTCCTCTTCTTTCTTCTTTTTTAAAAACAACTTATTGAGAGGAAAACAAATCCATTCTTTTTCTCCTAAGTCCTAATTTATCTCACATTCTTGGGCTTAGCTCTCACTGGGATTCACCCTTTTCCTCCGTTCCTGCAGTTAGGCATGCATTCATAGCCATAGTCCTGGGTCTTTAATAAGAAATTAGTCATGCTGTGGACATCAATATTTTTGGTGGGGTGTGAGGCTGAGGGGAGAGTTCATGGAACTTGGGAGCAGCTCTGGGAAGTGAAAGTGAACAATTTTTAGCTGAATTCAAGTGGAGGCAATTCACTTAAAGAATCCACAGGCTTTAGCAGTACCTCAGATTGACTTAAATGAGGAGTTAGACTGAAATAGCTGCAGGCTCCAGGGGGCAGACCAAACCCACTGAGGTCCTCTCCTGGGAGACAGAAAGGCGTTTCCACAGCCCGCATCACCAAGTGCTGCCGGCTGCTCCTGCGCCCCCGGCACGTGCTCCGCATGGGAGCATTTCCGCTCATCTTACTCACTAGTGCCCAAGTACAGACAGAACGGAGACACTTACCTCACTAATAAATAGAAAAGCTTTCTTAGGAAAGAGCAAAAGACATACTCCCAGAGAAGAAGAGGCAGGAGTCCTCAAGCAAGCACAGGGGACACTTGTGACTTTTTAAAACAACCTTGAGCAGGCAATTTCCATTTAATTTCTTTTGGGAGGAGACACAGAACCAGCATGCTAAAGGGGCTGCAGTATCTAGTTTTATGTTTAATTTTTTATTTTGTTCGAGTCAATAAATAATGCTTTTTAAATTTTTTTAATTAAAAATATTGTATTGAGTTATAGTCAGCCTACAATGTGGAACTAGTTTTAATGTGTCTTCTACTTCTGCTGCTAACGACACCCTGCTGAGACACACAAATTCCCACAAACCCAGTAACATTCTTTCACTAGGATGTCTTGAGTTATTATAAGATCTCTTTAGCACAACTTATGTCATTAAAGGAAATTTAACAGAAAAAGTCATTTATCTCAACTCCAGGAAAGGAAAAGACAGGAGTAACAGAATTGTAGACTTTTCCCCACATCAGGTATTTCTACTTAATTTTATTTTACGATTTTAATTTCTCATTACCTCAAATATCTATATGAACACAAGCTTCCCTTAGTCAAACCAAACACAACACCTCCATTTTATTTAGTATTCTTAAAATGTATATTTTAAGATTTAAAATATTTTATTTTAATGAAAGTGGTATTATTTAATTTTATACAGTTCCTTATATGGTAGTTTCAAAGCAATTTAAACATTTAATAACCATTCTTCACAAAATATCTACATGAACATTTGGAAGGTGACTTGACAAAATGGGATACAAGTTTAAAAGAGTGGCAGAATTAGAACTAAAAATGGAGTGACAGGGTTCAGGAGACACATCACCCCACAATGTGGCACCCTGGAACACTGAATATTTTAAGCTGAAGGAATCTGAGATATGGCATGTGTGGAAGACTTTCGACCTTCCCTTGAAGCAGGTCAGAAAACCCTCATGTGAGAGGTACCCTCCCCAATACCTGGAGGAAAGGAGCATCCTTTCCTCCGAAGACTAGAAACAGAGAGAGGAATCTGAACAAACAGATGTGACCAAGTTTCTGGTAGTTTATCACACTTAGCTCACCTTTGTTCTATCACATTTCCCCACAACTTTCCACTCTTCATCAAACTGAGTATAAAAGGACTTAGGTTTAACGATTTCTCTGGGTCTTCACTTCCTTGTGAAGGTCCCCATGTCACATAAAACTTAAAGTAAATAAATCTGCATGCTTTTCTCTTGTTAATCTCTTTTGTTATCGGGGTCCCAGTTAAGAACATAAAAAGGTAGAGGAAAGACATTTTTCCTCCCCTACAGGAGTATTTCTTTCCATTTAATATTCTCCAGAACAACTTAATAACTTAAATACAGATGACCCTTGAACAACATGGGTTTGAACTGTCAGGGTCAAACTATACCCGAATTTCTTTCACTAAATACATACTATAGAACTAACTACATATCCATGGTTGGTTGAATTCACTGATGCATGGAACTGCGGATACCGAGTGCTGACTGAGGATTTTCAACTGTGTAGAGGGTGGGCACCCCTAAACCTCATGTTGATCAAGGGTCAACTGTATTTTAGTGAGATATGCATTTTCCAACACTGATTAAAAGATGAGGTAAAAAGTTATAGATGAAAGAGTTCACTTAGATCAAATTGTATAGATTAGGATAATTTCTTTTTTTTTTTTTTTTCCAGAGGTACTGGGGATTGAACCCAGAATCTTGTGCATGCTAAGCATGCTGCTCTACCACTTGAGCTATACCCTCCTCCCCAGATTAGGATTATTTCTAAGTGGAATCTTCCTTACAACATGTAAATACACATGTGAAATAATGTTTCTAAAGACCCAGCTAACTATGATAGAGTAAAAGTTTTTTGGGGGGGGTTAGATCTATTAAACACAATTTTATTGTAAAATAAATCAGTGATGCAGCTGGATAGCTAAACTTCTATTAATTATATAAACATTTAAGAGTCCTACTTTTTTAAAAAAGGACTCTATCCAATATATATATCCAATTTCAGAAAATTTAACAAGAGTCAAATAATGTGTGTGGCATATATCAGCAATCAACAAATGTCTGATGAAAGAATGATATCACAATCAGAAGAGGTAGCAGATAGAAACTTTCCTTGCTTTCACACAATAACGATTGTTAAGATTTTTCTCAAATGTGTTCTTTTCAATTTCAAGACTTGATCCCCACCAGAGAAAAGCACATTTTGAGTTTTTCAAACCAAAGGGGCCTAGTACACACAATTTTTCAGTGCTTTGATTGTAACAAAATTAACCTGGCACAATCAACCTCCCACTCTGGCAAGAGCAGCGCTGTGGGAGGTCGTAAGAGCCCTGGGGGAGCAGTCAGGCTCCCAGAAGAGAGGCATACACATGAGCGAGCACACCCTCACACCCCTCATTGCTCCTCCAAGCTCACAAGTTAAAGACAGAATCCACATTTTTCTCTCTGAGAATAGAAAGTAGGTTTAAGTATTTCTATATGTACTCCTTTACGTGGAGTCTTGCTCATGGTATTTTCTTGCAGAAGAACAAAGCACTCATACTTCTGGGAGACAGGATGAAAAGAAATGCCACAAGGCTGAGGCTAAGGGACTGAGATTTTTGCCTGTTTGCTCCAAAAGTACAAATGCTCCTCTCCTGGGTAAATACGAAACAAAATATTTAAACAAGTAAGTTCAGAGCCTTATAAACCAAATCTAAGGTATAATTTACCAAGACCTAGAATAAATGATTAAAATTTGAGATGCTAATAGAGTCAAAAATTTTTTTTAAAGATGAAGCAATAGAAAGCACCACCTTTTCTAACATCATAGTCAACCACAGGATTAAGGCAATCAGTTATAATCCAAGCCAGGCCAAATACTTGCTTTTACCTAAATTATCTATCTCTTTGATTATCATCAAGGGTCACTGCCTCAGTTTTCAACTTGGCTTGGTTTATTAGCATTGGAGGAATAAGGCCAGACCTAAAGGTTTTCACATAAGCCAAAAAAGAAAAAAAAAAAAAATCACTGAACTCCTCTTATAGTAAAGAAAGTGCTATGTATGTATAGGATAATTTAGTAGTAACAAAGAAACAGTACTTGACCCACTAAGACATTTTAGAGTAAACAGACATAATTAAGATAAACTCTTAAACCAGGTACTGAAATTATGAGTGAAGAAATAAAACTAGAAGTTCTTGTGGGAATGCTTCAAGAGTTCATGGTCACAGTTGCCAGAAGTTGGGGGCAGAGGACCTGTGAGCGTAATCTGAGAACTCTTACTAGCATTATCTTCCTCTTTTTTAACTCAAAAGAAAATTGGCGGCTCTTGACCTCCTTTGTAGAAAATATTTTTTTAATTTGTTTAATTTTAATTGTAGTTCATTGTCTGAGGCTGTAAGGAATGTGATCTTCTCAGAGGAAAACCAAGCATTAGGAAGTCACCAACTGACAGCCTCGACCCTCTCAACTTTCCTGGTTCTCTGCTTGGAACAGCACGACTTTCTATCGTGAACTCTTGAGAACATTGCTGACCCCTTGTGTTTTGAGGCCCCTTCAGCATTAGTCTCTCCACTCTGCTATTAGTGTGAGCAGGGAGAGGGCTTTCTAAAAGAAAGCGAGTGAGGATGTCAAAAGGCCATTTTCCAGGGGGATATCTAGTACAGCCATATTTCTAACCTGCTTTTTGCAACTTAATGAAAATATTAAATACTAGTTTCTCCGGTTTCTAAATCTTTTTAATTCCAGGGCCACACAGGCTGAAAGCAATTACAGCTTGTTCATGGGGGTCTGTGGGAATGCTGACAGTTTTAATTTACATATTAATGCTGGAAAACATTTTGAGAGGCAAAGAAGAGCGTTCTTTGGTCATAGTAATGAATAGAATAAGGAAAAAATAGACAGGAAAGTGGCTGAAAAGCTCTAGGCAAAATGGTCTGGGTTTATTTTTTTCTGTAATAATTTCAAACTATCCATCATTCACTGTAATAAGATACTATTCCAATGGCGGATTTGCAGAGTCTTTTATTTTGCCTAAGATGACCGTTCTTTGGCTGAGTGTCTTCAATAAAAGACCTAACAACCAAAGTTAACAATCCATCTGTCCCAGCTCCAGCTCTGTCCTGGGAACAACTCATTCTATTGCTTGCTTTTTCCCTCTATCGCCCACCTAGAATACCTAACTTACCACTCACAGGATAAAAACAAAACAAAACATTGAAACATAGGTATTTCTTTAAATTACTAGATTTCATTAAACAGCTCAGTTAGACACTTGATCATTGAAATTTATTTCTGCTGCAACCCCAGTTCTTTGAAAAACGCAGGAATTCTTTTCATTAAAATACTAGCTTGACCCAAGGATGTCAAATAATCAGCTGCCTTAGCATTAGTTATTGCTGTCTGAGACCTCCCAAGAGGTCTAAAAAACTGGAGAATTAAGGATAGCAAAATGTGAACAGAAACATAGTTTATGTCATTTAATAACTATAGTTGTATACTTTTCAAATTATTCACGTTTCAAATAATTTTTCTGAATTAAATATCGAATTCGAGAAACAAAATATATCATATGGTCCTTGAAAGAACTGTTAAATGGTGGACTACCTCTAATGCAAAACTTTCTATATTAAGGAAGAGAGAGGAATGCATAGTAATCCAATGTAGTAGGTAGCTCCTGTTATCCCCACTGAATAGAAGAGGAAAATGAGGCTCAAAAGGTTTAAGTAACCTACCAAAGGTCACACGGCCACAGCTGACAGCGTCTTGCTAGGCATGGTAAACTTGGCCACTTTGAAAGGAAGATTAATTTTAAATTGAGTACTTGTTATTACTTATAAAATGAACACATTAATATAATTAATAACAAAATATTTCATTGAGGTTAGTCTTAGAGAAAGTTTCGGGGGAAAAAGGAAGAACTTCAGATTCATCTAGGCCCCTCTCAAACATGAAATATTGCTGATTTTCCTTGTCCTACTACTACTGGAAGGGGAGGGGGAATCCTGCTATGGCTTAAAACAAAAACAAACCCCAGCAACTCCATACCTAGGTATGGACCCAAAAGAATTGAAAGCAGGTATTTAAACAAATGCTTATGCACAAATGTTCATAATAGCAGCACTGCTCACAACAGACAAAAAGTAGAAAAAGCCCAAATGTTCATCAAGAGATAAATGGATAAACACAATGTGGTATCCATGCAATGGAGTATTTTCAGCCATTAAAATGAATGAAGTACTGATATATGCTACAATGCGGATTAAGTGCAAAAATATTATGCTAAGTGAAAGAAGCCAGACACACAAAAAATCACGTACTATATGATTATGTTTATATGAAATATCCGGAATAGGTAAGTCCAGAGACAGAAAGTAGATTAGTGGTTGCTGGAGGGCTAGGAGGAGGAGGGAATGACTGCTTAACTAAGTATGGGGTCTATTTTAGGGGTGAGGAAATGTCTTGGAACTAGATAATGGTGGTAGTTGTACAACACTGTGAATGGACTGAATGCCACTGAACTGCACACTTTAAAGTGGTAAATTTTATGTCATGTGAATTTCACTTTGATTATAAAAATAATGAAATAGTGATTGACCACAAAGCCCTAGATGAATAGCAAATAATTTGCTTTTTCTTAGTTTGCCACAATTTAATGATTTTGCCCATAATAAACCAATATATAAAAAGTTACCCATTAAAAGTTCTAACTAAGGCATTAATGTAGCTGAGGTCCCCTAATTTGTCAAGTTGGCAGAGCACCTAGTAGAGTTTACAGTATACAAGAAGCTTTAAAAATGTTTTTAATTTGCATAAAGTGCAAAGAAAAAGAATACTGAGAAAAACATGAAAGAATATTAAGTGGCCAGAGCCTAGGAAATAAGCTAACATATGGGCGTATAGGGAAGTCTACCTATTTGAGTATACAGAGAGAGGTAAACACTCAGGGGAGAAACCAGCTTTTCCTCACAACTCGTGTTTCTCCAAAAACTGAAGAGTAAATAGTAGTTTACAGTCCCCACCCTCTGGGTTTCAGCAAAGAGGTCACACACGGGGAGGGCCTCTGGCTGCCACTTCCAATTGCTTCCCTGGTGAAACAACGCAGGAGGTTAAGTTACTTCAGGAGACTCTCAACAGGGCTCCCATTGTTCCAAGCTCAAAATTCAGGGACACAATGGCACCATTCATTCCGAGAGCTTACAGGCTGGGGAGAGGTCCCTCGGTGACAACTTTCTGTTGGGACTTTGAATTTTCATAAACACAGACTTGCACAAATATGTGTGAATTTTTTTTTTTAAAAAAAACAGCACAAAATAAAGGAATAAAACTCAATGGACACTAAACTGAGAATCAGGACACCCAAATCTTATCCCCAGCTCTCTGTCTCTAATGCCACTTCAAGCAAGTCACTTGCTATTTCTGAGCCTCACTTTCCTTGATTGTAAAATGAAAACGATTTCTAACATCACTCAGAACTCTAAAATTCTACAAATATAAGGTATGCTGATGTTGCCTACACTATTTACTCCAACAAGTGGGGATAAATTATGAGCAGAAAAGAACTGTCAGTTCACATCTTTTCATTTACTATCATCAGCACTGAAAGACAAGGAACCTTAATAAAAACAGGCAGAGAAACTGTTGTTTTCTCTCTCTTAATCACACAAATAATAATGAATAAGGTCCATTAGTCCCTCCATCCCAGCAAGCCCAGGATCACTCAAGCAGACATCCCTGCACAAAGCAGTGATGAAGGGCATGAACAGAAGCCACAAGCATGTTTTCCCGTCACCTTTTCTTAGGTTATTAATGCATTTCAAGAATCTCTTGATTTCTCTGCAATGACTCAAAATCCCCAGAAGAAAAACGCCATTTACAACAAAAATGTGATCAATGTCTCAAGCTTTCATATCATGTCATTTTTTTGTTTTTTCAACCTCAAAACTTGCCAAAGCAAGAACTTTGTCTCCAGAGCCTAAGGAGAAAGACACATAATAAATTAAAATGTCACTTTAAATGTATTCACAGTTCCAGGTAAAGAAAGAAAAATCTATCACATAGATATTAAAATAGAAAACAAAGTGAGCTGCTATTATCAGTGCGTTACCCCTAAGCCTTCCCACTGCCATCCCAGTTCCCTTCCCCCTGCACAAACAACTCAGCTACGTAGGGTGATTTATCAGTTACAAATACTTACTCTAATTTAGGTATGAAATAGAACATGTAAAATTTTCGTTTACTTTACTTTTGTATTTACATTTAGCCGACACATATTTTTAAAACAGTAGGTTATATTAATTTGGTTATTTTAAATTAAAAAGTATTGGGAAATAAACCCATTAAAAGGGGTTTATAAAGGAAACAATTCTGGTTTCACCTCTAAACTCAAGAAAAGGCCATCATTTTATCTCACGTGTACCATCTGTCAATCTGGAGCAGTAATTCACGTCCAGCTTTCAGAAATAGGAGCGTACTCACCAAGGTCTGTAGGGACTTTCTCAAACTGGCTGAGTATAGCACCGGCGTTTGCTGACAAGAAGGCCTCGTCATCTGCAGTCAGCTAAACGAACAAAGCCCGGCGGAGTGAGTTCAAGTGTTAACAAGTAGTTCTAGGAACCACGGTTAAGAACGTTTTAGGATGACAAACTAGACCACACAGATCAAGAAGTTTTATACCAAATACTTCACACTTTTTCCTTTATACCTGATATATTAAATTAAATACAGGTACCTTCTCTCCAAGTTTCCCGAGAGCTGTTAGTATCTCCACCTTCTGTTGAGTATACAGGTCTCTTTCCAGCTTTCCTACCATGAGATCTCTATCCATCTATATAGACGAATGCAAAGCATACGGTATTTAAGTTAGAAACATCCTGTGCAAAAATCCAGCTTTTTAGATCTACTTTTAATAAAAGGTCCTCTAGCTGATTAATATGATAAAGAACTATAGATAAAACTCAAGGCAGACATGACAGAAACACTATTACACACTTCTAATAAATCTTGACGCTCAGCATAACCATTATCTTAGTTATAAACAATACCAAAGAATTAGCAGGTCAATAGTTTCCTTTAAAGAGGAGCTATCCTCTAAGAACACATTTCATTAAACTGAAGTGTGATCTACAGGCTTAAATGAGATGACTGGTAACAGATCTCCTGGAACTCAGGTTAAATATCACCTCTACCACCAGACACACTGACAGCATGTCTTGATAACTATTTTATGTGCTTTACACATATTACTCCATTTAAACCTCGTAACAACCATAAGAGGTAGGGACGGACTATCACTGTCACCATTTTACCAGAGGGGAAACAGGCACAAAAAGGTTGAAGAAAATAACTACCCCAATGTCACATACCTCCATAGCAGAGGAGAGGGACAAATCCGGCCAGTATGACCCAAGTCCATGCTCTTAGCTACTATACTATTAAATTACTAGTTGTTGCAATAACTTACTAATGTCTTAATTACGTTCAAGTCTATAAACAGACTCCCTGAAGCATCAGGTTTATAAAGATGTTTGAAATTCTTCGATGGGAAAGGCCATACATGCATAAAGCACTGCTGCTCATGAATTCTAGGTGGGATTTCAATTTAGGGCTCCAGAAGTAAATAGTAAAACCTTACATGTGAAGTCCTAGCAGAAGTGGCCTGTAGCAATTTAAACTCCCATATATTATTTAAACCTCTGCATTCGTTATCAACAATAATTGCTCAAAGGACTAATTTTGTCAGAAAACTGTGGGTTGTGCCTCTAAAATCAACTAACTAATTTTCTTTTTAATAAACTATTTTTTAGAGCAGTTTTAGATTCACAGTAAATTAAGCAAAAGGTACAGAGATTTCCCATATACTCCTTGTCCCTCTCATGCATAATCTCCCTGTCATAAACATCCCCCACCCGAGTGCTACGCTTCTTACAACTGACGAACCTACACTGACACTTCATCATCACCCAAAGTCCATACTTCACATTAGGGTTCACTGTTGGTGTTGTGCATTTTCAGCTGACTGATTTTTAAACTTCAGAATGACATAATGAGCAAATTCTTGCACTGAGAAAAGAAATACACACAGCAACTGGATCAATTTAAAGAAACTTTACCTCTGCTAACCTCGTCCGAAGCTGACCTGGTTGTTTCTTTGCAAACAATCTGATGACCTCTGGGGTCTTAAAGGCCTGGCTGATAGCTGCCTGGATAGCCTAGAAATAAAACAAGGTAAAAACTAACCAAAATATTCCAACAAATCAGATATTACAATATTTGATTGACGGGTCTTCAATTCTTAATAGGTCTTCCGTGTTCATCAAACACTGTTACAATTTTAGTTACCATTTGCTATTTCAATGTAAGTCACTGGAGTCAAATACAAACTAGATGAAAATCTAGAAGCATATGCTGTTTTACCCGTATGTAGACATTCCTCTAGAAGTTAAACCCCAAAAAGGGTACATTTTCTATCCTAAATATACATCCTGGGGAAAAAAAAACCTAAACAAAAACAAAGCCACCCTGTGTTACCATGCTACGTACGTGACGCTTACCAGTTGCATTCCACTTAATTCATCTACCAAAGTCATATTTCCAGACATAATTTTCTTTAGTGAATCATTAAATTCACTTAGTTGCTCCAGAGTTTCCTTTTTGGTTTCTTCATATTCATCGGTATCAAGTTCCTCTCTGATGTATAGTGAACATAATACAGAAAAATATAGAATTCCAAGTGAAAAAAAACAACTTTAGTATTTGTTCACTAAGACTTCAGATACATACATATACAAAAAATATCCTGGGGGAAAAAGGCTGAAAGAAAATATCAAAATACTAATGATGGATGTGTTCAGATATTAGTATGGGTGTTTTCCTGCAATATGGTTACTTTAACAATTAAATTTTTTTTTTAACCAAAATGAGGCACACTTAACAAACCATGTAATAACTTCCTTTTAAGCAGTCTCTGAATCAATGGTACAACCTTAACATAGCCGAGCCTCAGTTTCTTTATCTATAAACTGCAGATAATGATAGTACTTACCTTATAGAGTTGCTATGAGCATTAGATAAAAAGTCCTTGACATATAACAGGTACTTAAACATCTATTATTATCACAATTATCATTAATGGTAGGTAAAGTTTATGCACCTTGAAATACAATAGCAATGCAGTGCTGGCCATCTGAGTTAGAGGCTATTTTTAATTAACCAAACAAGCCATTTATTAAACATTTACTACAAAAACAGCTACCATTTATCAAACACCTACTTTGGACCAAGCATTGTGTTTGTCCCTTCATCAGTTATATTCACAACAATCTTTCAAGGTTTTTAAAAAGGCAATGAGTAGTCCTAGTCCTTTGAGCATTTAAAGCTGAAAACACACACCAGAATTTCAAGTAGTACCTTCTCAGCTTGATACCAGGCTGGGCTACTTTACATACTGAAGTCAAGGTAGGTGTTACTATTTCCACTTCACACTAGAGGAAATGGAAACTTGAGGTGGTTAAGTATGTTGCCCAAGTGCACATTCACTTAGCAATTAATTTAAAAACGTTCATATCCCAGCCTTTATAACTCCAAAGCCTGCACTGAGTTTAGTTCTCCAGCAGACAAGGCACTGTGAAGAACGCTACAGGGGAAACCAAATCACACGTGGGCCTGCACACACGGAGTTTATAATCTAGATGCAAAGAGAGGCCACTTTACAGCACAGCAGCATACAATTATACTATTACCTGCATTCCTCCAGATCTTGTAATTGCTGCATTAGTCTATCCAACTGTTCTTCTAAGTTCTGCTTTAATTTGCTTGTCTCTGTCTTTCCTCTGGAAGCCATTTTAATCTCTAAGTAAAACAATAAACCCACATAGAAGATACATTGGTTATTTGAAATGATTCAGTATAGCAGTGCAATTTAAAATAGCCTATACTTTCTGAGCTACAGGTGTAGGGAAGATAGCTGTGCAAAGAAAACCTCCACTTAGTATATAAAAGTTTAAATTCATACAGTATTAACATCCCACAAAAATGCCTAGCAGTCTTCTTAACTGACTTGACAAATTAATCAGAAGTCTTCACTATTGGTCTCACTTAAAAAAAATTCAATAGATGAAAATACAGATTTATTTTTAAAAAGTAGATCAGGTGTGACTTTGCTTTACAAGATTCATTTTAACATTCTTTTTCATTCTTAATAAGTATACTCCAGGACTCAGAATACTCCTAGTATTACCTCATTGGCCATTATGTGTATTTACTTAATGACTTGTGGGCATGAACAACTTTTGATATGAATTTCTTCTTTGGAAACGTGCCCATTTTTCTACTGGATTATCTTTCTCTTACTGATTTATATAGCATGGGTATAAAGTCTTTGTAATTATGTGGCAAATATTATCTCTGGTCCCTGACTGAAATTTTATAGTATATTTTGTTATGGTAAATTATTATTTTTAATGGCCAAATCTATCTTCTCCTCTACATCTTCTTAGTTTTGTGTCTCATGAAAGCAGCCCTAACCATCTCAAGATTAAAAAAATACATAGTATTTTGTATTTAAGCATATGAAGGTTTCGTTGTTGTTGTTAATACTGTGAAGTAGGGATCTAACTTTTATTTTCTTTCAAATGGATAGCCAATTGGCCCAACACTGTTTCCTGTATTTATGCTACCTTTAATGTAGACTCAATAGAAACAGACTCAAGTCTGGCCCTAAGGCATTACCTTGCTATTTAATTACTATAGCTTTAGAGGTGGTACACATTGATAACTGGTAAGGAGTTGCCTTTATTATTATGGGTTTCTTTCCCAATAATTTTTGACTATTCTTGTACATTTTCTCTTCTAAATGAATTTAAGAATCAGTTTGTGAAGTTCCAAAAAATTCATCTAAAATTTTGACAGAGATTATATTAAAACTAATATGGAGAAAATCTGTATCCTTGAAATTTGACTCTTCCAATCAAGCAATATATCTCTCCATAAATCAAGGCTTCCTTTTATGATCTTTAATTAAAAAAAAAAGTACTGTTTTATTCAAAAAAGGCCTTGAAAATTGGCTGTTCTTACATATTTTGTATTTTTTTTTGTTAATATCAGAAACAGGGGTTTTGTCATTACAATTTCTGATTATTGCAGGTGTAGAGACAAGCTACTGATTTTGGTGTGTTGATATTGTATGCATTTACCTTAACATTTATAGCATTTACATTTTTCCATTTATAAAAATTAAACTATAGAAAACAAACTTATAGTTACCAAAGAGGAAAGGGGAGAGGGTTAAATTAAGAGTTTGGGATTAGTAAATATAAACTACTATATACAGAATAGATAAATAACAAGGCCCTACTGTACAGCACAGGGAACTATATTCAATAACTTGTAATAATCTGTAATGAAAAATAATATGAAAAAGAATACACATATGTACAACTAAATCACTATACTGTACATCAAAAAATGAATACAACATTGCAAATCAACTATACTTCAAAAAAAAAATTGAACTTACATTCCTTTTAGGAAACACTTTTAATATGAGGTACAACCGTTCATCAAAACCTAAATTCTAGGGTAACCTATGAAAGCACTTAAAATTTTCCTACACATAATCATTATCCAGTGATCTGACATGTGAACTTTAATGAAAATGATTCCTTACATTATATTCAAAGTAGAATGTAATCAGTGAAAATCTATGCTTACTACTATACCCTTTAAAACTGACTTAAATCAACTTCAATCATTAATAACATGTATGCATAAATGAGCTGCATTATAGCCAGAAGTGTAATTTATTACAGCTATATTTCATGTATAATATGCTAGCCAGAGGGTAATTTACTATAACTATGCCTCATGTATAATTTCTTCTGGAAATACATTTAAGTATTATTTTAAATCTGTTGAATTTTCCAATCTAAGTCAGTGCAAACCCAAAGTAACACTGAACGTGTCTTTCAGGCTTAATTTCCTACAGTTTAACCACACAGAACTACTTGCTGTTTCAAAACATGCCATGTACTTCATTCTTCTCTTCGGAGCCTGAATCTTTTTCTATCAATCACGGCCATTCTTCAAAGTCAAGTTTCACTTTCTCCGTAATGCCTTCCTTGGTTCCCTACCAATCACTAGATTATGAGTTATTTGACAGTAGGGATTTTACACTTTCTTTGTATACCAGTATCTAGCACAATGCTGGGCAGAGAGAAGGTACTGGATAAATAACTGGTAAATGAATAATGAGAACTGACTGCTTCTTCCACTACATTCTACATCTTATTCTCTATTTAACACTATGTATGCCTTGAATTATATGTGATATAGCTTGTTGTTTGTCTGTCTTCCTCTCCACACTGTAAACCAAGAACATAAAATGAGTCTGATTCCTTTCTTGGCCTCCTCAGCCCTTAATACAGACTAGATATTGGGTAACTGGATGAACTGTATAAAGACACAACATATTTTAAGCAGATAAAGCTATTCTAAATGAATTTCAAGGAAGATGGAGGCACTTGAAAACCCTTAATCTGGTGCTACATTGAGATTTATCCCAGAAAGATTAACTCACGGGCACCACCTAGTATTCAATAAAGGTGGTGCACCTTGTACAAAAACAGCAAAATCACTCTCAAAATCTGTAACCTGGAGTGGAAGGTACTCATTCATGCTCACCTGTCTCTCAGTACTCTGAATTCTGCACCGTGCTGACGGGTCTCAAATTGCATAAACCTCCAATTCTTGAAGTTCCAAGTGTCATAAACGTGAGGAAAGCGAAACTGTTCATCAGGTCTACAAGAGGCTCAAAGTTCAAACCACCTGGGGGTGGAGCTGGCTGAGAAAAGGGAAGCCATTAACAAGTAGTTTTAATTACTATATATAATCTTGGCCTAAAGCAGTCCCGAAAACTTCCACTCGAGCAACCTGCAATTGAAACATATCTTCTCCTTCTAGGAACACATTAAAGGGCGGTAGTGAGGGGTAGGAGATGGGAGTGAGGATGGAGGAGGGGGAGAAACCGTTTTTCTCTTTATACCGTGCCTCTGGCAGCTTTTCTAAGATTTTTATCTCGTGAGGCCAAGGGTGTTACTGAGGAAAACTCCGCACCTAGACTAGCCCTGAAGGAAGTTGTCAAATCCAGAAGCACGGAAAAGGTAAAATCGGAGCGCACACGGCTTCCAGGCTGGAAGTGAGCAGCGTCCAGACCTCGACCATCCCGACGCGGTTAGGGACCAGCTCTGGCCACAGCCCCAAACCCCATCTCCCATCGAGGAACTTGAAGCTCCCGCACTTGGGTCCTACTGCGGCCGATTCCACGAGGCCCGGTTACTATCAGAGGTCGCCGGGAACTCGCGGGCCCCGACACTCTTCCGGTCTTCCTTGACCAGAACCCGGACAACCACCTCAGGCCCCCAGAGTCCCCTCTGCGCCTTTGCCCAACCATTCCGTACCACAGTTCGGAGCGAGGGACCCCGCCTACCTGAGGGCCCCGGCCCGGCGGACGCGCGCAGAAGGAGCACTTCCGCCGGACGCACGGACTTCCGGCCTCTGGGAACCAATGAGGGAGCGGCCGCGGGTGTTACCTTCGCTGGCGTCCGGGCTGCCGGTCGTCTCCCGGAGGACTCGGACCGGTCGGCCCTGAGGACGTGGTAAGTCCCCACCCCGGGCCCCTGAGAAACCTGACTTCAGGGGAGTCAGCCAAGGACTCTTTTTTAAAAAGTCGCAAGCCAGCACAGGGGAGTTCAAGATGTGGGGTCTTTGAGGGTCAAATACAACTGTCCCCGAAGCAAGGGCAACCTGCCTTTTACGAGTTCTTTCTGTGGAACCAAAAACCTGGGTACATTTGCCTCTGACCTTCGGAACAAGTGAATTCACCCTGGAAAAAAATGTCTTTTCTAGAGGGTTCTTCAGCTTATCGGAAGTGGGGCGGGGGTGGGAGGAGCCTCTATTTTCTCCCAAATCCTCTCCAAATCTGTAAAAGACCAAATCCACCTTCCTGGAAGCTGTTTGGCTCTCCTCTTTAGAAGGAGTTGCGCAACACTCTCAAAGTTACTCAGAAATTAGGTAGAAACCATTTTCAGCTCATCTCCTTTAAGTCACTAGTCCACAAGACACCATCAGGGTTTACGGCGAAATTGTTTCAGAGGTATTATCTTTAAAGTTAATTCTGTTTCAGGCTCCCAGGGCAAACTCCCAAGATTACCATTAGAACTCTACGGGAATGAATTATTTGTCAGTTATGTCTGATCATAAAATTTCTTACTTATCACCATAAATTGTTTTTCAGAGTTACAATTTGGATGTGAAGTCACCATTCTCAGCCCAACCTAGAGAAGACTGTTGACACTCAAGTTAGAATGGTTCCAATAACCTACCTTGCAGAATGCTTCAGATTCACAGAATTTACTTTGTAAAAGTAAGTGGCTTTTATGTTAGTATAAGTATCTCTCATTTTTGTTATGTGAATATGTGTGGAAGTCTCAACGTTTTTGAAGTCTTAGTAACAAATAGGGTTAGTGCCACATAACACAAAACTGGGAAATATACTTCTTTCACCATTTGAAGAACTTTTTGCTGAATAAACATTTTCTCACTATGGGCTTCCCCTAATTGTGATCATGATAGTAATGTGTTCTATTCAGGCATTTGTGTTGGTTTTAGTGTGTGCAATTTTAGAAGCTGTGGAGGAAAAGCCTCACCATACATTCATTGTATGTGCCTCCTCCTCTTTCTCAATGACTTAATCTGATTCAGCAGGTCTCTGCTGAGAGTAGTCTTACATACCTTTGGGTTGTTGTTTAGAGTTAGTGGCTAATGAAGAAGTATTACTAGTACATAGGCAAGGGAAGTTGATTTGGGTTCCAGTTCTCAAACAAAAAAGAAACCAAGCCTGGAGGACGAATGGGGAGGGAAGAGAAGAAATTGGGAAAAGAGGAATGAATGTTAGGTAGGTAGTCACAGAAGAGAGCATTGGGGAAAATAACCTCAGAACTGGGAGTCATAACTGGAAAACCAGGTAAATACTACTTGGCAGCTGGAGGAGTTTAGAACACTTTAGCTTGAACTTGGGATGGGAGTCCACAGACCACAAGTTGCTACAGCTAGGTAGGGAGAATGCAGGGACAGATGAAACCTGAGCAGCTAACAAGAAGTACCATGAGCCAAAGACTCTCTGAACGTATGGACTTCTTTTAACTGTCTATTGGTAGATAATCTGTACTGTCATTAAGTCTTGTGTAACTGTTAAGAGTAAGAACTTTTAGAGTTGAGGTTGTTACATGAGCTGTGAGATCTTGAGCAAGTTAATCAACAGCTTCAGTTTCCTTATATATTAAAAAAAGAGATAAAATAGTGCCTTCTTCACTGGAGTGTTGTAAGGATCATGTGAGTGCTTAGTATAATTGCTTGGTACACAGGAAGAACTCAGTGAGTTACTATTAGTATAATTATCACCATCATTATAGTTACATAGCATAATTAGATATTTATTTATAAAGAATAAACCCAGTGAGAATAAGTGAATGTACTGCTGTTTTGTTTTTTTTTTTTTTACATTTCTTTGTTGGTGGTAGGTAATTAGGTTTATTTATGTATTTATTTTTTAGAGGAGGTACTGGGGATTGAACCCAGGACTGTGAGCATGCTAAGCATACGCTCTACCACTTGAGCTATACCCTCCCCCAATGTATTGCTATTTAGTGAGGAGCACACAAGAAAAAAAATGAAGATTCCATGGCAGGAACCCTGAAGCTTTCTGCCCTCTGTTTTCACTTTCCCAACCCCAGGCAGCCATTGAGCTGCCTTCCACAGTAAACTGTCTGTTCTATAGTAAACTGTCTGTTCTAGAATTTCATGTAACTGGAATCATACAATGTGTACTTTTTTGTATCTGGCTTCTTTCACTGAAAATAATGTCTCTTGAGATTCATCCATGTTATTTGTGTCAGTAGTTTGCCCCTTTTCATTGCTCAATAGTATTCCATCATATAAGTATACCAACTTTGTTTTTTCATTCATTCATTCAATTCTTTTTTTTTTAACATTTTTTATTGATTTATAATCATTTTACAATGTTGTGTCAAATTCCAGTGTTCAGCACAATTTTTCAGTTATTCATGGACATATACACACTCATTGTCACATTTTTTTCTCTGTGAGTTATCATAACATTTTGTGTATATTTCCCTGTGCTATACAGTGTAGTCTATTCTACAATTTTGAAATCCCAGTCTATCCCTTCCCACCCTCCACCCCCCTGGTAACCACAAGTCTGTATTCTCTGTCTGTGAGTCTATTTCTGTCCTTTATTTACACTTTGTTTTTGTTTGTTTGTTTGTTTTTGTTTTTGTTTTTTAGATTCCACATATGAGCGATCTCATATGGTATTTTGCTTTCTCTTTCTGGCTTACTTCACTTAGAATGACATTCTCCAGGAGCATCCATGTTGCTGCAAATGGCATTATGTTGTCGGTTTTCATTCATTCAATTCTTGATTAACATTTGAGTTGTTCCCAGTTTTTGGCTATTGTGTATAAAGCTGAACTGTACAATTCTTTGTGTGGACATATGTTTTAATTTCTCCCCATTATTTTTAAGCTATCCTCTTAATTTGTCCCCAAAATCCTTTCTTTATGGCCTCCTTAAGGACCTTTCTCCATCAATTATTTGCTTTCCTGCAGGTTCTGTGGCTTCCTAATTGTGCTCTTCCTTTAACCTACCAACATTCTAATTCTATTCTTCAAAAAAAAAATGAAATAAACAATCTTCCTATAACCATGATATCCCATTGAAGGTAGTCTTAGTGTCTCTGGGTTTTATTGCCAGGTTCTAGTCTTTCTGTTTCTGTCTGCCTGCTAGATCTCCCTACTTGCATGTCCTATGTGTACCTCAAATTCAACACCTGTAAAATAGTAGTCTGTCTCTTAATGCCTTCCCTCCATATACCTTCCAACCTGTGCTTAGTTGACTCCTGGCTCACCATCTACCCTGTCGCTTAAGTCAGAAATCTCTTTCCTTCACCTCCTCTCCTCCTCCATTCAGTCAGCTGATCCAGTTGTAAATCCTTGACACCATCCTTTCCATTATCACCCTTCATTGTCCATAAGAGGGGACTGCAAGAGTGCTCTAAAGCAGTGCTTTGCAAACTTTAAGTTGCATGCAGATCATCTGGGGATCTTGTTCTATTGCAGATTTTGATTCAGTAGATCTAGGATAGGGCCTGTGATTCTGTATTCTAACCAGTTCCCAGGTGATGCCCATACCACTGGTCCATTCTGTCTCACTCATCCTCTTGGTAATGTCATCCAGTCTCATGACTTTAAATACCATTTATTGCAGATAACCTCAAATCTAGAAAATCTCTAGTCTGGACCTCTCCCCTGAACTTGACTCTGTTCTCCATTGCCTGCTTCACATTACTATTTGGATATCTAATATACATCCTGAATGTAACTTCTTTATACACTGAACTACTGATCTTCTCCCCTAAACCTACTCCACGGCCATCTTTCTCTTCTCAGTTAAAGGTAACTCTGTTCTTTTAGTTGCTTAGGCCAGAAACTTTTGGAGTCATCTTTGACTCCTCTTTCTCTCACAACCCACATCCCCTCCATCAGCAAATCACATTGGCTCTACCTTTATAATATACCTAGAATCTGATGACTTCTCATCACTTCTGCTACCACCCTGGTTGAAGTCAGCATTAGCTCTCACCTGGGTTACTGGAGTAGCTTCCTATCTGGTCTCCTTGCTTCTACCCTCTTTCCCTCTACATTCTGTTCTCAGCTTCAGCAGCCAGAGAGATCCTTTATTGATTTATTATTATTATTATTTTAAATTTTATTTTATTTTATTATAATTATTTTTAACATTTTTATTGAAGCATAGTCAGTTTACAATGTTGTGCAGAGAGAGCCTTTAAAAATATAAGTTAGATCATGTCACTCCTCTGCTCAAAAACCCTGCAATGGTTCCCTCTTACTTTCTGATGACATCTACTATTCCTCTGTCTCAACTCTTCTTCTTTTTTTTCTTTTTTTTTTTTTAATTTTTGTTTTATTTTGTTTTGCTTAAGTATAATCAGTTTACAATGTTGTGTCAATTTCTGGTGTACGGCGTAATGTTTTAGTCATCCATATACATACATATATTCGTTTTCATGTTCTTTTTCGTTAGAGGTTACTTACAAGATATTGGATATAGTTCCCTGTGCTACACACTATAAACTTGTTCTTTATCTGAGGCCGTGTAAGCCTCATCTTGCCAGCCCTCAGGGATTCACAGTATTCCCAGAAAGGATAAAGAGCTGACAGGTTCCCCGGGACTCAGCAGCACATGGAGGGTGGGCTGGCTGCAGGGCTGCTGGGAAAGCAGGATCCCAGCTCAACCCTTCTGATCTCTCAGGAGATCCTGGAGCAGGACAGGCATGTTTCTGCCTCAGGGCTTTTGCATTGTTGCCTTTGCTTAGAACATTTTTCCCTCAGATGTCTGCATGGCTCACTCCCTTGTCTCCTTTAATTCTTTGCTCACATGTCACATGATAGGCCTTTTCTGCCCACCCTATTTAGAATTCCAACACTCCTTATCCTCTTGCCTTGCTTTGTTTTACTCATGGCCTCATTATTTTATGTGCCACATATGTGTATGTATTTTGATTATTGTTTGTCTCTCAACACTAGAATGTAAACTCCATGTGGATAGGGAATTTTGACAGTTTTGTATATTGGTTTATTCCCAGCATCTACAGCTAGCCATTGCTCCAGAAATATTTGCTGAGCCATAATGAACAAATTAGAATTATTTCTAAAGTGCACTGGTACACTACTCCCTATTTAAACCCTCTAATACATCTCCCTTCCCTGCAGGATGAAATCCAAACTCCCTAATACTGCATCTGACAGTGGGAGCACTAAAGCAGTCTTCTACTAGTCCCATATTACCTTTTTTTTTTTTTTAAATTCTAGTAGAGTAGAAAAAGAAAGAAAAATTCTTTGTGGAGTATTTTTGACCTTTCTCCAATGAAATGTTTAACTGACACATGTCTAATTAGCAATTCCATTTTTACATATCTCTATTTTTATAAGTAGAAAGTATATATTGAATACTAATGGCCCATTGTATACAGCTAAACTTTCAGATTAAGAGGAGCATTTAGAAATTCAGTATTCAATTCAGTTAGTAATTAGAAGGGTTGCACTTTTAGGGTTTAGCAGCTGTGGAAAAAGTAGTGTGAAGACTAATTTTAAATCTCAGGGTTTTTAAAAATTTTAAATGAAAAAGTAGTGAATGTCAAACATCAATTATTTTTTTCTTATAGTAAATTTCAGAATGTAATACTTAATGTTTTTAGTTTCTCAGATTTCCCTGAGGTTCTTCCAGAAAGCTGCTCATAGATGTACATACCTAACATTTTGCTTGTAACTTCAGAGACGTTACACCTTTGAAGCCCAGGTCCCAGATTAAAAACTGCTATAACAGCTGCTAAACCATAAAAGTGAAACACTTCTAGTTACTAACAAATTTTGTTAGTCTGTGGAACTATACCTGATTGTGGCTATTGAAATTATGAGGGGGCTAAAATACCAGTTTTAGAATTTTATAATTTTCACCTGTAGCAGAAAGAACATAATTTATATTTCATAAGATATTGGTAAGCTAAAATAAATGTTTTGTAATGAAATTAACTCTGGTGAACACAGATTTGGTTTTGGAGGAAATGATAAAACCATTAAAGTGAATGAAAATTCAATTTTATAGGTTATGGATTAAGGTGCTGGTTCAAATTATGCTTTAAGTTATGCTTATCAGTTAAGAAACATAATTTCATTTTCTGGAGTTATGTTAAGGATGTTGCATAATTTCAAGACAGAAGTATCAAGCAACCTTGGTCTTAAGAAGCAACCTCTTGCATTGAGAAACAGTCAGTTAAAAATTTCCAACTAGCAAAAAATGGTTGGATTTTGGATACATTTTGGGGGTGAGCCATTAGGATTTCCTGCCAGTGTGTGGGGGAAGAAAAAAATGTATTAAGGATGGTGCGGGGTACTTGGCTTTTAGCATCTGGAAGAATGAAGTAGTCATCAGCTAGGATTCTCAGGTTGATCAGGTTTAGGGATGAGGAGCAAGATGGAACACTCAGAAAAAAAGAATCTTCTGATAGAAATCCTGTCTTCAGATAAGCTGACATTTATCTGGCATGTTAATATTTGGCTAATGAGGTTTAGAGAATGTAAAAGGCTGTTCATTATATTTATTGTTATTTTTAAATAGTTTCTGTTAATCATAGTAATAGAATTATCTCAGGAAATTTCACTGAAATACTGAGTTACTCAAGTTTCTAATTCCTAAGTTTTAGTCTATGTCTGGGTGTGGAAGGTGCTCAGAAAATGTCAGTGTGGTGGATGGGTACGGTGTTTGTTAGGTCACTTCCCCTCTGGCACTTACCACCTGAACAGAGAAGCAGATGGAAAACAGTCATTTCCACTTGTGAAGGTCTGTGCCTGTCACAGATGTGTTGGGAGATGTTTGCATCTGCCGAGAGATTCTGTTCTTTTCCTCAAGAAGTGGAGTTGTCTCCACTTCCTAAAGACTTTGAGAGCATCTGTGAGTAACTAGCTCCTACTTAAAATCCCTCTGAATCTGTGGATACACACAGAAAAAGCCAGAAGACGAAGCATCATGCAGGTCAATTGGCTGTTTTGTCTAGACAACAATTGACTGTTGTGATGTGAGAGATTCGTGTAACCCTGATAGGGGGGATTGTGATGATTTCTTCTCTAAAATTTCCCACTGTGCTTCTAAAGCAGCAATGAATTGATCTTGTTCAAATATATAGTCTGGGTCACTGTGTTCTTTTGAAATTAGACCTTTGTTCATTACTAAGAGTTGTATTTTCCTTCTTCCTTCTCAATACTTATTATTATAGCAACCATCCAGCTGATGCTGCCAGCTTCACTGAGACAGAAAAGAGGTTCAGAAAGCCAAAGTAATGATCTTGAAGTATCTAAAAGGAGATCCTGATTTGAGGTGAATTTAGTTGTGATGTCAACCCACTGGTCTTGGTTGAACTTTTCCTTTTTAATCCATAGTCAGTGCTCATTAATACTTAACGACAGTATTCTTCGCAATGGCTAGTTTTGTGGTGCTTTCTGTTGTCAGAGCTCTGGTGCTCAGCTGCCCATTTCACCCGGGAGTAGCAGGGTGGAGATGGTCACGTGCTTGCTGGCAGTGGTCAGGTGACAGTGCTGCTGGGAAGGGCTCAACCTGCCAACAGCATATCTGAGGCAGGAGACTGGCAGGGCTCAACCGCCGTCTTCAGACTGTTGATTTAGCATCTGGCCTTGGACAGATCACAGTGGCCAGCCAAGTCAGCCCCAGGCTTGAGAAAAGCACTGTAGGGTAAAGAGCGGAATCAAATTGAATGGAATTTAATTATATATCCCATTCTAACCCTCTCCGCTTTCTCTTTCCTGTCAGACCCCATAGCTGCTTGGAGCTGCTGCTTTAAGAGGAACCAGGGCTTCCCCTTGCGAAGTGACAGTCTAGCTGAGCATGTGTGCTTCCCTTGAAGACCGGGTTTGGGTTTGACAGGGCTGGGTTACTGGGGAAGTTTTTGCTTACCTGTAGAAACCAGACTGCTCACGGACAGCAGCACAGATAAGTAGTACAGTTCAGGAGTTGTTTTCTCCTATATTTGGGAGGAAAAAAGCACTGTGAAGAATATCTGTCTTTTAATTGGAACACATATTTAAAATGTTCTTGCCAAAATGATTTAAACAAAGGCACCAGCTTAGCAAGAGACAGAAGGCTTGCTGCTTAATGGGCCAAACCCTGTCCAACAGTTCCACTGTTGATTAATATAACGTAAAAAAAAAAAATTCTAGTAAAGTGGGATTTACCTCCACAAAAAGAAAAATCTCTCATGTAATTTTTAAACTTTCCCTGATGAAATCTTTTAACTGTGACATGTGTCTGATTAGGAGTTCTGTCTCTCCTGTCTATTTCTATTTTTAATATAAGTAGAAAATAAATATTGAAGACTAGTGGTGCATTTTATACAGCCAAACTTTCAGATTAAGATGAACCATTAGAAATTCAATATTTAAACACGAACACAGTCAGTTGCCAAAAATGTTAACACTGCCGTGCAGACTCCTTCACTGAAGGATCCCACACCAAATACAGAAAACATCCTCTTCAGTGCCCGTGGGACCGGTTCCATCCAAGTAAGCAGCACAGTAAAGCCTAAAAGGATGGCAGAACAGCATCCGTTTAGTAGGTGGAATCACGTCAGACGCACGTTCTTGAATGCAAACCTAAATGGAAAGTGTTTTCTCTAGTTCCTGCTGTGCAATAAAAGTGCCCAAAATCTAACCAGGCTAAGGTTTTCCTTTGATAGAGTTGTATTCTCACTATTAGCAATGCTGGTGATACTAACTGTGACTGTTTTTGAATAATTCCCTCATTACCTCACTTAAACCTTACAGCAAAAATATGAGGCAGGTATATTTTATCTCCCTCTTAGGAATGAGGAGAGGGAGGCTCAGAGAGGTGGTCTCTCCTGCTGTGGTGGGTGGACGTTTGAGCTGACCTCCCTCTGTCTCCAAAGCCAGTGCTCTTCACCCTTAACACACATTGGCTCTTGGCGCAGTTGTTATTCAGAGGGGGTTCTTTCTAGAATCGTGCCTGAGACACCCAATAACTACTTTTTTATTTTATAAAAATTTAGACCTAGTCTTTATTTAAATTGCACATCACTCTTACAAGTACGTGCAAAATAAACAGTAACTAAAATATATTAGTTAAGTTATTCCTAAATTTTCTCCACATTTTAGAGTCCAACTCTTCCATGTCACTTTTTGAGGTCAGTTAGTTGAGGTCCCTGGTTTTCTTACCCATGTTATCTCCTCAGCAGCTATTTATTGAATGGGTGAATAAATGTGATAATTTTATAACTGTAAAGAATTTTATACTATCAAAACAAAATATTTGTGTTTAACTTAATTTGGTTTCACATTCAGATTGTAAGACAGCTAAAAGAGATACTAAGGAACATTTAAAAAATTTCTTTCACCTGAATTTTATTTATTTATTTGTTTGTTTGTTTATGTACTTATAACACCTTTATTGTGGTATGATTCCTGTACAGTAAACTACACATATTTCAGATGTACTATTTGTTGAATTTTGATAGACATATACACCAGTGAAACCACCACCATCACAATTGAGACAGCTAACATTTCCATCACTCCCCAGAAGATGCAAATCTCAGACTCCCAATTTATCCCTTCCCACCCCCTTTACACCCTGGTAACCATAAGTTTGTTCTCTATGTCTGTGAGTCTGTTTCTGTTTTGTAGATAAGTTCATTTGTGTCCTTTTTTTAGATGCCACCTGAATTCTAAGTGTGAATTTTTTCTTAGAATTTAGCCTGTGAGTTTATGTTAAAGAGCAGGGGGTCCTATCTTACCTGTTCTTATTCTAGCAGTGTCTGGCAAGCAGTATACACTCTTAAGTGCCTGACAGAATGACTGCACGCTTACCAATTGTGAAGAAAGTAAGGATGATGTTACCAACCAGGTTGGTAAGGAGAGGCTGACTGCAGTATCGGGAAGATCTGGGCCTAAAAAATCAAAACACCAAGTCATACATTCATTTATTACTTGTTAGAAGAAATTCATGCTGTGAGCGTAACACCAGCAGGCACTCATCCTTGAATTCTAATCCTGATTCTGGCACTAGGTTCATTTGGCTCTAGGCAGCTCACTTCTCTCAAAAACCTTGGCTCCTTTATCATGACCACAAATTAATGCTGTAAAACAGCCCACAAATAACATTAAGAGTTAATAATCTTCTTAATTGGTAGACAAATAATGCTTGCCATTTTTTCTAATTCTTATCAGTTTGATGTTTTGGTGAGAAAATGTTTTGTGGAAATTCTGGCCTTCTGGAGTAAGGAGCTGTGCCTCACCACACACAAACTTGTTTCCGTGGAAGCTGGCGAGTTTGAATTAGGCTAATTACAATGAGTGTGGCAGTTTCCATTCCTTCCCCATCACTTAAGTGGATTCGCAGTTTTCAGATTTTTTTTTTTTTAGAATTTTCACATTTTTAGAATTATAATTTATTTTGAATGTGTCAAATTGCATTTGCTTCATTTGCCCACTGAAAAAGGTATTAACTGACTTTCCAACCGAGACTGATTTCCAGTATAAAATCTGAAATAGCAGGTCAAGTCACAATCTGGTCAAGTGTGCCTGTGTCTCCCTCAGCCCTGTAGACATTAGCGAATGCTAGGCTGTTGGGACTGGTCTCTGGGGAGTCCATAAATTGAAATGTTGGTGCCGTCATTGTCTCCCATTCCATGATTTCTTTATGAAAAGAAACAACTGTTGAGTAAAAGTTAAACTCAGTCTGCCCAAATCCCAGCTATCCTTGTTATACTAAGATTTTTTACTTTTCAAAGAGGTGAGGCAGGTGACTACCATTGATAATAGGGAAAAACCATGGGGCAGGCTGCAGTTAAGCACGCAGCAGGGTGGCAGAGAGCCCCGGCGCCGTCTGCACAGGTAAGACAGGCGTGCTGAGCTGCCAGGTGAGGGGCTTAGCTGGTGGAGGGACTTACCTGAGCAGAACATAGAACTGGACGGTCAGGATGGTGGCCCCAAACAGGAAAACTGTCACTTGGCTGCATGGGACACAATGAGTTACATTTTATGTTACTTTTTTAGTGATAAAATGGCTTCCGGAAACCAAATTCGGGTTCTATTTCATGATAATGTTACATCAAGCCACAGAAATAAAGTTTTAAACATAGTAAAGAAGAATTGAGATCCATCCCATTAGAGCAAAATATGTCTAAAAATACTTCAGTTATAGTAGTGACCATTGACTGAGGTCCTACCGTGTAGCGGGCACTGTTGGTACTGGTCTCCAAGGGACGTTTAGGACCTTGGTTTCTTTGCCATGACTGTAAATTACTGCTGTGGGACAACCCACAAGTGATAGTAAGAGTTACTAACACTCATGATTAGTAGACGAATGTGTCAGACATTTTTTATTCACTTTCTCATTTCATATGCACAGAAATCCTGAGAGGCTCATAAGACTGTGGTTTCCCATTTTATAAATGAGGAAACTGAGGCTCGGAAAGATTAAATGTCTTTTCTGAGGACAAACTTAGTACCTAGTAGTACTAAGTGGTAGAGCTACAATGTGAACCAGACCTAAAAGTCCTGACCACATCCCCGGCTGTGCTGGCTCAGCCTCCATGCGTTGTTCGCATGAGTGTAACCCATCAGCTGAGAGCTAACCTACCTACCACAGCTTACACAACCAAACGAAGCCTGCAGTTACTGCTGGAACATTTTTGAAATTCTTCTTCCGAGATTACACGTGCTTAGTTTCCATGCCTGTAGGAGAATCTTCCACCTTGACTAGTAGTTCTATGTCTGTCTTCACTGTAAACTGTTACCTTCATTTTTTATTTTATTAATAATTGGGTTTAGCACTGAATGACTTCAGGGTATTTGTAGAAATCAGATCTCTCCTCCATAGACAAAGATTTATCCTCATTGAAGGTACTCAAAAAAAAAAAAAAACAAGCAAGTTCCAAAATAAAGCCCAGACTATTTAAAGCAATGGCACATTTTTAGAACTAGAATAGTTACATGTTTAAGGTTACTATTTTTAAAGGAATACTGTCCCATTAGAGGTGTAAATCTGAGGGGTTGTCAAGTCAATCCATTAACAGCAGCCAACACAGATTTAATTATATTGAGCATTCTGAAATGTGACAAGAAAAACCAAACAGTTACTATTTTGTTTTGGGGTTTTTGTGTGTGTGTGTGTGTGTGGAAAAAGTTAATGTTTTAAAAACTGGCTTAATGTTTACAAAATGTTTCATTAATGTTTACACGTCAATTTTTTTAAACTTAAGGAGGTAGGTGATTTTAAAATTGAAAGTAAATTTTAGTTAAACTAAAGAAATGAACTTTTTGTCAGCATGGACTGCCCATAATGTAAGTGTAAGAGACACTTACAGCCTGAGCTGATGAGATCTTGGCAGCCAGCAGTGCAGGCGATAGGCTGTGTGAGCCAGACAGAAGTGAATCATGGTGCCTCTGGTCCTGGAACATCCGGAGCAGGGAGGAGCTGCCCTGTTAGAGCCCCCGAACCTCTTCCACACCCAGTCTTCACCTGCCGAGGCCCCCCTCCCTATGCACAAACCCGGCAGGGAAACAGGAAGTGCTCTCCCATGGAGAGGGACAGATCCTTGTTCTTTTAAAGCCACTCTGGGCTGTGGTAGGAGCTCACTGTAACTTAATTCTTTTATGGCTTTGAGGGTCTAAAGTCTACTCTGAGCTCAAATTGGCTATGTTAACAGTGCGTTAATAGAACTGAGCTGGATATTTGAGACAGGTCATGAATGTGAAAAGAGAAAGCTTCCTTTCAGCTGAGAGATCAGCTACCCCCATCCCCTTCGTCAGCCCTTCCCCTGGCGAGGACCTGGAAACCTGAGCTCCTCCAGGGCAGGGGCTTCAAGCTCTTTGTTCCATCCTTTGGTGAGCAAGTAAGCAGTTCCCTTGGGGACCTGTACCTCCTGCTCTCTACCTTTCTCTTCTTCCAGCCCACAGCTCAGTGTCCCCTGGGGAATGGTCCCTGAAACTTGAGACGGGTGGGGCTGAAACTGACACTGGACTCCAGCTGAACCCAACCCCTCCATCCTAGTCCTGAGAAGTGCTCCGTAGCGGCCGGATATCCTGATACCCCTGTAGGCCCAGGGGACTGTGGGGGTGTGGTATTCACCGCTGCCTGCCGCACAATACCACGGGTACTTTGCATGGGAATTGGGGGACGGCCTGAGGATGGAAGGGGGAAACAAGCCCCAAGTGAATCCTGGTATTCTCCATGGGATGATAACTGAAAGGTAAGACATTTAAATAGTAACCAGTGAACCCCTTTTAATGCTATGTGGAGCATGACTGACTCTTCTCTCTTTTATTTCCTATTAACAGTTAGCAGTGTCCCTGCCACTGTTTGGGGGACCTTAAATGGTTATTGACTAACGTTTCCTAATTTCCATTCCCACTGACTGTACCTAAACCGGGGCTCTCATTGCTTTGTAACTGGCCTTCCAATTACTCCAATAGCATCACCATCACCAACATTATCACTTTCCTACCATTTATATTAATGCCGTGCCAGGCAATGTGATATGTGCTTGGCCATATTACATCATTATCTCTATGTTATAGATGAAGAAACTTAAGACATAGAGTTTAGTGATTAGGTCAAGATCATACAACTATATATGGGTTTTAAGCACCTATGTCACCTTATTTTTCTAGAACATTGTTTTTCTAGAACCCTGTTGTCACTCCATTGCTCAGAAACCTTCCAAGTTTCCCGTCGTCTAAGGAACTAAAGTTCACATTCCTCAATTCCTCAGCTGGGAGGGCTCACTTCCAATCTACACAACTCCAGTTTCTCTCCCATTTATCTCCATTTTTTGGTGAGAGAGAGCCCAGGAGTCAGGAAACCTAAATTCCAGTCCTGGTTCTGCCACTCATTAACTTTGTCCAATGAGAGTGTAAAATCTGAGTAAGGGTAAGTTGATCAACTTAGCAGTTGGGTCTGAACACTACTGGGCTACAAATAAATGGTTCTGGTGCAGGTCTTTTGAGTGCTGGCAAGTCTTAGAAGTACACAGTGAGGTGTTTTATGGCCTTAATTTTCAGTTCATTCTCAACTTATTATTTCTTCTTTGAGATGTTTGTAATAGTGAAAAGTTAGATAATCCAGTGATAGAAGATGAACTAGAAAAATAAAATATCTAACAGTAGATTATTATTTGGAACAAACTAAATGCCTCTGGCCAATTTTTTTTTGTTTTATGATGAGAGTTAAATGATAATGTGCATGAAGGTAGTTTTATAAGTTGGAAAGTATCATTCAAATGTTGGTTTGTTTTTGCCATTTGTTATATTTCTACATTAATTATAAAAATACTTCAAGCTCTGCAAGTAATTCCCTAAAAGCTCCCAAAATGCTTTGAGCAATTTGGCATCATTGGAATTATATTTCTAAGTGCTCCAAATTATTATTTTGAAACATAATTTGGATAGATAAGAATATTTTTAAAGCTTTACAATAGCAAAATTATTTTATTGATAGTTAATGGGGAGTGTTTATTAAGGAAATGATTATAACTATGAGTGATTTGAGTTGGAGATGGAGAGGTTCACTGAGTCCCAGCACAATGAATGAAAAAGATCCCCCACTAAGACACATCATATGGCATTTCAGAACTTTGGGGGTAAAGAGACCTTGCTTCAGATCTTCCAAAAAGAAAAGGTAGGTTACATGAAAAGGAACAAGAATCAGAATGGCATGAGACAGACTTTCAATCGCAGTGTTAGATGCTAGAAAACAATGTAGGATACATTCATAATTTTAAAAGAAAGTTATTCCAGGCTAAAATTCTCTTAATTAAGGAAGAATAATGACAGACTTATTTTATGTCATATGCTCTTTGTTATAAAGATATTTGAGGATGTGCTCCCAAAAAATTAGGAAGTAAAACAAGAAAGGCAATGACGTGGTTCTAAGAAATAGGGGATCTAACTCAGGAGAGAGGTGAGAAAGATTTCAGAATGACAGATGCACAAAGGGTTAGGGATTTTCAGTCCAAATTAGAGAAAGAGAGTTTCAGAAGAAAAAGCCTTTAGGAAAAAACAAATTCAATAGAATAATAATAGTTGGCTGAACCATTTGAAATTGACATTTTTTGAAGATCAGAAGGAGTTGAATTATAGCAACATGATATGCAACATTAATAATAGCTGAATTCATAGTATGTTCACTACTTGCCAAAAGCTGTTTTATGTAGTGTACGTGTGTTGTCTCACAATAATCCTGAGGTAGGTACTATTATTTTCTGTGTTTTAAGATTGAGAAAAACTGGGACAAAATGAAGGTTTGGCTAGGGTTAGGTTTTCCAAGGTCATCCAGCACATATAAGTATTGGAGCTGTGGTTTGAACTCAGGTAGCCTAATTTCAGAGCATAGGTTCATAGCTTTTACGCTATAGAGGCAAGAGATTGGAGGATACTTTTTTGTGAGCTCTGACCAGTCCCAGCAGAAAGACCTGCAGTACGGACAGCCAGGTTATTGTACAATGAAGCCCTTGGTGCAAAAGCCCTGCCTACCCACTTGGAACTTCCTATCAGCTCTTTGAAGGAAATTTTAAATATATCATTAATATTGGTAGAAAAATAAGAGAGGTAGAAAATTTAAATGAAAGGTGAAACCAGAACAGAATACCATATAAAGGAACCATTCAAAGGACAAAAATCTTAAAAACTGAGTATAATAGCATAAATGAAAAGCTCAGTTGGTGGGGTGGAGGATGAATCTGAGGATATTTAGAAATTAGAGCATGAAGGCAAATGATGGGAAACAGAAGAGAAAGGATAAGAAAATTAGAAGACTTGTCCTGGTGCCTCAGCTCTTGTCACAGGCATTTCTGCAGAGAACAGAGAAAATGGGAGGCAGAAAACCATCGTGAAAATAATTCAAGGACATTTTATAGCACTGAAGGTTATGAGTTTTGCTTTTGAAAGGGCCTGTTTAAGGCCCAGCACAGTGGATGAAAATAGAGCCTCCCTGGAGGACATCACTGCAAAACTTCAGAATACTGGGGACAAGGAGAAGGTCTTGTAAGCTTCAAGGGAGAAAAAATGTAAACCACATTGAAAGGATCTGAAATTACTGGAAGTGACTCTGAATTTCCCACTGTTAGCACTGCAGTCTAGAAGCAATGCCTTCAAAATTCGGGGAGGTGCTGACTTTCAATATAGACTAGAGGTGGCCTCTCTGCCTCTCTCTCTCTCTCTCTCTCCCTCCCCATATATATGGAGAGAGGCTATGAGCGCTAATCCTCACAGATCATAAGAGAAAGTAAAGAGACATTATTTACGTTAGATAAATTTAAAAATTGCATCGTAAGCACGTAATATAGAATTACAGTAGAATCTACTTGAAGGAATACTTGAAAAAGTTAAAAGTGGTTACTTTTAGGGATTTGGATGGAGGCGTTGGTGAGCAGGGTGTGGTCAATGACTTTTGGTTCCTGGAGAAGGAAACCATAAATAAAATGAAAAGATGACCTACAGAGTGGGAGAAAATATTTGCAAAGGATGCAACTGACAAGGGCTTAATTTCCAGAATATATAAATAGCTTATATAACTTAATAACAAAAAACCCCAAACAAACCAACCCAAAAATGGCCAGAAGACCTAAACAGACATTTGTCCAATGAAGACATGCAAATAGTCAATAGGCATATGAAAACATGCTCAGTATCGCTAATTATCAGAGAAATGCTAATCAGAACTACAATGAGTATCACCTCACACTGGTCAGAATGGCCATCATTCCATTCAAAAGTCCACAAATGATAAATGCTGGAGAGGGTGTGAAGAAAAGGGTACCTTCCTACACTGTAGATGGGAATGTAGTTTGGTGCAGCCATTATGGAAAACAGTATAGAGATTCCTTAAGAAACTGAAAATAGACCTACCATATGATCCAGCAGTCCCACTTCTGGGCATGTATCTGAAGGAAACTCTTAATTTGAAAAGACACTTGCACCCCACAGTTCATGGTAGCACTATTTATAATAGCCAAAACATGGAAGCAACCTAAATGTCCATGGACAGATGACTGGATAAAGAAGTCATGCTATATATATACACACACATACACACACACAGAATAGAATACTACTCAGCCATAAAAAAGAATAAAATGATGCCAGCAACATGAATAAACCTGGCGATTGTCATGCTAAATGAAGTAAGCCAGAAAGAAAAAGAAAAATACCGTATGATATTACTTACATGTAGAATCTTAAAAAAAAAAAAGACTTATTTACAAAACAGAAAGACTCACAGACATAGGAAACAAATTTATGATTGCTGGTGGGGAAAGAGGTGGGAAGGGGATAAATTGGGAGTTTGAGATTCGTAGATATTAACTACTGTATGTAAAATGAATAAACAACAGGGCCCTACTGTATAGCATAGGGAACTATATTCAATACCTTGTAATGGCCTATAATGAAAACGAATATGAGAAGAAATATATATATATGTATAAATGAACCACTATGCTGTATACCAGAAATTAATACAACATTGTAAAGTGACTGTACTTCAATTTTCAAAAAATACAAGAAAAAAATATGTTCGTTCCATATGGGCCTTTTGTCACCCTGTGATTTCTAAATCTATATACATGAATTTGTTTAATGAAAATTTTTAAATTTTTAGTTTTAAAATCAGTTGTCTTGCATTACTTCATTAGGGTTATGAAAGGATCAGATGGAATATTTGATATGAAAAAGTTTGTCAATTGAAACTGTTATTCAGTTGAAAGTGATAATATGATCATGTTGGCTAAGAGGCAAAAGGACGGGTTGCTGGGGAGTTACATTTGGTAGATGAAAATGTCATTGTATCTGTTAACTGTGGCCACAGTAGTGTAATCACAAAACAGTACACGTTCATGTTTCCTTATGAGTCCAGGCTCAGCTTGTGGGTTCGCTGATCCGATCCGGGCTCAGCTGGTCTCATCTGGCCTTGCTCCTGCATCTGAGCAGACTGTCTGGTTTGGCTGCTCTAGGGTGGCCTCAGCCATGTAGCTGGCGATTGGCTGTCTATGAGCAGGCGCACCAGCTTTCTCCCACATCTTCTGTCACCCTCCAGCAGGCTACTTAGCCTGGGCTTGTTTCTGTGGTGGAGGCAGGAGTCCAGAAGAGAGTGGGGTGTATGGCGTAGGCATTTGAAGGCCTAGGCTCAGAACTGGCGCACACACTTTCTCATCTGCCGCATTGTTTTAGTCAAAGCAAGTCACAAAGGGTGGGAAGGAGACTCCTTCCCTTGGTGGTAAGAGCTGCAAATTCACACTGAAAAGGAAAGGGGGAGAAATGGGGCCATTTTTGCAGTGCATCTAGCATAGTCAAATATTTCCCCATCTATTTGGAATAAGAACATGGAAGGACATTAGAAGACCGGTAACTGAACTTGCTTTCTTTTTCCTTTGTAGACAATACGAGAGGTGTAAGACTCTTCCATTTAGATCCACAACTTCAAATTCTCAGCATGGAAAACTCAGAGAAGACAGAAGTGGTTCTCCTTGCTTGTGGTTCCTTTAATCCTATCACCAACATGCACCTCAGGCTGTTTGAGCTGGCCAAGGACTACATGAATGGAACAGGTAGGAACAGTAACCTAAAGCAATGATGGGGTTCAGAATACGCTACCCCAAATATGGCCCCTTGCTATATTGTATATTTTAAGCTGAAGGAGTTTGGGAAAACAACAGAAGCAGGAAGGTCTCTCTGACCTCCTTCCTTCACCCCTTGTCCCTGAAGCAGGTTGTAAAATCTTCGTGTGAAGCAGGGGAGGGTATAGCTTGGTGGTAAAGCGCCGGCTTAGCAGGCATCAGGTCCTGGGTTCAATTCCCAGTACCTCCATTAAAAATAATAATAGGTGGGGAGGGTATAGCTCAGTGGTTAGAGTGCATGTCTAGCATGCACGAGGTCCTGGGTTCGATCCTCAGTACCTCCATAAATAAATAAATAAACCTGATTACCTCCCCCACCAAAAAAAAATATATATATATTTTAATAATAGACAAATAAACCTAATTACCACCCCCCCCAAAATAAAATAAAACCTTCATGTGAGAGATGCCCTCCCTAAACCCAGAGGAAAGGAGCATCCTTACCTTTGAGGGCAAAAGGATGCCAAACGAATAGGCCTTGCTAAGTTTCCCTGAGTTTTCTACACTTACCTTGTACTCTCTGTCCTGTCATATTTCCCCATGACTGTCCACTCTTCGTCAAACCTAGCATAAAAATACTTCGGTTTAACTGTTTCTTGGGGTCTTCATTTCCTTATGAAGGCTCCTATGTCTCATGAATCTTGTATTAAGTAAATGTGTGTGCTTTTTTCCTGTTAATGTCTTTATCAGTTTTACACCCAGCCAGGGACCCCTAAGAGGGTAGAGGAAAACTTTTTCTCCCCTACATACACACAGATTTATTTTATTTTGTTACATAAATGATCATGTGCTGATAAATAGATGGATGGGCGCTCAAACTCTCCAGTGACCAGGGGACTAAAATAAAAAATTAGATATATTTCACCCATCACATTGACAAAAATTTTAAAGCTTGATAATGTCAAATGACAGATGTTGGGGAGGAATAGGCTCTTGCATATGCTATAGGTGGACAATACAAATGGAGTTAGGCTTTTTGCAAGGCAGTTTGGTGATACCGATCAGAATTTGAACTGTGCAGAGTAGTGGGGAGTTTGTGTTTAATGGGTGCAGAATTTCAGCTGGGAAGGTGAAGGAGTCCTGGGGATGGACAGTGGTCGTGTTTGTACAACCACGTGTGTGTACTTAAACTGGTTAAAGTGGTGAATTTTATGTTTATATGTTTTACCATATAATGTTTAAAATTAATAAATAAACCTGAATCCCTGTTAAAAAGGGTGGGGGGGTGGAGATGTATGATTATAAAACCATATTGATGATAATATTTCCTGTGCATAAAATCTAATTCCTTACACCTCATATCAAACCTAACTCTTTTCCCAGGAAAATACAGGGTTATCAAAGGCATAATTTCTCCTGTCGGTGATGCATATAAGAAGAAAGGACTCATCTCTGCCCATCACCGACTTATCATGGCCGAACTCGCCACCAAGAACTCAAACTGGGTGGAAGTTGACACATGGGAGAGTCTTCAGAAGGAGTGGGTGGAGACTGCCAAGGTGCTAAGGTATTCACAGTGAAGTCAGCTTTGTCAGTTCTGAGATATGATGGTTTGGGGGCTTTGGTGGCTTTTGGCGTGTTTCTGCGCTGCCCGTGTCTGAATATACAGATTTGTAAGGCTGTCCCCAGGGCCGGAAAGGCTTGGGCCGTGCCATTCCGAGGTCATGACGTGAGAAGATTTAGTTAAATCACCCATGCCAAGGGTTTAGGGTGGTGGTTAGCACATAATAAATAATTAACGTTAATTCTTGTTATTGTGACACAGACGCAAAGCTTAGAATGGTGATAGCCACCACTTGCCGTCCTCCCAGGAGTTTCCTTGCTTTCCATTCTTGACAGCCAGAACCCAGGGCTACAGTGGACTGGCCAGCATCCATTCTGACCCAGTAGTACTGTGTGCAGGAAGGCGTCCGTTCTGACTGGTCAGGCACTGTGTATATCTGTGGATAAACGTTTCTAACATCACCCAACCTTTAACGTTACATGAGAGGCTCTTAGGCATCTCCAGAGGGATGGTATTTCAGTCGAGCATTGTGAGGAAGAGAAATGTCCTGTTCCTTTGTTGGTCTGTAGACACCATCAGGAGAAACTGGAGGCTAGCGCCTGTGATGACCAGCAGAGCTCACCTGTGCTGGGAAGGCCTGGACGGAAGAGGAAGTGGGCTGAACAAAGACAAGATTGTAGTCAAAGGAAATCCCCAGAGCAAACAAAAACAAAAGGTCTGTCTGTTTTACCAGGACGTACCAACGAGAGCTAAGCAGGCTCTAGGACTGAGCAAACCCCCTTTGTATTTTCCTTTCCTCTTCAATGTCTGGGGGTGCTTGGAAAGTGCCCTGGTTAGTTTTATGATGGGAGGAAGAGAGAATAAAAGGCACCCTGAGCTTATTTCTCCTACTGTAGACCTTAACTTTTGAGGTGTCCTAGATCTCTTTTGAGAATCTGAATCCAATTAAAAAAAAAAAAAAACTATGAACCCTCTAGCCAGAAAAACACATATACATATTCATCTTTTTTTTGGTGGTGGGGAGGTAATTAGACTTGTTTATTTTAATGGAGGTACTGGGGATTGAACCCAGGACCTCATGCATGCTAGGCATTCACTCTACTGCTAAGCTATACCCTCCCCCTTCATATTCATCTTGATGCACGGGTGATTAAAAAGGCAAGCCCTGAAACTATGTTTTCTTCTTCTCAGATGTGCCAAAGGTAAAGTTGCTGTGTGGAGCAGATTTCCTGGAGTCCTTTGGTGTCCCCAATCTGTGGAAGAGTGAGGATATCACCAAAATAGTGGGAGAATATGGGCTTATATGTGTTACTCGGGCTGGAAATGATGCTCAGAAATTTATCTATGAATCCGACGTGCTGTGGAAACACCAGAACAACATTCACTTGGTGAATGAATGGATCACCAATGACATCTCATCCACCAAGATCCGACGAGCATTGAGAAGGGGCCAGAGCATTCACTACTTGGTACCAGATCTTGTCCGAGAATATATTGAAAAGCATAATTTGTACAGCTCGGAGAGTGAAGAGAGGAATGTTGGGGTTATCCTGGCTCCTTTGCAGAGAAACATTGCAGAAGCTAACACAGAAGAAATTCTCTAGCATGATGTTTTGGGCTTCCTTTTTGGGAATTTGAAACAATATGGGTGTTACTAACCGGGGAAAGGAATTCTGGTCCTCTCTAATAAACTAAAGTTTGAAAGTTGGGTAAAAATCAGTGGTAAATTAAAATCAGGTTTATCTTTTCATCAGAAATTGTGATGAATGTTTTCAGTATTTTTTTTTGAATATGCAAGTCCCTTTATCTTTAAAACAAGAGTTAGCAGCGCTGAAACCAAAAGAACATTCAGTCAGACTAACCACAAAGCAAATTTAAAAAGGATATCCTGGCTTTACCACATAAAGAGAAAGTATGAAAAGTTAAGAGTCCATTTGAGATCCTAACTTTAGGTATGAAGGGAATGAACATTTTATGCATGCCTGTTTCTGGGCAGCCCTCACCCATGGTGGCCAAAGAAGTCATTCTCAAAGTAGTGAACTTGTAAAATGCATCGCTGATGAGTCATCTCCAGCTATGCAAAATGCAGTCTGTGAATGGCCTGGCAGAAACTTGATGCCGGTAGTTGGTTCTGTGTAGCACACATCAGAAGGCCAGTGAAGCTTTGCTAAGGCACGCTTGCCTGGAGCACCACCTTTGGAGGTAGAGAGAGGGGTCCAAGCCCTCTAGTGTTTAGAAAGGTGCACAGGTGTCTTTGATGCCCACAAGAGCTAAGGAGTCTCCTGCCTCTGCATGTTCTGCGCATTCTCTTAGCACAGCCCAGCTGCAGCTCATGTTCTAGTCCTGGCCATCTGCCGACCTTGTACCTTCAGGAACAACCTCAGAGGGGACGTCGTTCCACCTGGAACAGAGAACCACAGACAGTGGGAGATCTCATTCAAGGGCTTTATGAAGCATGAATGCTCTTCACTTTACTGATAGCTTAATAATCAAACGATGAATGGATGTGAGGAATGCCACACTGGGCCAGCCCAGCAGTTCCTTTAGCTCAGAATTTTGGACACTGGCCAATGACTTGTGGAAGAACCATGATCCATGATCTCAAGGTGAAACACTTGAAGAGCCCTGCTGTTCCTCTCCGGCCCACTGCGAAGCTGCCATTTGTGAATTTAAGCAGAAAAAGAGTCTGTTTTCTTACACCTTTTCTCTTCTTGTCCTTTGGTATGAAGTTTAACCAAAGTAGAGCACTCAGATAATAAGTGAAGTCATAGCTTCACGTTAAAAGCACAAACCTGTTACATGGTTTGCTACAGATTAGAATTTTGTGGAAGTTCTACCAGTTAGGAAAGCAAAAAAGACCAGAAATAGCTTTTTCTAGAATAGTTTTATGGTTCATGAAAATCATATTGTGATAGAAACAGGAGTGAAATTAAATTTCAAGTGAAAATAGAATAATCTACCTTTACTTACCTGTCCCTAGTAATTTACACTTCATACCTACACCAGTCTAGTTGAAGGAGATACACCTCTGCGGAAGAAGAAAAAAAAACTTACACCAGTGGAATTTTATAGTCAGGTCTGAATCCACAGGCTAACAAAGGAAGATGTTAAATAAAATTGGCAAATTTGTAAATTCTGCAGCTCCTGACTTATTCTCACTAAAGCCAAGGAGCCAGCTTCTCGAAGACAGAGGGGAGTGCAGAGCCTGGCATCTAGTAGTTACAGTCTCTTGCCTGCCGGATGAATGAAAGGTTATGATCGCAGAGTGTGGAGATGGTCATCCTCAGCTTTTTGGAGTTTACCAAGAGTTGGAACAGCACCGACAAGTAACAATCTAGAAGCGGATGAAGCTGTCAGAATTTAAGTTTGATTTCTTCTTCTGGAAAACTTCGCTCAGGTCATCTGAAGTACGTGTGAGCTGCAGGGAGATTCCAGTGCTAGAAACTTCTCTTCTACTGTGATGCCTTTCAACCCAGAAGTGCCCACACCCTGCTCAGCTGTGAGTACACTGACTTCAGGACCCACTGGCTAAGGCATATGGGGACCCTCCCAGGAGACCTGGTGACAGTGAAATGGTCCTATTATTGTGCTGTTTATGGATCAACAAACTTTGGACATAGAACCAGCTACTTGGCTTTTTGTCCCAGTACCAAGAATGCTGCTAATGAATGCCACAGTGTCATAGCATAGTTTTGGGTATCCTTAAGGACAGAACTTCCTCTTCAGATAATGGAAATTAGGACAGTGAATTTCACAGCGGGTTAGATATTAGTTAGTGGTGTGACTTCCATTGAGGAAGATGAAAATATGCCATTGTTTACCCCCTACCATGCTATGTTCATACTTGGCTTTTGTGACGTGAATTTAGAGTTTAGGAAGTAATGTCGTGCTGGTGTTTTGTTTGATGCTGGTGTTCTGTGTGTGCGGTACTCCTTTACCCCTTCCGTTGTTTGTGTAACCTGACCCAGCAGACGAGCCCTGAGTAAGAGCCCTTCGCTGCAGCTTCATTCAGCTGAGCTTGCAGCACGTGGAGAGGTCTTGCGTAGTTTACCTGTTCAGTGGACAAGTGTGAACAGCACTTGTTAGCAGTTCCTTGGAACTAGGGCAGTGACTGTCCAGTCAGATTCTGTCAAGCGGTTGATTTAGCTTCATCTCCTTGCATCAAAGGATGCTCGCTCTTTTTCTGCCCCCTTGAGTATCTCATGATAGGGTGGGAGGAAACACCTCCCCAAGGTCAGCATGCATGCACGGTAGTGGCAAGGCTGCTGTCATCCTTACCCCAGCCTCTCGGAGTCACTTCTCTGGGAGCCCAGAAGTCACTCTGTTATGAAATGGCTCCTTTAACTGTATTTCTGAGTGCCATGGGACATCCATTCCTGCCATTCTCGTAATTGTTCCCAAAGGCTTCTTGATCTAAAATGTCCACCGCAGCATCTAACTGTGAGGATGCATATCCCGTGTCCATCTCTAAAATCTGTACCTCATTTATCAGTGGTGCTGTTTGAACTTGACAGTGCCAGCGCTTACTGAGCACGTCCTGTTTGCCCGGCACGTGCTACCGTGTGCCTTAGATACAGGAGATGGACATGATTCGGTGACTTGTGTAAATAGCAAAACTGAAGCTTGAATGAGCAGTTTGTCTACAGAACCCGTGCTCTTAACCTCTCTGCTCCTTGTATAACATCATTACTTTTCAGAGAATGAAGTTTTAGCCCAATCTTCACATTTTCATCACCTAAAGTGGATAAATGCAAATAAATACAACTTTCAACAGTATGACAGTCTGGTGGGTTCAGTCCACACAGGTGGACTCAGTTGAACTTGCCCAGTGTTAGCAGCTCTTGGAACTAGAGCAGTGAACACCTGCTCAGAAGGCGGGACCTGAGCCACAGTTCACTCCTAACCAGCAGAAAGAGAAAGAAAAGCACCCAGGTGCCCGTGCTTGTGGTGTAACGTCATCCTGCAGCACGGTGGCCTGTGAGACAGAGAGGAAGGAGCTTCTGCCTGGGAGGTGGGTTTCTAGGTCCCGGCATGTCAATCAGCCGACTGGTGGGAGTCATTTGCCTCTCAGTCCCCCTTGGTAGAATAAAGCGATGATCTCTGAGGCCCCTTCCAGCTCTGAAGTGTTGTGGCCCCGATGGAGAGATGCCACTCGCACTGGCTTCTCATCTCTCTGAGCTGCCACCTGTCCCTTCCCTTCTGCATGACCAGGAAGCGTTTCTCAGAACACTCGTTATGTGAGATGCCAAAGGGAGCACAGTCTTTGCCGCCAGGCCGCCTGTGGGGAGGCAGGGAGGAGAAATGCTGTATTTGAAGCATCAGCAAGGAATATTCCAGAGTCATTGCTGACGGCTTCCCAAAAGAGGGCCCACAGGTCCTGCGGGACAGGAAACACAGGACAGAGGGCGTTGCAGGTGGGGCTGCTGCCACTACAGATGATTTGTTGTTTATCGGAAGTTTGAAAAGTCCTGTTTCTGTTTTGTTTTTTGCCAACTGAGGCATCTTAGATGGAAAGAAAAAGCTGAGGAGAGGTGTGGGGAAGAACGGACCAGGGCTTCGACTGAGGCCAGGCGCGGGGGATGGGATGTGGGGGCACACAGGAGGGAGGCTGGGAAAAAACATGAGGTTTTTGACCTGCTACAGCGCCACCCGGCACATGGTGGAGATTCCCGTTCTCTGCTGTGACTCCTCCTCGGGGCAGCTGGCCCTCCTGCTGGTGAAGTTACCACCTCCATTTCAGCACTGGGAGTCAGGTCCCTTTCTGCATCAAGTGTCGTATAAGTCTGAGTGACTGCAGCGGACACTGTTTCCCTAATCAAGTTAAACTGCTTGATAAGTTTTTCCAAACCAGTGGGTAACATGACAAAAATTACACTTTAAAACATTAGGGAAATTTTCAAACATAGACAAAATTAGTGATAAAAGTATAACGAACCCCTGTGTATCCAGGTCTTGCCCTGGAACTGGATCAAGCTCCCTGATGGCATTGCTTCCTTGAGTTAGGGAGGGGAGGTACGGATGGGGTGCAGTTTACCATAATGTCCACCCCATTCTTTGCTGGACCAGTGTCAGACTCCATCGGGTGCTGGAAGAGTACGTCCACTCCGAGTGCCCTCATCATTCCCATCCATTACCACTAGGAGAAGCAGGGCTTTGACACAGATTTGGGACCTCACGTTGGCTCTAATTTTATGGTTTACTTTGCCAGTATCAAATAGAACGAAAGAAGGGGCTCACATTTGGCCAAGTAACTTTCTCTCCTCTTTCTTCTCCAGAGATAACTTTGGTCCTAGTCTAGAAGAAAGGTCTTGGAATTGTAGAGGAGAAAATTACTCCTCCCATGGGCAAATCCAGGCTATGCCCACTCCAACTGAAATTCAGCCCTACCCGCGATAGATGGCTCTTGCTCCAGCTGGCAGAAAACCACATGAACCAGCACAAAAGCTAAGCCATTGTTAGTTATTTCTGTGCCTTTCATTTTTCAGGCCAACGTTTAGAACAATGAGAGTTTAAGGATAGGAAGGAAATATGATTTCTCTGTGTCCTGTTCCCTTAGTCATCTGGATCTTAAACAGGTTTCAGAAATCTGGTCAGAGTTCATAGTTCTGTGCCCTTTAAATGGCAACGTACAACTAATCTCAGGGTTTGATGTCAGCCTGTCATATTCCACCAAAGGAATCAATGTTTTATCATTACCAGAACCAGTAGCCCCATTCTGGGCAAGGCAATGTCACTCTGGTTTCTCAATAAAAATGGCGTTTCTTCTTTGGAAAGATCATAGCTGTTCATTCAACAAACATTTATTAAGCACTTGCCAGGCACTGCTAGGCCCTGGGGATATTATAGAGGTGAACAAAGTGAACATGGTCTTTGCTCTTGAAATTTTAATGAAAAAGTCAGTAAACAAAGCAAAAGAAGGTAAGTATGGATTACGATCATTATGAAGGAAGTAAGCAGAGACATGATGCAGAGTAAGTGTATCAGAAGGCTGTTCTGAAAAGGGGACTCAGAGGTGAAGGATATAGCTCAGTGGTAGAGTGCGTATTTAGCATGCACAGGGTCCTGGGTTCAATCCCCAGTACCCCTGCTAACATATGGGTTCAATCCCCAGTACCCCTACTAACACACACACACACACACACACACATATGAAAATATGACTCAGATTTTTGAAGAGATCCAAATGTTTCTCTGTCCAACTTCTAAACCAACTGAAAAATAAGACAAAACAAACAACAAATGGAGGACCGTAAAAGCACCTTTATTACTGATAAAGTCCAGGTTAACAATTGTAGCTTAGTGTGAGGGTCAAAAGAAGGATTGGTCACTGTGACAGATGGTGTTTTCCAAGATGGCAGTAATGAGCTCTCTGATCTCACATGCTCCTTTTACAGTGTGACATTGAGAGCTGAGGTCCATGCTCCCTCCTTTGGATCTAGGTAGGTCTTTGACGCTGGTGGGAGCGATGTTTTATGACTTCTGAGACTAGGTCATTAAAGATGGTACAGTATCTTCCTGGTTCCCTTGGGATGCTCCCCAAGCCACCCATGCTGTCCATGAAGAGGCCCACGTGGAAAGGAGCCTGGCCCCCAGCCCGCAGGCCTGGCTGGGCTCCCAGCTAACAGATAGCCGTGAGATGGAGCCATTTTGGAAGTGGCTTCTCTAGCCTTTCCAGCTGGAGCCAGGTTACCCTTGTTAATGCCACATGGAGCTGAGATGAGTCATGTCTGTGAGCCCTACCCAGATTGTAGATTTGTGAGCAAGTTAATGATTGTTAATTTTAAGCCATTAAGTTGGGAGGGGCAATAATAACTTATAAACTAACTCCCTCAGTCTAGACTTTGGGACAGTCTGTCTGAGAGAAAGTTTGGGTCTGCAAATAGACATGCTCTCAAGTCCATGTCAACAGAGGAGAAATAAAAACTAAGATACCCTGTGTTTAGAATTTTTGGTAGACTAACTCTACCTAGTTGATGGAAATGGTTCAGTGGCTGTTTCCCCTAGAGCAAGCAACTTCTTCCAGTTTTCCTAGAACGTTTCCAGTTTTGCTAGAACGTTTCCAGTTTTAGCAGTGAAAGTGCCATGTCCTGGGACTTCCTCAGTCTTGGGGAAACTGGGATGGGTGGTCACTCAACCAGGTAACTCATTCCACCTCTCTGAGGAGGAAGTAGATTTGGAAAGAGGCCAGGATGTTAGGGAAAATTCCTATCCATGAAGAGCATGATTAGAAATGACTGTTCCACCCAATCCAGAAATGGGCAGAAGACCTAAACAAGTAATTCTCCAATGAAGACATACAAATGGCCAAGAGGCACATGAAAACATGCTCAGTATCACTAATTATCAGAGAAATGCAAATCAAAACTACAATGAGGTATCACCTCACACCAGTCAGAATGGCCATCATTGAAAAGTCTATGAATGATAAATGCTGGAGAGGGTGTGGAGAAAAGGGAACCCTCCTACACTGTTGGTGGGAATATAGTTTGATGCAGCCATTATGGAAAACAGTATGGAGATTCCTCAGAAAAACTAAAAACAGACTTACCATATGATCCAGCAATCCCACTCCTGGGCATATATCCAGAGGGAACCTCAATTCAAAAAGATACACACACCCCAATATTCATAGCAGCACTATTTACAATAGCCAAGACATGGAAACAACTTAAATGTCCATCGACAGATGACTGGATAAAGCAGCTGTGGTGTATTTATACAATGGAGTACTATTCAGCCATAAAAAGAATGAAATAATGCCATTTGCAGCAACATGGATGGACCTGGAGAATGTCATTCTAAGTAAAGTAAGCCAAAAAGAGAAAGAAAAATACCATATATCACTTACGTGTGGAATCTAAAAAAAAAGACAAAGGACCTTATTTACAATATAGAAACAGACTCACAGACATAGAAAACACACTTATAGTTACCATGGGGGAAGAGGGTGGGAAGGGATAAATTGGGAGTTCGAGATTTGCAGATACTAACTACTATACATAAAATAGATAACCAACAAGTTTATACTGCATAGCACAGGGAACTATGTTCAATATCTTGCAGTAACTTATGGTGAAAAAGAATATGAAAACGAATACATGTTCATGTATGACTGAAGCATTATGCTGTACACCAGCAATTGACACATTGTAAACAGACTATACTTCAATAAAATATATATATATACCCCAAAAAAAGAAATTGAAAAAATATATATACACAACAGAGACACACACACAAAAGAAATGACTGTTCCCCTAATAGTGACTTTTGAACTGGAAGCCAAAGGAGCTAACTGTGCAAAAACCAGGAGAAAGACATCCCAGAAAGAGGGAACACAGTATAGAAAGACCCTGAAGAAGGAAAGCATTTGACCTCTGCGCAGAACCACCACTACAACAAAACTGGCATGATTGGAGTTCCTGCATCAAGGGAGACAGAAAGTAATGATGTTGGAGAAGTATCCAGAAGCTAAATCAGGAATGGTTTTATGAACTATGAGAAAGAGTACAAATTTCCTCTTATTAAAAAAAAAAAAGGGACAACACTGAAGGAGTGATAAGATATGAATTACATTTCTCAAAAGCTTGCCTGACTGCTGCATGGAGAATGGTTTGGTGGGATCAGAGTGGAAGCAGCAAGTCCAGGGAGGAGGCAAGACATGATGGTGCTTTGGGTTAGGATGGAAGAAGCAGTAGGATTTGCTGATGGATTGGATATGGGTGAGCACAGAAGGGAGAAATCCACAGTATCTACTGGTTCTGGGCTTGAGCAAGCCGGGTGACTAATGGTACGATTCATGGAGATGAGGAAAGCTAAGGAATGATTTGTTTCATGGTTTCTGTCTTGGATATGTTAAGTTTGAATGCCTTTAAGGCATCCAAGCGGAGAGAGGTCGCACATGAGCTCAGGAGCCAGGCTGCCTGAGCTTGAATCCAGACTCTTCCACCAACTGCATGACCTTGCGTAAGTTACTAGCCTCTCTTTGTCTCAGGTTTTGTCTCTGTGAAATGGAGATACTAAAATAACTATTGGAGAAGTAGGATTTGATGACAAATGATAATACATGTAGTAATCATTCAGTAAATGTTGGCTATTAATATATTTGAATATATTTGAGTGGGAGAGATCAGAAATGGACAGATAAAGTCTTGGAGCCAGCCTGAATAGATGGTGTTTGTGGCTAATGTTATACATTAGCCCACATCCCTAACTCCCTACTCTCTGCCTCTCTCTGCTGTCAAGGTGAGGGACTGGATATTAGATCCACAGGCTCCCGTGCAGTTACAAGTGCCATCTGACACAGTTTTGGCCAATGAGTATGAACAGAAATCTGATGAAGGGCTAATGGCAGGTGGTGGTCCACCCCTTCTTCCCCACCTTAAATGCGGATGTCCCAGCTGGAAACCCAGCAGCCGACTCATGACAGTGAGGTAAGTAGCTGGAATGAAAGGCCAGGAGAATCACAGACATGCCCCTTGCATGTCATGGAGTTGCCAAAGAACCACCACCTTCCACTTATCCCAGGACTGCTGGGAAAAAGGGACGTAAGCCTCCACTGAGTCCGCTAGAGTTGGATTTCTTGGTGTATTGCTTGAGGCTGACACAGTAATCAATGCCATGCGTTTGAAGGTGATCCCTTGGTCATTAACATGTAGGCAGAGAAAAAAAAGTGTGTCTGTGAACGCGGTCTCGGTCACGCCCACGTTTGGAGTTGAAGCAGGAGAGGAGAAAGCCCTAAGGAAAACTGAGTAGTTTGCAAGGGAGGTAGCAGAAGTCCAGGAGCGCTTGGCGAAGGAGGCTAGGAGTGGAGAGGGTTCCTAGGAGTGCGTGTGCCCAGTGCTCCACGGCACAGCCCCTCCCCGCGCTGCTGTCCCCTCGAGGTCCCGCCCCGGACCCGCCTCCCGGGCCCCGCATTTACCGCCCAGTCCCCGCCGCCCACCCGCCAGTGTCGCCCCGAGACCCGCCATGCCCGCCGACTTCAGCGGCACCTGGAACCTGCTCAGCAGCGAGAACTTGGAGGGCTACATGGTGGCCCTAGGTAGGGCGGGAGGGGCCGCACGCCGCGTAGGGGCCGTGCAGCGGCCTCCGGCTCCCGCCGCTTGTCGGGGGTCCGGGCATAGGCAGCCAGGCTGGCCTGTGGGTCTGTCTCCCTGTCTCCCCTTACCCTCGTCCTTCTGTCCCCCCAGTCTGCCTGCCGATCCGCTCGTTAACCCGCGCCCGCCACCTCCCGTCCATCCTCTGTCCCCCTGTCCGTCCGTCTGCAGGTCGGTCTCCCACCTCTGTCCGTCTGCCAGCACTCCAGTCCATCTGCTTGTCCCTCCATCCTTCGGTCTCCCCCATCCCCTGCTCCCCGACTTGTCTGGCCATCTCCCGGTCCCTTCCGTCCTTCTTCCTGCCACTCATACTCCCACACGTTCCCCTGTCCTTCCTTCGCCCCTGGCTGCCAGTCTGCCTGTCCTCCTGTCTGTCCGCGGGTGCCCCGGTCCATCTCTACCCCTCCACCGAGGCTCCGCGGACTCCCAAGCAGGCGGGGCTGCTTGTGGCGTGGGCCATCTCCTAGGGAGATTCAGGGACACGATGGGGGTCCGCCCGGGTGAAGGGTCTCCCCTCGCCCCGCAGCTGCTTTAACGCGAGCAGCCGGCTCTAGGATTCCGTGGGAACAGTGGCTGTCCCAGGGAGGATCCGACTGGCAGCATCAGCATCGCCTGGAGCTGGTCCGGGACGCAGATTCCGGGGCCCCAGCTGGCCATCCCCCGCGCCCGCGCCCCCGGATGATTCTGGTGCCGGCTTAGAGTTCGGGAGTCACATCTGAAATCTTCTGTTTCCTGGCTTGTCCTTCCCTCGATGGCTTGTGAGGGGTCAAGAAACCCAGACCCCTTAGAGGCCACTACCGCTCCCCCTACGCGGGGGCCCAACTCTGGCCCGGAGAACTGTCGGTCAGTGTCTGAAGGGGTCGCTTCCCCCGCGCCCCGCCCGACCCGGCTCCGGCGCGCCTGGGTGCCCAGAGCGCTTTAGCAGAGAGGCGCGAAGGGACGGGAATACGGGGGCCTCCACGGTGCGTAGTGGGGTGGCGGGGCTCTGACCAAGGTCCTTGCTTCCCAGAGGGCCCGGAAGATTTATTTCCTGCCAAGAAGACAGAACACCTCCCTTCCCTACCGATTCTCAGTTTGTCCTGCCCTTAGTCTAATTCTTCAGACTTCGTGATTCAGAGCACTTACTCTGTGCCAAGCGCTTTAGCCTAAATGACACTTACGAGGGGAGGACACTTTTGATGGTTGGGCCAGAGCTGCTGGGAGTCTGGGGAGCTGGGGGCTGCTCTGGCTCTGCCTCTAATTACCAGACCCTGGGCCTCAGTTTCTCCGTCTGTAAATTGAGGAGAGGTCCAATTTTTTCTTTTCACTGTGGTAAAATAAATATAACATAAAATTGGCCATTTTAACTGTTTTGAAATGTACAGTACTTAGAGTTCTAAGGCTCCAGTGTGTTTTTAAGATCTCTCAGCCTATGGTAGGATTCTCCCCTCCGTTTCTCACACCACGTAGGGAAATCTGGAACTTCTCAAGCTAAATCTGATTCACACCACAAAACCTTATAGGCAAGGGAAAAATATTTTTCTCCACCCTTGGGTTCATTGGCTGGGGCCCTGTAAATGAGACTAACAAAAAACAGCTTAACAAGAGACAAACAGAATTTCGTTAACACGTACAGGGTGAATACACACTGGAGGACTCAGAGATAAGTATTTCAGGGAGTGGTTAGAACGTGAGCTTATACGGCACCTTAGCACGGAGTAATAATTTTCCACAGAATTGACAAGACAAAGAGAACGGTATTGTGTTTCTAGGAATGGCAACTTCTGGGATGATAAATGCACGGAGGAACTTATGGAAAATAAGAGCTAGTTAGTAAAATTGATTATGTACATTCTTCTGGTGCCATCTCTAAGCTGATAGGTGTCTGGAATTGTCTCTCTCACTTCTGTTCAACCTGGTACAGAGTAGGGGTGGACACCTTTATAAATTTATGTCCTGTTTTGAGGGGAGGGCAGACAGCTTTTCTTCTATCAGCTTCCCAAGTTCAGCTCCCTGAACTTGTCTTCAGTTCAGAATGCTCAATATGCCAAAGTGACATATTTCAGGAGGCATATTCTGCTATCCTTAATTTGAATCTCATTTCCTCTCTATTTCCAATTCATAAGAAGGAATTAATGATTATTTTCCCCAAAGGCAGTAAATCCTGATAATTTACTTATCTCCTCACCCCCAGTTTGGTGGTGGCATGTGACCATAAATCCTTTCTTCACTGGTTTCTCTGGCTAGTATCTGGCTTCTTGTGTGGAGGATAAAGTCTTAAGGATCAGGTGATGGCTGTGAATTTTGCCTTGCTGAGCTTTCTTTCTTTCTTTTTTTTAACTGAAGTACAGTCAGTTACAATATGTCAATTTCTGGTGTACAGCACAATATCCCGGTCATGCATACATATGCATATATTCATTTTCATATTCTTTTTTATTAAAGGCTATTACAAGATAGTGAATATAGTTCCCTGTGCTATACAGAAGAAGTTTGCCTTTTATCTATTATTATATATAGTGGTTAACATTTGCAAATAGTAAACCCCCAAATGTATCGCTTTCCATCCTCTTTCCCCCAGTAACCATAAGATTGTTTACTGTGTCTTTGAATCTGTTTCTATTTTGTAGATGAGTTCATAGTGTCCTTTTTTTTTTTTTTTTTTGATTCCACATATGAGTGACATTATATGGTATTTTTCTTTCTCTTTCTGGCTTACTTAACTTAGAATGACATTCTCCAGGTCCATCCATGTTGCTGCAAATGGTATTATTTTATTATTTTTATGGCTGAATAGTATTCCATTGTATAAGTATACCACAGCTTCTTTATCCAGTCATCTATCAATGGACATTTAGGTTATTTCCATGTCTTGGCTATTGTAAATAGTGCTGCTATGGACATTGGAGTGCATGTGTCTTTTTGAATTAAGGTTCCCTCTGGATATATGCCCAGGAGTGGGATTGCTGGATCATATGGTAAGTCCATTTTTAATCTCCATACTGTTTTCCATAATGGCTGCATCAAACTATATTCCCACCAACAGTGTAGGAGGGTTCCCTTTCCTCCACATCCTCTCCAGCATTTATCATTTGTGGACTTTTGAATGATGGCCATTCTGATTGGTGTGAGGTAATATCTCATTGTAGTTTTGATTTGCATTTCTCTGATAATTAGTTATACTGAGCATGTTTTCATGTGCCTCTAGGCCATTTGTATGTCTTTATTGGAGAATTGTTTGTTTAGGTCTTCTGCCCATTTTTGGATTGGGTTGTTTGGTTTTTTTCTTATTAAGTTGTATGAGCTGTTTATATATTCTGGAAATTAAGCCCTTGTCAGTCTCATCTTTTGCAAATATTTTCTCCCATTCCATAGGTTGTCTTTTTGTTTTGCTTATGGTTTCCTTCACTGTGCAAAAGCTTGTAAGCTTAATTAGGTCCCATTTGTTTATTTTTGCTTTTATGTCTATTGCTTGGGTAGATTGCCCTAGGAGAACATTGCTGAGAAATTGGGGAACTTTTGAGCTAAGGGTACATGCATTTTCATGAAGAGGCTTGAGCAGAGAATTCAGCACAGAATTGGGGCAAAGGTCAGTAGAGTTCAGGCTTTAGTGGATTGAAGTCAGGAGGGTCAACATCATCTTTCCATTCTCCACTTGGGTAGGGCCTTAGTTCCTTAGGAACTCACTGCATCAGATTGTTCTGTATCTCCCTTGAGGAGGAACTGTTACCAAGCTCAGGTTCAGCTACTTGCTGCTCAAGAGCCAATACTTGACAAGCAAGTGTTGGTAGAAACGGAAGTTGTTTTAATCAGAAAAGCCAGCAATCTGTGGGTAAGGCAGACTCATGTCCCAAAACCAACTCTGAAGATTCTGCTCAGCCATGAAAAGTTTTTAAAGGGGAAACAATCTCAGTTAATCATTTAGGTAGGAGGTCAGATTCTTCGCCATTTTTCCATTGCATGCGTACTTGCTGACTTCTGATCTTCCTTAGGGTGCTGCCTTGCCTGCATGATCTGTCTGTAAATTTGCTAAGGGAACCACTGGAAGTAGAGAGCTAGTCATTCTTTAACTGCTTAATTCTTCATTCCTGCTTATTTTAATCTAGGGAAGAAATCAACAGGTTAGGCAAGGTATTGTGTGCATTTAGCAGAGCATAAGTCAGGAGATAGATTAAATGTTACCTAGTGATCTCATTTTTGTAATTAAGGTTTAAGAGGAACAGAAATAGGCAAGCAGAAAAGGGACAAAAGAGCTGGTTACAGAACTAGGACCCTGTTTTACTGCTAAACTACCATTTCTTGATGGCTTTTCCTTTGTTCCTGCATTCCATTACTTCCCTTAAGATCACTGATTACTGACACCCGTTCAAGGGCAAGCACTATGGCCAGGCTTAGATCACAAAATGGCTTAGATCACAAAATGGCTTCTCTTATGTCAAGAAAGCTATGGCTGGTTCTCCTTCTCTGGAGACCCCCTAACCTACCTGCTTACATTAGCATTTTATACAATAGCTGAATCAGCCTAAAACCTGTTGCCAGTTGCCAACAAGCTGTGAAGAAAATGACATGGCACACATTGCTGTCTTCTATCTTCCACGTGTAAAGAACCTGGACTTCCAGGTCGATGCATTTTCCCCGGGGCAAAACAGGAGCTCAGGGCCAGGTGAGCATAGGGTCCTGTTTCTCTAGGACCAGCAGGGGCTTCTTAGAATGCAGACTCTTGTGCCTCAACCCAGATCCCAGATCTGTGGAATCAGAATCTGCATTTAACCGGATTCTTTGGTAATTCAGATAAAAATTAAAATGGAAGAAGTGCCGGTCTTTGATACACCAAATCACCAGTGGGGCAACTAGCAGAAGTAAATACTGCAAAGCCTATTTCTCAACTTAAGTGTGTTCTAATGCCAACTTGCACAGAGGTACTCAGACCTTTCCTGAGGACGTCTGCTTCTGATAATGGCAAACTAATCTATTTGTCCTAACTCTTCCACTGAGGATTAAGCAAGACAAAATATATGTAGTTTTAAAAGCTTCTTAGGGAACACCAGAGAGATACGAAAGTAATAAAGAATTGTCAGGACCCCGGTGGCTGTTCCATGGCCATCCCTGAAACCTTCTGGTACACCCTTCTTGGGAGTCCTTGGGCTCCCTGTGACCTCTGTGTTATATTTCCTTCCCCAGAAATCTGCATGGCTCACTCCCTCAGCTCTTGGCTGAAATGACACCTGGTCCCCCTATTAAAATAGCAACCCTTACCTCTAGCTACACCGTGTGTACAAAATCACCAACTGGGAACTGTTTCTACCGAAACCCTGATCTTCTCAGCATCCCATGTTGCTGTGTGTGACTATTTTTTTAAAGCTTATTAAAGATTTCTGAATGTTTAGTAGTATTTGCATGATTAGAATGGTTTTTGAGGTTTTTTTCATTGTTGTTCAGAAACTGTTCAAATGCTGTCTTAATTTGAAGTGTAAATACATAAAGCAGAAAAAGGCAGCATCACTGTGATTGAGGCTGGATTGGGTCTTGAGCCCTGTCCCCTTGGCTTCTTTGTCATCTTGTCAACCATGAGGGGGTGGGATTTCCAGTACTGCTGCTGCCACGCCAGGCTTCAAATCCATTACCTAAGACACAGCCAGCCAAATGAATCTGCTCTGAAAATTGTTCAAGCTTTTTAATTCACTTCTGGATGGAAGTTTGCCAGGATGCTTGTCTCCATTCATCCAACTTCGGCAGGAAGCAAAGTTGAAGTTGTAAAAGAAACACTAGCGATCAAGTGTGATGAGTTTGAAGATAGCCGCCAGATTCTCAGCTTTTGCATCTCAATTGAATGTTGAGATTTCTTCTTTTCTTTTTTTTTTTAAATTATTTTTAAGGTATTGACTTTGCCACTCGTAAGATAGCCAAGATGCTGAAGCCACAGAAAGTGATCAAGCAAAATGGAGATTCTTTTACCATCCACACGTACAGTAGTCTAAGGAACTACTCTGTTACATTCAAAGTTGGAGAAGAATTTGATGAGGATACCAAAGGCCTGGATAACAGGAAATGCAAGGTGAAAAATTAAAGTAATAACAGAGGCTTTTGTGAGTTAACCTGGCACTCTCCCTGAGGATGCTGCTAGAGCAATCCATTTTCTCTCCTCCCTCATGCAGAGCTTGGTCACCTGGGACAATGACAGACTCACTTGTGTGCAGAAGGGGGAAAAGAAGAACAGAGGCTGGATCCACTGGATTGAAGGGGACCTACTCCACCTGGTACATGCCACATTTTGTTTTTATTTTTGATGCGATTATTAAAGAAAATATTAAACAGGAAACCATGACCAGCAATCCTACCATCCCAACCCAACTGTTCTCAGTTTGGTGTCTTACCTTCCAGTCTGTAGGAATATTCTACCTTTTCATTTAATAGGGCAACATATTCCAGGTTTCTAAATAATTTACCTCCTGAATTCATCATGTATTAATTGAATCCATATAATAAGGTAGCAAAGTAGTTAAATAATAGTCCATCTGGTTCATGAACTCTCATTTTAGTAAAATATTTTCTTAATTTCAATGTCTAAGAGTATTGATTCAGGGTGTTTTCTGCTATTCCTTAAATTCACATAAATAGGGCTTTTTGCATCCATGGATTTATTCTGTTAGGAAGAATTCACGTAGGGGATCAGTGTCATCAGAGACGTCATTGCCCTGCTACTTTGTTGCATAACTCACTTCCAAAAGGATGGATTAATTTCTTATGCCACCAGCACTTCAAGACCATACAAGTTATAGCTCGACCCAATCAATAAATTCTAAATATAATCTAGAACCTATAAAATTGCACATCAAGGCTTAATTATGGCTTTCAAAATGAGAATTCCTTCCTGCCATATATGTATATTCTAATGGCTTACATTTTTTGAGTGACAATGTTGTACCCGATTACTTAGCTAAATCCTCTGAGTGCATTATTTCCCTTAGTCTTCAGGACAATCCTGTGAAAGGGACACTATTTTTCCCATTTACAAATGAAGAGATAGAGATTTAGAAATTCCCCAAGGTTGCAGAGTAGAGATTCAAATCTAGGTCTGACAAGAATGTGTGCTTTCAACTTGATGCCCTTTTGGTCTCAATGTACTTGTGAAATCTCTTGAGAGTCATGAAAACAAAATTAGAGCACTTATCTTAGAGTTGGATGTGGGCGGTGTTTGAAGGTCTGAGGAGTCTTTGATTACAAAGACATTGAAGATACTTTGATTCTTAGATTGACAAATCTCACCCTCTTCTGATAATTAAAAACAAAGTTAAACTTGCCATCACAAAAGTGTAATACGGAATAACGAAGAAAATCAAAATATGTTTGAGGATTCAGATTAGTTGGCTGTAAGAAGTAATGTTCTAATTGCATGCACCTGTCTTTGACATAGCCAAGAACTCTGCCCCAATAGAGGACAGAAGGACACTTCCTCTAAGGGTACTCGTGGGAAGATTTTTACATGCTGTGATACAATAAAAATAAATAAATATTTGGTCTTTGTACCTGATTCCTAAAACTTCTGGAATCTCCAGGGTAATGAGTGTCTTCTATATGCTAATGAGATGCTTGGTGGCTGGGGACCCCAGATAGCTTCAGGATAGGGGCTGCTCCCAAGAAAGATGGAGGCTAGATTAGAAAGTTGGAACTTTCAGCCCAGCCCCCAACCTCAGACGAGGCAAGAAGGGCTAGAGATTGATTTACCCATCAATGGCCAGGGATGTAAGCAATCATGCCTATGTAATGAAACCACCATAAAAACTCCTACATACAGGGGTTCAGAGAGCTTCTGGGTTGGTGAAAACATTGAAGGGCTGGAAGGGTACCATTTCTGGAGGTGGCATGGAAGCTCAGCACCCCCCGTCCCCTCTGCAATACCTTGCCCTGTGCATCTCTTCCATTTGGCTGTTTCTAAGCTGTATCCTTTATAATAAACCTGTAAATGTAAGCAAAGAGTGTTTCTGTCAGCCAGTCTAACAAGTTAGCCTGAGGAGGGGGTTAGTTGGTCAGAAGTATGGGTGGCCTGGAACTTGCGATTGATATCGCAAGTGGGGCAATCTTGTGACGCTAAGCCCTTATCTTGTGGGGTCTGCACTAGCTCTGGGTCCTTAGCATCAGAATTGAATTAAATTGTTGGATACCCAGTTTGGCATCAGAGAGTAGGAGAAGTGAGCTTGGAAAAGACATGTATTTGGTGTCCGAATTGTTGTAATGATAATAATAGACCACGTGACAACTCAATTTCTTTTGTCTTCCCTTCCTCCCGGTCCCCAGGAAATGTTCTGTGAAGGCCAAGTGTGCAAACAGACATTCCAGAGAGCTTGATCTGTATCCAGCCACAGAGCCCCCATGTACTGCTGCTGCTCAGTACTGAATTATATCCCAGGTGAACAAATGTTGATGATCTGAATTATATTGCAGATGTCCTGGTTTGGGACGGGCCTTGGTGGGAGAGATGTCACACAGCCTGTGCCAAGAACCATCTGGATTGTGAGAAAATTTCTCAGCTTCAATAAACTTGTCCAGTGATTCTGACTTTTTCCTTCTACATTTAGCATATCTCCTTCTTTTTCAGAAGTATTCAAAAGCCTCCTTAGGCACACCCCTGACACACTGATAAACTAGTTGTAATTCCCACCTTCAAAGCCTAGTGAGGAAGATGGACAAAACAAGCCATCTGAACGCTGGTGACAAGTACAGGCAGCTATGAGAGCCCGGGAGAGGCAAACCTGTCATCTGGGGATAGGCAAGTGGTGGCAGGGTCTGGGGTATTTCTGGAGGTGATCTTTAAGCTGAGACCTGAAGCAGAGGTAAGCAGGAAGCATTGGGGTGGGGAGACGAAGCTGGGGAACCTGGAATGACCATCAGGCCCTATCATGAAGAATCTTGAATGTGAGGTTGAAGAGGTGAGATTTTTGTCCCCAAAGTGATAGGAAGACGGTGATGGATATTAAGCTGATATGCACAACCAGATTAGCTCATAGAAAGTGCTTCTGACTGCAGAGGGAAGAAAGGATGGGAGGTGGGACGAATGAACTACTTAGATGATTAATTTCTTGAATATGTGTAAGCACATTTGACTGTCCTTTATGATTGGATTACCACATTCTGCTGATTCTTAGTTTGTGGTTGGCTTTATTCCTTTGATAACTGTGTAAGTTTAAAAAGCTAAAGCTCTAAACTGTTCTTAGAAATAATGAACAGTACATATATGTAAATAAAAAAAAAATCTTCCCTGGCTCTGAGGGCCCACAGGAAAAAAAAAAAAAGATGATAAGTAGGGGATGCGATTCAGGAAGCAGTTTCCCTTGGAAATCACAGTGTGGGGTGATACTGGTTCAGGAACACCTGGAGCCTGGGTCTCAAATACGAGGACAGAACTCTGGGGCTGGAGAGAAGCAACTAACCATTTAGGAGGCAGAATCTACAGTCCAAGGGGATGGATGAGCTGCAGGGATGCTGGAAGGGGAAGAATTCAGAAAGGTGCTCTGTTTTGGTTCAGGCAGCTACAGGAAGGCTGAAGTCCATCAGGAACAAAGGAACAAGCAGAAGAGGAAAGGGGAGTTGGAGCTTCAGATTCTGAGGTGCCTGTGCCCAGTGAGAGCCAGGCTGCCAGGAGACAATGGATAGATGAGTCCGGAGACATGGACAAGTTGCCACAAGCATCTAAACTATGCACATGGATGAGATTGTCTGGGAGGCTGTATTTAAAGTGAGAAAAGAGATACCTGAGGTACAAATGAACAGTACATATATGTACCAGGGATGGGGGGCTGGAGAAACAGGGAAGCAAAGGAAAGAAATGTTTCAGGGTTGAGGGAGTGTTCAGCGCTCACTGAGTCGCCCGAGGTATCAGTAAGAAGAGGCGGAGGACTTTGCCATCTTGGTGAGGACGGACTGAAGCAGCACACAAAGGGTTATGGAAACAGTGGCCGTGAAGGGGTACAGACAGTAAGAAGCAGAAGGAAGGTGGTGGTAATTTCAGGGAGGTTTGGGAGGGAGCAGCTTGACGAGATGGATGGAATTGATGGACCACAGAGTCTAGGCCAGGGAAGGCAGGTCAGGGAAGGGCTCACGTTCACTGAGCACTTACCATGTGCTAAGCTCTAAGCTGGCGTTTAGGGAGTCCATGGGCAACAGCAGAGGAAAGGTCTGTGCCTGTAAGGAGCTTACAGTCTGCTGGGGATGACAGAAATCTATAGGAAATTACAGTCTGAGTATCACATATAACTCTTAAGTAATGGAAACCAAGTTGTTAGTTTGACCTTAGAAGTGGTGACTTTGGAGCTGAATGAAGTCAGAAGACAGTTGTGAATCCAATTAGATATCGTGATCCCACCAAATAGAAAGAACAGGAGATTGTTTCAGGATAAAATCAGGCAGTACGTAGATTAGCTGAGGTCACAGACCCAGTCAGATTTGAGAATTACGCAGTGAGTAACCCAAATTGGGGGCTGTGGGCCGTGAGACCACCCCGTCTTAGAAATCTCCTTCTAACATAGCAGTATTACCCTGAGGCATTTTGAAACAGCTGGCTGTGAGGGGAAGGCAAAGTTTTATCAGCATTTATTAATTTATCCAAGTATGAAGGACCTGCTGTCCCAGGGAGCGTGCTAATTCTTGGAATTGAGGCGGTGGGAAAAAATGAAAACTTCTCCTCATGGACCATTGGGAGGAGATAGGTAATAAACAAGTTAAACATGCTGTGGTAAGGGTTACCAAAAATAAGAAGAAGAAAATAGGGAGGGGAGGGTTTAGCTCAAGTTGCAGAGCGCATGCTTAGCATGCATGAGGTCTTGGGTTCAATCCCCAGTACCTCCTCTAACAACAGATAAATAAGTAAACCTAATTACCTCTCCCGCCAAAAATAAAAACAAAAAATTTTTTAATTAAATAAATAAAAGAAGAAAAAGAAAATAGGGAAGGGGAATACAGAAAACAGAATGTTGGTGGTTCCCCTTTAAGCAAGATGGTTTAGAAAAATCTCAGTAAAGTGTGACATTTAAGCAGAGTCCTAAGGCAAGGAAAGAGGCTTTGTGGAGGTCTGGGGGCAAGAGAATAAGTGCAAAGGGCCTGCAGTGGAAGGATGTGGGATGCGCTGGAGATGCAGTCCTAAGGCCAAAAGCAGGTGGAGATGAGGTGGGCCTTCGGCAGAGCCGGGAGGCTTCGAGCAATCTTATCTGTTAGACCACTGCTTTGCAGCACCTGGAAGTGCCACCTTCAGTTTAGGATATAAAAGCAGTTGATTTTTTTTTCCCCAGTCTTTCAAGGTGCCAACTTATGGGAGTCTTAGGTCACAGGAAAACAGCGTCTCTTTTAGTGGAGCTGTGAAATCTTCAACCTCCACTTGCAGGCAAACCAGCTCTAGAAGGGCCGGCTTCTCTTACAGGACTTGACTTAAAGCAGCAGCATGTAATAAGCGATAGTTCTCTGACTCTCTTGTGCAAACTATAGTTCAGGTTAAACACAGAGTTAAGGAAGGGAAGTTTTTATTTATAGAAGAATGCCAACTAATTGGTGAGAAAAGAATGATAGATTCAGAGTATCAACATTTTTCAACCCTTAATGAAAGTAAGGATCTGGGCAATGATCATCAGTGGCTGCTAGGTGAATGAACAGTCAGTGGGGTCTTTACAATGGCTAGGTCAGGCTGACACCACCTAATGAACCCAGCGATCAATCATTATCACTCAAGGTGGGGACAGGCACTGTGTGTGATGCGATGAGAGATACGACAGAAGCACCTGGGAACCCTTTTCAAAAAGGAGACACAGAATCTAAATCAGCCTTAAGTCTAACTACTGCTTTATAGAGAATACAAGGAGATGGACGGACATGTTACGTGACATTATCACCCAAACCCTGAATGTGAGGAATTCAATTCTAGAAGATAAATTAAGTGGTTACTTCACCCATAAATTTAGCATGATAAAAATGGAAGTAAAGGAGAATTGTTCTAAATTAAAAGAGGCAAAAACAAATTGTTTTTAAAGAGGTAAAGAAGTAGGAGTCATATCAATCAAATATAATATGTGGACCTTATTTATATCCTGTTCAAATAAACCAGCCATTAAAAGACATTTTAGATAATTAGGGAAATTTGAACATGGACTGGATATTAGATTAAAAGTTATCTATTTTCTCCATATATTAATGGTATTGTGTTTTTTTTGTTTGTTTGTTTTACTATTTTTTAAACTTTTAAAGACATACTGACATATTTGCAGGTAAAATTATATGTTTGGAATTTGCTTTGAAATACTCCAGCAAAAACCAAAAAGCAAAAACAAAACATTAGGTGTATAGATGAAACAAGGTTGCAAAGATTTTAATAATTTATTGGAAAAGGTTATGTGTGGGTGCTATGGACTCAGTTGGGTCCCCCAAAATTCATATGTTGAAGTCTTAACCACCAGCCTGACTGTATTTGGAGATGGAACCTATAAGGAGGTAATGAAGGTTAAGTGAGGTTATAAGGGTGGGGCCCTGATCCAATAGAATTAATGTCCTTTTAAGAAGAGACTCCAGAGAGCTCTCACTCTCTCTCTCCACATGCTCGTGGTAAAGAACATGTAAGTAAAAAGCAGCTGTGTGCAAGCCAGGAAGAGTGTTTTCACCAGGAAGCAAATCCAGCAGCATCTTGATCTGCACTTCCAACCTCCAGAACTGTGAGAAATAAATGTCTGCCGTTTAAGCTACCCAGTCTGTGGTATTTGGTCATGGCAGCCCAAGCCGACTACCAGAAAGCTTTTGGCACCAAGTGGGATGCTTCTATATCAAACACCTGTAAATGTGGAAGTGGCTGTAGAACTGGGTAATGGGTAGAGACTGGAAGAGTTTTGAGGTACATGCTAGAAAAAGCCTGGATTGCTGGGAATAGAAATATGGACATTCTAGATGATTCTGGTGAGATCTCTGAAAGAAAGGAGGAGAGCTAGTGAAAGAGGAAGCCACTTGTTAGAGAATGCATGAATAATCATGAACAACTCAATGTTGGTAGAAATATGGATGATATAGGCCATTCTGCTGAGGTCTCAGATGGAAATGAGGAACATATTGGAAAGTAGAGACAGCTGATCCTTGCTATAAAGTAGCAAAGAACTTGGCTGAATTGCATTTGTGTACTAGTGTTTTGTGGAAGGTGGAACTTTCAAGTGATACAATTATTGGATATTTAGCTGAGGAGATTTCCAATCAAAACACTGAAGCAATGTCTTGGTTCCTCCTGGCTGCTTATAGTAAAATATGAGAGGAGAGAGATAAATTGGCAAAGGAATTGTTAAGCAAAAGGGAGCCAGAACTTGAAGATTTGGAAAATGCTCAGCCTATCCATACTGCAAAAAAAATGAAAAAGGCTGCTATGAGAAAAATACTAAGCATGCTGATTGAACCACCATTTGATAAAGAGATGGGTATGTGAACCATGAATTTAATCAGTCATCTCAGCAGAAACCAGGACTAGAGATAGAATTTTGCTAGCAGAAATCTTGCTGAACTGAAGGGAATGGAGATGGATGAAATGAAAGAAGGCTGTCAGACTTCTTAGATAGGACAGGCGAGACCATAATGTTGTAAGACTGTTAAAGTACACCATTCTTTAAGAAAAGGGAAGAATGACCCTGAAGGCAATTTGGTTTTTGTTTGTTTTTATTCTATTGTATTTTATTTTATGCTTTTGTTGTTGTTGTCTTGAAGGCAATTTGAAGATCATCAGGGCTGCTTCCTGGGTTTTAAAATATGGGGTGTAGATTTGGTTTCAACAGGCAGGGCTGCTGATGCCCAGGGCCTTGGGGCAGGGATTAATACCCCAGTGGTCCTGAAGGCAGGACCACCACCCCAGTGGATCCAGAAGGTGGAGCATCAAATCAAAGAGGACTGGTTTTTTTTTTTTAAGATATATATTATTTTTAAATTAAAAAAACAGTGAAGTATAGTAGATTGACCATGTTGTGTAGTTTCTGATGTACAGCGTAGTGATTCAGTCACATATGTATATATTTTTTCATATTCTTTTTCATTATAGGTTATTACAAGGTATTGAATATAGTTCCCTGTGCTGTACAGTAGGACCTTGTTGTTTATCTATTGTATATACAGTAGTTTGTATCTGCTAATCCCAAACTCCTAATTTATCCCTCCCTCCCCCTTTCCCCTTTGATAACTATAAGTTTGTTTTCTATGTCTGTGTGTCTGTTTCTGTTTTGTAGATAAGTTCATTTGTCTCATTTTTTTTAGATCCCATATATGAGTGATATCATGTGGTATTTGCCTTTCTCTGTCTGACTTCCTTCACTTAGTATGATCATCTCTAGGTCCATCCAAAAAAGGACTGTTCTTGAGCCTTAAGCTCTAATGGGATTTCCTTTGCTGGTTTTTGGATTTGCTTGGGACGCATGACCCCTTTCTTCCTTCTTCTTTCTCCCTTTTGGAATGGGGATATCTATCCTGTGCCTGACCCACCACTGTAGTTTGGAAGCACGTAACTTGTCTGGTTTCACAGGTTCGCAGTTGGAGAAGAATGTTTTCTCAGGACGAATCCTACCTTGAGTCTCACCCATAACTGACTAAGATTATATTTAGATGAGACTTTGGACTTTAGACTTTAGAACTGATGCTGAAACAAATTAAGAATTTTGGAGGATGTTGGGATAAAATTAATGTATTTTATTTTCATATTGTTTTTCATTATAGGCCATTACAAGGTATTGAATATAGTTCCCTGTGCTATACAGTAGGGCCTTGTTTATCCATTTTATCAGACATTTGATTCTTGCAGCTAAATCTATTTAATCAGCTTCACATTTTAGAGACTTACTGCAACACTCTACTCCAAAATGAAGTTCTGTATCAGTTAGAATGCCTCTAGCATCAGCTGATAGAAAATGTGACTAACAATAGTTTAAGCGTATTGTTTTGTTGTTGCTGTTTTTTTTTTTTTTTTTAATATTTTAAAATCTCGTATAACAAGTTGAAAGGGGTCATCCAGCTCTGGGGAAGCTGCTGGAGGACAACAGAAAGGATCCAGAAAACTTCTATCTATCTATCTATCTTGGACAGGAGGGACACACGGCAATTTCAAATTATTTACCTTTGAGGAGGAGGAAAGGGCAGAGGCTGAGGAAGCTTCAGCTGTCTTTAATTTTTTCTCCTTCCCCTTCTTCTCCCCCTTCCCCTTCTCCCTCTTCTTTTTTTTAAGTAGGAGAGATGTTTAAATTGAGATCCCTCCAAATAGTGAAATTCAAACACTTCACCAACTTAGCTCTGTTTTCTACAGCAAGAAGGGCCTCACAGCAGGGTTATCTGAGATGGGAGGAGGAAGAGGAAGATTCAGGGAGAGGATAATGGAGCTACAGAGCCTGGAAGCTGCAGACAAAGGCAGTCCCAGACCCTTTCAGGCAGCCCTGAGTGCTGGGATTCCTTCTCCCTTCTCATGTGCAAACCAGCACCTGTACAATGTAGAAAGGCCGACCTCTGGGCTGGTCCTTCCTCACTCCTTCAGGGAACAGTGAGAGGACCAAAAGTCAAACCGGGAAAGGCAGTGTTGAGGGCTGTGGGAAGAGAAGCCACGGGTTCTATTCTTTAAATAGTCAAAGACAAGGACTCAGACAAATCCTTATACTCAAATGTTCATGGCGGCATGGTTCACAGTAGGCAAAAATATCCAAGTATCTCTCAACAGATGGCTGGGTAAACAAAATGTGGTATATTCATACAGTGGAGTATTATTTAGACATAAAAAGGAATGAAATTCTGACACATTCTACAGCATGAATGAACCTTGAGAATACTACGCTGAATGAAATAAACCAGTAACAAAAGGCCACATATTTTATGACTCCATTTATATGAAATGTCCAGAATAGTCAAATTTATTGAGACAGAAAATAGATTAGAGGTCACCAGGGGCTGTAGAGTAGGGCAGAATGGGGAGTTATTGCTTCATGGTACAGAGTCTCTGTTTGAGGTGATGAGAGAATGTTGGAATTAGACAGAAGTGGTGGTTGCACAACATTGAGAGTATACTAAATACCACGGAATTGTCCACTTCAAATGGTCTTTTTAAGTATAGTTGATTTACAATGTTGTACAGCATAGTGATTCAGTTATACATATATATTATTTTTCATATTCTTTATCATTATAGGTCATTATAAGATAATGAATATAGTTCCCTGGGCTATATAGTAGGACTTCATTATTTATCTATTTTATACGTAGTAGTTAGTATCTGCAAATCCCAAACTTCTTTATCTAATCATCTGTGGAAGTCAGAATTTTAAAAAATTCCCCACTTATGCAGCTCACAAAACCAAGATAGGATTTGTTTTAGTTTGAACCCTCATCCTTTTACCCCTGCAGCTGTCTGTTTCTTCAGGCATTTTATTAAAAGTTTTAAGTGTTAGGATCTTCTGCAACTGGAAACATAAAGAGGGAACCACAACAGGACAGTAGGAGGGGCGTGCTTGTGAGATAATTGGGCCCATACCCCCAGGGTGGGCAACCCACAAGCTGAAGATTTGTTAGGTTGCAGAGGCCCTCCCACAGGAGTGAGAGCTCTAAGCCCCAAGTCAGGCTCCCTAGCTCAGGTCTCGGCATCGGGAAGAGAAGGAGACCCCAGGATGTCTAGTTTTGAAGGCCAGGGGGGCTTGGCTCTGGGAGTCCCATGGGACTAGGGAAGACTCCATTCGCTTAGGTAGTGTACACGGAAACTCACGTGAACCAGGTCCAAGGGCAGAGGCAGTGATTTCATAGGAACCTGGGCCAGACCTGCCTGCTGGACTTGGAGGATCTCCTGGGGACGTGGGGGACTGCTGCGGCTCACTCAGGGGGCATAAAAGCTGGTGGTGGACATTCTGGAAGTGTTAATCCACATGAGCTTTCCTGGAGGCCGACATCTTGATTGGATCATTAGCACAAAGACCTAGGTCCACCCAACAGCCTGTAGGGAAGCCTCAGGCCAAACAACATACAGGGTGGGAACACAGCCCCACCCATTAGACTTCCTAAACCTCAAAGACACAGCCCTACCCACCAGAGGTCCAGGACCAAGCTTCACCCAGCAGTGGGCAGGCATTGGCTCCTCCTGCCAGGAAACCTGCATAAACCTCTAGTCCAGCTTCATCCACCAGGGGGCAGATATACTAGAGATAAGAAAACAATAATCCCAAAGCCTGTGGAAGGAATCCACAAACACATAGAAAGATAGATGATATGAGGAAGCAAAGGAATATCTCCCAGGGCAAGGCACAAGATAAAATCCCAGAAGAAATAAGTGATGAGGAGATAGGTAATTCATCTGAGAGTTTAAAGTAATGACAGCCAAGATGTTCAGAGAACTCAAGAGGAGTATAGATGCGCAGAGTGAAGTTTTTAGCAAAGAGTTGGAAAATGTAAAGAATACCAAAACAGAGTTGAAGAATAAAATCACTGAAATGAACAATACACTAGAAGGAACCAAGAATACACTAAACGAGGTAGAAGAATAGATCAGTGAGCTAAAATATAGATTAGTGGAAATCACTACTTCAGAACAGAAAAAAAAAAAGGTTTTAAGTGTTAGAAATTTAACTCCTCTCACTCTCCAAGGAAAAGACTGGCTTACAGCTTCCTATGGCGCTTATTTTGGCTCCAGTTAGGAGGGGCTCAGAAACCAGCCTCCAGGAGGGAGTTTTCGTTTCAATCAGGAGATGTCCACCTGGGGAGGGCTGTGCAGGTTTTTCTGGGCTGCTCTGGGAGCAGCGGCCACGCATCCCTCGGAGGAAGGGGCGGGTGGCAGTGCCCTTGCTGAGCGCGGGCACGCCTTGCAAGAGCCTGTCGCGTGGGAGGGTGATGGTGCTGAGGCTGTTCAGTCCCCAAAGTTATTGCGGGCCGTCCTGTGCCCACCTCCCTGAGGAGCCTGCAGTCTGGGAGAGAAGCAATGAAATAGATTAAATAGGGGATTCCTCCGTTTGCGTGTTCTGGCTGCCTGAGAAGCGGAGGAATGCTTCTGGAAGGACGGGAGTTTTCCAGGGGAGGGTGGGAGAGCTGTTTCTACTTTCTGTTTCTGTGAATTTGACCTCCGCGCCACCTAAACACGGGGGAATGGGCGGGAGAGCCGGGGAGGAGAGGAACCACCCAGGGGATTTGCAGTTAATGGAGATGGGGCGGGGTGACCGGTTTAGGTAGCCTCCGAGGAGCTGGGGGACTCCGATGCGCCCCCTTCTGGAGGAGCCTCACACTCTCTTCTCCCCCGCCCTCTGGGGAAGGAGGGAGGACCCTGCAATTTTTGTTTTTTCTTTTCTCTTCTCTTCTCCTTCCCCTTCTCCTTCTCCTTCTTCTTTTGAACGGACTTGAGAGTCTGTTTTATTTTATATATTTATTTATTTATGGGAGGAAGTAAGGAGGTTTATTTATCTACTTTGAATGGAGGTAGTGGGGATTGAACCCAGGACCTCATGCATGCCATCTATGAGCTCTACCACTTAACTATACCCTCCTCCCTCTTCTCTTTTCTTTCTTTTTTTATTTTATTTAGTTTTTAGTGGTTTAAAATTTTTATGGTTAAATATACATAGCATAAAATTTACCATTTTAACTATTTTTAAGAGTACAGGTCGGTGGCATTAAGTACATTCACATTGTTGTGCAGCCATGACCACACTTTTTAATCTTCCCAAACTGAAACCGTGTCCCCATTAAACAACTCCCCTCTTGTTTCCTCCCAGCCGGTGGCGACCTTCATTCTACTTTCTGTTTCTGTGAATTTGACTACTCATATGTGTGGAATCATGTATTTGTCCTTTTGTGTCTGGCAAATTTTATGCAGCATAAATCTTCAAGGATGAGCCATAGCATGTGCTAGAATTTCCTTCCCTTTAAAGGCTGAATAATATTCCATTGTATCATGTGGATAGATCACATTTTGTGTATCCATTCATCTCTCAGTGGACACTTGGGTTGTTGCCACCTTTTGGCTCTTGTGAATAATGCTGCTCTGAACACAGGTGTACAAATATTTGTTTGAGTCCTTGTTTTCATTCTTTTGAGTATATACAGCAGTGGAATTTCTGGTCATATGGTCGTTCTGTTTAACTTTTTGAGGAACTACCAGCTGCCTAACACAGCAGCTGCACCATTTCACACTCTCACCAACAGTGCACAAGGGTTCCAGTTTCTCCACAGTCTTACCAACATGTGTTTTCTAGTTTTTTCTTAATTAATTAATTAATTTTTGTTAATGGAAGTACTGGGGACTGGACCCAGGACCTCATGCATGCTAAGCACACACTCTACCACTGAGCTATATCCCTCACCCCTTGTTTTCTGTGTCTTTGGTAATTTACACATACATAAAATTGACCACTTTAACCATATTTAAAGTGTACAATTCAAGGGCAATGAAAATATTCACAATGTGGTGTAACCATCACCACTGTCCAGTTCTGGGACTATTTTATTACCTCAGACTGAAGCCCCTTACTCATTAGCAGTCAACCCTTTCCCTGCAGCCCCTGCAAGCCACTACTTCCTATCTGTATGGCATGGACTATTCTGGATATTTTCTATGACTGGAATTGTACAATATGTGTTCCCTTGACGGTCCCCTCAGGTTCATTAACTTTCTGGAATGACTCACAGAACACAATAAAGTGCTTTACTTACTGTTACTGGCTTATAATGAAGAATACAACTCAGGGACAGCCAAATGGAAGAGATGCTTAGGGCAAGATACTGGATGGGGAGATGTGGAGTTTCTTTTTTGTTTGTTTATTTATTTATTTAGCCAGGAGGAGGTAATTATTTATTTTTTATTATTATTACTATTTTTTAAATAGAGGTACTGGGGATTGAACCCAGGACCTGTACATACCGAGCACGCACTCTACCACTGAGCTACACCCTCTCCCGGAATGTGGAGTTTCCACGTCCTCTCTGGGTGAACCACTCTCTCAGCATCTAGGTGCCTTCACCAGTTTGGATGCTTTCCTGAACCTCATCGTTCAATAGTTTTTACAGAGCTCCATTTCCAGCTCCCGTTCTTCTCCCAGAGGCTGGTGAGTGGGGCAGGAGTTCCCATCTTCTAATAAAGTGTTTGGTCTTTCTAGTGACGAGCCCTGGTTCTGAGGCTATCTAGGAGGGGGCACCTTAAGTTATCCCATTAATGCAAACTCAAGTGTGATCTAAAGGGGCCCCTTATGAATGACAAAGATACTCCTATCACTTAGGAGACTCCAAGGGTTTTAGGACCTCTGTGCCAGGAATCAAGGACAAAGACCAGCATACATTTTTACTGTGACTCACTGTTTTAATTTCAGTTTGGAAAGACATTTTGGAATGGGTCAGTAAAACCAGAGAGAACATATATAGTATGTGAAGAATCTCTTTGTCATTTTAAAATGCAAGAGACCATCCTCATGGTGATTTACTAGGGTTAACTGTTAGATGCATTTTATCACAATTGCTTAGATTGAATTCAATAGACATTTCTAGAGATTCACCAAGTATTATTAGGTTCTGAGTATATGAAACAAAAGCCACAAAAATTGATGAATGATGAATTCCATATAAATGATTCTAACATTAAGAAGTGAATTGTAACCCCCCCAAATTTTTTTAAGGTCATACCAAAGCAGTAATTCATTATAAGGATAAATTTTGTTTTGTCTTGTTTCGTTTTTATTGAAGTATATTCAGTTACAATGTGTCAATTTCTAGCGTTCAGTACAGTACCCCACTCATGCATATACATACATACATACATTTTCATATTCTTTTCCATTGAAATTTATTGCAAGATATTGAATATAGTTCCCTGTGCTATGCAGAAGAAATGTGTTTTTTTAAATCTATTTTTATATATAGTGGCTAACATTTGCAAATCTCAAACTCCCAAATGTATCCCTTCCTACCCCCTTTCCCGCAGAGGATACATTTTGAGTAAGTGTAATGAACAGTTTCTTGAATTGTTTGATAATCCAATTCACGAAAAAGAGTAAATCAAAAGTTTTAAATTTCTCAATAATTTACATAAAATACTGACACTGATGGAGTTAATAGAAAACATAACACACCATGATGCAAAACCAAACTGGTAAATGTGAGTTATCAATTCAGAGTATTTACCGTAAATCACAGCATAAGAATACTTGTAATGCCCTGAAATCTCCCAGTTCATCTCTGAAACTTCACAGAAATAGTCACAAGTTTAAAAACAGTCCTAAAATTCACATATCCTTATTGATAATGTAGTGTCCTTGCTATAATGAGTTGTGAAACTAAAAGAAACTTTCTTAAGCTATCAATAATGAAAAGTAAATTTCAGTCAACCTTGATAGAGGAAAAATTCGTTTACTTTTTAGATCTCTCTAAAAAATTATATTAGGAAATTATCATATGAAGAGGCAAAGAGTATGCTGCAAAAAAAAAAAACTTATTTAGAGGCTGTTAATAAAATTGTTGTTTTTCTAATTTTTAAATATTCACATTTGAGACTAATTTGGTGTTCTTTTCCTTAAAGAAGACTTTCCAAATTATTTGTGCTTCCAGTACTACAAAATCTAGATCCGTCTCTGGAACTGGTACTCTCTAAAGTAGCAGCTTAATACTATTTATTTAGTCACTTATTTCTCAGGAGAAGCTGTCACTTAGCTTTCTCACTATTGGGGTAGATGATGAGACTTTTATTTTGCTGGAGGGAATCCATTTGGTTCTGCTGGAGTTAACTCCTCCCCAGCTCTAGAGGTGAAACACGTGACCCAAAGTCAATTAGTGCTTGCTTGTTTGTTTATTTTGGTTGGGTATTGTCCAAGTGGTCTAATGTGAGTGAATTTCAGGAGTCTAGCTGGGAATGATGGGAAAAGACAGCCTCTCTTCCTTGTAAGGCTTGGATGGAGAAGTGTGACCCATCCTGGGGGCCATTTGTGTACCCCATAGGAAGCCAGGTAGAAGAGGAAGCAGATACTGCAGAAAGCAGCGAGAAGACCAAGAACTTGGATTCACTGTCTCCGGAACAAGCCTGACCTGAAAGTCTGATTCTGGACTTTGCAGTTATGTAAATCAGTAAATTCCATTTATGGCTGAAACCAATTTGAAGTGTGCTTTCCTTTTACTTGAACAGAAGGCATCCTAACTAAAACACAGTGTAGTCATAGGGAAGTACCTGGGAATTCCTAAGCATTAGTGTACACACGTTTTGAAAAATAAGCAAGAATTGATGTTCATTTCTCCTGGACTCTTTGCCTCTGTTTGTATTACTTATCCAGATATTGTTAATGATAAAAATACACACATGTTCTCAATACAGGAATATGGTGAGAAATGCAAATGTGACCAAATAAATAAATAAAACCCGTCAAGCCAGGACTTCCATTCTGTGCATCATGTTTTGTTTCTTAGACTGGTAGGTACTTGGGTGTTGTTATATTTTTCTTTATATGTTTTTGTTTACCTACAATATTTCATAGGTAAATAAAAACACTTTGGGCTTAAGCGATTATGCTGTGTCAATGGGAAGAGACTCAGAACCCAGTAAAGTATTTATAGCAATGTTACCCCTATTTTACAGATGAGGAAACCAAGTTACAGAAAGGGTAAATGACTTTCCTGGAGGGTCATGAAGTTGGTTTGTGACAGAGGCAAGATTAGAACCACAGGCTGTAACCATTATACCTGAGACTCCTTGCTTGGTTTAATGTCCTTGTAGTGGTGGTCAGTGTTAATGTCCTCTGCTGCAGATTATGAGAACTTCCCACTGTAGGCACCAGGGATCCACAAGACTGGATGAGAGTCAGGCATAAGTGAGCATCTTAGCTCGGTACACTGTCTTTGGTAATGAAGAACAAGTCTCAGTGGGGAAGGGTACAGTGTACAAAGAAAGATGGAAAGATGCTAGTTCACTAATAGGGAAGTTGAAAAAATAGGTGATAATAATATAGAATACTTACACAATCCTTACTATGGGTCAAGCAATGTTCTAATGTTTACATAGATCAATTCATTAATTTTCATAACTTATAAAATAGCTACTATTCATATTCCCATTTTAAAGATGAGGCAATTTTGACACAAATTATCTTACATGTCCTACTTACATTAAGTGACTTGCCCAGGGTCACAGAGTTGGTAAAATCGGGGAGTCAGAATTCAAAACCAGGTAGTCTGGCTCTAGAGTTTGTATTCTTTTCTTTTCCTGGGGTGAGGGAGAGAGTAATTAGCTTTACTTATAATTATTGTTATTATTATTATCTTTTAGAGGAGGTATTGGGGATTGAACCCAGGACCTCATGCATGCTAAGCATGTGTCCTACCACTTGAGCTATACCCTCCCCCAACTAGAGTCTGTACTGGTAATCCTATACTCTGCTGCAGAGTATACTTGATATATTCCACATAACGGATCATTTCATCTTGGGTCAACCTTCTGCTTCATAAAATGTTGCACCTTTGTTCCTCAAGTATGTTTCTCCCCTTACTTCTGCTATCTTGGCCACTAGAACACCAGGAGACTATTTCCATGGAGAAGACTTTCAATCACTCATTTCTTCATTTCTTCGAGACACACTGTGTGTTTATTCTGTGCTTGTCTGTATTGGTTGTTTGGAACCCAGGTTTACTAAGTTTCTATTAAGTTAAACTTTGCACACTCCAAGGCTCCATACAATGAGCAGTTTTATCCCCAATTCCAGGTCACTTGTCTCAAATTCAGATGTGTCAGCTTCTAACTATAGAAACAAGGTGAGAAAAGAACTTAACACTAAGGAAGCTGAAAACTCTCCATCTTTGGATACATGAGTTACATGTTCTTTCTCAAGTCTTCACATGGAAGTTTCACTTCATCATCTCCCAGGATAAGGCATGACCTCCAAGTCAAGATGTGCCAGATTCTGGTTTTGACCTGTCAACCAGCCAGGGTCAAATCAGTAACTTGACTAAGGCCACTATTATATGTCAATTATACCTCAAACAAACTGAAAAAATTAAATAACCCTGCTTCATTTCCATACAAGCTTGGTGTTTCTACTGTTCAGAGAGAAGCTTCACAGTCTTTGATTCTGTCTGGATCTCTCAAGTTTTGATCCCAGGAGCACTGATCAAAGATCTTTCCATGAAATTACCACTGGCTATTGGCCCTTCAGATAATCAGTTGGAAAGTCTCGTCCTTAGCAAGGGAGTACCTCTGTTGTCTACACATTCTGGATGCACTTAAAAGACTAAAAAAGGAAGAAGAGGAAGAGGATGGGAAAGGGGAGGACAAATAGCATTTTTATGTGACTTGTAATAAAAATGTGATTTCTTAGATTGTGATTCTTGTTAGTTTTTTTCCTTAATTTGAACAGCTTTATTGAATTACAATTTAAATACCAGAAAATTCACGTATTATAAGTGTACAGTTTGATAATTTTTAGTGCATTTATGGTTGTGCAACATCCTCACAATCCAGCTTCAGAGCATGTCCATCACTCCAACAAGTTCCCTTGATCCCGTTTGCTGATAGTGCTGTTTTATAACCTCCTCATTTGGAGTCTCAGACAGTGAACTCAGTGGACATGCTTATAGTGAATGCTTTTTAAATTCACTTCATTTCTGCCCAGGGCAAGAATCTCTACTTCATTTCCTGAGATCTTTTGTAGGATACTATTTTCCCTAATTCTCCTCTCTCTCCTTTCTTTTGAGAAGTCTTCAGTTCTCCACAGATGACAGGTTTGCTTTTGATACTTACTCGATGTGCTCATTAGTGTTTAATTATATCTTCCGGGTGCAATATTTTGGGCCCTTTGCAAAACAGTCTTCTAATCAGTAACAATAAACAAGCTTTGAAAATAATAGATACATTCCCAACCCTATTTCCCTCCGTGAAAATGTTTTCTGTGAAAATGAAAATCACCAGCCATAAAATTACAGGGTAACTCTTTTTTATGAGGAGGTGTAGATTTACCTCATCACTTTGAAAAATACTTATCTTAGTACCGAGAGTGACAAACCTGGCAGATTAGGGTGCTGGCAGCCCCTAGAACAATGAACACGGACAGAGGGTCAGTGAATAGACGGAGCCCTGTACTCTTGTTATTTATAAATCTGATGGAGTGGACATTGTGGTTGCCTCCCTAACACCCATTTTATCCTTTTCCCATTTTATCCCAGCCACATTCTCAGAATGGGGTTGACCACACCCCCAGTTCTGTGAATGGGCTCTGATTGGTCTAATCGTGGCGGGCATTTTCCAAATGCACAGTGACTGGCTCAGGGCCAGGTAATAAGAAGACAGCTGGCCCAATCAGAGTGAAGGATTTTTATTTAATGCCGGCAGGCGGAAATTTCATTCTTCCTTTATTCCCCATTCCCTACCTCCCACTTTTTCTTCATGTCAGGTGGGTCAATACAGTCCTTTAGTATCTAAAACAGTTTGAGTTGAATCTTGTTAGTTTGCATTGTAAGACAGACCTTACAATAACATTGTAAGGTAAGTATTATTACCTAAAATTTATAGAATAAAAGACTGAAGATTGGAGAAGCTGAACAATCTACTTGATTCTAGAGCCCGTATTTTTTACCACTATGCTGCATTAGCTCTCCCATCCTGTGTAAGTGTTCCTATTTTCCTGTATATTGAATGATGCTGGATAGCGTCACTGGATTGAATAAACAAAATATATATTCTTAATATTAAATGCACAATTTAAACTTTCCATTCAAACAGATGAATGTAAATAAACTAAAAGAAAAAAACTGAAAATTGCCAGAAAAAAAGTGGCAATTCCATTATAATAAAAGAGACTATGTGAAGAAAAAAAAATAGAGACTGTTATTTTCAAGTCAAAGATAAAAAGCATGCGTATGCTTAGGTAGGCCAGTATATTTTATATAAATATAAATATATATATACACACATACTTATAACAGCATTGTTTATAATTGCCAAAATCTGTTCGTCAAGAGTGAAATGGTTCTCTTCCTCCCTGGCTGCCTGAGGATGGACAACCATCATGAGTGACACAGACAATATCCAGACCAGGAAGTTTACCACCAACTGACTATCTCAGCGGAAAAAAAATGGTCTTCCATGTCCTTTACCCTGGGAAGGCAACAGCACCTAAGACAGAAATTCAGGAAAAAAGAACCAAAATGTACAAGGCCATTCCAGATGTCATCTTTGTATTTGGATTCAGAACCCATTTTAGTGGGCGGCAAGACAGCTGGCTTCAGCATGGTTTATGATTCCTTGGATTATGCAAAAGTAAGTGAACCTGACCTTGGCTTGCAAGGCATGGCCTGTAAGAGAAGAAAAAGACCTCGAGAAAACAGAAAAAAGAGCTCTAGAACAGAATGAAGAAAGTTGGGGGAGCTGCCAAGGCCAAAGTTGGTGCTAGCAAGAGGGAGCAACGATTTGCAATGACTTTACCAGCAGGAATTGTGTGGTTTCCTCCCCAACAGGATTAATTAATTGAAAAAAACTTAAAAAGAGTAAAATGGGTGAATAAATTGTGATATATTCATGCAATGGAATATTTTACAGCAATGAGCATGCATAAACTACACAAGCTAAAAACCAATAACATGGATGAATCTTATATGGAGTATCAAAAGGGTCAGATACAAAAAATACTCAGTATAATTCATAAAAGTAGGCAAAATATAAACTATATTGTTTTAAGATGCACACGTAAATGGTAAAGTTATGAAGAAAAGCAAGGAAATGATCACAGTGAAAGTCAGGATAGTGACCTCACTTAGACTAAGGAACAGGGTTAGGATCAGGAAGATCTGGGGGCAGAAAGGAAGCAGCTAAGGTCTGGTCATGCAAAATTCCTTGACCAGGTGGTGAATACACAGGTTTACCTTATTATCACCTTCGTGCACATTTCAGTGTGTTATATTTTACAATGAAACATTTTTTTTTGACATGGAGAAAAAGATCCCCCTAGAGAAATGGATGAGTTAAAGATCTTTGATTGTTTGCTCTGCTATTTTATCTTTGGCACAAGTTTTCAGAAAGAAAGACACAGTCTCCGTGACTAAGTCCACTTGCAGGGAAATGTACTAGAACATCATCTAGAAACTTGTATCTCAGAATTGCATAAGCTAAAGCTGCATTCTAGAACCTCATTTTAAATATGTCAGCTAGAGATATAATAAAACAGGTAGTGTATATATACTAGTAGAAAAAAAGTTCAAATAAACTAAGTTATTTTCATATCACTAATACACAGATATAACATTAATGAAAACGCGATTTTTATGCGGTGGCATAAAAATAGAAGCATGCTTTATGTTTGACGATTTGCATCGTTGCGTTTTTAACAGCTCTATTACCTCTCCAACTGTTCTTACACACACACTGCTGGAAGCTGGGGGAGGTAGGCATGTGCTCTTTCTTTTCCTCTTATTCTTTACTCACATCGGACTTTTACCCTTATAAAATAAAACAAATTATACCTTTTTGGATGGTTTCCTTAATTCAGTGTACATTTTTTTCCCTCCCTCTCTTGGATCTGCTGTGAAGTCAGCTAGGTTACATTGGGTACTACTGAAAATATTAAGAGAGGTGAAGGAGGGAAAAGGAACACAATTCGTATATTTTAGTTTGTGATACTATGTACTTCACCCTTCTCCCCAAACCCCTAGAATCTGGTGTGACTGACTGACTCCCATTTGAGGTGGTTACCTTCTACCATGTCCCTTTCTTATGCTAGTTCACACATTATCAATTCTTCCCTAAGACTAGAGAGAGACAAAAGTAGATGACTTATGATGAAAACGTAGCCAAGAGGTAGTTTCCTCCACATAATACTGTTCTTTTCACATAATGAGGAACTATAATGAGTTCATGACTAGTTCATCTGATTAAAAACATATTAAACCTTATTTTTCTTAAAATACAACTGGTCATTAGTTTTAAAAATTCAATGAAGAAATTAAATAAAAATTAAATAAACTCTTCTAGCATTAAATTTTAAGTACATATAACATTAATAGAATTTTTTTTATCAAAAACAGATGGAATCAGTTCATTTGGCTGTAAAATTAAAGTGCGGTCAAAATGTCACTGCTTTTCGGATTATAAACATGAATTCTCATAACATGAATAAACATGAGTTTTAAAATGTGGGGAAAACACTGACATTAGTTGAGACCGTGGGAAGGAAGGCTGTTGGGTAGATTTCCTTCAGAATACCTGCCTGCTTCAGTGATGTCCTCCAAACCAGAAGTGACCATCTCTTTTTCCTTCAGGCTCCTCTAGGACTTTCCTTGAATTTCTTTTATGGCACTTAATGCTTTCTACCATGTATTATAGTTGTGTATGTGTTTCTTCTCTCTCCTTGACAGTAAGTATCTTATGGGCAGGAGATGTCTCATTCACCAGTTCGTCTGCATCTTGCACAGTGCTTTCCTCATCACAGGCTTTCAGTAAGTGATTACCAAATGCACGAAAAGATGCCAGACTGAGTCAGCAGCACTGGTTTTCCTTCCTGGCTTTGGCAACCGTATCTGCTGAGTGTATCAAACAACCCCAGACATTAAGCATAACCATGTAATCCTACGAAAATAAAATCCTACTCCAAGCAAGAGGAACTCTGAACCCTAAACTGAAGTAAGAGTCAGAACAGACAAATTTCAAATAGTTAACTTTTAGAGACATTAAGTCAATCAAGGCATTACCTGTAATTATAGCCAGAAACAATATGTAATTATCAACAAGGTCTCATAAAGCGGTAGGCATCCTTTGGCAGGCATGCTGTATCATTTTAGGCAAGAAGGTTAAAAATTTAGAAAATTGCTAACATCAAATCAACAGCAATAGCAAACAAGATCTAGTCTTTCGAGGTTCTATGTAAGAAAAAAATTGGTATTATTTTCCTTTCCAATTAAAAAAATGCTATTTATTTATCTGGGGGTTAGTAATTGGTTTTGTTTATTTATTTATTTAATAGAGGTACTGAGGATTGAATCTAGGACCTTGTGCATGCTAAGCATGTGCTCTACCACTGAGCTATAACCTCTTCTCTCCAATTTGTAAGGTCAGAACATACTTCTTAGAAGGTAAATGATTCAAAGACATCAATAGTATATAGAATCTACTTTTTCATAAATACTCAAAATTTTCCCTCTTAACCAATTGATTCACATTAATATACAAGATATACTATTATTTCTCCCAATATTAAAAACAAAACACTTCTACCCACTTCTCTCTCCAGCTACCATCCCATTTCTCTGTTCTCTTTTGCCACAAAACCTCTTGAGAGAGTTGTTTCTCCCTACGTTCTTTTTCAAAAAATTTTTAAAATTTCTTTATTTTTAAAATTTTTTAATTCTTTTTGTTTTTTGGGGGTTTTGGTTTTGTTTTATTGAGTTATTGTCAGTTTACAATGTTGTGTCAATTTCTGGTGTACAGCACAATTCTTGAGTCATACATGAATATACATATATTCATTTTCATATTCTTTTTCACTGTGAGCTACTACAAGAAATTGAATATATTTCCCTGTGCTATACAGTATAAACTTGCTTATCTATTTTATATATACCAGTCAGTATCTGCAAATCTTGAGCTCAGAGTTTATCCTTTCCCTGATTTCTTTCTTTCTTTTTTTAAAATTTTACTTCTTTTAATTTTTTCTTGGAGTGGGGAGATAATTAGGTTTATTTATTCATTTATTTATGTTTAGAGGAGATACTGGGGATTGAACCCATGACCTTGTGCATCCTAAGCATGTACTCTTACCACTTGAGCTATACCCTCCCTCCCTGCTTTCTTTCTTAAACACACCCCTATCAGGTTCTTGCCCCATCAATCCTCCAAAACTTCCCTTAAGGTCTGCAAAGAGTTACTTGTTGCTAAATTCAGTGGTTAGTCTCAATCTTAATCTTACGTCAACCAGCAGCAGCGTTTGAAACAGTTGATCATTTCCTTTCTTTAAACACTCTGTTCACTTAACTTAACAGATACCACAGCCTCCTGGTTTTTCTCCAGCTCCAGGTCAGTCATTGTCAGTCTCCTTTGCCACTTCTTTCCTCATTTTTAAAAAAAAATTTAATTTTTTATTGAAGTATAGTCAGTTTACAATGTGTCAATTTCTGGTGTATAGCATAATGTTTTGTTCATACATATACATACATATATTCATTTTCATATTCTTTTTCATTATAGGTTACTACAACATATTGAATAGTTCTCTGTGCTATACAGAAGAAACTTGTTGTTTATTTATTTTATATATAGTAGTTAATATTTGCAAATCTCGAATTCCCAATTCATCCCTTCCCACCCCTCTCCCCTAGTAACCATAAAACTGTTTACTGTGTCTGTTTCTGTTTTGTAGATAAGTTCATTAGTGTCTTTTTTTCTTTTTTTAGATTCCACATATGACTGATATCATATAGTATTTTTCTATCTCTTTCTGACTTCCTTCACTTTGAATGATCTCCAGATCCATCCATGTTACTGCACATGTCATTATTTTATTCTTTTTTATGCCTGAGTAGTATTTCATTGTGTGTGTGTGTGTGTGTGTGTGTGTGTGTGTGTGTGTACCACAGCCTCTTTGTCCAGTAATCTGTCGATGGACATTTAGGTTGTTTCCATGTCTCAGCTATTGTATATGCTATGAACATTGGGTTGCACGTATCTTTTCAAATTAAAGTCCCCTCCAGATATATGCCCAGGAGTGGGATTGATGGATCATATAGTAAGTCTATTTTTAGTTTTTTGAGGAATCTCCAAACTGTTTTCCATAATGGCTGCACTACATTTCTTGCTTCTTAATGTTGGAGGCCCCAGGGCTCAGTCTGGAAATCTCTTCTCTTGTTGTAATCACTCATTCCATCTCATGACTTTAAACACAGACAGCCATGTTCCAGGTCCCAAGTGAGTCCCTGGAATGTGCCCCATGTGAGGGTCCTTGGCTTTGCACAGGAAAGAATTTAAAGAGTGAGCCACAGCTGATAAAGGTAGATTTATTCAGAGAGATACATACTCCATAGATCGAGTGTGGGCCATCTCAAAAGGCAAGAGAAGGGCCCTGAGGTGTGGGATTGTTAGTTTTTATGAGCTCAGTTATTTCGTATACTAACAAGTGGGAGTATTATTCCAACGACTTTGGGGAAGGGGTGGGGATTCCCAGGAACTGGGCCACTGCTCACTTTTGACCTTTTATGGTCAGCCTTGGAACTGTCATGGCACCTGTGGGAGTGCCATTTAGTATGCTAATATATTACAATGGGCATATAATGAAGCTCAAGGTCTACTGGAAGTCAAATCTGCCATCTTGGGCATCAAGGTCTACTGGGAGTTGAACCTTCCACCATTTTGGTGTATTTGCTGTATCATTCCTTGAATGGTTGTGCCCTGCTCCCTTCCATCCTGTTTCATCTTCAGGTCTTTCTTCAAATGCTACTTACTGAGTCAGGTCTTCTCTGACCACTCTATTTAAAATGGAAACACTAACTTCCAGGGCTATTTTCCTTCTTGGACTTATTTTAATCTACAGCACTTATCACCTTTTAATATACTATACCATTTATTTAACTATTTAAGTTATCATCTGTCTCCCCAGTAGGATGTAAGCTTCATGAGGGCAAAGGTTTTTATTTTTGGTTTTTCCACTGCTACACCTCTGTACCTAGTCAGTGCTCAATAAATATTTGTTAAATAGTCATGTACTTTTCTAGGTGCTGGGGTTTTAGCAATAAGCAAGACAGACCAGTCTCTGACCTCAAAGGGTTTACATTACCTTGTAAACAAGTAAATGAAATTATTTCAGATTTTGATAAATGTCATGAAAGAACTAAACAGAAGGTATAATAAAAGAGTAGGGAGGTGTAGCTCAGTGGTAGAGTCCATGCTTAGCATGCACAAGGTCTTTGGTTCAATCCCCAGCACCTCCATTAAAAAAAACAAAAAAAGAGGAAGAAGGAAAGAAAAGGAAAAAAAATAATAAAAGAGTGATGGAGAAAGGAGGTGACTCCAGAGTGAGTCCAAGGAGGGCTAACTCATCATTAGCATGTAAACCCAACAAGTATATGTCTTGTCTATCCTGTTCAGTGCTATGACAAGATCTTCTGGGGTAGGGGTGGGAACAGGGGTGAGTGGTGGGGGTTCTCAGTTTAGAACTTGTTGAAAAATGGGACCTAGGAGGCAGAAAAGTGGAGATTTTAAAAAATCATCTTTATTACTAATAAAATGAGCTAATATTTCACCCCTACACTAGAAACACATTCAGTTAGTCAGTGTCTCAGTTGAACAACCATAGGCTTCCTCGCAGGGACAGAGCCTGGCCCCTGTTAGCTGATTTCAGCAAGGAGAGCAGGCCAGAATTTCCACTCCTGCAAGTAGGCAAACGGGCAGGGTATCAGAGAAAAGTCAAAGGGTACTGCATCTAGCATATTCAGTTCTACTTCTAAATTCAACAGTTGGTAACTCATTCCTCCTACCCTTGGGAAGACTGAGTGAGATGGTAGAGTGTAAAGTTATTCAGACCCTCTCTCCTCCATGGACACAGAGGACTAGGATGGAAGCGTTTCCTCTTAACAAGCTTGGCAGTGTGAAAGCTTAGATTTCCTGCTGAGGGGAGTGTAGTAGACTAGTGACCCCAGCCATTGCCCCTCTGGATCTGTCACAATGTCTCTGAGGGACCACGATTCCCACAGGCTGACCCCACAGGCTGGGAGCAACACTAATGCAAACTCAGGCTCATTCCTACTAGAAGTGGGATTTTTCTATCTTGAGGACACCCAACAGCTTGGCCAAAAACTTCCTCAGAATGCCCTGCAGGGTGAGACTCTTTCCACCCAATGTCCTTCCTTCTCCTACCCTTTCATTGGTAGCAGATGCATATCAAGTTTGAAGACTCTCCCTACCTTCTTCTTGAACTTTTATCCCTACATGCATTTCCCCAAATAAATCTCTCATATATCTGATTCTATCTGAGTGTCTGCTTCTCAGAGGATCCAAACAAACATGCATGTTGTATCCTCAGCACCTGGAATACGGCCATGAAAGATACTCAACAAATATTTGTGACATGCAACAAGCAAAATGCTCAACCAATATTTGTTATACGAGGTAATGCATGAATGAGATGACTGAGCTAAGAACTAAAGAGTAAGAAGGAACCAGCCATGCAAAAAGCCAGGGGAAGAGTTTTTTGGGCAGAGGAGACACCAACTGTCAAGGTCTTGAGGAGGGAAAGACCTTGTCTTACTGAAGAGTGAAGGGCAGTGGGGCTGAAGCACAGAAGGGGAGTGTGGTATAAGATGACACAGGAGAATCAAAGGTGGCCAAATGCCGTAGGATCTTACAGGTCATGATAAGGAGCTTGGGTTGTATTCAATAAACGATGAGACATCACTGAGGGAATTTAAACAGGTGAATGACATGATCTGATTTATGATCTAAGAGGGTCACACTGACTGCTTTTTGAAGAGTAGATTGAAAGAGGGACATGAGTAAAACATGTGAAATAGCCAGACTAGAGATGATTGTAGTTATGAATCTGAAAAATAAATGCATATATATGTATAGCTGAATCACTTTGCTGTAAACCTGAAACTAACAGTGTAAATAACTACATTCAATAATAAAATAAAATAAAAATAACAACAAAACAAGAACAACAAAGATGATGGTAGCTTAGATTCAAGGACTGCAGGGGAATTGGAAAGAAGAGAATAATTAATTCATGACTATCTTAAATAGAACCAACTACAATTTGCTAATAGACTGTATGAGGGGAAGAGTCAAGTTTGATGCCAGGGTTTTTGGCTTGGCCACTGGATAGCTAGAGAGGACATTTGCTGAGGGAGGGGTTGGGGGGCAGATTCATGGAGACAGTGTCCATTAGACAGCCTAGTACAAATATCAATTAGGCAGTTGGGCACACACATTCGGAACTCAGGGAAGAGATTCTGGCTACAGATATATACTTGGCAGTCAGTATATATATCTGCTCTTTAGAGCCATAAGACTGGGTAAGGTCCTTGGGGAAAGAATGTTGGCAGAGAGAAGAGGGCTCAGCACTGAGTCTGCAGCTCTACAATATTTAAAGGCTGGGTGAAGGAGGCAGCAAATGAACCTGAGAAAGAGTTTCCAGTGAGGCAAGAGGAAACCCAGGAGAGTGCAGCCTTATGGAAGGCAATACAGGGGAAAGTGTTTCAAAAGTACTCAACTGTCCTGAATCCTGCTGAGAAGGTCGATGAATATTGGACACAGAAATGGAACAGGTCTTGACCAACTGGAGATCACTGGTGATCTTGACAAGAGAATTTTCTCAGAATGGTACAGACAGAGGATAGACTGGATTGAAAAGTGAGGGAAGGAGTGGAAATAATAGGCAAAATATTTTTTGAACTGTGTTGCTGTCAAGGGAAGCAAATAAAGGAGTCATAGTCCAAAGGAGATGTAGGGTCATGGTAGAAGTTTTTAAAGTTAGTGTTTCTAGAGCAGAGATGTGTCCAGTGGGGAGGAATAACATGATGGTGCAGAAGAAAGGGGATAAATCCTGGACCAATGTCCTTCAGAAGGTGGGAGGGGAAGGAATCCAGAGTCTGGGTGCAGGGGTTTGTTAGGCACTTAGGTAAGCAGGGCCACTGGGCAGATAAGGTAAAGGAGGGGGAGGATGGTCCAGAAGATGGCAGTATGCACGCCTTCAGCAATAGAGAGGCTTCACTTCTCTAAATGAGCTCCAGCAAGAAACCAGTTAGAACCCGATGCTGCAACTGCTTGGTAGCAACAAGGACCTAACTGGACATGACCCAGTGCTCATTGTAATATAATTAGCATTGTTCTTTAGGCACCTCCCACAGGTTTTTCTGTGTGTATCATGGGAAGGACATGTGCAAAAGGGGAGGAGCATGACTAAGCACTCCAGGGGCAAGAGTCGTCCATCAATCAAGAGACCACCTCTAAGCGAGGGTATAAGTGAAGGGACAAAGACTCTTGCATCAGCCCACCTCCCATTCTTGGAAGGGTACTTTTGCTCTGCTAATAAAATCTTTAAAATCTTTTGCTACACAATGCTTTCATCTCCTGTCTGAATTTTTCTCTTTTGGGCAAGACAAGAACCGACGTGTTTCCTTTCCTCTTTTAGGGTAAGAGGTTGAACTGCGAGGACAGTAGAGAAAACAAAATATACTTACAGATGTAGACGTTGTAAATCAAAGGACAGCCAACAGGAACCTTGGTAGGTCTAGCTTTGTAGATCATCCGGAAGTCCAGTGAGCTCTCTATATTCTGACATTTGAATAAAAGCTATCCTAAAACATTCTAGAATTCACCTTCACAAATGCCTTTCCACTGACTAGGAAGCTATTTCTCTTTTCATTATTCAAGTAAAAAAAACCCCAAAAATAAAAAACTCCTTTTCAAATGGAGCAAGGCCCTGTGGGGTCCTCCAGGGTACAAATCCTTTCTGTGTCCCCCATTTCTTGTTAGTAGGACATAGGCTTCATTCAGCCTCCTTGACCTTCTCTGAGTTCCAAAGGCCAGGTTCAAACAGTTGCTAATCAGGGAAGGGAGGTGGTGCAGAGACAAGGGAGGAGCAGTCAAGAAATAATAGTGCAGCCAAGGGCCAGGGTCCTGGTTCCTCCTTAAGGAATATACATGACAATACCCTTGAGTTCTCCTGCGGGAACTCAGGCCTCCACCCTGGTGGAGGATGGTAACTTCAGGCTGAGCACCAAATTTCTGGAGCACCGCCCTGTTACCTCACCACCAACAAATCAGAAGAAAGTCACACACCCTGCAGCCCTTACCCCAGATTTTGCCTATAAAAGCATTTTCCCCAAAACTATCAGGGCGTTTGGGTTCTTTCAGCATGAGCCACCTGTCCTTGCTTGGCCCTGCAATAAACCTTTCTTTGCTCCAAACTCCAATGTTTCAGTTTGTTTGGCGTCACTGTGCATCGAGCACATGAACTTTTGTTCGTAACACTTTCGCCTTATAAAATAACAAAACCTGCCCAAAGTATACCTTTATTTTCAGTCTCATGGTTCACTTTGTTCTATGGTTGCCGTCTTTATCTGTTATAGTATTAAAAAGCACTTTTTCTAACTTCTAGGTAATTCCAAGAACTAATTTATTTTAGGCCCTGATGCTTGGTAGTTCCCAGGGGAGACAGACAGATTATTTTGCATGGTTCAAAGCAGCTAATGTAATGCTCAGATGGGAGAAACGGAGCAAAACAATGAAAACATGGGCTAAGTACCATGAATACCTCTGAGACAGTCTTATTTATGATTTTGTGGGACTTTCTCTAAGGGAAGTGGTAGAAACACCAGCATTTAGGCATTTAAAACACAACTGTAAAAGGCACTAAAAAACATATTAGAGAGATTCATCTGGTAAAAGACCCTGGGAAGTACAGTACATGGCCAAAGAGACTTCATTTCTAATTTTTGTTATTTTACAAAATTCATTATATTTGTGATACCGGAAAAAGTTGGGGGGGGGTGATGAGAGGATGGCCATGTCCCAGGTCCCAGGCCAGTCCTTGTGTTATGGAAATGACAGGCCAGCCAAGAAACAAGCACCACTCGGAGGGTTGGAGTACTCAGATGTATTACGTCGGCTCAGAGTGGCTTCTGCCCCGAAGCCCTGAGCACCTCCAAGACTTGCGCATGAGGTTTTATAGGGTAAAGTACAAGCTTGGGTTATTCGGCCAATAGGCATGGAACAGCTTTAGCAGCATCATTATCACAAAAGTGGAGGCAGGGAGGCAGCAAATCAACATTCCAAAGCCAGATGTATCTCTTTAAAAACCCAGCTGGCTAGCAAAAAAACATGAACAGCAAACCAACACTAATTAACTTAGATTTACAAGTTAGTCCAGCAGAATTCAGATCAATATTCCGATACTTAGATTTGTGAGTTATCCTGCCAGCCTAGCCCAGCTTTTCCTTCACATTCCTAGACTTGTGAGTTACCTTGTTAGCCCAGCCCAGCCTCTCCTTCACACTTGGGACATGCCCTGCCAAGTGACGATCCTTGGCTTCATGCTGATACAGGAAAACCAAATGTGGGGTGTGAGAAGGGCCATGTCCCAGGTCTCTGTTGAGCCCCTGGGACATGATCTGCCAAGTGTGGGTCCTTGGCTTCATACAGGAAAGAATTCAAGAGTGAGCCACAGATGAATAAAGGTAGGTTTATTTAGACAGATACATACTACATAAAAAGTTGACTGTTTTAAAAGGCGAGAGAGGCCAGGAGGTGTAGGGTTGGGTGCTCAGGTTAAAGTAAAAGCAGATATACACTCCACAGACCAAGTGTGGGCCATCTCTGAAGATGAGGGAGTGAGAGAAGCCATGAGGTGTTGCCAGTTTTTATGGGCTTGCTAACTTCATATGCTAACAAGTGGGAGGGCCATTCCAACTACCCTGAGGAAGGGGCTGGGATTCCCAGGAATTGGATCACTGCCTACTTTGACCTTTTGTGGCTAGCCTTGGAACTGTCTGGGCACCTGTGAGCATGTTATTTATCATTCTAATATATTACAATGAGCATATAATGAAGCTCAAGTTCTACTGGAAGTCAAATCTCCTGCCATATTGAGCCTCAGGGTCTACTGGGAGTTGAATCTTCCACCATATTGGTGTTTATTGCTGCGTCATTCCTTGAATGGTTGTGCCCTGCCCCCTTCCCTCCTGTCTCAGACTTTAGAGAGATGTACACAGGGGTGGGCGTGGTTAAAGTAAAGGTAGACACACATTTCACAGACTGTGCAAGCTGTCTCAAAAGGCAAGAGAGAGAGCTACTGCGAGGTGTGGTATTGCTAGTTTTCATATGCTCACAAGTGAGAAGGTTATACCAACTACTTTGGGCAAGGGGCAGGGATTCCTAAGAATTGGCCCACAGTCTCCTTTTTGGCCTGTCATGGTACCTGTGGGTGTGTCATTCACCACGTTAATACATTATAATGAAGCTCAAGGTCCATTGGAGGTCAAATCTTCCCCCATCCTGGGCCTCCAGGACTATTGGGAGTTGACTTTTTCGCCATCTTGTGCTAACTGCTGTGTCATTCCTTTAATGGCTGTGTCCTGCCCCCTTCCTTCCTGCGTCATTCCCCTCTCAGAGACTATACTCCCATAATCTTATGGGGGTGCAGAGGGCTGGTGGTCTGTCTTCTGTAGCTGCTTCAGGACTGAATAGGGGTGTTGACCCTGCCTATCAGGGAATAAAAATCTCTGAATGCCTAATCTAGGGGCTCCAGGAGCAGGACAGGTTCTCATTTCTTGAGTTCAAGGGTGGTATGGGCTGGAATCTTCACATAGCCATCTTTGGAGCTGAAGAAACAGAAAGGGAGTGGAGTTGCAAATGATAAACACGTCTATGTATTTCTCAGCCTTAAAATAGTGAGACAGCTTTAAAAGTGAACCCTATTCAGAAAATCCAAATGTCATAAATTGCTAAAAGTTAAAGCTAGACAGGATATGGAATTTATGGTGAACAAAATACATTGTAAGATACTGTGTCATCAACACAATATCACTATTGAGGAAAAAAACAAACACACAATCAGTACTTCATCTTAACATTTTTTGAATATTCATTTTGTGCTAGATATTACATCCCTGTGATATATTGACAGATATTTGTGTAGTAGGGAAAGAATTCAGGGGGAAGCAAGATTCCTAATCATTTTTGCATTTGATTTGGGGCAGGCCATTTAACATGAACAATTTCACTTCCTCCAACCACAAAATAGGAAGGATATTTCTTATAATATTTGAATATTGTTATGGATGGAATGTTTGTGTCCCACCCACATTCATATATTGAACCCCCTCTAATGTGATGGTATTACTTTGGGGAGGTAATTAGGATTAAATGAGATTATAAGGGTGGGACACTCATGAATGAGATCAGTGCCCTTATAAGAGTTTCTAGAGAGCTTGATTGCTTTTTTGTTTTATTTATTTGTTTAATTTTTAAAACTTATTTTGATTGCCTGTTTTGTTCACAGTCTTGTGAGGGTACAAGGAGAAGCTGGTAGTCTGCAACCTGGAAGAGGGCATTCACCAGATGGGACCGTGCTGGTACCCTGATCTTGGACTTGGAGACCCCCAGAACTGAGAAATTTCTGTTGTTTATAAGCCACCTGGTCTGTGGTATTCTATTATAGCAGCCCAAACTAAGAGAAATAACAAATGATTAAATGTGCCTTGTAAAAATGAATGTATTACATCAAAAGCACAAGTGGCCAAAGGAAAAACAGATAAATCGTACATCAGAATAAAAAATTCTGTGCTGTAAATAATACCATCAGGAAAGTGAAATGACAACCCACAGAATGGGAAAGATCCTTGTAAATTACATATTGATAAGGGACTAGTAGTATCTAGAGTATATAAAGAAACCTTAAAATTCAACAATAAAAAGACAAATAAGCCTATTAAAAAATTAACAAAGGATGTGGTAGGTATTTGTCCAAAGAAGATATACAAATGGCTAATAAACACATGAAAAGATGCTCAACGTTGTTTGAAAACACAAAACCTCAATGAGATACCACTTTACATCTACTAATGTGACTATACTAAAAAAGGGACACTGACAAGATTAGAGAAATTGGAACTCTCCTGGTGCAGCTGCTTGGGAGGACAGTTTGTTAGCTGCTTGAAAACATAACATACCTAAACCTACAACCCTCCCATTCTCCTCCTAGGGATATACCCAAAATAAATTAAAACACATGTCCACACAAACATTTACACATGAATGTTTACAGCAGCATTATTCATAATAGCCAAATGGTGGAAACAACCCAAATGTCCATTAACTGATGAATAAACAAAATGTGCTATATCCATACAATTTGGCATTAAAGAAATGAAGTACTGATTATACTACAGCATAGATAAACTTTTAAAAGTTATGCTAAGTAAAAGCAGCTAGACACAAAAAATCACATAGGGTAGGGCTCCATTGATGTGAAATGCCCCAAATAGGTAAGTCCATAGAGACAGAAGGTAGATTAATGGTTGCCTAGAGGGATGGGGGCTGGGAGATAGCGGGGAGAATGGGGAATGACTGTTAATAGGTATAGGGTTTCTTTTTGGGGTGATGAAATGTTCTGTAATTAGTGACGATGGCTGAATGACTGTGAATATTCTAAGATCATTGTACACTTTAAATGGGTGAATTGTATGGAATACAAACTATATGGCAATGAACACGTTTTAAAAAGGAGTAAACATCAATGTTACCAGGAGTCTAAATTCTGGCTTCCACAGAATTCGTCCCCTGGAGAGCAGATAATATGTAAAGCCAACAATGGTGTAATTTTACTTACAAATTCCTTACATATCTAGCTGTCAGGTTACTATTTTTAAGTGAGTAGCAAAAAAAAAAAAAAAAAAAAAAAGACTTTTAATTCTGGAATGCAATCTTTAAGACTACCACTAAGTAAACTATCCAATAAAGCATATTCTTCGTATGTGGCAAAATCTGGAATTTCAAAATACTGTTATGTTGACTGCTCGGTTTACGTTTGTATATTATAAAATATTTGCATTCTTTATAGTACAGATTGGTGGTTGCCAGAGCTGGGTAGTGGGTGGTCAAAAGATACAAACTTCCAGATACAAGTCCTGGAGATGTAAAGTACTGCATGGGGAATACAGTTTACAATACTGTGTTGTATATTTGAAAGTTGCTAAGAGAATAATTCTTTAAAGTGTTCATTACAAGAAAAAAAAATTTAACTATGTGTGGTGACGGATGTTAACTGAATTTTTGGTGGTAATCATTTTGCAATATATACACATCAGATTATTACGCTGCACACCTAAAACTAACAAGATGTTAAGTTAATTACATGTACCTCAATTTAAAAATGTTGTACTCTTTCCCAGGATGGTTTCTTTTCATTGGCTCCAAAAGCCTTCCCAGTATTTGTATATGCACTTCAAAGTTTTCTTGGTCTCTCACCCATTTTTACTTTAAAATTTTGCCATTACTTTGAAACACACAAAAACAAATCAGAAACTCTCTAAAAAGACAAAGTAAACATGAAATGAAGCTCTACTTGTACTAGAGTTTTCTTCCAAACGGGCTTCCTTTGCGGAGGTGGAAGCGTATACGTAGAAAGGTTTTTCGAGCCGTGAGCAGTATGTTGGAGAATTCTCGCCTCAGACGGGAGACGTTTTCCGTTTTTTTTTATTTCATTTGGTTGGCATCTTGGAGTCAAGGCATTTGTGAGTGTCTAAAAAGGGGCGCCTGGGAACAACGGAGGCGCTGCGAGCCAGGGTCCGCGGGCGGGCGTCCCCTTCTGGCCAGTCTTTCCGGCGTCAGTGCCGGCGCTATACCCCGCAGCCTCCGCCATCACCGCCCGCGCCGCCTTCCCGGGCGCCTACCTGGGCAGAGCCCGCCGCGCCCGAGCCCCGCGCCGTCGCCATGGCACCGCGCCGCCCCGCCCCCGCGCTCCGCCCGCCCGCCCGCCCGCCAGTCCGCGGCCCCGCTCGCCCCTCCCCCAGCCCGCGCCGCTGCGGGGAAGAGGGTGGGGCGGGGGCGAGAGGAGACGCAGGCGAGAGGAAATCGGCGGCGCGACGCCCGCGGCCCATTGGCTGCCTCGTCCTGGGGCCAGAAGCCCCGCCTCTCTGGCGGGGTCACGTGATCCCTTTCAAAGATGGCCGCCCTGTTGTTTTGATGAATAATACTTGGTGGGGCGAGGGGGTAAGAGTAGGGGTGGAGGGGTAGGGGGATTCACTCTTCCAGCCAGAGCATCGCGAGTCCGGTCCTCCCCCACCCCCTTGCCCGGGCTCCAGCGTGAAGGCGGGGCGTGCCGGCCTGCTATAGGAGGGGAGGAGCTTCCCTCCTCAGTGCTGGGCTCTGCCTGGGCGGCTCTGGGGTCGCCTTACCTCGGGGTACCCACTCTGCAGTTGAACAGTTCCCGCCAGGGGCAAAGGGTAGGAAGGAGAGCAGGATCTGCTGGAGGAAGCGCAGCCGCCGCGCCACCACCACGAAGATACAGCAGGCTCCGAGCACGAGACGAGCTGGAGACCGAGCTCCCTAGTCTGGGTAACCTGGAAAGCAGAGGGTACTAAGTGGCGCCTTAAGATAACCCAGTGGCGGTCAAAGGAGGCTGCTCGCCGCGTAAGCAGCTGTAGGAGTCTCTGGGGCGATTGGACTGACCGACGCCAAGGCATTTCAGTGCCTCTCGTGTTCTTATTTTTTAACCTCTGACTATGCAATTCTGAAACCGCCCCCAGTCGGGGGGACCAGACAGCCCGATAGACACCTTCCACTCTCCTCCCGCCCTGGTCTCAAAGAACAGAAGGATCTCTCCCTAACGCCTTTCACCATTAAGAGGAAAGCGATGGAGGAGCTGAGCGCTGATGAGGTGAGGAGGTTGGGGGACACCTTGGGAGATTAGTTGGCAACTCTTTGGCGCTTTGGATAGGGATGATATTGCGCCAGTGGTGCCTGGCCTTTGGGCAAGAATGGAGATGACATGTTCCAGGAATAAAATGAGTCCCTTATAGGGTCTCCGATTATATTCTCTTCTATTCATTTGCTTTCTTTTTTCGTTCTGAACTCCATTTGTTTCTTTTAGAGTCTTCTAGGGTCTAAAGAAGAGGAGAGCATATTGAGGCTTTCATTCTTTTCTTCTGGGTATTTAAGCAAGGAGGGCTAGATTTACATCGAGTTGTGTGTGCGCGTGCGCGCGACTTACTGCAGCGATTTAAAGAATAATTTTGGATAGAATCAGAATATATGGGTGTATGTTTTTAAAGGATTTGAAATCCTAAGTATGTGTGGCCATTTCATTGTATAAGTTAATTAAACATTACGTATGTACTTCGGGGTGGCCTACGGCCAGGTTCTTTGATATTTAACAAAATCTGTATCTTCCCAATAGCTTAGTGAACTACAGGTAAATTCTAGAAATTTAGCAGACCACTAATGACTTCTGGCATACTTCCCTTTCATTCTGCGTTTTTCTAGTCTTTGTCTCTTTCAAACTTGTGTTTTGCTGTAGCAGACATTAAACAGGAAGCAAATGGAAGCAAATGACTTTGTAAACTCCCCTGTTATCATTTTTGAAAGGAATCTTACAGAGCCCCTTTTTGATGTTTTCAAGTTATTTAATAATAATCATGAAACAGTGGGATTTAAGGTACAAGGAATTTCCTGTGAATCTGTTGGCTTTTCCCTTTTTACAAATTGGGAGCTTAGCTTTAGGACCCCTGCTGGCCTCACTCTCTTCAGCCTACCTTCTGATGTATGTAAAACTTCCCCTACAGAATTGTGAAAGTAGTCGTCTATCAGGTTGGTTGTACTGTAACACTTCAGTGCTTCAATTTTAGGTACAGAGTAGTCAGTATGTTTACCTAGGGAGTAAAATTCTCCGGGGATGAGGCAGGCAAGTGGTAGGTTAAGGGTAACTAGGAAAGGAAGCAGATAATTTTGTTGGTTTTGATACCTGGCTGTTTGGAAAGTCGGGATTGCCCATTCTGTGTTACTGACTTTGTCTTCTAAATACATCAGTAATGTAATCTTAGATTAGAAGAATATTGAACAGTTTCATTCAGATTGGAACTATCAAGGGATCCCCTTAGAGGCACTTTGTTTCATGTAGTTTTTAAAAGTGTACCCCCTTTTTTCTTTAATATTAATTCTAATCAATCATTTCTCTTACAACAAGGACTTTTTTAGTACTCCTTTAGCTCCAGGACTTTTTTCCTTGACATTCTTTAAATTGTTCCTGGCTTAGAAGTTTTTACATACTTGAGTTTTCACCAAAAAAATGTTTTTCAAACTGTTAAAGCATACAGACCAGTTAAAGATCTGTGTAATTTGAACTGTGGCTCTTCGCTTTACCCAGTCCTTGAGGAAGATTTTCACTTTTTTAACCATATAAGGAACAATTGTAATCATTGTGGAGGAGATAGACATTTGGGGGGATCAACAGAATATTAAAATAAATGTGAAAATACCCTAATATAAGATGAATATAAAATTATGTTCAACGAATTAGTTGGCCTGAACACAAAGGGACAGTTCCGTAACTAGTAATTTTACTCTCAGAAGAATCTAGAACAAATCTTTTTTCGAAAAAATCTCCTTAAGGATCTTTAAAAAAAAATTTATTTCCTTTAATCCTGGGATTAAGTGAGCAATTCTCTACAGAGACATTTCCAAAGCTTTTGCCTACATATTGTTACTCTGTTGGTGGAAACTTGTGTCACAGATACAGCAGGTGACATTCATTTGGTTAGAAAATAATACATTTATATTACTGAAAATTCAGACATACATCTCAGGGTGAAAACAGTCAAGATAGTGATCTTTCAATCTAGATTAGGAAACTAATTAAGGCAGAATTTTATATTTTTGCAAAATGAAAACATGCGAGAACACAGTGCATGAAAAATAGAGGTTGCTATAACCAGACTAGTAGCTTTAGAAAATTTTACATTATGGGTCCTTTTTGGTCCCTCTGAAAGATCACCTTGAATCCTTTTCCTCTCTTGTGCTTTCTAAGTAGATTAACTCCTTAACTTCATTGCTGTTTATATAGCACATTACAGTAAGTTGTTTGCTCTACAGAGCAGATCCATGACTAAGTTAATTCTCTTAGGGAACCTACATTCCAAGGCATCATTATTTACATTACATTCATTCTGTGCCCTGCTTATGTGCTGTTTTTTTATATACCAAAATGATGCTGTGAGTAGGGCAGGTATTTTAAACCGGTTTTCAACTGTGGTGGTGATGCATTTGCATTGAAATTATTTGCTTTTCCCCTTTTCTCTCGTTTTTCCCCTCAAAATCTTCTGGATGACCTAATTCATCTTCAGAAGGGCTGACTGGGATGCAGGGTGTGATAAGGGTTGTAGAAGAATGTTGTCTTCCTTCCCAAATACAGACTACGTGACCTTGGACTTTTTAGCAGGTTCTTTCAATGGAAAGTGACAGACATTAATTAACAGCCTTAGAAGCCTGCTCTGTGCCGGCACTTTACAACCATGGTCTCATTTGATAGAACAGTGCAGTCAAGCAGGTTCTTAAATTTTGTTTTATAGGTAAAGCAACGGAGATTTAGGTTAATTAACTTAACCTTAGTGACCTGGCTTAGAAATGGCCAAATTGGAATTCAAACCCAGGGTTCCTGATCTAAAAGCCCTTTTTTTTACTACATTTTACTGTTTAACAACTGGCAATAAATTCACCACAGCTTCTATCTAAATATCCTACCAACATGCTTGATCTGCATAGTTTTTCTGTAGAAGTGTTGTGTTTTCATGAATTCATTCATGATGTGATCAAGATTATAGTCTTTGGTGCTGCTCTTATCCAGCCCTCCAAAATCATTCACTCAACAAACTTTTTTTTTTTTTTAAAAGATGCTGTGTATCCTCAGCAATGTGTTAGGTAGGTTAGGAGAAACAAAGTCCTTTTTCTTAAAGAAATTATTTAACTGGGATTGGGGGATGGGTAGAGGTAGAAATAGCTAAGTATCAACATGGGGTGCTAAGTTACAACATGGGGTGCTAAGTGCTATTGTAGAGGTGAGCACAAGACATTAAGAAGAACAAGAAGGAACCCCTGGTGGAGTAGTGTCTTAGTGAAGGCTTTCAAGAAAAGTGACGCTTCTGCTGAGCTGTGGTTGTCAGGCTCCTGGGACAGACTGAAAGTGGGGAGGTCAGGGAACCCTAAGAAGTAGTGGGACAGGAGACAGGATTTGCCTGGGGGAGTGGCTGCAGGTAGGCAGGCACCAGATCTCAGGGTTTTCAGAAATTGCTTCTGGGTTTGAACTTTCTCAGTAAGACTGTAAGAAGCCTTTGAGGGATTTTAGGGGATTAGAAAGATGACTGGCAAGGGTGTGGAAGGTGGATTGGAAGAAGGTGGCTGCAGGCCTGGAGACAAGTTAGGAGACTACTGTTTGTGTCCGGAGCAAGGCAGTGGCGTCCGAATTAAGGCATTGGCGTCCGAATTAAGGCATTGGCAGTGGGAATGGAGGAGGGCAGACACCAGAAATATTGAGGATCTAACTTAACCTGCTTCTCATCATCAGTTTGATGTGAAGGAGGTGGAGGCAGGGGAGGAAGAAAGAAAAAGATGACTCCTTGGTTTCTAGTTTGGAAGGATGGATTGGAGGAGAGAGAAGGAGTTCCAGACAAGGAGCAGATTTTAGAGAAAACAGAGTAAGTTCGTTTGGACCACTGAAAGATGAGCCAACATACAGGCCCCCATCCCTGGCCTTTCTTCTCTAACATCTCCATCTCTTTGATCTTTTCTTTCTTTGTAACAGACATCAGGACCTAAGCTCACTTTTTTCCCAGTAAATAATTGCTACCACTCACTTTCTAACTAGGAGTCTTCTAACTTGAGCAAGCCTGGTAGGAGAGTGGGATGTTGCCTCCCAGGCTCCATCTCCCCTCCTTTTTGTTAATTTTAGCCAAGAAACAGAGAATGGTAATGATGTTAGCTGGTATTTATTAAGCTCTTAATATATGTTAAGCACTTAACTTGCTCAGCAAGGTTGGTGTTAATGTCTCCATTTTACAGATAAGAAAATTGAGGCTAATAGAAATTAGATAACGTTGCCAAAAGGTACACAACAAGAAAGTGGTAGGACCTGGATTCTAATCCAGAGTCTGATTCCAGAATTCTTCATCCCTTTCCTAAACTATCTCCAAAATAAGAATAATCTGAGCAAGTTGGAATAGTTACAGCATTTTCATTGTTCCTTTTGAGATGGGAAGTGGAGGCCCTGGTTATAAGAGAGGGGCTCATCAAAGAGCCCTCTGCTCTTTCTGGGGAACAGGACAGAAAGACTTCTGACGAGGGGCCCTTGGCTCTTCAGGCCGTTGCTTGGTGTAGGGTGGTTTTCCTCACGAAGTACTTGCAGTGTGTCTAGGCGGAGATGTCCTCCTGTAGCAGCTCATTCAGTGATAGTGTTTATTGCTGCGTGGCAGACATCATGTGAGCCTTGCTTGCATGGCGCTCTGTTCTCGTGGGAGGAGACATGGTAAACAAATATACACACATAAGATGTGATTTGGTGATAAGAACCATGAAGAAAGTAAAATAGGCTATAAAGGGATGGAGAGCAATGGGGGTTTGAGGAGTGTGTGCAATTTTAGGAGGTGGCTTTTAGAAAGAGATTTAAAAGATGGCAGGGTAGGGGAAGAGTATGGCTCAGTGGCAGAGTGCATGCCTAGCATGTATGAGGTCCTGAGTTCAATCCCCAGTACCTCCATTAAAGATAAGTAAATAAAAACCTGATTACCTCCCCCCCAAAATTAAAAAAAAGTAAATTTAAAGGATGGCAGAGGGCCGTCTGTGGGGAAGAGTGTACCCAGGAACAGGGAACAGCAGGGTTGGGGCACATACCTGGCCTGCTCCAGGAACAGCGAGGAGGCCAAGTGTTGTTGGAGCCTGCCACGCCGGGTACAGTGGCAGGAGATGAAGTCATTCATTCATTCAGCAAAAATTTACCGAGTTCTTATAACTGGGTTTCAGTCAATTCTGAGGTGTTTCCTCTGCCTTTTTTTCCCTTCACATTTTACCATTTTTGAAATGGGGATGCTTCTTGGTGTAATCACAGTTGGCCAGGTGGCAATTGTGACATAGTTGTCATTTTCTGTCTATGTGCAAACCTGGTTATATCTTGTCATATTGTTGTACCTTCAGTTGAGTGCTGTGCTTGGTAAATTTAGTTGTCGTTTTAAATGCCTTAAAAAATTACACTTTAATCAGCAATGAAAGCAGATGTTAGTTTGTATGGTACATGGAAACGGCAGTGAGGTCTTAATTTGATATTAGAGAAGAAAATATTAAAAGAATGACCACAATTTCATGTTTTACTGCAAAGCGACAACCAAGTACATTAGGGAGTTGTAGAAAGGCAGAAATCTGTAACTCTACGAAGCTGTGTCACATTTTGAAATTGAATACGACTAGAAGGGTTGCCTTTTACACCCAGGCAAATGCAAGTGCAGGTCAGCGACGCTCCACATTCTCAGAAAGAAATTTCAAAGCAACGAGACGCTTGTGTAACTGATTACTGCTCTGTTCTGATCTATCGTTAAGCATGTTGTTGTGGTTTAAGGGGCAGTATTTTTTTTTCCCTTGGTGGTGCAAAAAATAATGGTGCAGCTTATAGTCAGTGACATCTTGTACTTGATGACATACGGTATATGCCCAGCATCGTTCTAGATTATGAGGGTACACCAGTGAACAATACAGGCAGAAATCCCTGCCTTCATGGGGCCGACATTCTGACTTATGTTTTAAAAGAATCATCGTGGCTGCTGTGAAGAGAATACATAAAGGGGGGAAGAGTGAAAGTGGAAAGGATAGGAGGCCAGTATAGGAGTCCTAGGACCAAGGTTAGTGGTGGAGAAAGTGAGCAGAGGTCAGATAGTGGAAGGTCAGATACTTTGTAGGTGGAGCTGATAGGACTGGGTGATGGGGTGGACGTGGGCTATGAAAACGTGGAGTCAGGAATGGCCGTGTGAGTTGGGATGTCATCGGGTGGGCCGCTGTAACAGAGCGACATGGAATAGCAGCTGCTTAAACCAGGTAGTTGTTTTTTTCTCTCTGAACAGAAGTCTGGATAGGAGGCTGGGGCTGCTGTGGCAGCCCTGTACTCATTAGGGGCCCAGATGCCTTCTGTCCTATTGTACCAACTTTCCTAACATATGGCTTCCATCTTTTGGTCCATGGACATCTGCATTCTAGCCAGAGGGAAGAGAGGAGAGGAGAAGGAGAAGTCATGTTCCTCGTTAATGGCATAGCTTGGAAGTTGCATGGATCCCTTCTGCTCGCCTCCCATTGGCCAGGACCTAAGTCACGTGGCCACAGCTCCTTGCTTGGAAGCTGAGAAACACCATTCTTGCTGGGTAGCCATATGCTCAGCTGACAGTTCTCTCATGTTAGGAGGGTGAATAGTCTAGGCCTTTCTGTCCAAACCCTTCTTCCGAAATCTAAAACACTCCTTCTAAGGAGGCAGCCCTCAATCACCTTCAGAGTCCAGAATCTCCTGGTGAGATACCATTCAGGAACCTTTAGATTAAAGTACAAGTTATCTGCTGCTCCCTCGACCCCCGGCCCTGCCCCACGAGCTGTGATGGAGTGGGATGGAATCTTGGAAATAAGAACTGCCATTTGGAAAAGGGAAGAGTGGGGAATACAGATCCCTCACTGGTCCATGGCCGTCGTCAGCTCCTGCCAGGCTGCGTTAGGGGGGCTTCCTGCCTCAGCAGTGGTGGGAGTTCCTACCTCAGTCCGTTTAGCAGCCCTTGTTTGTGCTTTCTTGGGGGAACCCCCACCCCCCTACCCCGGGCCCTTTCTGTGGCAGTTTTTCAGTGTCTGTTTTCCTCTTCCCAGGACTAAAGTGTCTCCAGCTTGTTTCCTTCGGGAGCCTGAAGGAGTTGACGTTTTCAGCCCTACTTGGTCCCCAAGTTTTACGAGACTCTGAGTAAACTTAGACTGTATACTGTGGACACGCCTTAGGCAGACCTATGTTCCCTTTTATCTCTGCATGCAAATCGGCAAGCTGTAGCTTGAGTCTGTCTCATTCTTGTGGGACTTCTTGCTTCAAGTGGCAGGAAGCCAGTAAGCACCCAAATTCTGAATTGTTCAACCAGTTCCCCTAGAATTACAGGCTGTGTAGGCATGCAGGGTATTTTCTAAGGTCACAGGTTTCACTAGATTTTTTATTGTTGCCTAGCAAGGATTGCCAGCCTGCCATCCTGCAATGTCTGCCCGTGCTGACCCCTAAGCCACCACCACGTATTTATGTTCTATTTAGGTTGATTACTTCCAGATTCCAAATTCTGTATGTTTGTTAGGATATTGGTTTGGTTGCTGCAGCAAAGAGATCCAAACTAATAATGGCTCAAACAAGATGGAAGCTAATTTTTCTTTCTTTTTGGGGGGCGGGTAATTAGGTTTATTTATTTGTTTACTTTTGGATGAGGTACTGGGGATTGAACCCAGGAACTTATACATGCTAAGCACACACTTGAGCCATATCTTCCCCACTAATTTTTCTTCAGTAAAAATCTGGGTATGTGGTTGAGAGCTGGTTTAGTAATTCCATGACTACTAGGGAGCCAGACACATTCTATGTAGTGCTCTGTTATCCTCAGTATAAGGCATCTAGCTTGTAGTCCAAGATGGCTGCTCCAGCACCTACGCATATGTCTACATTCCAGACCTCAGGGAGGGACTAAAGGGAAGGAGGAAGGGCGTGTCCCTGTCCACTGAGGGCATGAGCAAAAGGTGTCACATCATTGCTTACATCTTTTTGGTCAGAGCTTAGTCACATGGTCACAAGCAAACACAAGGGTGGCTAAATGTATATTAGGGGGCAACTAGCTACCTCAACCACAGTGATACCAAGAGTTCTAGCCTACACAGCTTGAAAAATGGAGTTGTGGTATACTGTGGTGGGGAAAATTGAAAGAAAATTAGAGGGAGAAATTAAATTGTCTGTTTTGATCATATTCTGGCTATATGGCTTATTATTTATCCATTTGGAGATATTAAGTAGGTTGTTGGATATATGTTGGGCTTGCAGTTCAGGAAGGAGGTTGGAGTTGGGGATACCAGTCAGGAAGTTGTCAGTATATTTATAATCACAAGCATGGACAGATGACCTAGGGAGTGAGCGTAAATAGAGAAGAGAGGAGGACAGAGATCTGAACCTTGAGCCACTCTGGCATTTAGAGATGGGGGGATAAAGAGGACCCAGAAGAGTACTGATAAGGGACAGCCCCTGAGGTCAAAGGAAGGACAAGAGAGAGTGGAGTCCTGGCATCCAAGAGAAGAACGTGTTCATGATGGAAGGGAGTGTTCAACTCTGTTGAACGTCAGTAAAGTAGAAGACCAAGACTTGCTGATGGGGTTTGGCAACGCGGTCATTAGCGACCTTGACAAGACTAATTTCATTGCTGACTGGAATAGATTCAGGACAGGATGGGAGGAGAGAATACATAGCTCGGGAGTGAGGCATCGGCCCCAGGGATATAATGGGGAGCATCTGCAGACTGTGGGAGCCATGGGGTTAAGAAGTGGGAAGAAAATATTTGGTAAACATATTCTTTTAAATCTTTTACCATTTCCTGTCGTGATCACTAATTCCTTTATTCATTTAGTGAATTTATTTATTCACTCTCCTTTCTTTCCCCAAGGTAGGAGGTAAAGGGATGGAGGGAGATTTGTATATTATCCTAGCAGGGTGTTTTTGGGCCTGACACCTTCCATGTGTAAATTTTGAACCATAATCTGGGGAACACTGGATCATATTACGGTTTAATTTTTAAAACATTTAAGAACATGTAACAGATATATACATGGTAAAATGTTAGCTCTGTTTGTTTAGTTGCAACAAATATACGTGGGATGTTTACTGTCTGCTAGGTATTGAGTGGTACACATGGTCTACAGGCATATCATCTCGAACATGAATAAGACCTGGTCTTGACCTTCAGTGAGCTTATACTCGGTGAGGGGGAGACAGGAACACAGCCAGCTAGAGTTTAAGTGCTAAAATAAAGGAATACAGTTGATGGAGCCGTCAGTTCTGACTGAGGAAATCTAGGAAGGGCTTGTGGAGGATTTGAGTCTGTCCTTAAAGAAGATCAGAATTTTTGACATTTAGAGAAATCTGGGGTGAGGATAAATATTTCAATTATTTCTTACCGTGGGAAAGCTCTTGTTACATTCACTCTTTTGAAATCGATTGTAAAAATATTAGAACCATTGAAGAAAAATTGAAGATGGTGAAAAATCTCTGATACTGGTGAGTGTTTGTTGATCTGAAAAGTTTTGCAATGCAATTATCAGGCACAGCCAAATGTGTAACCCCAAATGCTCCTCAACCACAGAGAAGAGTCAGCAGAGGCGGAAGGAGGAGGATTTGAAGAGAAATAGGAAGAATGGGAAAAGGTGTTTCATTAAAATTACTTCTCCTATCCTGATGTTAATCACGCTGCACTGGACCGTCTATTTGCTTGGTGTATCTCCGACTTCAAGGGAAGCACCCAGCTATTCTTGTTCACTGTTTTTTATTCAACTCTTAGCTCAGGGCTTGGCACAGAGTGCCCCACAACAAATATTTGTTGAGTGCATGAACTGAATACAAGATGTCTTTCTGTGACTCCCAGATTCTTGTGTTGCAATAGTTTTTGTTGTTGTTGCTAAATTACGTTGCATTAGTGGGCTTAAGATAAGCACTTGAAAGAAACCTGATTATCAGGGTTGTAATTCAGAGTCGGATGTACCTGGGTTTTAGGTGGACTAACCATTTGGATGACCTAGGGCAAAATACTTTCTGAGTCTCAGTTTCCTGACCTGTAAAATGGGGGTCTGCATACCTGCCCATGGCATTGTTCTTCATGTGAATTGCACTGATATGTAAAGTGCCTAGCGCAGTGCTCTGGCAAAGTTCCTGGGACATAGTAGCTCTCTTTTCCAGATTGAATTGTACATAATTAGAATTTTAGTTGGTGCCCATATAACATCTAACGAGCCCTTTGCGTGTACTAATACCAAGAGCATAAAAGGTCTCTTCGTGGTTAAGGCAGTGAATTGGCTGAGGCTTGTGTGAAAGGTTGGGTTAGAGTCCTCTCCCCCACCCCTTCAACTTCCTAAAGTCTTTTCTCACCCAGAGGCATCTTTTGTATGAAGCCACACTGTTATATCACTTGTCATACCTCCTCCTCCCTTTTTCAGAAATCTGGAGTGATCAGGTGGCCTGAATGTACCAAGAGGGTGAGGGTGAAGGAGGGGCAAGGAGGTCTGTAAGGAAGGAAACTGTGCAGACAGGAGAGCTGAGTAGTCCCAGGAGACACATGCTGGACCTCAGGACCATAAGACAAACCCGAGATGACTCAGCCTGTTCAAATCAGATGACTTGTTTTGTCTTCTGAAGGGCCAGTCCGCTCCCGCAGGGCTGAGGAAGGGGAATCTCTGAATGGGATGTCATTGTGTGAACTGCTTACCAGCTGCTGTATCTTTAGCATCATTTGAAGACAGTAGTCAGGCTGGGCAAAGAGGTACCTTTTGGGTCCTCGTATTGAGAATGTCCGGCCTTGACTTAATTAGCTTTCTAATTAAACATTGTGACATGTATTCAATCCACATTGTTTCTTTGTTCCCTGTCAGTGTATGGTATAGATTCTAGATGTGTAATAGTAATTTAGTTAATTAACTTTTCTGCCTAGATGAGCTAGCACCTTGTTTTACTGGGTCTTTTTGGGAGCTGAACTCCTAGGATTTCAAAACAAATCATAATGCACACCTGTCATTGCCACGCACTCTTCTAGGATCACATCAGGTCAGGGTCTTTGGTCAGACTTGTTATCTATACTTATCACTGGGTCTGACTTCGTGGGCATGTGACCTGCGTCAGAAGTGCCCCATGCTTGGATGAATGCTCTGCTGTTGCTGTCTGGAAATTTTTAGTACATTTGAGCAAGAGGCCCTGCATTTTCATTTGGCACCAGGCCCTACGCATTCTGCAGCTGGTCCTGCTTTATCACTGACTTTTCCTGTATGGGCGCATATACGTCTGGGGAGAGTCTGGCTAGATTCCCAAGGTTATGGAAAACCATATGAAAGCTCACCAAAGAGAGATGTTCCTGTTTTAATGGAGAAAATATTGGTACATGTCTGACTATAATGCTGTGTCATTAATAGAATTTCTTGAAATTTTTAACAAATTTCTGCTTATCCACAATATTGAATCTTTGGATAACTCATTTAACTTCATCAAATAGATTCACTTTTATGTTTTAATCAAGATTTTTTTCTTTTTTTTAAGAGCTCAGCTTCTCGGGGAGAATATAGCTCAGTGGTAGAGTGCCTGCCTAGGATGTACAAGATCCTGAGTTCCAGCTCCAGTACATCCATCCATTAAAAAAAAATGGTAATAAAAATAAGTAAATAAATAAACTGAAATAAATCTAATTACCCCCCCCCCCAAAAAGAACATGAAAAAAGAGCTCAGCTTTGTATTGAATGTGTTATTACTACAGAGGTTTAGTCAAAAAGACCAAAGCCCATGTCATCATCAGACTCCTCAGATTCTTCTTTCCATGCTTCCACTTTCTCCTCCTCAGTGGGGCAGAGGTGATGGAGGGGGCAGGTCTACCAGCCCCGCTGTTACAGATGAGGCTCTGGATGTCGACCTTGACCTGCAGAGCTTTTGCAAACAAGCCTGGCCTGAAAGGGTCAGCATTTACGCTGGCTTCTTCCACGAGGGCGGTGGTCTTATCCTCCGTGACCCTCACCTCATTGTGCAGGATGAGAGCCAAGTAGATGCAGGCAAGCTCGGAGATGGAGGCCAGAGTGCAGGAATGTTCTAGGTGGTCTCTGGATGAAGTGACGGCCTCACTCCAGCACAGCCTCAGCTTCCTCGGAGGGACCCTCAGTCAAGATTTTTGCTGCCCGTATTATCTTTTTCATATTGTGTATCTTATTTCTCTGATCTCAATAAAACTTTTGTATTTTATCAGATGTATCGGTCATATTTTTACAGTATAAACACTTTTAGTGAATTATGAATGGTTATATTAAAAACTATAACATGTTTTAAATTTCAGGGTTTTTTATAATTTAAAAATGCTATCCATGGGGAGGGTATAGCTCAAGTGGTAGAGCGCTTGCTTAGCATGCATGAGGTCCTGGGTTCTATCTCCAGTAGCTCATCTAAAAATAAATAAACCTAGTTACCTCTCCCCACCAAAATAAAATAATTAAATAATACAATAATAAATAAAACATAAAAATACTATCCAATGGCTAGTTTTCTATAGCGTTAGTGTTCACCTGTAAATACTTTTGTGCTGTATTTGTGTACTTATTTGTCTGGCCGATCAGGTGTTATGATTGACCCAAAATAATCGTATACAGATTACTCAGTTTCAAAAACAATAATGTACATTTAATGTTAGAGATGGAAAAATTCTGTGTATATGGATGTCCTTGTGGGGGAAACTTCTTTCTGATAGGAAAATGAAAAGTAGTGGGAAATTAAAAATTGTCTAACAACCTTTATAATCTCAGTAGAGCATCTTATGTGTGATTTGATTTACATAAAAGTGTCATGTTTAGGGTATTGAGAGAAATGAACATCTAGAAAAAAGCGGGCAGTAAAATTTTTTTCAGGCAAGATGAAGGAAAAATTTTAAATGCTAAAAACCAAAAAACCCTTTTTCCTTACTGTATACAGATCTGCCAGAGGAATTTACACTTTGGGTTCAGCAGTAATTATTTTGTGAGTCAGTTAAAAAATGTTAACAATCTACACAGAGAAAAAAATGTATAACCCTTGTGCTTTGAACATCAGTTATGCAGAGTAAATGTTTAGAGTGTCGTTTATGGCATTTTTGTTTTAGACGCCTACAGTATGACAGCATATATATATTTGTGTTTGCTGAATGTTAATTAATTAATTGGCCTTTAACTTTTATGTTAGTTAATCTTTCATTTAAGATAAATACACACCAGGCGTCATTTCTGTGGAATTTCGTCAAAGAAGTGCCCAATTTTTTTTTTTTCTTCTTCTTTCAAGGACAACTTGGGGCAGATGCAGCAGTCATCTAAAAGGGCTTTTGTGTTTTCATTCCTTTTTACTTTGTGCAAATGTCCTCATGCTCAAATAGTTAGATGATTTCTGGTCTAGGGAAGTGTGGATAAAGCAGTCCTTTGCCTTGAGATGTTATGATTAGAATGGCTTGTGAAACTTCTCATGAATGCCAAGTGGATAAAATGCTTGTGAAAGTGTCCCACTGGGCAGCTCTTTGTCTTTTTTGATGTTAATGTGGACAGGTAATAAGACACATTGACACGTACTTGAACGAGATAGTCGCATTTTCTGGTTTTAAAAAGGACTGAGTGGCACTGGGGTGATGCGACCTGTAGGAGGAACTTAAACCTTAATGATCTGTGTTAGGAAGGAAACCTTTATTCATACCAAGGGTGTGATGGACACGAGGTGGCCAGGTCTCAGTATTTCCTCCCCCTGAAAGAGCCCCCTTTCCCTAACCCTGCTGCATAGACCTGCTAGAAAACGGGCTTTGGAGTAGTTAGAGTTGGTGTGAATGTAGAACTTCGGCAGAGATTAGAGAAAACACATGGGCCCTGTCCCAGAAGAATTTACGTACACTTTTGTTTCAGCAAGAATTATTTTGTGAGTCAATTTGAAAAACTCTTTCCACATAGCTGGGCTTTGAAAAATTCTTTACAAATGTTTAACATTGTCTATTTCATGTGGTCACTTTTTAAGTGTCCGGAATCCATTGTGTGGAATAGCGTCAGAGGTAGCTGCTGCTTGGTCTCTAGGTTCACCTTGTCTGTTTGACTAAGTGGGGTTGAAGATGAGAGTGGGGACCACGCCTTCTCTATGACGTGGGATGTTTTTGGTGAGGACATAAAATTGCAGCTGCAAGAATCACTTAAAAAAAAAATCAGATCCAATTAAAACGATCCTTCTCTTAGGATGTTTTTCTCTGCTGTGTGATGCTACGCTCTTGATTCTAGTGATTTCTTCTGCTAATTTCACAATCAGCTAACAGATCTGATGCTTTTAACAGATCTGATGTGGCTGCACTACTTATCCATATTGTTTGGGTGAAACAGAGCCCTAAGCAGAAGGAAAACAGTGTTTGAGCCTAAAAGGAAGATGGACAGAGCAAAAGGATGGAGAAAACCTGGAGGTTGGAGTTATAAAAAAATAATGACTGTTTACTGTGGGTCAGGTGGGCACTTCATTTGTTCAACAAATACTTATTCTCCGCTTTAGGCATTGTTACAGTTGTCGGGGCTATGGCTGTGAAGATGATAGACCAAGTCCCTGCTCTCTTTGTGTTGTGCGTGGGGAGACATAGCTCATACACCCATATTTGAATACCTGTTCAGGCAATGTGTTACATTACCTTTATCTCTGATGACTGTCTTGCAAGATAAGTGATATTTGTATCATCACCTTCTTCTAAATGGGGAAACCAAGTCCCAGAGAGGTAACACAGCTAGAAGTGGGGTCCAGCTGGGATTCTGGCCCAGGACTGGATGCCCCTCGCGAGCTCATCATGTGTAGAAGACTGTGCAGATGGTGTGTGGAGCAGCGATCACTCACCGATTGCACTTGGTCCCTTGTTTCACTGTTGAGTGGCATGCTTTTTTCAAAAAATTGCCCTAATAGCAGATGTTGATGAAGAGTCTAGACTAAGTCTTTATTATTATGAGCTATTTATTATTTTAATTTGAAGTAATAATGTTCATTTTCAGTGTTACAGAGTGACTCAAGAAAGTACTTTTGATAATTAGGCAGGTTAAGCCTTTGGTTTTTAGCCCTCGCCAGCTGGCAGAATGTGGTTAGGGATACCTAACGTTCTCCATGCTGTTGATCAGGTGCAGAAAGTATTGACATTGATCATTCTTGTTGCAATTTATAGAACTCTTTGTAATGGAAAAACATGTAATCACTGCTTGGATGTTGGAGAGTTATTAAGGATCACAACCTTTTTTTCTCTCTAAGAAAAAAGTTTACAGTCTGTTTCTAATGACAATAAAACCATTTCTTTGTCAGGAACCAGAATGCCAGCTTGGTGGTTAGGCGAGTCATGAAGGTGTGTGTCCTATGGTAAAGCAGCCCAGAGAGCAGAGTTCACAAGACAGTTTGAAAATGGTGTATTTTGCCAGTAAGTGTTAGAACTTGGCCTTTGTAAGAATTTTGCGCTTTATTTTTGAGAGATTTATTCAAGTAGAAGAGTACACGTGGAGGCAGTGGGGAACTCACCTTGTCCTGCATTGCTTCCACAGGGAAGGGAGGTGTGGCAGACAACGCGGAGTGTGCAGGCAGAGAGGGGGCTCTAGGGCCGAGGGAGCACCGGCACAGGGGCTGAAGGAGGACTGCCAGGTGGACAGAAGCCGACCGTGAAACTGCTGTGTCCAAACCAGGACTCCCCCCAGAGCGAAAGGGGCTCTTAAAATTAGATAGGAGCAGCTGGAGTTCACGTTGGGAGCCGGGATGCTCGATCCCCCTGCTGTCGGTGGCACGTTTGGGTTGGGGAGGAGCATTTGGATCAAAGCACTGATGATGCTTTAAGGTTTTGATTTGAGAGTCAGTCCTGAACATGGTCATATTTCCTTTGGAGAAGAAATGTGGTAGAGAAAGCAGGTTCTTGTAACTTTGAGTAAACATTTTTTGAGTCAGGTGGGTAAATCTGAAAAGTGGAGCAGAATGTGATTGGAAAGCGGAGATGGCGGAGGGGACAGTGCTGTTCTGCTCTTGTCTCTTTCTGCTGTGCTTTGTGTGTCCTGGGACAGTTTTCAGCTGATTGGAGGGCTTGGTCCTCTTTGTAGTGTGGGTAGGGGATCTGGGCTTACTGAGCTGTGAAGTTCATGTGTTACAACATGGTGCGGTCCCAGGAATGGGACTGGTTGTTCCTTTCTTCTGATACCTCCCTTTTATGCCTTGCTATTGAAGGAAGGGTAGAGTACTGTAAATCCTACAATTAAATGTACTTTAGGTTCATTGTATTATGAGGCAAAAATAAAAATAGGAAACAGAAGGTAGAAACAAAATGCTTTGTTCAGAATCGCACCATCCAAGTATCCCCTTAGTTAACATTTGGGGTATGTACTTCCTTCCACTATTTTTCTCTAGGTGAGGTTTTTGGGGTTTTTTTCTCCCCAACTAAATCTTCTAACGTAGGATTTTTTTTTTTTTTGTCTCCCTAGACTCACAGATTTTTGGAACTTGAAAAGATTTTAGAAATTTTCCTAGCCTACCCTCCCTCTTCATTTAAAAAAATTTTTTTTCTGATTATAAATTCAGTAGTATAGACTCACTGAATTCTGCATGATTCATTGTTGAAGAAGGAAAAAACAAGAATTACCTGTAAGGATTATAGGTCTTCAGAGATAAGCAGTGTTAATTTTTGGTGGATTGCCTTTCTCTGTGTGTACATCCTTGACGCGCTCTGCTTGCTGTTTCTTCCTCCTATCCCTCTACCGTTTCGTACCTTTGCACCTCTGCTCAATCCTGAGCATCACAGGTTTTGATTCCAGAAATCTCTGTTTCACTCTGATTGTAAAAACAATAGGATGCTACCATTGGTCCTACACTCCCCTTATGCTGTCACTTTATCCCTTCGCTCCACTTTCGCAGACTAGACTCTTAGAAGGGTAGATCTCTGATTCCCATTCATTTTTTGAATGAATGAATGAATGCATGCACGCATACGTACATGCATGAATGAATACCCTGTTATTGGGCACTCACTTATTTATTCTTCAGATACTTGACTTAGTGCCCCTGTGGTCCATCTCAGTTCTAAAGTACTCAGGAGATGGATGTGAACTAGATAACAAAGTTCTGCCCTCTTGGTACCTAAAGTTCTCTACTATGTAAATATTGGTGCTGATGACTCTTCAGTCCCCTTTCAAGTACTATCTCCTGCCTGAGATCAGGACCCCAATCTCCAGCTGCCCCAGCCTGAGAGACGGTGAGGGCACCTGCTTCCCCAGCCTGACAGACAGTGAGGGCACCTGCTTCCTCAGCCTGCGGTACTTCTTTTCTTTTCTTTTTAAAAAAAAAAAACAAAACTTTATTGTGGTATAATGTCTGTACAGTAAACTACAGATTTCAGATGTACAATTTGATGGATTTTGATAGATGTGTACACCTATGAAACCACCATCAAAGTCAAGATACCGAACATTTCTGTCACTCCCCAAGAGGTGCAGATTTCAAACTCCCAATTTATCTCTTCCCACCCTCTTTGCTCCCTGGTGACCATAAGTTTGTTCTCTGTGTCTGTGAGTCTGTCTCGTGCCTGCTGTTGCTACACGTAGCTCTGCTTTGGGGGTGTCACTGCGGGGCCAGTGAAACTTGCTGCAGCTCAGGGCTTAATCAGGATTTCTGTTCAGAGCATATTTTTATGGGGGATTGAGTGAAGCATATGCAGCTTATCCATTTCCTAAGAGTGATTTTTAATCTTTCTTGAGTCAGAAACCTCTTTATAAATCTTATTGAAAACCAGATACCCTCATGACCCTCAGGTTTAAATCCCTGCCCTTAGTGCTCTAAAATCTATCCTAAAATCAAGCCACACCACAAAGGTGGTGCAAGGATCTCCTTCTTTATCTGGGCCACTCTAAAATTGCTTTCTCTGAATCACATTTTGGCATTAGCATCTGCTGATATTGACTATGTGATATGTGCTGGCGGTCCCATACTGTGTTAACAAACTTCACGTGTACTGTGCACTAATCTCCCTTCGGGTTTTGTCTTATTTTTTCTATCATCATTTTATTTCTGTCCTAGTTTCTTTATCTCTTTGATTTTAACTTAGTTTAATTAAGTTAAATAAAAGTGTTTTTTGTTACTCACTTTCAATCCTTGCTAGAATAAAGAAGTGGTAAGCATAAATAAATGTCAGCTGCCTGTCAGCCATTTCTTTTCTTTTCTTTTCTTTTTTTAAATTTTTTTTTGGTTGGGGGGCAGTAATTAGGTTTGTTTATTTATTTATTTATTTTTAGTGGAGGTACTGGGGATTGAACCCAGGACCTTGTGCCTGCTAAGCACGCCCTATACCACTGAGCTATACCCTCCCTCCTCAGCCATTTCCATTTGGGTATTCTTCCAGGCACACTGTACCCAGTAGTCTAATCATAACTCATCTTCTCTTTTTATTTTATTATTTTATTTTATTTTATTTTATTTTATTTTATTTTATTTTATTTTATTTTATTTTATTTTAATTTTTAAAGTTTTTAAACACCTTCATTATGGTGTGGTTCCTGTACTGTAAACTGCACGTATTTCAGATGTACACTTTGATGAATTTTGATAGCTGTATGCACCCATGAAACCACCACCATCATCTTCTCTTTTTAAAAACTCCTCTCTCTGTATTCTCAGTTTTGAAACTTTACCATCTACTTAGTTATCCTGGCCTGAAATCTAGACTCTCCGCTCCTCACTTCTCACTTCCAAAACAATGACCGTGTTCTGTTGATTATACACATTAAATATCCCTGGAACTGTCCCTTCCACGTCCCCGTGGCCCAGGCTTGTTTTGTCCCACCTCAGTCTACCTCCACAGAGTGACTAGAGTGGTGTGTTTTGAAAGATAAATCTGACCCAGTTACTCCTTCAAAATCTCTTCCTTGCCTTCATGAAAAAGTCCAGTCTTTGGGTGGTATTCACAGCTCATCATGAGCTTGCCCCAGCCTGTCTTTCCTGCCCGTTTCTTCCCGTGGCCCCACACACTCACCCTTATCAGACAGCCATGAATTCCCTGAACACCGTGTGTTCTCACACAGCCTCCCCACCTTTGCCGATGCTCCTCTGGCCTTTTGCCTCTGGTCCTACCTGTCCCGAGGAAGAAACTTTCATCAGGTAATATGTACAGCGTAAGAATTCGTATTGTTGCTTGATTTTCAAAATTACTCTCTGGGATGATTCTGAAATGACATTACTATAGTTAGCAGAAGTGCATTTGAGTTCTGAAAATCTCATAGTGAAAAAAGCCAGGTGATGCTCTTTGTGCAATTAAACTGCTGCTCGTGTCTGGGGAATTGAATATTTATAAACATGCATACAATAAGAAACAGAAAAACTTGACTTATTTTTTGCTTGCTTAAGCAAAAAATGGAATTTATTTTAAGGATACAGGGGTTCTTCTTCTGAACCCAGGGACAGAAATGTAGTTGGGTCCTGGGAAGGGACTGGAACCTGTCGTCCGAATGCCACCAGGGCTTCCTTTGTTTTGGGTTTCTGCTCCACCACGATCAGCCCTTGCACACATTGTGCACTTCCTTGCCCTTCTCACCACCTCGGGCTCATTTGGCAACCTGGCTACTCTGGCTTCATGCCTACTGCATGCAGCTGAACAGGCTAGAGAAAACCCAAGCTGGGCTGGTGGGTCTGATTTTTCTCTAACTTTTTATTCTGAAAAGGTTTGAATCTGCAGAAAGTTTGATTGAGTCACCTAGATTCATCATTTGTTGGCATTGCCTTTTTGCCATATTCACTTCTCAGTATATAAGTGTGCATGTGTGTATGTGTGTGTACGTGTAGACATCCATCTATCCATACACACACATATATGTTGGTTTTGGCTGAACTGTTTGAAAGTACAGGGAACCGTAAAGCAGAGATGGGGAGAACAGAGGTGGTAAGAGAAGGCATCACTGAGAAGGTAACATTTGCCCAAAGACCTCAAGGAGGAAAGAGGAGCGTGCTGGGAAGAAAGAGGCCACAGTACAGTGACTGCCAATGTCCAGGTGTGTGCTGAAGACAAGAGCCTCAGCAGCGTTCATTGGCTGTAGCGTGGCCATGTGACTTCTTGTGGCCAGTGAAATGTGAGCAGAAATGAATGGGTCACTCCTGGGATGGTGGGCATGCCTCTCTTCCTTTGCCTTGACTAGCAGGTGGGGTCCCTGTGGAGGCTACTTTGTCATCCTGGGTCCTTGGAGGGAGGGTGAGTTGGAGTAGAGCTACACTTTAGTCTGAAAGTTTTCAGAGTTTATAGACATAGTAGAAAATAATAACTTCATTCTCTTCCCCAGAAATTGTGTTAAAGGAGAAGAAAGATGGGAAAAAAATTTATTATATGTCATTGCCATTTTCATTTACATGTAATTTACATGAATAATAATTTCTATTAATGTAAACATACCCAAATGGAATCACAATGTGTGCCCCTTTGCAGCCTGCTTTTTCAACTCAATTAAAAATATTGTGGTAAAATACGTGTAACAAAAATATACCTCCTTTTAAGAGGAAATACTGAACTGACTAGGAAACACATTTTCTTTTAAAGATACAGCATGACTAAGCTCCGTGTGTATGTATTACACATTTGTGTGTGTATATGTGTGTGTGACCTCTCTATGAAGCAGTAACAGATGCCCCAGACTGAGTTGCAGTCTACTTCACGTCTTTTCTACTCATTATATCTCGTGCAGACCTTATTTTGCTGTATCATAATTGTTGATTTTCGAATACATCTTTCCCCAGTGGATCTAGAAATCTTTGAGGGTGGAGATTATGACTTGAGTATGTCTTATCTTTAGTACCTGCTACTGTTGCTGGTGCAAAGTAGGCAGTTAATAAACCAACCAGTCCAATCCTTTGACTGAAATTTTTGGGCACGATTGTGTTCATAAAGTGTCATTTTTTTTTTCCTGTTTGATTTATTGGTACTCTGTCTACTTTAAACCAGAAAATGGAAATATCCTTTATTTCAAAATACACACTCATCAAAGAGGGAGTTACCACTGTTCTGGTGTTGTTAGAATATAAATACAACATCTGAAACACCAACATACTATACATAAATTCATTTATTCATAGCTAATAATAGACAAGCACTGTGTCATCAGGGGAGTAAGGCTGCCTCCATCTGCAAGTCACTGCAGCTTCAGAAGGCATTTTGTTCTGTAAAGATTAGTGGGGTGTGGGTGAGATTGTGCCCTCCAGAGTTAGACTGTCTACTCTTTTGCTTTCTAACTGTGTGACCTTGAGCAAGTCACTTAACCTTTCTGAGTTCAGTTTCCTCATCTGTAAAATGGGAAAATAAATGTACCTATCTCTCTGGATTATTAATTAAATTTATATATGTGAAGCCCTTAGAACCAGCATCTGGCACATAAAGGCTTAGTAAATGTTAATCATATTAATATTATTATTTTGTCTTAGAGTTTGCAATAGCCTCCCAAAGTAATTGTCAGTGACTAACCTAGAAAACTTTATTATCTGAAAATTCTGTATTCACGTTCTCTTTGAGAAGTAAGGAGGGATTAACTTGTGTCCAATTGAAGTCTTTGAAGGAGAATTTGTCACTTCTTGCTGTAATGTTAAAGATTTAAGGAAAAAGTTGTTTTTTTTTTTTCATATTTTTGGCTTCATCTATATAGGGTGACAGTGGTAGACTGAGTTTAATATATTCTTTAAAATAGGGGGATTTAAGTGACAAGACTTTTGGAGCTTTTAAGTGAAAATTAAAATTGTGAATTTCAAAAAGGAAACTTGTGAATTTTGGATCACAGAACTGTGGTCTTCAGATTTGAATGTATTTATTTTGAACTATATTGTTGGGCTTAGAAATAGACATTGTGAAATTGTCATAGCTTTTTATAAGTTTTAGATACGATCAGCTATTCGAAAAGAAAATAAAACCAACAAAATTATAATCAGAATAGGAAATATCTCCAGAAGGACACCATACCAAAGAGTAAATATCTGAAAATGTTTTTGTGTTAGAATTTATTATTTTTGGGTAGGGAAGCAAGATGCTTTCGTAGAATGACTGTTGACTACGTTGAAAACAATGCTTTTTGGGTTTATTTTTTCCCTCCACAAACTGCTAAAAATAGGAGGAACAGTTTGGCCTGTCCAGTCTTAGCTTCTGCCTCCTGCCACTACAGTGGCCCTAGCTGTTTTGAATCTATTTTTAGTTCGTCAGAAACGTGAGGGGAGGAAGTGCTGCATCAAGACTGAACAATTCCAGGGAAACCCCTCTTTTAATGTCATTTGTGAAATCAGAACTGAAACAGTCAAGACAGACTCCAGGAATGAAATTTCATGATCAGTACGTTTGCGTTTGAGTTGTGGTTTAGGACCGAGGTCGAGGAACTGGAAGTTCCTTTTTATGCTTTTGGTGTTTTCTCTCTGTGACATCTGGGAAGATGAAATTCTTTGAGAAAGGCCTTTTGCTTAAAAGAGATTATACTGATCCTATGTGCTTAGGTATAAAGTAGAATAAGCCAAGAGAAAAAAGTTTAATAATGTTTTGGTGTGTTGGGACTATTTTTAGCTTGTGTCTCATATGTTCTGCTTGTGATAAAAGTGAGGTCACATCTCTTAAGAGTCAAATTAATTAGGTAGTCCTTTATACCTGCGATTGCTCAAAGCCACTCTTTTGGGAGGCTCCTGTCCAGATATTCCCAGAGTCCTCAGCTTGCTAAACTAGTTCAAAGCCACCACCGTGGTATAAAGTGTCAGTCCACCGATGGGCATTGCCTTCTACTGAGAGCATTGCCGTGGGGCCACCCAGAGCGCTGCCCCATTCACGGCTGTTTCTTCCCTTCCCAGTAGGTCTTTAAGCTGAGGATCAGGCCAGGTTCTGGCAATCACCTCCTTCCAGCTCACGGCGTACGTACGTGGACCTGCCTCTGTCCCTTAACCCCCTCCTCCGTCTCCCTTAACAGTCCACAGTACATTTCACAAAGTCTTGATTCTTCATTTTTTTTTTTTTTTCAACCTGTGTTTGTGGAGTGGTGGTGGGAGGGGTTGAGGAATAATTACCAGCACAGTGAAATCTTTCTTCTTGGAAAACTTCCTTCAGGTCCGTATTGCGGTGAGTCAGGACGTTTATTCTGTGTTTACATCATCGAGAACATGAGTTTTACCATCTCAGGCTGAACTTGGCACCCGGGTTGAAAGTGGCTTCAGATTTTTTCCAAAAGCAGTGTGTGTACTTTTTCAAAGGTAATAGTACTATTCCATAAACAGTGAATTTTACGTGGATTGCATTTTCTAGTGGGTTTTTTTTCATTTTCTTCTATTTTTCATTTATTCTTTCATTCATTTAACAAATATTTAAAGAGCACCTACTATCTGCCAGGCACTCTTATAGGCAGTGATGAGACAGAGAAAAAACTTAGAAAAGACCTTGCTTTAAGAGACTTAGAGTGGGGGGTGGGGCGGTGAACAGGCAATACGCAAACATCACCTATGTATTAGGCCAGGTAAGCGCCATGAAAATAAAAAGAAGGGCATGGTGGGGGTTTTCTCACAACTCTCTGAGGAAGGTATTATTTATCCCCATTGGGCAGATGCGAAAATGGAAGCACAGAGAGGTTAGGTGGCCTATCTTGAGCCTGCCTAGGTAGTGGGGACTAAAGGTTGAATTTGAATTTGAAATCAAGCATGGACTCTTAGGTTTAACTGCCTGCAAAGTAACAAAACTTGACCTCTAGCAAATTCCCAGATACTGGTTTCTGTGAAAACTTAAGGTCTCTTCACCACGTGTTCTCTTGTATTGGTGTGTATACACAAACACATTTAAAAATGAAAATGCTGGTTTAATTTCAGTATCAGGTGGTAAGTACAGTGTTTGCCTAAGGTATTTTAATTTGTGTTAAAATTTTAAGATCGTAGAATCCTTGTAAAGAATGTAGCATTTCCAGGGGCCTTGAAGAATAAGTAGGATTTATTTTTAAACAGTTGATCCTATTTGAAACATGCAGAAGATTGTATTTAACATACAAGTTATGGAGACTAATAGGATGTACACTCATGAACTCAACTACCCGTAGCTGTAAATATACAACCCAGTTTTCCCAAAGTGGACACCTGTAAAACTAGCATCTCGTTTAAAAAAAACAAAGCATCACTAGCACCAGAGAAGCTGTCATCTTCCCTGTGCCTCCACCCCTCCCACCAAAGGTGACCACGATCCTGAATAATGTTCTAGTTTAGTTTTTCTTGTCAAGCTTTATCCAGATGGAATCATGCAATCTCTGCTTTTTCATTTCTGGCCTTTTTTGCCCGATATTGTTTGTGTGGTTGCAGAGAGCACAGGTTCATTCATTTGATTGCTCTATAGATGTCAGTGTAGTAACAGAACATGATTAAATGATCTTCACGTGTAGTTCTTAAAGCACCTTTACCTGTGTCTTCGCATTTAATTGTAACAACTACCTGTGAAAGGTCGTTAGGGCTGAGTTTATCAGTTTATTATCCCTATTTTCTAGCTGAGGAAACGGTTACTCTAAAGGAGTTAAGTGTATTTCCCAGCATCACAACAAGCACGGCCAATCTGTGGGGCACCAGCGTGCAGGTTTTCTGACCAGTCCTAGGTTCATCTCCCTCTGCTAAACCAGATTTCTTATCGTGTCTTAAAGGCAACCCCACTGGGATCTACAGTCCATCTGTCTTCACTCCACACATGTCCACGCTTACTTTTCTTCTTCATCAGGGTGGACTCTGGACCTTCATTGTAATCACTCCTTTGCATACTCCCTCAGTTCCCTCGTTCCTCTCTCCCTCTAAAACCTCACCTCGGGTTACATCAAACTTTCTGCCTACTTGGCACCTATGAAGCTGTTTGTAGCTGGAGACAAGAATCCCACCATCTGGAATGGTCTCATTGGGTTTATTTTATTTTATTTTATTGGTGAGGCGAGGTAATTTGGTTTATTTGTTTATTCTTAGAGGAGGTGCTGGGGATTGAACCCAGGACCTCATGCATGCTAAGCATGTGCTCTACTACTTAGGCTATACCCTCCCCTTCCTCACTGGGTTTATTTTGAATTCGTGATTGTCAGTCTCAAGCTGTCTTGAGCTTGCTTAGTGCTACCCAGCAAGTCTACTGTATTTCCTTAGTTCATTCATTCTCTCTCTTCTTGATGACTACTTTATACCTTCTTTTCTCTCTTTAAACCCCTAACTCCTCCTTCTACACTCTCCTCTCAACCGATGACCTTGTTTCCCCTTTCACTGAGAAAATAAAGGCCATCAGAGGAAGGCTTCTGCAAGCTCCCCCGTCACATCTGGTGCTGTCCCCTCTCTTCGGCATCACCATATTCCCCTGTCTGCGTACAGTCAAGCGGTACTCGCTGCCATCTTTGAAAACAAACAAGCAGAACCCTCTCTTGACCCTACTTTCATCACCTGCTCCCTCCCATCCCCCCATTTATCTACTCTTTCTTTTTGTAGTAAAAATTCTCAGAAGTCTGTGCTTTCTGTCTCCACTTTTTTTCCTTCTCATTCCTTCGACCCACCAATCAAGCTTTCATCACCAGTGTTACATCAGAATAGTTCCTTTTTTTGTGTGTGTGGGGAGGTAATTAAGCTTATTTATTTATTCTTAGAGGAGGTACTGGGGATTGAACCCAGGACCTCATGCATGCTTAGCATGCGCTCTACCACTTGAGCTATACCCTCCCCCCAGAATAGTTCTTGACAAGGGCCTCAACTACCACCTCATTGCCGAAAGAATGATCACTCTTTCTTGAAATGCTCTGATTGGTTTCTAGGAAGCCAGTCTCAGTTCTCTTGGAGAGCTAGCCCTAGAGGTTTCTTGCTACCACTTTCTTAGTCTCCTTTATTGGCCTTACCTCATCTCCCCAACTTCTATTGTGGCTGTGTTGTAGGACTTCATCATCTGTGTACAGTCCCTGCCGAGGTGGTCTTGCTCTGTCTCATGGCTTTATATGCCATCTAGAGGTTGACAGCTCTCAAATTGTCATCCTAACCTGCCCTTTGTCCTGCACATCAGATTATGTATCTACTTGACACCTCCATCTGCCTGTTTAACGATCATGTGTCTTAAAGAATTTTTTCTCTCCCCACTTCCATTCTTCTTACTGTCTCCACCTCTTAAGCTGATCTGATAAATGGCTTAGACCCAGAACTTCGGTGTCTTCTTTGCCTCCTCTTTACCCTACCCTTCACCCAGATTTAAAATAGCTTCTTACTGTTTCCAAAAACAGTGTGTGTGCTTTTTCAAAGGTAAAATAATACTCTGTCAACAGTATGTACCCCATCTTTTCTCCTATCAGTTGGTATGTATAATCTATCACGTCTAATCAGCACGTCCCGTGAACTTGAAGTGTGTTTTCAAAATTGACCCGCAAATTGTCCACTCACCGCCGTTTTCACAGCTACCCTCTCTAGTTCAAGTTATCATCCATTTCCCCGTAGATTATTACAGTGGCCTCCTAAGGAGTCTCTCTGCCTGCTTTCTTTCTTTCCTACAATTTCTTCTCCATAGCAGCCAAAATAATTTTTAAATGTAGGTCAAGTCATTTTACTTTTCTGATCAGAACACCCTGGTGGCTTCCCAGGGCCAGCCCTCTTACAATGGCCCTCAAAGCCCCTTCTTACCTCCGACCCCGTCTGCTGCTGTTGTCCCCCTTGCTCATTCTGCTCTGGCCACGCTGCCCTTGCTGACCTTGGACTTGCCAAGCACAAGCCCACCACACTCCCCAGGTCCCCACAGAGCTCGCCTCCTCTCTTCCTGCAGGCGTTTTCACATGCGCCCTTTACCAGAGAGGGTTTTCAACCCACCTTATATAAAAATTGGGGTGCCCTCTCTCCAGCACGCCCTACTATCCCTCTCCTACTTGTTTTTCTCTAACGGTGCTCATAACCACCCGGTATCGTTTCTGTTCATTCGGCTGTTGTCCTTTTGGCCTCTGCTAGAATCTGAGCTCCAGGAGAGCAGGAGCTGTTGAGTTCACTCTGGTCCATGATGACTGTTGTTGGATGAGTGAGGATGTAAAGAGGAGCCGATTTTAGAGGACTGAGACACTGTCTGGGCTCTGAATATTCAGTCAGACATTCTTGTGTGTGGCTTCACTACTCCCTCGACTCTATACGTCAATTTCTCCCATCGTTCTGTATGTACAGAGCGGTTACGTGCCTGGCACTCTGCTCAGTGCTGGGAAACAGCAGTGAACATGATAGACGTGATTTTCTCCTGGAGCTTCTGTTCTACCAGGGAAACAGAGAGTAAGACAGTGAGTGACAAATAGATAAGATAGTCACAGACCATGAAGAGTTCTTGAAGGATGTGAATGGAGGGCTATGACATCAAACGAATGTGGTGAGATGGGCTGTGCCGATCCGACGGTCAAGGAAGTCCTCCAGGAGGTGACATTTAAGGTGAGACTGGAAGGAAGAGACAGAAGCAACTATGCCAAGAATTAGAGAAGGTGCTCGCAGGCCAAAGGAATTGCAAGTGGCCAAAGGTAAGATCTAAGATATTCTGTGAACTCTCAGAGGGCCATAGTGGCTGCCGCCTGGCATGGGACACCATGAGCCGAGAGAGGCCACCAGGGGCTCTGTAGAACGCAGTGAGGATTTGGGTTTTATTCCAAGAGCCATGGGAAGCCACTGAAGGGCTTAAACAGAGGAGAGTGATTTGTGTTTTTAAAGAATTACTGTGATTGCTGTGTGGAAAATGGGTTGTAGAGGAAACTATGGTACATGCTTTTTTATCACTTAGAATTTTATTCTATACTTAGATTTAAAAAAATATCTCCCCAGATCTTGGCCGCCACCATTCTAGTTTCTGTCTCTATGAATTTGACTAGTCTAGGTGCCTCATATAAGTGGAATCATACAGTATTTGTCTTTTTGTGACTGGCTTATTCCGCTAAGCATAGTGTCCTTGGGGTTCATTCATGTTGCGGCAAATATCAGAATTTCCTTCATTTTTAAGGCTGAATCATATTCCACTTATGTTTAAAAGCACAGTTTATTTATCCATTTATCTGTTGATAGACACCTGGGTTGCTTCCACCTTTTAGCTCTTGGAAATAAGGCTACTGTGAAAGTGGGTGAACAAACACCTGTTTAAGCCCCTGCTTTCAGTTCTTTTGGGTATGTACCTAGGAGTGGAATTACTGGCTATATGGTAATTCCACTTTTAATTTTTTGAAGAACTGCCATCCTGTTTTCCATAGTGGCTGCACCATTTTACATTTGTACCAACAGTGCGCAAGGATTCCAATTTCTCCACACCCTTGCTAATAGTTGTTATTTTATAGGGTTTTATGGGGGAATGGGGTTGACAGTAGCCATCCTAATCGGTGTGAAGTGTTATTGTGCTTTTGACTTGTACTTCAGAAATCTAAAGCTTTGAAAGTGTTTGAAAACGGCTTATGAGGCCTCTGCGTTTCCTAGGCCAGAGTGAACACAGGTAGATCTGTTAGGAAGCTTTTGCAGAGGTCCGGGTAGGAGAGGGTGGAGGCTTGGAAGGAGTGGTGGCAGAGGAGCTAAGAGGAGAGGGTGGACTCGGGTGGAAGGAACAGGACTTGGTGGTAGAGGAGATGAAGGTGTTTGAGGAGATGGAGGGAAGCAGGGAAGCTGTGAACACAGACTCGGGGTCTCTGACTTGCTGCCTGGGTTGGGAACAGGTTGGGGGCAGGAGTTTCTGGTCCACTTGCCCACCCTCCACCCTGGCAAAGTGTCCAGGAGAGAACTACTTCCTTAACTTCTCTGAGTTTTTCGTCACAGTTCCAGTCGCCTCAGAGCATTGGTGACAGCTTTTACTTTTCCTTCCCTTGTCAGTTCTGGTCAGTGAGCAGTGAGCACCTGTACAAACCAGGTGCTGAGCTCGACTTTAGGGAGATAACAATGAGGAAGAGGGAGGCAACCTAGGGGAGGGCAGCGATTGTCAAAGGTTTTGATCTCAGGACTCATTTATACTCATAAAAATATTGAGGCTCCCTAAGAGCTTTTGTTGAGGTGGATTATATCCATTGATATTTACCATATTAGGAATGAAGATTGGAGAAACTTAAACATTGATTCTTTACAAGATAATAAAAACCGTTATATTAATATCAGTAACACGTTTTTAGTGAAAGCACTTCATTTTCCAGAACAAACAAATTTAGTGAGAAGAGTGACATTGTGTTCACTTTTGCAAATCTTTTTAGTGTCTAACTTAATAGAAGACAGTTGGATTCTCATATGAACTTCTTTGTTTAATCTGCTGCGACCCCACTAGACACTTGTGAGAGAATGAAAGTGAAGAAGGAGAAAATCTTAGTGTTGTTACCAACGTAGTTTTGGCCTCAGAGACCCTCTGAAAGGGTTTTGGAGGCGCCCAGAGACCCCCAGACTGTTGGTTTAGTGGTGAGAGCGCAAACAGTAAAGCCCGAGGATGTGAGTTCAGATTCTAGCTCTGCCACTTAATGTCATTAGACAACATATCCAGCCTCTCTGCCCTTCAGTTTGCTCTTATGTAAAATGGACATAATATAAGTACCTGTCTCAGCAGGTGATGATGAGGATTAAATAAGTTAGTAAATAGTGTGAAGTGCTAGAACATTGCTAGAAGGGCCACATCAGTGTTTATTAAATAAATAAGACTAATTCTTTCCTTCAAGGGATTTAATCTGGTTAAAGAGGTGGATGAACAACCAAATCAGTATTTTGCATAAACTCATTGGTAGATGTATTTACAGCAGGGGTACAAGGAGGGGCTTTGAACTTTGGGATCAGGAATCAGAATGTTCTTGTTGTTTGAACAATCAAAGGAGCAGATTTCCAATAAGGTTAGAATGACAGGCAGATTTTCAGTTCTGATGAGGTCCATCCCAGTTAGCATATGTCATAGTTTAATTTTTTCATCTTCCTTATTCGTAAAGGAAAGTGTGTGAGCAGCCTAGTTTGCTTCTTTGATACCTGCTCAGAGCCAGAAGCCTTATTGGTTTTTTTTTTAAATTGAAGTGTGGTCAGTTATAATATGTCAGTTTCTGGTGTACAGCACAATGTCCCAGTCATGCATATACATACAAATATTCATTTTCACATTCCTTTTCATTAAAGGTTATTACAAGATGTTGGATATAGTTCCCTATGCCATACAGAAGAAATTTTTTAAAATCTATTTTTATATATAGTGGCTAACATTTGCAAATCTCAAACTCCCAAATTTATTCCTTCCCACCCCTTTTCCCCCGGTATCCATAAGATTGTTTACTATGTTTGCAAGTCTTATTCTACTTTGTAGATGAGTTCATTTGTCCTCTTTTTTCTTTTCTTTTCTTTTTTTAGATTCCATGTATGAGTGATATATAGCATTTTTCTTTCTCTTTCTGGCTTACTTCACTGAGAATGACAATCTCCATGTCCATCCATGTTGCTGCAAATGGCATTATTTTATTCTTTTTTATGGCTGAGTAGTATTCCATTGTATAAATATACCACAACTTTTTTACCCAGTCATCTGTCAATGGACATTTAGGTTGCTTCCATGTCTTGGCTATTGCATACCAGAAGCCTTATTGTAATTGCTACGCAGCCCACTGCCAGGGAGGGCAGGTGCTCAATAAGAGTATTGTCTGGTGGTAAATTAATGACTATCAAAAACGTGGGGAAAACACTTCTGTGATCCAGTGGGATTTTGTGGTACATATTTGTAATCACTTGGTAACTCTGGGACATAATTATAAAGAAGTGGTAGATGGTATTTTTATTGAAGTTAAGTAAGGAAAACCTAATCATTTTGTTCTTGAAAGTGAGAGTAAAATGTGTCTGAGTGTAACTTTTGTGACTTTCTCTCATTGTTTTAGTGAGTTATATTGAGTATTTATTTTAAAGCCTACCTATTTAAAAAGACCAAGTTATATAGTTTTTATTACAGTAGCAACAAGCTCTAGTGTGTTTAAAAGTGTAGTCTGCTTATTATAAATTCAGTGTCACTCAAGAAGGTTTGGTAAGCAGAGATGGTAAGGCGATTGAAATGCAGTTTTTAAAAGTGAGGTGGTAGCTTATCAAATTCTGGTACAGTTATTACTTGTCTCAAGGCATGTTTAGTTGTTAAGCTCTAGCACAGTTATTGATAACGTTGCTGGTATTCACGGGCCAAACTGTGTTTCTGCTGTTTATAGAATGCCCTTCTCCCCCTCATGCTGTAGATCCGACGGAGGCGCCTTGCACGACTTGCTGGTGGACAGACCTCCCAGCCAAGCACCCCACTCACCTCTCCGCAGAGGGAGAACCCTCCGGGGCCTCCTATAGCAGCGTCAGCCCCAGGCCCCTCCCAGAGTCTTGGTCTTAACGTCCACAACATGACCCCAGCTACCTCCCCAATAGGTGCATCAGGTAAGTCTTACCTTCCTACCTGGGACACATTTATAGGTCCAGTCATGGCTTTCTGTTAAGCTTACAATTGTGATCTTTACACAGCAGGATATAATGAATTGAACAGCAGCTTTTTAAAATCTTTCAAGCAGTAGTTTAAAGATTGAGATCATTACAATGTGTTTTGTGAATGTCTATTCATTTTGATTGTGATCTGTTAAAACTAATTGTTTTCCTTTCTATCACTGTCATCCTTTTTTTCAAACAGGGTCAGCTCTTATCTCTGATGGCCAAGGGATTAAGACTAAATTTGGTTCTGCTGATTTTATGAGTTTGGTTGATGCTTTTCTTTTCAGATAAAATAATCTGAAAAATGCAAAATTGAAATAATGGTCAAAATAACAAGCCTCTAATTACAGATTTACTTGTCTTCATTCTTCATTGTCGTAGAACTCTTTCTCTAAATTTTCAGGGTATAAAAAGCTCACCTGATGTGATGTTTTATAACTCTCTCATTGACCATTGTTTAACTGTCATAAAGATTTATTTCTGTATAACCGCTGAGCTCATGGTTGATATTCAGGACTGTCTTTGTTGGGAAACGCTGATATTGACTCATACTGTGTATTTGAAAATATCTGTCCTTTCTCTCAGTGAACTTTTCTATCAAACGTAGTAATTATTACCATGATAGTTATGATTTTAATTAAGATTCTGTTTAGGAAAAAGTAGGTGCTAAGAGACCTGCATTGATCATCATATCATCTAATAATTTAATACATGATTGTCAGTTCTGCAGTCATTTAATGCACTCTCCCTTAGTCACCTCTAAAATCTGTCTTCTTGATCTAGGATAACTTGTCAATTAAAAAGTATTTGCAGAGTCTTTGTTACTGTAACTCTTGTTGGGCATCATTGTAGAGTCTTCCCCATGTAAATATAGATGCTTCTACATAAATCCATTCATTATAAAAATGAGAGGGGTTCAGGCCAAAACATCAGCTAGTAATAAACAATGCCTTTGCCTGAAATGTTGCCTCTGCACCCCTTCTTTGAGAAGCTGTGATGGTCTTTTAATAGGGGAAGGGTTCAGGATTCCAGTTGTGTTTTCACCTTTTCCTTGGAAACTGTGCTGCCAGCAGTGCTGCTGGTCTTACTGCGATCAGCCCCCACCTGGAATGCTGGAAATGGTGCAGGGAAGAGCTGTGGGACGAGAAGGGGCCTGAAATCTCACTGCATCAGCAAATGTCAGGCCGGAGTCCCAGAACTCCGCCTGCTCGTGGCAGGCTCCTCAACACTCCAGTCACAGCACATTTGGGACCACCAGGAATAATCTCAGCCTGCCCCTCCTCCCTGCCTGTGTCAGCCACCAAATCTCCCATGGCCTCATCCCTTATCTCCTAGTCTCCAGTCCTTACCTGGCTTGTTACATATACCTCTCTGACCCCACCTCCCCCTGCCCCCACTCTAAGTTCTCAAATCCTCGTGGTCGGTCACCAGCAAAACCCTGCTCTATGAACATCCCTTCCCCTCAGTGTCCTCACTGAATTTGTTCTCTTCCTCTGTTGCTTTCTCATTTCTCCTTCTAGACCGTTCCTCCACTGTAAAAACACACCGATTTGACTCTTGGGTCATCAGACCGTATTCCCCACTCCCCATCCTTGTTGGGGCTGTCCTCTGGCCCTCTCACCCACAGGGCCCGTCCTGGCCACTGTCTTTCTCTCTGACACTATTTGTCTTAATTCATGGTGATTTCAGCAGCTGCAGAGCTGACCCGTCTAGCACCCCGCCCTCTCCGCCTTCTGAGCTCCTCCCCTTCAGTGACCTTCTCTTCCATCTGACTCCAGCCACTCACTGCCAAGGTCAGTCTCTAGATCTTTCAGTGTCAGCCACCGCCTTCAGCTTTCTAACTCACCTCTCTGTGCCCAAGTCCTGTGGGTTCCCTGGGGGATACAGTCCGTTGATTCCTTCACTTTTTCACTTTCTTCACTTCCGTCTCCCGTATCCTCTGTCCCCTCCTTACCCTGTTGAAATTCCAGTCAGTCACTATTGTTCCTCCCTCTCTTGTCTCTCTCTCACTTTGTCTTCATCCCTTGGCTAAACCATGATCCTAGTTTTAAATCCTATTCGCTGCATAGTCTCGGTCTCCTGCTGGACAGAAACCGTACTGTCTCCTTTTAGATTCATGGTCACAAACTCAAGTGGACCCTTAATAGCAGCAGGAATTATACCATATTTCCTGGTTCACTCTCCCACAGTGAGAGTCCATTTCGTACCTTCTCCTCCAGTCTGTAACACCTCATTCTCCACGTACAGGCTCAGCCTTCCTATTTCATGGAGAAACGGATGCAAGCAGAAGGGAACTTAACCTCCTTAAGCTTCTGTCATGCATCCACCTACCATCCATCTGTGCGGCCAGTTGTGTTCCGCGTGAACTGTCCCTGCCCTTCCTGAAGCCCGCACCCGACATCCCGTCTCCTCTCGCCTTCCCAGAGCCATTTCTCCAGCAGTTCCTGACTCTCCTGCTCCATCCGGTTTTCCATCTCAAGTGGAAGTCTTTTATTTTATTATTTTTTAACAGCCGTTGTACATGCTGTTCCTGTTCCCATCGTGGGAGTAAATAAAAAGGAGCCCTCTTGATCTCATTTCCCCTGCGAGCTTCCATCCCACATCTCTTCGCCCCTTCACAGCAAAACTTCTGGAATGAGTTGCCTGTGCTCAGTCTCCTTCTTCTGTCCTTGCACCCTCTGCTGAGTTGTATCCGGTCACATGAGGCCTCCCATGGTCTGCTCTGAGTCACCGTCTGATCTGACCTGTCAGCCTCATATGACGTGGCTTCGGCCACCTTCTTAAAGTACCTTCTTCTTTAGGCTTCCTGAGGACCACACTCCTGGTTTCCACTGTGTCTCCCTCTGTTCCTTCCTAGCTCTTTGTATGACTCTTTTTCATTCCCTGGCTTCTAAACGTCAGTATTCCGGGGCTTAATATTTAACCACCTGTCCTCTCTGCCTAGGCTTATTCTCTTACTGATTTTATCCAGTTTCCTGGGTTTAATTACTATCTCTAATCTGATGGTTCCTAAGTTTATACCTCCAGCTCAGACCTGTTCCTTGAACCTCAGACTCAGACATCATCTAATACACGTCTCGTTGTCTAATACACGTCTCTGAAATCGAGTTCCTGATATTTCCCCCATCTTGTCTCCCCCTTCCCCAGCCACACGGTCTTCCCTGCTGTTCCTGAAATCTTCCAGGCATGATACCAATTGAGGGCTTTTTTTTTTTTTATTTAAGTATGGTCAAGTTACAATGCATCCATTTCTGGTGTACAGCATGTTTCAGTCATGCATGGACATACATAAATTCGTTTTCGTATTCTTTTTCATTGTAGGTTACTACGGGGGCTTTTGTATTTGCTGTTTCTTTACCCAGAATACTCATACCCTAAAATCGACATGGCTTTTTCGTTCAACTCTTCAGATGTTTATTCAGGTGTCAATTTCTCAATGAGACCTTCATTGGCTGCCTTGTCTAAAAGTACCCCCTCTATGTGACACAGATACTTTTTCTTCGAGCTCTTGTCATAGCTGACATAGCGTATATATTCCTTGTATATCCTGCTTTCTCTGCTTCCTGTGCTAGAGTGTTAAGCTCCAGAGGGGCGGGAACTCCTGTCCGTTTTATTCACTGCTATTTGTCCAGTGCCTTAACAGTACCTGGCACGTGGTAGGCACCGAATAGAGATCTGTTGAATTAATAAATGAATCACAAGAGAAAATGACCAAAACAGTATAGGCATGTGTGGTTTAAACAAAAGAAATCTCAGGAGGATGTGATACTTTCCATTAAAAAAAGTCAAAAGGAGGAAAATGATGGCTTATGCTTGCTTATGTTCCTGGATGGTAAACTTAGGACCAGTGGTAGATTTATTATCCACTGGATGTGAAGGGCAGACTTATGTTCCAGAATAAGGTGCTTTCTAAACAGAGACAAATACTGGGTGGGCAGCCACCCGTGGTAAGGAGTTCCTCATCCAGGAGTAACTTGGCAGGCACTTGGCAGCCTTCTTAGTTGAGATGCTTTCAGTGCAAGTAACTAAAGCAAGGGTTTGGGAAGCTGTAGTGATTCGTCCAAATTGCTTCTCGCATCTTGTCCCGGCTTCTTGCCGTGCTGTCTACCTCTGTGTTAGCTTCCTAGGGCTACCATTACAAAGGATCACACATTTGATGGCACACAGCAGCAGAAATTTATTCTCTCCGGTTCTGGAGGCTAGAAGTCTGAAGTCTAGGTGTCAGCAGGGTGGTGCGCCCTCCGAAGGCTCTAAGGAATAGCCCTTGGCTCTTTCAGCTTCTGTTGGTTGCTGGCAGTCCTTGACTCCTCTTGGCTTGTGGCAGCATCTCTCCAGTCTCTACCTCCGTCTTCTCTTGGCCATCCCTCCGTGTGTGTCTGGGTCCAGGCTTCCCTCTTCTTGTAAGGACACCAGTTATTGGATTAGGGACCACTCTACTCCAGTGTGACCTCTTCTTAACTTGCCAGTAGGAGTATCATTATGTACTTGTTTTTTTTTGTCTCTATCCACATATAGGTTTAGGGCAGGGACCTCATCCATGTTGTTCATTCCCTTGCCCCCAGAACCATGCTAGCACATACTAGGTGCTCTGTAAATGCCACTAGTGAATTGACCAAGTGAAATTTAAAAAAATTTTTTTAGTTAACTTTATTTTTGAACTGTTTTAGATGCACAGAAAATTTGAGAAAAATAGTACAAAGGCTAAATGAATTTTTAAACATTTTTTGTTGGAAACGTTAGACGCAAAATAAGACTAGAGTCCTATTTAGAGAACATTTGCTGACATGACTCTTTTACTGTGACCAGCAGGTCTGTTGCTTTACTGTCCCTGGTGCTCGGAGAAGAGTTTCCCTAAGCCTATTCAGTTTCTTCTAAAATTACACAGAAAAGTTATTCTGAAATATTCTGGACATGCATGGTAACATGCCTGTGGATGTGCTGATGAAGTCTCTGACTCTTCACACCCCTCACCAGCAGATCCCTGCTCTTCTGAATTTTACATTTACCTTTATCAGCCATTTCTTAATTTTTTTTCACTATATTGTTAATATGACATTGCTTTTGCCTGTCTTAAAACTTTATAAATATGGGTAATATTCTTCTTACACTTGATGTCCATTTTTTAACAGGCATCATTGATTATGTTGATTTTACGTTTCCGTTCAGCCAGCGTTTACTTAGGGCTTACTGCAGGTCAGACACAGTGCTGGGTTGTGGACGTGTAAAAGTGAGTGAAACTCAGTTTCTTTCCTGGAAGAGCTTATAGTCCAGCAGGGGAGAGAGTGTTCTTGTATTTCCTTTTAAAAGTCTGTACTTATTAAATTCCTGGGATGACAAAGCCTTTCTCAGTTCCTTCCCCCATCTTTAGATTGTTTTATGATTGGCCAGTCTTCAGAAATCCTTAAGCCTCTGGGATGATTTTTATTTTACAGCCTTGTTTGGAATTGTATTTGTCTCCCCTCTGTTCCCTTTGATGTTTACCCATTGGACATCTTAAATAGATCCAGAAAGCCTTACCCTTCCTGGCTGTCATGACCTCTTTGAAGATGTGGTCATTCTTGCTCAAGAGACCTCCAATGAATCCTTTCTCAACCAGTTTCATCCTGACAGAATTATTAGGTATAGTGGAACAAGTTGCCTTTTCTGCCCTCTAGACCTGGGTTCTTTAAGTGTTGTCATTCCATTCTCCTTTGGCAAACTGGGGAAGACTTTCACTGGCTTCTCAAAAAGTATTTTTAAATGCATATAATAAAACCTAAAGGATGACAAAGGAAACCAGTTATATTGAAATATAGTTATCAAAATATTTTTAAAGATTGTGATTGAGTGTTTATGTGCTCCTTTATTAAACGCTTTAAATGAAAGATCTAGCAACTAGTCAAATAGCTACTATAATTTTGACCCCCTAAGTTCTGTCTCCATCTGTGGTAAAGAACCTCTGCTCTGGGAGCAGAAATGAACCACAGGGCCTGTTTGGAACAAGTAAGAAGTCAAATGATGGATGGCCTCTGGGCTAGTTCTGGGATTTGGGCTAGAAACACCGAATCCATTTCCTATCTGACTGCTAGTCTTTAATATACTTGATAATAATTTAACCTAAAATCTTTTTTAACATTATTTCTACAAATGGCCTTTGTCCTGCTTCCATTCGTGCATTTGAACACGTGTTTAATGCCTTCTCTTTGCCAGGCACGACTGGGAGCCAGAGAGGCAAAGATGGGCAAGTCTTAGTTCAGGGGCTTCGAAGGGCTCGCTGTCTAGTGGAGGGAGATGGACTTGTGAAGAGTCCTCCGTTCCAGAACTCTGGACCTGACGCGACAGGCCGCGACAGTCACTGCCTCAGGCTCATGGCTGTGATTTTTTTTTTTTGGAGAATTTTCACAGGTATTTATCTGATTGAAAATTCTGCCTTAAAAAAAAAAAACCACCCAGGATTATTACTTTTGAAAGTAGGGAGCATCCTTCCATATCCCATTACAGTTGTTACTCTCATCCCTCCAAATTTGCTTGATGTGTTTTATTATCTGTTTCACATTTTAGTGTATATTTGTTACCAGGGATCTCCTGCACACTATAAATTCATGCAGCCTTCATTTAATGTATATTTATTTAAATCTTCCCATGTGTTTGTTAGGTTCTGTTTTAGGCCACATTGCTTATAGTCTAGTGAGAGAAAATAGTTTTTTTCCAGTTTTATTGAGATGTGATAGATAAACAGCACTGTAAATTTAAGCTGTACAGCATAATGATTTGACTTACACACATTATGAAATGATTATCATGGTAAATTTAGTGAACATCTATCATCTCATGTAGATACAACGTAAAAGAAATTGAAAACCAGTGTTTTTCCTTGTGATGAGAACTCTTGAGATTTATTGTCTCAACAACTCTCATTGCTCATGTATAGCAGCGTTAATTATCTGTATCATGTGCATTACATCCTTAGTACTTATTTATCTTATACCTGGAAGTTTGTACCTTTTTACTACCGTCATCTAATTTCCCCTCCCCCAGCCCTCCACTTCTACCTCTGGTAGCCACAAATCTGATCTTTTTTTTCCTGTGAATTTTTTTGTTTGTTTGTTTGTTTATTTTTATTAATTGACCTACAGCAGTTTGTTAGTTCCTGGTATATAACATCGTGATTTCGATATTTCTTTTCTTTTCTTTTTTTTTGGTATAAACAAATTTTTTTCAAAAGATCACAATTATATCCACAGATTTGGAAGAATGTACACCAGGTGCTTAATTTTGGCTGTCTCTGGGTGTATGGAATTTGGGGTGGTTGGTTTTTTGCTTATCCATATTTTCTGACTGTCCTATAATAAACATGCATTGCTTAAGCACTTAAAAAAGAAATCTTATTAAAAGATTAACATGACACTTTATAAACAAATCCAATTATGGCTCTTCCTAGAATAAATTATTAATGTGGGGGTTACATAATATCTGAATGTTTGAATTTTTTAATATATCTACTTAAAAGACGCAGCCTGCATTGTGGTCAAGACTTTACGTTTTGGTCTTGGGATACTGGGTTACATCTTGGCTCTGCCACTCATTGGAGTGACTATGGAGCCAGGTGATTTGATATTTCTATGCACTTCAAAATGATCACCATGATAAGTCATGTCATCTGTCACCAGACAAAGATATGACATAATTATTAACTACATTCCTCACACTGTACATTTCATACCTGTGGCTCATTTATTTCATAACTGAAAGTTTGTACTTCTTAATCTCCCTCACCTATCTCTCTCTTCCTCCCCCCTCCCTCTCCTATAACAATCAGTTTTTTCTCTGTATCTTTCACTCTGTTTTGTTTTTTAGTTTCCACATATGGGTGAAATCGTACAGCATTTCTCTTTCTCTGTCTGACTTACTTCACTTTGCATAATACCCTCTAGGCCCATCCATGGTCTTGCAGGTGGCAGTATTTCATTCTTTTTATGGCTGAGTAATATTCCACTGTGGATATATACCACCTCTTCTTCATCTGTTTGTCCATTGATGGGCACTTAGATTGCTTTCATTTCTTGGCTATTGTAAGTAATGCTGCAGTGAACATTGGGATGCATGTATCTTTTTGAATTAGTGTTTTCATTCTTTGGATAAATACCCAGAAGTGGAATTGATGGATCACAATGGTTGTTCTATTTTTAGTTTTTTGAGGAACCTCAATTTCCACAGTGGCTACACCAATTTACATTCCCACCAGCAGAGCACAAGGGTTCTCTTTTCTCTATATCCTTGCCACTACTTGTTATTTGTTATCTTTTTGATAATAGCCATTCTGATAAATGTGACGTGATATCTGATTATGGTTTTGACTTGCAGTTCCCTGATGATTACTGATGTTGAACATCTTTTACGTGCCTGTTAACCGTCTGTATATCTTCTTTGAAAAAATGTCTATTCAGATTCTCTGTCCATTTCTTAAATCAGGTTGTTTGTTTTTTTGATGTCAAATTGTATGAATTCTTTGTGTGTTTTGGATATCAACCCCTTTGGATAAACCATTTGCAAATATCTTCTCCCATTCATAGGCAGCCTTTTCATTTTATTGATAGTTTCCTTCATTGTACAGAAGTTTTTTAGTTTGTAGTCCCATTTGTATATTTTTTACTTTTCCTTCCCTTGCCTGAGGAGACATATCCTCAAACATACTGCTATGGCAGATGTCAAAGAGCATACTACCAGTGTTTCTCTAGAAATTTTATGGTTTCAGGTCTTATGTTTAAACCTTTAATCCATTTTGAGTTAATTTTTTAATATAGTGTGAGAAAGAATCCCTTCTGATTCCTTTGCATGGAGCTGTCCAGTTTAACCACCACCATTTATTGAAGAGACTGTCTTCTTTTCCTCAGTGTATATTCTTGCCTCCTTTGTTGTCCATGTAAGTAGGGGTTCATTTCTGAGCTCTCTGTTCTGTTCCATTGACCTGCGTGTCTTGTATTAGTGCCAGCACTATACTGTGTGGGTCACTGTAGCTTTGTAGTATAGTTTGAAATCAGGGAGCGTGATACCTCCTGTTTTGTTCTTCTTCCTTAAGATGGTTTTGGCTATTCAGGGCCTTTTGCATTTCCATAAAATTTTGGAGTTATTCTAGTTCTGTGAAAAATGTCATTGGTATTTTGATAGGGATTGCATTGAATCTGTAGATTGCCTTGGGTACTATGGTCATTTTAACAATACTAATTCTTCCAATCTATGAGCACAGAATACCTTTCCATCTGTTTGTGTCATCTTCAGTTTCCTTCATCAGTGTCTTACAGTTTTCTGAGTGTAGGTCTTTTACCTCGTTAATGAGATTTATTCCCAGGTATTTTACTCTTTTTAATATGATTGTGAATGAGATTGTTTTCTTAATTGAGAGAGAATTATTTTTAAATAACCTTAAATCTATCAGGTGGTGATAATTGTTACGGAGAAAAATAGAGAACTGAGGTGGAGTATTACTGCCTGCAGGGAGGAACTCATGGTTATCTTAAGTTAGTCAACTGTAGTTGTCATTAAGAAGGCGACATTTTAGCAGAGGCCTGAATGAAGCTAGGGAGCAAACCAAGTGGGTTATCTTTGGGGCAGTCTTTCCAGACAGAAGGAACAATGGATGTGAAGGTCCTGGGGCAAAAACGAGCTTGGTGATGATTTTGCAAGGCCTGAGCTATAGCAGCCATCTTCAATTTCCCTTCAATTTCCTTCTCCACTCTTTTTTTTGTTTGTTTTTCCTTTCTTTTTTTCTTTTTTTTCTTTCTTTTTTTTTTTCTTTCTTTCTTTTTTTTTTTTTTTTTTGGAGGGGAAAGGTAATTAGGTTTATTTATGTATTTATTTAATGGAGATACTGGGGATTGAACCCAGGACCTCATGCATGCTAAGCAGGCACACTACCACTGAGCTATACCTTCCCCCTCCTTCTCCACTCTTGATAATGAACATCGTTGTCATATAATAGTACATTTGTAGGAATTTCAACAAAATCAAAATCATTCTTTTATGGTAAATTATCTTTGGCTGAGAATGCTATCAGAAATGACAGTACAATTATAACCTTTTGTTCTATTGTTGATTGTTAATCCTGTGTTAAGATCCTTTTCTTCCCTCCTTCTTTAGAAAGATGCCCTATTTCCATTTGGTTTGCAGCTTGGGAGAGGGAGTGGGAAAAGGTTGGAGGGTGATTAAGAAGCTGGTTAGAGGCAGAGGCTCAGACAGAAGCCCCAAGGCCAGAGGGCTGCAGTGGGACCCCTAAAAGGCTTCTGGACTTGATAGGCTCCTAATTGTGGTTTTTAGCTTGTACATTTCAGTATTCTGAGTTGTAAAAGGTGCATCTTTTGCCATCTTGGTTATTTAATCTCACTGGATTGGCCTTTTGGCCACCCAAGGTGGGTATATTTTGTATGTATTTTGGCCATCAAAGTGAGAGATTTTTATATATGTTTTTATTATAATAGGGTCTATTATATAGCATTATTCCTAGGGTCATGCTGTATTTAACTTCATATCCTGATTTTCAGAGCATCTCTGTTCCTATTCCAGTCATCATTATACTTACCCCAGTAAGTATAATCCTTAGAGACTGTGGCACACAAACCATTCTTAGTTTTGAGAGCATTTATCTTATTTTCCTAACTAGATTGAACACTCTAAATAAAATTATCTTTTATTTCCTTCTTATCTATTGACTTCATAGTAGGCATCCAGGAAGTAGTTCTGCTTTTGATTTATGAATATGATAGCCATTTTTCTCACCATCTCTCTCCAGTCTCTCAGCTAGACTCTCTAAGAGAGTGTGTTTAAGAAAAACCAAGATTTTAACATAAACCTTCCATGACTGAATCATGAAGAAATAGAATTTATGAGTAGACCAATTACTAGTAAGGTGATTGAATCAGTAATCAGAAACCTCCCAACAAACAAAAGTCCAGGACCAGACAGCTTCACTGGTGAATTCTACCAGTACTCAAAGAGGATACCAACCCTTCTCAAACTCTTCCAAAAATAGATGAGGAGGGAACACTTCCATACCATTTTATGAGGCCAGCATTACCCTGATATCAAAACCAGACAAGGACACCAGAAGAAAAGAAAATTACAGGCCAATGCCTCTGATGAATATAAGAGCAATAAATCCTCAATAAAGTATTAGCAGGCCAAATCAACAGTACATTAAAAAGATCGTACACCATAATCAATTGGATCATAATCCAGGGAAGCAAGGACGGTTCAGCATCCACAGATCAATCAGCGTGATACACCACGTTAACAGAATGAAGGGTACCAGTCCTATGAACACCCTAGTAGATGCAGAAAAAGCGTTTGACAAAATTCAACCTCCGCTTATAAAAACTCTCATCAGAGAGGGTATAGAGGGAATGTAGCTCGACATAATAAAGGCCGTATAATGTCAGTCCACAGCTAGCATCACATTCATTGGTAAGAAGCAGAAAACTTTTCCTCTCAGATCAGGAACAAGTCAAGGAGGCTGACTGTTGCCATTGTTATTCAACATAGTTTTGGAAGTCTTAACCAGAGCAGTTAGGCAAGAAAAAGAAATAAAACACATCTCAAATGAAAAGGAAGAGGTAAAACTCACTATTTGCAAATAACCTGACATTATGTATAGAAAACCCTAAAGACTCCACCAAAAATTTGGGAGTTTACTCTTATTTCTCATTCCATTCTTTCCTGATGCATGTGAGTATGTCTGTATAGTTTATAAACACTTTCACATTTGTTATTTCATTGGCTCTTCACAATAGGACTATGATGTCGGCTGTGCAGATACCAACATTATCAGTTTACAAGTGAAATGTTCAAGTAAATATCAAGGTCACATAACTAGAAATCATGACATCAGGGTTCCAGTCCTAAACTTTTTGTAAAATAAACGTTTATATTGGTTATTCCAAAAATTATTATTATAAAATTATTTTTTAGATTTTTTTTATTAAAGTTGCACAGACTAGAGAATTCCCTTATACCCTTCACCTCTTTTCCCCTAATGTTACTACCTGATACATTTATCAAAACTAAAATTATCCGTGATATATTATTATCAACTAAACTACACGTGAGTCTCCTTAGTCTCATTTGGTCTGTGACAGTTTTTCAGTATTTCTTTGTTTTTCATTATCTTAAGTTTTGGAGAGTGCTTTGTAGAGTGTCCCTTAATTTGGCTTTATCTGGTGTTTTCCTTGTGATTAGACCTCGGCTTGGGGCTTAGGAGGAAGACTGCACTTCTCACATCATTTCTGGGATGCATACTCAACACACGGCACCCCTAGTGATGTTCATCTTCACCACCTGGTTCCGGTGGTGTTCACCAGGTCTCTGCGGTGGAAAGTCAGGATTTTTCCTTTTCCAGACTCAGTTCTTTGGAATCAAGTTCCTGAGTCCAGATCATTCCAGCAGTGGGAGTTCAGCCTTACCTCCTAGAGGGACGAGGATCTGCGTATATTTTGAATTCTTCTATAAAGGACATGTGTCTGGTTATTTACTTAATCCTTTGTGATATCAGTATGAACTCATGTATATTTACTTTTTACTTTGGGTTATAATCCATATTACTCTAGCATTTATTTATTCCTTCAATGAATATTCATTGAGAACTTACTTTGAATTACACTTGAATTAATGACTAAGTTTTACTATCTTCTGTGCGTTAATTTCGGAATTATCACTACATCAGCTACTTTTTGTATTTTACTTAAATCTACCTTTGAATAGTGAAAATTTAGTTTCTCTTTTTCTTCATGAGTCCTGCAGAAGTTTTAATAAACAGGTACATGTTAAAACCTGCTGTCAGGAATGGGTAAGTGTTTTGTGATAGTCTTCAATGAAGAGAAACATGAAAGGGTATCAGGCTGACTTTCTTGGAACGCTGGGAGGGTTAAAGTTTTATCCACTTGGTAGTTATTTCAGCTGCAAGTGATAACTCAAGTTGTTTTTTGTTTTTTAAAACGTGCGAGTCATTTGCCTTTCAGCAACATAGGTGTATATTATTTTAAGTACTTGAAAATGCCTGCGTAAACTTTTTTTTTTTGTAGGAAGATATTCATAGAGTTAAAGGAATTTTTAAAATTCTATGAAAAATGTGGTTTTGAAGACACCGAGAGAAACACTCTGTCCCTGTGCGTGTGGCTGCATTCACCACACTGTAAGCTCTGTCGGGGCAAGGATGATGTCGGTTTTAAAATATTCCCCAAACTGTCAGAAATAAGATGTTCAGTCAATAAATGGATTGATCTTTATTTAAGGACATGGTTTAGATGCATCTATTTGTATATTTTCAACATTTTATTATGAACATTTTAAGCATAGAGCAAAGTGGATAGAATTTTGCAGTGAACAGCTATATAACCATCACCTAGATTCTACCATTAGCATCTCACTCTATTTCTTTTATCACACATCTCTCCATCTTTATATCGCTCTATCCATTTGTTAATGTATTTGTTTTTGGCATCTCGAGGATTTTTCTGGACTATCGTGGAAGCTAATTTGTACTTAGGGACCATAGTTTGACTTATTTAAAGAGAAGGTGATGATGAATTAGTTTTAGGTATCAGATACAGCCCTGTGACTGACCTCATATGATGTATATTGATAAATTATGATTTCTTATGCATGTTCCTATGATTTTAATGTTACTTTGACCTTTCTCGTAATCTTCTGATAGAAATTCCTCAATTGCCAACTGTCATGATGGTCTGAATGCTGACTGTGTATGTTTATGGTTGCCGTTACAAATAGCTTTAATGCTACTTCACGTGAGACTTAATCTTTTTTGTCTCTTCCGGTCAGGAGTAGCCCATCGAAGCCAGAGCAGTGAAGGAGTCAGTTCTCTCAGCAGCTCGCCCTCCAATAGCCTTGAAACACAATCTCAGTCTCTCTCGCGCTCCCAGAGCATGGATATCGATGGTGTCTCTTGTGAGAAAAGGTAAAGTAAGTCAGTTTTCCAATAAGAGGTTTTATTTATGGAAAGAGAAAGATCCGGAAGATCTAGAATGTCAGCCCAGAGATCCATGCCCATCTTTAGAAAATTAGAGCTAAATTTATTAAATGTAAAAGTCTTTGTGTTATTCTGGAATGTCCTTTATACCTTTTTATGTTTTTGGTGTTGGAATGTCTTTTATGAGATAATAGTATAGGTGTTAAAAAATGTTTTTTTAAAAAATGTCCTTGTTTTGTAAATACAAAGTTGGCAAGCATATGTCAGCCCCTAAAAATTTCTTCAAAGATTTACTAATTGGTGAAATTAAAAATGTTTGGAAGGGTACAGGCAGGTCAGCCAAATATTTTGGGAGTTCCATATAAGGATCAGAGTATCCTAGAGCCAAGCCTTCCTGGGTGGCAGATGTGCCACAAGTGGATGACGGAGTGACTGAGGGGATTGATTCCTTTACTCCTTTGGGCAAACCAGACCCCCCAGGACCCACCTCTTCTGCCTCAGGCAGCCCCTCTGTTTACATCAGTGGGCCAGATAGATACCATTTTCTTTGTGTGTGAGGTGTTATGCACTTGGGTGGGTTGGAGTGAGGAGCCAGGTCAGGGATCATCCCATGTTAGGCAAGAATTCAGAAAGGACTACACTCTCAGAAGAAAGATCATGTAGAAAAAACTCAACGTCAGAGTAAAAACAGTTGTGTTCCTGAGGGGAGAGACGTATAGCTCAGTGGTAGAGTGTGTGCTTGGCATGCACAAGTTCCTGGGTTCAATCCCCCATAGCTCTATTAAAAAAAAAAAAAAGCCAACAGAAACAATTGTGTTCTTATTACCTGTGCTCTGAATGGACAAATTTTTAAAAAAATCAAGTCAGCTCTGCAGTTTCATGGCCAGTGGGTAACTTTCACATGGGTTTAGCACCTAAAGTTACACTGATGTTGTAGTCTGAAAAACCACAGACTGAGAACTGTCATGTACAGTGGACCCTTTAGTGCCTTTAGCCATCTGTGAGAAACAAACATGTAATCCACGTCTTCAGAGAATTTCCCTAGAAAAATTTCCAAGAAATATGAGCTCATGGTCAAAAATCAAAACCCTAGAAAAAAGCCACCATGAGTAAGAATCAGCAGAATCAGCTACAACAGAATTACTCACCTAGAGACTTCTGGGTTTGGGAATTATCAAATACAGGTTGTAGAATTTATATATTTTAATCAATTAAAAGAGCATTGAAAACATGATTAAGGGGCAAACAACTGTAAAAACAACCAAACTGATTTGAAAAAGAACCAAACAGAGTTTCTACAAATGGAAAGATATAATGAACAATAGGTTTAAAATAGCTAAAGAGAAATGAACAAATGAAAGGAAAGAGCTGAAGAATTTACCCAAAGTGCACCACAAAGAGAAAAAGAGTGAGAAATACGATGGATATTTAGAAATAGAGAGGACACAGACCCAATATATATCTGGAAATACCAAAGGGAGAGAATAGGCAGACCAGGAGACGCCCCACCCCTCTCGTTAGTCAATGGTTTTTTTCTCTGCTGGTTTGGAAACCATTATCAGAAAGAGAAATGGCTGAGAATTTTTCTAGAGTTAATAAATGATACGAATCCTCATTCAGGAAGCCCAACAACTGGAAAGCAGATTAAACAAAGAGATTCATATCTAGACATTAAAAAAATTTTTTTTTTTAATTTTAGGAGGTGAGGAAGGAGGCAATTATGTTTATTTTTATTTATTTATTTGTACTTTATTTATTTATTTGTATGTATGTATGTATTGATTGATTGATTGGAGTTACTGGGCATCAAACCTGGGACCTCATCCATATGCTAAGCATGCAGTCTACCACTGAGCTCTACCCTTCCCTCATCTAGACATTTTATAGTAAAATTGCAGAACACCAAAGACAAAGATGTTTAAAGCAACTTTGGATATCTGAATGATGGAAGCCAGAGGATGGTGGAAGATGCTGAGAGAAAATAACTGCCAACTGGGAATTATGTGCCATTGTGAAACTATCTTTTAAGAGCAGGGGTGAAATAAAGATACCTATAGATTTAAAAAACAAACAAAAAATTAACCTGCTACCAGAAAACCCCCAACGTTTAACAGATGCAGTTTGAGAAGAAGGAAAATGATCTCAGGACTAATGTCTGAGATGCAAGAAGGAAAAATGAGTCAAGAAGATAATAAATACGTATAAATCTGAACAAACACTGATAGTATGTAACAGCAATAACAATGTATAAAATAATATTGGGGGAGAGAAGTGAAAAAATCAGATAGACCTAACAGACCAAATAGCAACAGCAGATTAGCCAGAAGGGAAGTGATTAGAGCAAGCTAAGCTGTAAGGTTCTTGTATACTTGGGAGAGGGGTAAAGATACTGACCAGCTTTTAGATTTTGAGTTAAGAATGCTTGATAAGATATCAAGGGTAACCACTAAAAGAACAGAAAGAGTATATTTTTGAAACTAGTAAAGGGAAAATATGGAACAATTCAAAGAAAGGGAAGAAAGAAACACAAAATTTAAAAAAAGAGACAAATAGCACAAAATAAGATGGTCAAAGAAATGGAAATATGTTAGTAATGATAGTAGTTCACAGTGAAAAGGCATAGATTGGATTAAAAACAAAATAGAACCCAGCTTTATTCTTGTTTACAGAAGGCATACCTGAAACATTAGAGAAAGATTGAAAGGAAAAGGAAGGGAAAAAATATGCCAGGAAAATACTAAACAAAAGAATATCGGGATAAATATATTAAGAAATTAGACTTTGTCACAAAATGTTACTAGAAACAAGCACTGCATAATGGTAAATGTTTAGTTTACCAATAGGGTATATAACAGTTTCCAAAGTATGTCCTCTAAGTAATATAAAAGCAACATGTAATAAAGCAAATATTGATAGAAGTAGAGGAAATTGACATATACATAATCATAATGGGGGACTTAACAAGTCTCGTTCAGCCATCAGTAGAACAAAGAGAATAAATATCAGGCATATGGACAAATTAAACACAGCTAACAAGCTTGATCTAATTGAAAGATATAAACATACAGAGCTTTGCACTCTATAGTTAGAGAATACATATTCTTTCTTTCTTTTTTTGTTTTTTTGAAGTGAGAGATTTTTTTCTTTCTTTCTTCCTTCCTTCCTTCATGGAGGTACTGGGGATTGAGCCCAGGATCTGGTGCATGCTAAGCACGCACTCTACCACTGAGCTATACCCTCACCGCTGAGAATACACATTCTTTTCTAATACCTGTTGACAAAAGTTTCAGGAATCAGAATCATACAAATCACGTTTTCTGTCATTAGGTTAGATAATATAGGGAAACAAACTTAAAAACCCATTATAAGTTTGGAAATTTTAATAACAGATCATGCTTCTAAATATGGGTCAAAGAAAAAATCATAATGGAAGTTTGAAAGTATCTAGAACTGAACAATAACAGATATTACATATCATCATTTGTGTGTTGCAGGTAAAATGATCTTTAGAATATAAAGCCATACATAACTAAAAATGAAAAAAAGAAGAGGAGGGGATGGTTCAAGTGATAGAGTGCATGCTTAGCATGCAGGAGATCCTGGGTTCAATCCCTAGGACCTCCTCTAAAAATTAAATAAATAAATAAACCTAGTTACTTCCCCGCATAAAAAAATTTTGTTTTTTAATGAAAAAAGGAAAAAGAGAATATAAGTATTGGGAATAAAACCTCTTAGAATACTTTGCCCCTGGATATGTGCGTGGCTAACCTCCTTCGTATTTGCTTAAATAGCATTTCAGTGAGGCTCACCCCATTTAAAAGGAAAAGCCCTACCCTCTCACATGCCTTTTCCCTGCTCTTTTTTCTTTAACTTTTCTGTAGCATTTATTGCTATACTATATCTTTATTTATTATGTTTATTATTTATCATCTTCCTCTTTCTAACTAGAATGGAAGCTCTGTTACACAGAGATATTTTTTTGTCTCTTTTGTTTGCTGTCATCTCAGACACCTGGAACAATGCCTGCATAGAATGGGCACTCACAGTAATAATTGTTATTGAAAAAGAGAATTCTTGAAAAATGTGAATATGCAAGATGCATGTGCAGTTGAAAATTTGGATGAAAATCAAATTTCTAGAAAAATGTATTTCTCCCAAAATTGACTCAAGAAGAAAGGGAGAACTGAATAATCAAAAAAGTGTGAGTTAAATTGAATTGGTATTTAAAATTTTCCAAAGAAAGCACCTTGCTTGTATGATTTTGTAGGTAATTTTACCATTCCAACTTTACACACATTGTTCCAGATAATTTTTAAACTTACCAACTCAGTTTACGAGGCTAGTAAGACCTTAATATACAAAACCAGATAAGAATAATGTAAAAGAGGAAAATTAATTACATGGTAATCATATTCATGAACATATTTGCAAAAACCTTAAGGTATTGACAAATCAAATACTGTAGCACATAAAAAACAGACAAAATATCTATGGGGCTAGATGCCAGGATAGTGGTTACTGTGGGTAGGGCAGTAGTGATTGGAAGGGTCATAAGGGGGATTCCGGGAGCTGGTAATGTTCTATTTCTTGATCTGGGCGCTGGTTGATTACATCAGCACATTTACTTTGTGAAACTATTCAGCCAAACATATATCCTCTATGCACAATACCGTATACATATTTCAATGAAAAGTCTCATTTAAAAAGGAATATAGCATAACATGACTAATGTAAGTTTATCCCAGGAATGCAAGGGCACTTTAACATTAGAAAATCTATAAATATTTGAATAATATTTATATTATTCATTTTATATGAAAGAGAAAGGCCATATAATCCTGGTGGTTGCAAAGGTTTGATAAAATTCAATGTTGATTCATGATAAAAATCTTAGCAAACAGGAAACAGGAGACCAAAACTTAAATTGATATTAAGGCAGAGACAGAGTTCACCAAACATTCTATATGCTCCCCTGCATTTCCAGTCTCCTTTGCAATTAGATGGGGACCAAGTAACTAGTTCTGTCCAGTAGACTTGGGAGTGGAAGTGACATGTGTCACTTTTAGGTGAAGGCAGTTGAGCCGATGTTCCTCCTCCATCCCTCTCTTCTCTTGCTCCAGTGACCTTGGAGGCTGTGTATTGCAGATGGCATAGATTAAGGATGGAGTAAGGATGCTTCACTCTCACCAGACTTTGCGTAAGCAAGAAATAAACCCTTATAGTGTTAAGCCTCTAAGATTGCAGAGTGTATGTGTTACCACAGCATAGCCTCTTATTCTGACTAATGTAAAAGACATCTACCAAAAAACTGTAGCAACTCTTATACTTAGTGGTGAGAAATTAGAAACATTCTTTTTAAAATTCAAAATAAGAACAAGGATGACTGCTGTTTCTGCTTCTATTCAACATGTGCAGTAAAACAAGTTAGGACTGGAGTGGAAGAAACAAATCAGTTATTATTTGAAGATGAAATAGTTATCTACTCAGTAAACCCAAGGTATAAAGACACAAGTTGCTTATAAGAGGTCTATATCTAAAATCAGGTACACTGCTGTGTACTAGCAACAAAAAATTAGAAAACTTAATTTTTAAAAAGGTACCATTCTTAATTTTATTGAAAAATATCTGGTACCAAGGGATAAATTTATCAAAAGAAGTGAAAGACTTATGGAGAAAATTATGAAGTTTTATAGAAAAACTTTAAATACTTGGAGAGAGATACCTTGTCGATGGATAGACCAATAACATAATGATGTCATTCCTCCCCAATCTGATCTCTAGAGTCAGTGAAATTCTAGTCAAAATCCCAATAGGATTTTTAAGGAACCTGTCAGGCTGATTCTTAAGTATGTGTGGAAGAGTAGAGGGCCAAGAATGGCCAAGAGTCTCTTGAAGTAGAAGAACAGGGTAGAGGCATTGAGCTAGCAATACCAAAACTTAGGAGGTTTTAGGAAGTATGGTAGAGTGGAGTTGTCTCAGGGACGGACAGATGGTCTAATGGAACAGAAATGAGTATCCAGAAAGAGACATACGCATATGTGACAACTGGATGTGTGACCTAGGTGATTTCACATTAGTGTGAAAAGAATGATCGGATGGTCTTTTCAATAAATGGTGCTGAAACAATTATTTATTTAATGTGTGGAAAAAGAATATTTGTACTTAACCAAATTTTGTAATCAGGCTCTGGCTGATTGTATATCATTTAAAAACAGTATATATAGAAAAACTGCTCTAATTTTTGTTTTTGAAAGTGAGCCTAAGAAAATGACAACCTGGGGAAAATATTTTCAACAAGTATGACAGACAGAATGTTTATATCCTAATATACGAAGAGCTCTTAAAAATTAATGAGGAAGAAGATGACCCTTTATTGTTTTGCTTTCCTGACTGATTTTGATCGACATTTTAAAACTTTTCCTCAACCAGCAGCTATGACATTGGGTGGATTTATAGAAGGTGAGAGACTGATATGTCTTTTCTACTTAAAGCATGTCCCAGGTAGATGTGGATTCAGGAATTGAAAACATGGAGGTTGATGAAAATGATCGAAGAGAAAAAAGGAGCCTCAGCGATAAGGTTGGTAAGAGATGAAGCCCTTGCTTCTGTGTTTAGTCCAGGTAATATAAGTAGTAAACACTGCTTCGGGCCTTGTATCTGTAAAGTCTATTAGGGAAGGCCACCCCAAACCAGCAGACCCTATGTAGGTGATTTTTTTTTTCTTTTAAGGAAAAATAGCCTGGATTGCTCTTATTAATGGACGTATAACTCAGTCCTTTTATCTGATAAAATCCTTCCGTTATCTCTGTTCCAGGTCCACGTTTTTCATCAGTAAATTATAGCAGTTAATTTAAAGCTAATTGGATTTTTTTTTCTGTTGGTCTTTAATTACTTAAGCAAGTAAGCCATCATATCTTTGGTAGTGTTCTGAGGAAAATGAGTGGGAATTGAAGCAAGAAAATGTGAAGCTTAGTAGCAGGTAGAAGCTTCTTAAAAACATGGGGTTTTTACATTTTCTTATCATCTGAGCTTTTAATTCCCTATATTTAGAAAAAGGTCTTTTGGAGGGTTTTTGTATGTGTGTCATGTGTACAACTGGTTTAGGTAATTGCATCACTTTATGTTCAATCAATTATTAGTGTTCAGCACCATATTTGGATGGTTATTAGAAGTTGGACTGTAGCCTCCTAGTGGTGCAATGCTTTATTTTGTATAGTTTGGTTTTTTTTTAATGTTTACAAAATTCTTTCATATATGATATTTTATCTGTGATGGAAAGTAGTGAGAAATGTTAAATTCTGGGAAACTTTCTGGAGAAAAATGATTGTGTACCTAGAACGTTAACCTAGTCCTTCAACATTCAGAGAAATAAATAAATGGGGTAAATGTTCGTCCTTCACCATCTTTCTTCCTTGGCAGTTCCTGTTAGCAATCTTGCTGTTTTATAGTCAAACCCCGGTAGGCTGTGTTGTAGGCTCATGAGACCTACGTGTTGTAACTCTGAAGTCATAGTAACAAGTTTATGTTTCCCTAAATCAATGGGTGAATAGTTCTATGTGTTTCTAAAATAGACTCATTAATAAGTGAATTAAATCAGGATTAGGTATTTCTATTAAAGTCTAATTCATACCTCCTACTACTTGAAATTAACCTCCAAATCTTATTCCTTACAAGGAGCCTTCATCAGGTTCTGAAGTGTCTGAAGAACAGGCCTTACAGCTGGTCTGTAAGATCTTTCGTGTCTCCTGGAAGGATCGGGACAGAGATGTCATCTTTCTTTCTTCTCTTTCTGCACAATTTAAGCAGAACCCAAAAGAAGGTAGGAATCAAGCTCCGTTGTCTTAAGAGTCCTTAATAAAAAACCAGAATGTAAAGTCTTTTGTCTTTCTCTTCTATCCACATGCATTCTGTCTTGCTTTGGGGCTTTTGATTACAGGGATCCTTCTTGATGAGGACACTGCTGTTTGGCCACTGTCCACTGACATTATTGATAAATGACTTTTCTGTTTTTCCGCTTTTATGATTTCTCTAAAAGAAAGCTGTATAAATAAATTAGTGGTCTCCATTGTCTCAAGGTTGAAGTTTCTTCCTTTGTGATAAGCAGGTGCTCAGAGAGAGCATTAGTGCCTCTTACCCTCTGGGTAGGAGTGTGCTGAGCAGCCTCCAGGGATGCTGGGAGAGGCTCTCTGTCTGACCCCTGCCTGCTTTAAGTGCCTGTCGGGTCATGTGTAGACAGTGGGGTAAATCTCCTTGATTAAATTGCTTAGCAAGATAGAACACATTGATATTTGCTGTGGTTACAGGATTCTATTTTAAGAGGCTACACTAAACCACACTTACAACAAAGTAATAAAACTCTTAGCAAGTCACCAGCCTTACAGGGCACTGTCACTTTTCTCTAGAGCAGTCATTTGGAATGCAGACGAGGTCGGGGAGGTGCTCTGGAGTGTTCTTTGGCGTATCACTGGAATACAGCCTCCCCGATGGCCCGGATTTCTGTCTGTTTTGCTCACTGAGGTATTCCCAGTGCCTGCACTTAATAACCCCTTAGTAGGTAGATGTTAAATGAGTGTGTGAACGTGGAAGTGACTGCGTTTCTTTTCCTCTGCTGCCTGTCTTCCGTGGCAAAAAAAAAAAAAAAAAAAAAAAAGAACCTGTGTTCCTGGCGGATGGATAATTTACTTCTGATTTCCCTGGGATCTTATTATTACCTCTGGTTATACAGATGAGCTTAGCAAAAATGAGTTTAAAACCCCTGCCACTTGTTATTATTCTTATTGGAAATCTTAAGATTCTCAAGTCTGTCTTGTAAACATTTAAGTGGTAATTTTTAATAACTAATCAGATAAGATTTACAGGGATTAGACATTTTATTATTAATGTTTAAAATATTATCTAAAGACCTACAGTAAAGCAACTGGGAGCTGCCAAGAATAAGAAGGAAGCTAGAAAACAGAATCTGCTCCGAAAAGCCAGATGGTGACTAAATATTAGACCCTTCATAAAATACTTTGAAGTTTGTACTTAATACTTTCACTGTATGTGAAATGTACATAGATGAGGACATAACCCAGTCGCACTTCTAGCCTGATAAACTAACCTCGTAGCTGGAAGTAGCTTCTTTTTACAGTTAATACGTATCAGCAGTGACTCTCATCGACTGGGCGCCAACTTTTTTTTTTTTTTTTTTTAACTATTCTGGAATAACTTTAGATTTACAGAAAAGTTCTAGAGATAATGCAGGGAGTTCTTCAATGCACTTCACTCGGTTTGTCCTGATGTTAGCATCTTACATAACCATAGTATATTTGTCAGAACCAAGATGTGACTATTAACTAAACTTTAGACCTTGTTTGGATTTCACCAGGCTTTCTGGTGAAACAGGTTTTCTACTATTTATTGTTCTTTTCTTGTTCCAGAATCCAGTCCAAAATACCACATTGAGCTTCTTGGATTCACTTTGGCTCATTCAGGGACCATGTGTATGAAGAACCATGTGTAACCTCTTCTTTATTCTGCCTTTCCAACAGTGTTCTCCGATTTTAAGGACTTAATTGGCCAGATTTTAATGGAAGTGCTAATGATGTCCACTCAGACTAGAGATGAAAACCCGTTTGCCAGTCTGACAGCCACATCCCAGCCAATTGCAGCGGCAGCTCGGTCACCAGACAGAAATCTCATGCTAAATACTGGCTCCAATCCAGGAACAAGCCCCATGTTCTGCAGTTTGGGTTCCTTCGGTGCCAGCTCTTTGTCTAGGTCAGTGTGATTCTTTCTGCGTGTCTAATTGGAAGTGAAATAGCCATGAAGTATGGGAGAGAAGGCAGTGTTCACTCATGGGCCTGTGTCATGCAGGTTATGGCATGTATCATGTCTGGGGGGACAGACTTACTCATCGCAGGAGGTACCGTCTTTTCCAGTTTGGTCTCTTTGGCTTTCCATGGTTAGGCTACTGGTAAATTAAATTTTAGAAACAAAAGGCTGTATATAGTACATTAGTCTTGGGAGAGAAGGCTTTCTCAGATTTTAAGTATAGCCTGTAGGTCGGTACAGCAATTAGATTATAATTATTTAGATGAGTATCTAAAAGATTTATAGACTCGAATGCTTAGAGATATGAAGTGCAATTATACTCTTCTTTAAAATCTTGGTATTTTCCATTTTAGTTCTCTCTCTCAAGGTTTTCTTCAATTTTCTCTTCTTTCCTCTCTCTCGACTAATTTAGCCTCTATGAAACTAGTCCAGCTCCCAGGACGAGTTTCTGGAGCTCGGGGCCACTGATGAGTCCGTCTTTTGCCTCCCCTTCCCAGGCCGCCAGCCAGGCGGCTGCGCCTTCCATGGCCCTGAGCCCGCATGGTTCGGCCTCCAGGACGGCCGCGGGGAGCCAGCCCTCATCTCCGCGGTACCGCCCCTACACTGTCACCCACCCCTGGGGGGCTTCGTCTTCTCCTAGCCCGCGATCCTCGGGCAGCTCCGTCCTGTCTAGCACACCAAGCCTCCCTGTCCCCGCTAGTAGCCCTCAAGCAGTACCTGCCAGCTCTTCCAGACACAGACCCACCAGCTCGGGGCCACCTTTCCTGCCCGCCTCACCCAGCGCCGTGAGCAGACGTCCCTCCTCCCTAAGGATTTCTCCTAGGTATTTATGCAGCAGGAGAGCTGGGTGCGTGTTTGAAGTGCAGGGAAAGGAGATTAACATGGTTTGGAAGAACTGTTGTGTGACACTGACTTCAGTTACCTGTGTTTTTCTGTTTGGGGTTATTAACGCGCGTGTCTAACTAGCTTGGTAGGCTCGTGCCCCGGGTCCGTGCTTCTGCCAGGCTTGGATAACAGCACAAAGTGCGGGTTGCTCCAAGTTAATTCCTTTCTTCCCTTCTTTCCTCTCACTCTTCCTCCTTCCTGTACAAAATAAAAAGAAGTAACTTAGTTTTTAAAATCTGGTTCATGTGTCGTTTCTCATTACAAATGAATTTCAGAGACTGCGGACAGTTTGTATTTGCGAGCTGGCGCTCACAGGACCACTTGCCTACTTTTTGTACTGTTGCCAATCGTAGTTGAGATATAGTCAGACCAAGGGGTCATGGGAGCAAATCCCTCACCTCTGGTCGCTGGGGCTGAGCCAGTGGTTATGCCTTGACACTTTATTTTCAGCCCCTTAGAAATTAGAATTAATTAGAATTCCACTAATTAATTCCAGTGCCTCCCTCCCCCCAAAAGTTCCTATGCTGTATAATTTAGGTAAATTATTTTTCTGCATGTCAGTACAGACAACTTTTAGCATAAGATTTAATTAAAAGGCCAGCAGTTGTAAAAGCTTTCTTCTTCTTGTTTTTCCTCTGTTCCCTGATGACCTTTTTTGCTTTTATTGAGGTAGTTTGTACGACAGTCCTTTCTCCTTCCTCTTCCTCGCACTCTCTGGGGACAGTAGTGATGAAGATGAAGAAGATGATGATGATGATGATGGTGGTGGTGATGATGAAGGTGGTGGTGGTGGTGATGAGTTTTCTTGTGTCCAGTTTGGGTCCAGGTATCAGAGGAATGGAGTCTTACCCCTGCATGTGCATAGGTGCTTAGGAACTAACTTTTATAAGCCTGAATTGGAGGTGTGTCCTTAATCCAAACAGGGGTAGGGTCAAGTGAGGTGGCCTGGAGAGTCCAGGTGTTAGAAACTTGCATGTCCTAAAGCATTAGGACCTTCTCATGGGGTGAAGTGGCACCTAGAAATACTTTCATCATTGTTGCCCAGTAAGTTTGGAGGAACACCTGTGTATAATTGTTTGTCAGAAACATGAACAACAGATTGCACAGCAGATCAATCATCATTCAGCTCACCTGATCTAAGACTTAGACTGAGAGACCCTTCGTTTATCTATCGCCAGAGTGTTCTTGGGAGCTGCCAGATGTGAACAGCGTGTTCTCTGTGAGAGGCAGGTTTTCTCACATACAGTTGCATGGATTGCTGCTATTTGGGAATGGCAAAAGGGCTGGGGCTTTTGTGAGTGTGTGTCCCTCTCCAGCTAGTCTGGGCAGTCCACTGAAGAGCACGTGGGGTCATATTGTCCAGTGTAACTGTCATTCTGCTTTCGCTTCTAATCCTAAATTTTGCTGATCACCTCCTTGGCCCCGGTGAAGCTGAACCCTATTTGTTTAGACAGCCTGGGGATTGATAGCAGAGGTGAAAATATAGTTCCTAATGTGGCTGAACGTTCACTGCTAGAAACTGAGTAAAAAAGACAGCTTTGGTTTTCTAGGTGACTTTGAGCAAGAAAATACAACAGCACCTTCTTTCTAACCCTCTGACTCATTGTCTTACGATTTTGCTCTTAAATTGAAGTTTCCTCTGGACTGAGTTGGTATTTGTGCCCAGCACTATTCAGAAATAACTCCAGCTATAAATAGAGACAGCAGTAGGAGTTAGGTACACTTCATTAAACTTGACAGTGTTCAGAAGAGTCATTAGTGAGTATATATGTAGAGAGAGGAATGTTGGTGCAACGTTGAATATTGATTCAGGCAGGTTGATATTTGTAGTAGGTTGAATGTTGGATCACTATTTCTTAAGTAAATTTCCCAAAGGTGGAAGTGTCTTTTCCGTGTAGATAAAATCCTATTCCACAATTATAGTAATACAGCCAGTATCCTTGTTAGGAATCAGTTTCTATACATGATAAAAGCACTTTATTATCTGTTTTACTGTAAATTGTGGAAGAAATGCTCCTTCTCCCTGGCCTGTTTAGTTCTGACTTTCTCTAACAAAGATAGCAGATTGTGTGAGACTTTTACTAACTCCTGTCTAGACTTCTAACATCCCAACCATGTCTCAGATATAGATTCTGTACCTACAGGGAGAGATAAAACTTACTGATTGTGTCCTAATAAGTGCAAATGCTGACTGAGCATCACGCTCCAGGTACTGTCAGCCCTCAGCACACATTACCCTTTACTCCCCACAGCAGTGCTCCTGGTTACTGCAAGGCGACGGGGTACAGGGAGGTTAGTCGCATAACTAGTACGTGGCGGAGCCCAAGCCCAGGACTCATGGACCTCCCACCAGACGTGCTGCCTCCGGCTTCTCCATTTTTGCCCAAGAGGACTTGTGTGGTTCTCATTCCTTAGCTAGTTACTTCGCTGCCCAGAGTTTCTGCATCTACTCTGTTCTTTGGCAAGGAAGTGCCAGCATTTTTCTCCCTAATCACAAAATCCCATTCCAGTCAGTTGGCAGGTCCTGTGCTGGCTGTTAAAGTGAAATCTGATCTGTCCAGATTTTGGCAGATTACAGATTTGGAATAGACAGCAAAGAGAATGTAGAAGGACAGGGAATATTCAAATGGAACTGTTCACAGAGAGAGAGAGAGGAGCTTGCAAAAGCACACAGGGTCGGAACCAGGATGGGGGAGCAAAACAACCTTGTTAATTTGAGCTATCAGCAAATAATTGTTTTCTTTCCCCTCGTCTAATCGATCTTCTCAGAATTTTATTTAGTTTGAAGTAAGCAATTTTAACACTCATTTCTTGCCTGGTGAGATCAATGTCATAAAAGAAGCAATCAAGGGCTTGTCTCCCTTTCTGCCCGCCCAGTGGAGTTGTTGGGTTGTGCATCTTTTGGGAGGTAGTTGGGACCTACATTCATATGTTACTTATTTATAGTGGTGATGATAAGGATGAATTTAAGAAAGGTAAAAGCATTCCTTCTATCATGTTTTGTAGTCCTCTATGAAAAAAGCTATGTGAATTATAAGGAACTACTTCCTGCCGGAATGAAAATGAGTAAAGTGAGAATTACCTTGTAATAAAGGGAGCCGAGGAATTATTCTGAGGAAACTTTCCATTTGTTTCTTAGGAAGTTGATGACTAGAAGGAAATTTTTCTTTTGTTTATTCAGGGTTTTGTTTTTGTTTTTCTTCTACTTAGATATTTCAGTGAAGGAGATCAGATCTTGAAAGCTATGAGCCTGTGTGAATAAAGAAAAAGAAAATCAGCAAGGAGTGAAAAAATTTACATTTACTCTCTTATTTCTGCTGGTCATCACTCCTTGGAGATAAAACATGGCAGTAGTGGAAAAGAACTCTTTCCACCATGTCTGTCCCCAAAACCCTCCAGTGACGTCCCTTCCTACGCAGAGTAAAACCCAAAGCCTCTCACCCTACGTCTGATGGCCTATAACCTGCATCTCACGTACACACACACACACACACACACACGCTCCACCTCTAACCTTACCTTCCTCCACTGGCCTACATCCTCTTGCTCATACACTGGATCCTGTTCTTGGACTCACTCAGCATCTTCCCTCCTGCCCTAGGCACTTGTTTCCTCTCTTTGGACAGCTGGCCCCGGGTAGGCTGTGTGGCTCCCTGATGCCCGCAGGTCTATGTGTAAATACCACCTTATGAGAGGATGTTCCCTGCCCCTGTTGTATTAAACACCCCCCAGTGACCCCCACACTTCTTGCCCCTCTCTGTCACCCATATTCTGCTCCTCTTTTTCGTCACAGCACTTCTATATTAATTATTTTTAATCTTCTCTCCTCTATCATGTAATTGCCATATGAGCGAGGTCTCAATTGATCTGTTCGATTCAGTGTGCTGCCCCAAGGACCTTCAGCAGTGCCTGGAGTACAGAAGACACGCTGTGATCATTTGTTCAGGGAATTTGTACTGCTTAACCTTGCACAGCTCTAACTTTGCCTTGCATTGAGAAAACACAGTGTTCCAAAGTTTGCATCTAAAAAAAATAAGAAAATAGGAGGGTGATTATTCTCAACAAAGAAGACAAGAAACTGCAACAGAATCCTTTTAAGAAACAAATTTTCGGGGGAGGGTATAGCTCAAGTGGTAGAGCACATGGTGAGCACGCACAAGGTCCTGGGTTCGATCCCCAGTACCTCCTCTAAAATATAAATAAATGAAGTTAATTACCTCCTCCCCCCTGCCAAAAAAAAAAAAAAAAGAAAGAAAAGAAATGAATTTTCTTGGTACATTTAAAATGGGACTCAGTTTGCACAGATCTGACATCTATAAAACCCCAGGAATATTTTCATTGTGTTTTCAGAAGGATTCAGCTATATTTCCATTATGTGAAGTAATTACATTATTAAATTGGACTGTTGATGTAGTTATCAGGAAATGATTCACATGTTCTCCCAGAGAGAGGTATAATTTTTTAGATACTCTTAGGACTTAAATATGACATATTTCCAATGTCATATTCCATATGTCACAGTTGTAAAAGCATCATGAATTTTATAACAACTTTTTTTAGGAAAAAAATGAAATACTATTTTAAAACATTTAAAAATATCTATTGATGGCATAGATTTAATGCATAGAAACTATACACCCCTTTCTCCTTCAGTATCACATTTGATATTTGAGTTCTAATCTAAAGATCCTTGTAAACCAGTTTTTGCCACTGACAATTATTCATAGCATTGATGAGACTGGCCACTTTTCACACTTGTGATCATGATCCACTCCACTGTTAGGACTGATCTTACAGCTCTGAAATATATTGGTGAGTACTGGGGTTTACTCTACGTTCTCTATTTGGTTAAACTTTTTTTTTACTTCTTTCTCTTCTCTTGAAAGTCACCTGAAGTGTTGTTTGGTGCCTGACAGATGATCACCAACACACATCAACCTCTTTTAGCTGTGAAAATTCTCTTAATACATTGAATGTCTTTCACTACATTGCCTGGCAGTCTTCTACACACATTGCCACTTTTCATGTCTTCGTGAAATGTTTGTGAAGGTGTTTCAGTTGAAGTTAAGGTGTTTAAATCCAAGTTCAAATGAACCAGGTTGTGTTGGCTAAGAATGGAACCCCGTTTCAGTGCATGAGCAGCCACCATCTAAGCGTGCTGACGTCCCACAAATGTCCACATGCTGGCTTTGGGCATGGCAGCAGACTGACTCCTAGTAACTGGCAAGGACCCAATGACATCAAATATAAGATACTTTCACTGCAGAAATGTAAAAATGTGAGAAATATGGGGCTTCTTACCAAGGAAATACGTAGTTTACATTTTTCATTTGAAACATGAGGAAGATCTATTTTCATTGTCACCTGTGAGAGCTTCTCAAAGGAAAATTAACTGTACCTGTGTGTAGTTATAAGCCTGTTTGAGCAAAGTTCATCTCAGGAAGTGCAGTGAGTGTGGTCACTGAGTCACCAAGGTCAAATGGAAGAGGGAGGGAGAGCAGATAGCTTGCATCCGAGATTACTGCAGAGAAAGACAAATATCTTTTTCCCCTTTCTCCTTTTGAGGGTTTACCACACTTCTGATATTTATGGTGGGTTTTTCTGTCTTGTTCTTATATTTTTTTCCATTTGCTTTATTATGATACTCATCTTTTGGTTGCCAGGCCAATGAACAGATATACGATCTTTACCATTGATTCGTGATGTGTACCCCAAAATTTAACTGATTGAAGACACAAGAATTAGTTGTTTTGGGGTTTTTCAGTTTTCTCACCTGCCTGCCCATCTTTGCCTCTGGTAGGGCACTCTGTGGGTGGCTGGATTATCTACCCAGTGAGGAGGGCATTGGCTGCCTTGTGCTTTTCACTGCTTCTCAGTCTTGTCTCTTCCTTTCCCTTCTATCAGACCTATGTATTAAGTTGTAAGAATTCAGAGGTTTACTAGACTCTGGGCTGAGAGCCTTAGATTTAAAGCTGTGACATCATTTTCAACTTTTTTATTGAAATACTCTAATATCATACTTTGATTTCAAGGTTGATGATTTTCCTAAAATTCTAAGGTCAGTTACGTTTATGTTCCATAATTCGTTGTGTGTATATCTGTGTAGCTATCCACGTAACGTATCATTAGTATCTCAGTTCTTTTAGTTTCTAGCCTTTGTCTTCCCCAGGCTGAAGTAGGGGCGGGTTCTCGAGTTCCTTATACTCCTCCTATCCTTTACCATCTTTCACATGTACTTCTTTTTGCAAAGTTTATGTTTTTTGCATTCCTCTTCATTTCAAAATTCCTGGCCTCCTCCTATGCCATGATTCCTCTTTTTGTATCTTTCATGTTTATCCAATCACTTTGTGAGTTTCTACATCTACTTTGGTATATGGCCTATTGATGGATGATCTAAACTTTAATTTCCTCGCACCTACCCCTTGTGATAATGTTTCGCTTTAGTCTCAGAGAATAGTTATTACTAATAATAACAGTGCCTCACGTTGTGTCCTGCTTCTGTTTTACAAAGCACCCCCACATGACTTCATTGAACCCCCACAGCAGATGAGATGAAGTTCTGGGTTCAGGTAACAAGCAGGAGGGCTGGGCATAGATCGCTAGTTTGGATATTCCTCGTGCAAGATTTTTGTTTGTATTGTTTTCACTATCTACTTTATCCTTTTGCTAAGCGTTTTTTGTTGATAACAGCTATTTTTATGTCACCTTCTAACTGGACAGTTTTCCTAAGCTCTGGTCCTATTGCCAAATGCTGGATGAAGGTCTTTGAGATCTGTGCTAGAAGTTAGAAGGAAGGTTACTGTGTTAGTCCCTTATAACTTGACTCCTAAAGACTTCAGTTCTAGCAATAGTAGAGGCTGGCTTTGACCTCCAGGCCTGCCCGAGTTTGGTTTGGCTGGGCCGGTTTGATTTACATGTGTGTGACATCCCTTCAAGTGCCTGGCGCTCGGCAGCAGTTCTTGGTCCTCCTGGTTTTGTAAGGTGCCGTTCCCAAGAAGATGAGATGTTGGGTTTCTGGTCAGACTGCCTTCTTAGGTCAATAAAATATTTACTAAACATTGCTGTTGTTGGACTTGGAGCAAGTGAAACAAGCAGTCAGTTCTGGCCGTGGCTGCATGGGTGTCTGTGCTTTGTTCTGGGTGCGGGGACCCTAACAGGCTTTCTGCTGCAGAAATGCAAACTCTATCAAACATAAGTTGTTGAGAAGAGATAAAAATAATCTGTTTTCTTTTCTCCAAAGTTTGGGAGCCTCTGGTGGGGCAAGTACTTGGGATTCCTACAGTGACCATTTCACCATTGAGACGTGCAAGGAGACAGATATGCTGAACTACCTCATCGAGTGTTTTGACCGAGTTGGAATAGAGGAAAAAAAAGCACCAAAGGTAATATGAAATAGATTCATTAAAAAAACAAAACAAAACAGAAAAACCTGGTTATTTATTTGAAAACAAATCATTTTTTAACCCCCTAAGGAGCATTTATTCATTTATTCAATCAGTAAAGTGGTTATTGGGCTGCTGTAGGTCAGACTGTACCAGAAGCTTGGGGTGTATCAGTGAACAAAGCAGACCAAGATCCTAGCCCTCACGAAACTCACATCCTAGAGGAAGGAAAAAGTGACAGAGCCGATTGCCATTGTCACCAGTGACTCACATGGACTTGATAATTTCTCATAGCCTGTCATAGCCATAATAACCAACATTTTTGGAGTGCCTGTAGACTGCTGAGCACTTTGCTAGATCTACATGAGCTCAAATTCTCACAGTTGTTCAGTTAGTCCGGTGTAATCCAGTGTAGTGTATTACTTTTCCCATTGTATTAATAAGCAAGTGAACTTCAAAGAGATTAAGTACATCTCCTATGTAGGTCTTTCCTAAAAGGGAAGTGGAGTAAAGTGAACTTTCAAAAAGCAGGGGATACCTGTAATTGTCCAGGCTCACATAAGTAATAAATTGCAAGCTGTGTTTAAACTCAGCAAGCTACACTTTTTCTGCTATTTCATGCTCAGTTATTATCTCATTTCATTCCTGTTTCATTTTCTAGTTCTGATTTTCCATTAGAAATGAGTCTGGTTGTCTACCTGTTAGTTTCATATTTGTGAAGGGCCTCTTGAAGTTTGTGGCACTTAATCTTTTGAAGCGTAGAGAGTGGGCATATCTCTAAAATCCCCACGTGGTCACCTCAAGCTTCTGCTGCTTTCTTCTCTAACCTTAGGTTTCAGTGGAGTCAGTATATTTGGATGAAACAGTTAGTCTAGTTTTTTCATTATCAGTAAAGGGAGAGAAAAGGATGCCATTTCCTGGAGATCAGTTTCTTCTGACTCTCATCAGTTTTCAGCTGTGTGGGATTATTTTGTTTGTCTTGTAGTCCTAACCTCCATCTCTCTTTTCAGATGTGCAGCCAGCCAGCCGTCAGCCAGCTTCTGAGCAACATCCGCTCACAGTGCATATCCCATACTGCATTAGTACTACAGGGTTCCCTCACGCAACCAAGGTATGAAGAACCAACGTGTGCTTGATGTTAGCAGGGAGAGGACCCTCTCCATCAGTGGACATAGGCTGCCAGCCATTTTGCACCACATTGGATAACTTACTTCCTCACCTGTGAAATGAGTGGCTGACTCGATGGCCTCTGAGGTCCCTTTCTTTCTGTACAACACTATGAAATTAAAACACTCTCTGTGTATTCTATTGAGATAGACTGTTGTTGAAATATATTGACATCAGGGCGTGAAATTAGTAATTGAGTTTAAAAGCAGCTGCTTGAAATCAGTGGAGATACTTGAAAAAAATGTGCAGATCATCACTTTCCATGTATCATTCAGTTAATTTCTTTTGTTCAGTAATAACTTACAGTGATAGAATAGGTAATTTGGGAATCACCCAAAGTGTACTACATTATTAATTTTTGTTCAGAGAGTCCCAGAAAGGTTTCAAATTTAAAAAAAATCATTTCTAGATTTCATTTCTCTTATGAAAAATATCTAAAGGAAAAATGTCAGTTACAAAGTTTATTCATTCTTGATGATCTTACATTATTTTCTGTACGGTAACCATTTTGGAAACTTGTCCAAAAAAAAAAAAGTAAAATGATACACATGTACTAAAACTTTATGTGTTCCATGGTTAAAATTAGTAAGAGTTTTAAAAAGTCCTCAGCCACTGCTAATCATTTTTTTCCCCATTGAATGAGGCATCAATAAATAAGTAAAAGAGGCATATAATACTCCAGGTTTTTTAATGCTTTATTTGTAAAGGGCTGTATGGAGGAAAAGATGGATTCTTTGAAACTTTCTATAGTTTCTTCTTGAAAAGCCCAAAAAGTGATTGTCTTAACATTAAGAAGGGTGATCTTTTGCCTAAAACTATTGACAGTTGCGTAGACTGTTTGGGAGATGTGGAGCTGTGATTGGACAGTTACTGCTGACGTGACCTTCTGTATGTTACATGGTAACGAGCTGACTCATCACAGCCCTTGACTTTGGTGGGTCTGCAGGTCCATGCAACAGCCGTCCTTCCTGGTGCCGTACATGCTGTGTAGGAATCTCCCCTACGGCTTCATTCAAGAACTGGTGAGAACCACTCACCAGGATGAAGAAGTGTTCAAGCAGGTAAAGTTTTGTGAGCTTGCTACTGAAACTTTTCACTTAGGAGGCTTCTCTGCAAAGGCAGACTTCTAAATATACCATACTTTGAAAACATCGGTTCCTGAATTTGAATATGCATGTGTTATTTGCCCAGAGAAAGCTACCTGAGGTTCCTGTCTTGAGGAAATCAGACTGACAGCTACATTGTTCAAATCAAGTGCCCATTTCAGCTAGTAAGTCAAACATCAAGTATTTTAAACTTGGTCTGTGCTAAGTGCTTTGGGAGGTTAGAAATATAAGACCCTGTCTGATTTCAAGAAGCTTTTAGCACAATACATAAGACATGATGTGCATTTGCCAGAAAAGTAGTGTTGAAAAGCAGTTCTCTGAGTTTACAAAAAGGAGATTAATAAATTAAAGACCAAATTAGCTCAGCAGCAGTCTGCACGTCTCATAAAATCATTGTCTTCTCACCACTAAGCTGGGAATGGTGTCTCATACCTTACTGATCACTTCATTCATTAAATATTCATACATTGTTGATATCCCATTGTGTAAAGTCAAGTGAAAATGCAGATATGCAACATTTAATAAGAAAGCTTAATAATAGTAATAACTAATAAACTTAGTCTTGAAGGTTTCTTCCAAGGTGAAACTTTGGCATTAATTTTGATTACTGTTTTATAACCTGTGTTGTAAAGTAAGCACTTTGCCACAGCAACTATCACACAGCTGTTTCCCTTGATAAAAGGATTTTTATGACATTTTCTAACAAGTTGTTATATGATGATTTCCTTTTTTGGTTCCAGAAAGTGTAACAGAGGTGATAGCTATAAATGATATGATTCCTTTTAATCTATTTTTATACCAAACATTTTTTGCAACTATTCATATTAAGGACTTTGAAATCTCAGAAAGTATGTTTTCGGTAGTTTTCAAGATATCAGTAAAAGAAGAATCCAGGAGTAAAAATCCCATTTAGTGTTGTGGACTCTGTATTTGGAATTTATCAACTGCTCATCTTGAATCATGGTCTTGTTGACTTATAGGAGTATTTCAGGCATCATAGTGAGCTTTTCTTCCTTAGAAAGTTATGTCAGCTCTAATGGAAATAAATGTCTCGGGGGATTTAAGTGATGCACTGTATTATATGTGTAATATGCATGAGCTAGAATACTTTATTAAAAAGACATCATTTGAGGAACACAGAGTAGATTTAACTGTATAAAAGCTCAGTGATGAGCTAAAAGAGGTATGTTATGCCTATTTTATTCATAAAGAAACTTATATAGAAGCTGTGAAATGACCTCTTTGTTTTTTTAAAAATTGAGGTGAAATTCACATAGTATAAAGTAAATCATTTTGAAGTATCCAAATCAGTGGCATTTAGTACATTCACAATATTGTGCAACCACTGCAGACCAGTTTACTTTTAATTACAGAATTCTGCCACTCAGTCTTGAACTCTCCTTTGTTATATATCAGCATGTGTCTTTCCTAGAGAGAAATGATGAGTAAAAGGCAGTTGCTGAACTGAAAAACAGCATTTTACGTTTTTGTCTTAAGAGTGTGGCGGATTTGAATTATTAAATCTTTTGACTGAAATTGCAGTCTCCCTTTAATGTTTCAGATGTTCATAGATAAATAAGCAGAAATAAATAGCAGCTAGAATTTAGGATTTAGGAGAGGAACATTTGGAGCTTTTTTTAATCAGTGCTGGGAAATATTTATTTGAAAATGAAATTATTTAAAATATGTAAGTCAGGCAAATTGTATAATGCTTGACTATTTGAAAAATACTATGCTTAGTAATATTTTGTCTGCTTATTATAAATTAAACCCTACTTGCAAAAGAGGAAAACTCTACTAGAAAGATAAAGAAGTTTTACTTTATAGCATCCTTGAAGAAAATGCTTAGAGATGTTTCTAAATGATCAATTATGAAATGTGTTTTTGGTGGTTCTGGAACTACTGTTTGTTTTTCACCTTGATGGTGGTTTTGGCCTTTCCCATCCCCACACCTAAGCATCACCTCTCCATTTTTAGCTAGCTTACGAAAGCACATTATTTCTGCCCTGATTGAGTGGCGAGAACTGGAATGATTTCATCCAGAGCTGTGTTGATATCTCAAGGCACTTTGTAATTCAAGGCACCTTTTTTTTTATACAGTGCTCCTCAAATGACAAAGGTGCTCCATACAGTTGTATGAAATTAGGAAAGGGAATTTTTCAGGTTTTCTAGTGGCTTTAGAGAACACTCCTTTTTTCAACTTGGCATGCAGACTGTCAGCTGTTGTTTACAACATTTTCTCCTTCATGTTATTAGCCTTGAATCCCAGCCAACTCCCTGAATGTGCTGCTCAGTGAATGCATTGTGAAATTTAAAGATGAGCTGTGCTGAGCACATTTTGCAGAGTGTTCCTGGTATTAATGGTGAACTTGTAAAAGTAAATTTGAGTGCCCGTAAGCTCCAAAATCAGGTTATTGTATTCATCACACCATATATGGGGGTAAGGCATTCTAATAAGGTTTTCTTTTTCAGTTTCAACATTTGTCGGCTGTCTCTTTGTTCCACATAATTTAAGTTAATGTAATAATAATAATACTCATTATTGGTTTGTTTTTCTTGTTCTCTTCAAAATAAACAAGGAAAGATGGAAAGAATTAGATATAGGTGTGGGGGTGGCAACACAAAATTTCTTAAAATGTTGATAGAGTTGAAAAAATATTGGAACATTTAGTCCAGTTTCTTTACAGATTATAGGTGCTTGGTAATCAGAAACACACGCTTTGCTGAGATGTGCAGAATTTAGTTGATCAGCACAAAGAGCCCTGGAGGGTCCTACAGCTGGCTCCACATTTGTGAGGTTCTCTTGAATCATGGGGAGTCTTGTCAGAGTTTCAGGGTTCACTGAGTCCCATTACTTCTGAAGAACTCAGCTCTGCTACTTTGCGGTTAGCCTGTGAAAGGACAGAACAATACTCTGTGGCTGGAGTCTAGGCTCCTTTATTGCAAAACAGCCTTTTCTTAAGAATATGAAAACGAATATATGTATGTATATGCATGACTGGACACTGTGCTGTACACCAGAAATCGACACAGTGTAACTGACTATACTTCAATTAAACAAACAAATAAACAAACAAAAATAGCCTTTTCTTGGGGGGAGGTATGCCAGGACTTTCAGATTCAGCACTTGACTTGATATGCCTCCGTTCTTCAGTTCTCTTAAACTTATATTTCTGATTTTTTTTTTTATTGTAGATCTTTATCCCCATTTTACAAGGCCTGGCTCTCGCTGCCAAAGAGTGCTCGCTTGACAGTGACTACTTTAAGTACCCCCTCATGGTAAAACTTATTCTTTTTCTTGTCACCCATTCAGTAAATGCTTTTCTTCCAGATTATTTTAACATACACTCTTCTTTCAGGTCCGTGATCAGCCTTGTTTTCAGATTTAAAACATGAAATCACTGTGTTGGCCATGCAGAGTGTTTGGTGTGCAGTGCGATGCATCGGAGAAGACAGTTAGCAGCACGGTGCCTAGTCCACCCATCCGAGTCCTAGACAGGAGTCAGGGGTGCAGTCATTAAAATGTACTTCGCCTTACTCTATAGCATATGAAAACGATAAATATTGGTGGTGTCCTTCTGATTCTCCTACAAACGAGCATACTGTATTTGGGATGAAATTTTGTTATTTAAAAAGAAAACTATTACAAGTGCAAATTAAAAGGTAGAGTTATAGCAAGAAAAGGAACACAATTTTATCTTTCTGTAGTAACTTTCTGCAGAAAATCACAGAGTGATTCTCTTGTTCATCGTTCCTCTTTCCTGAGGCTGTACACTTCACTTCAGGCTTTACTTGGAGAACAGAAATCTGCTTAGTTCCCCCAGACACTTAGAGCAAGCGTGAACTGTGAACAGGACTTTCAGCTGGCTTCTCATCAAGGGTCTTGCCTGTTGTGAAGACACTGGAACCAGAAAGAAAAAAAGAGGCTCTTTTCTCTTCTGAATTTGCTGCTTTAAACTTGGGAGACAAATCCTTTGAGGTGTTACTGAGTATTTTTCATTCTAGGATTACAAGGAAAAATATCAAAACACGAAATCAGTTAACTCTGTATAAATACAACCTTGTGTAAAGGGAGGCTTGAGTTAAACTGGTATGTTTGCTGCAGTTAATTCACTGCTTCCCAAGGACCTCTACAGTGTCACACACCGGGGACACAGGAACTAACGAGACAAGGTGCCTTTCTGCACGGTGCTCATAATCTACTGCAAAAATCAAGACCGCAGCCACACAGTCAGATAATGGCACCATGATCAGTGCTAATACCGAGGTATACACAAAGGGGGCATTTATCTATTTCAGAAAGTCAAAGGTAAGCTAAAAGGCTAAATGTCACAAAGCTGGGAAGTTAGAAGGTGAAGTGGGAAGTCTGACTTTTAAAAATAATTTTCAATAGATGTTATGTCAGGGTTCTTCCCAGTAGAAGTGTTACTCAGGTTCCTAATGAAATTCTGTTAATCCTTACGCATTGTTCTGTCTTGTGGCACATAAAAGGAAGTGAAGTAATCTGATTGTTTTGAGTTCAGTGATGAATTATTTTAGTGCACATTAATTATGACTGTATTATGTAAATATTCCCTCATGGAATTGTTGGCTTTTCTATAATGGTTTGAATTAGCTTGATGTTTCAGTAAGGAGCTTTTAGTGTCAGATATCAACAAAATGTTCTTCCTGGGCAGAAGACAAAGGCCTCCCTTATGACAGACAATAGCTTGTTTTGTACCATTAGTGATGCTTGTACAGCGATGAGTGCTGTGAGAGAAAGGACAGTACTTTGAGGCAGGAAGAGGGAGACCATTGGAGCTGAAATCAGAAAGAATTGTGTTATCCTCTAGATCAGTAGGTCCCAACTTTGCCATACCTTGGAGTCACTTGGGGATCTTTAAAAAAACACCTATGCCTGGCTCTCCAACGCTGTGATTTAATTCGTTGGGGGTGTGGCAAGGGTGTGGCTTGGCATTGGGCATTTCAGAGGCTTCCCAGGTTCTGCTAATGCGCAGCCAAGTTTGGGACCCAGGTGCTGGGCAGTGAGAACCTTCCCTTCTCAGTGGCTTCTCAGAGACATGTCAGTGCCCACGTGCATCAACTCAAAAGCTTCCACCAGCTGGTTTAGAGGCTTTTATAGCAATGTCCAGATCACAGAGAAAATTACTATTAAAGTAGTATTTCTTTGTACTACCATGGCTATGTTAAACTGTGTTTATATGCCTAAAAGATATTTTTCCTGATTCTCTAATAACAGAACAATTGGAACTCCAAAGAAAAATGTTGGAGTTCTCACAAAACCAGGGATCTTGAAACCAAGTAGTACTTTTAAATATATTCTGAATTTGGTAGCTTATTAAGTTTTAATTATTTATAATCCTGTTTAATGCTGGCAAGACTAGCCATCTGAAGTTTATGAAGCATATCTTTTTTTTTTTTTAATGGAAGGAATGGAGATTAAACCCAGGATCTCATGCATGCTAAGCATGTGCTCTACTACTGAGCTGTATCCTCCCCTCCTCACAGAAGCATAGCTTTTTGATATAGAAAGATGTTAAATGAAAAAGTCGTTTACTATAAAAATATGCTTATTTATCTCTGTGTGTATATGTACAAAAATATGTCTGGAAAGCTGTTGGCCCAAATATCAAAACAGGTTATCTCTGAGAGTAAAGTTTATGAGTGGTTTTTAGTTTCATTTTATATTTCTGTTTCATCTGAAGTTTTTTGCAATGTGCATGTTTTATTCACCAGAAAAGCAGTGGAGTGATTAGCATTTTGTTGGGAATGCAGATGTGTTTGTAGCAACATTAAAGCTCTGTCTTGATATGACACATGGCAGTCAATTTAGAATGAAATACATTTGAATGACACTTTCTGATCTTGTTTCTAGGCTTTAGGTGAGCTCTGTGAAACCAAGTTTGGAAAGACACACCCTGTGTGCAATTTGGTAAGTGCAATGGGCCTGCACATTCAGTGAATGTATAACACAGAAGATATTTTTAAGTAACATTATCTGGAAAACACTCCTTGGAGGACATTTAGATGGAGATACGACTAACACATGTGGGTACCTCTCAAATGTTACGTTGTTGTCGTATTCATCATTTCGTATTCATCATTTCCTGGGCTGACGTTACTCACTCTCTTTTGTGATTCGGGGGGACAAGTATAGTACAGCTAGAATAACAGGTCCTACAGGAAACAATTCCTCGAGTCCTTTGAGGATAGGAATAGTCCATTTCAGCTGTATCAAAGAGTATCTTGAAATATAAAAATTAAAAGGATATCTTGTAAAAATAAAGAGGAATTGGAGGGTTTTCCTTCATCTAAAATGAGGAAACACTGACAGAGATCCTAACACATTTGTGACCCTCGTGTTTTTGGATGTGAAGTGTCAGCCGTTGTGCTGGTGGCTAAGGGCCAACCGACCAGGTAGGCTTCTGCGAACACTGTCTCATTTTTACCTCCCTTGCTGACTGAGCAGCTTCGTTTGCCTCTTCTGCTTTTTTGGCCCAGGTTGCTGCTTTGCCGTTGTGGTTGCCCAAATCCTTAAGCCCTGGCTCTGGGCGGGAGCTGCAGAGGCTCTCTTATCTGGGGGCTTTCTTTAGCTTCTCAGTCTTTGCAGAAGATGATGTAAGTACATTTGCACCTTGCTGCCCTTATGTTCAGATTCCTCCCCAAATGCACATTATGTGTTGATGGAATTTCTGCTTTCTCCTTCCAGGCTAAAGTGGCTGAGAAGTATTTCTCAGGGCCCGCCATTACCCTGGAAAACACTCGCGTGGTTAGCCAGTCACTACAGCATTACTTGGAGCTGGGAAGGGTAGGTGTTCAGAAAATGAATCCAAAGGATGAATATGTCTTCAGTTCTGAAAGTTAAAAGCAGCAAAATTATAGGCTAATTATAGCATAATGAAGGTAGTCTGGTCTTACCCTGGAAAGGAAGTCAATAGCTCAGTCTATTTTATTAAACCTGTAACTGCTTCCGTGCTCCAGCCCACATTCTGCTTTCATGCCGATTATCTTGACACAGTTAAATGTGGACTCTTCTTCTCCTGTAGTCAGGCTCTTCTAAGATGAGTGGATGTGGAAGAGGAGAAAAAGTGGGAAGGAGTTTAGCTTTTCTTGAAGTCAAAAGGAATCATTTTTAAAACAAAGTTTTCTTTTTTTTTTTTTCCCTTTCCTTATGAAATAAATTTCAGCAAGAGCTTTTCAAGATCCTGCATAGTATTTTGTTAAATGGTGAAACCCGGGAGGCTGCCCTTGGTTACATGGCAGCTGTTGTCAATGCCAACATGAAGAAGGCACAGATGCAAGTAGGTTTCCCCAAGAACTGCTGTTATTTGTTTGCTAAAGTCATTTATCCAACTCATGTTCAGTGCCTACCAGATCTTGTTCTAGGAAATGGAGATACATTGTTGAACAAGATAGACAAACTTCCTACATTTGTGGGGCTTATTATGTTCTGTAGGGTAAATGAGTAGATGTGTAAATATATTATTTCAGACAGTCATAGAATCTATGAAGCAAATAAAGCGAGGCTGAGGACTTGAAAGTAACCATGGAGGTACCAGAAGGAAGGCAAGGCAGTGTCCAAGGTGGAGATGTTTGATCAGAGACCTGACTGATAAGAAAGAGCCGGTCATAGCAAGGCTGAGAAAAGAGCCTTCTAGATACGTATAAGGCCAGAGGTGGGAATGAAGGAGTTTTGGCACAAGCCCCACGTGCAGGCTTTTGTGGTTGGAGGATGGTGAACAGCAGAGAAACAGGCAGGTCATGGGCTGGAGGAGTGGGCAGAATCTCCATCAGGCAGGGCGGACATGGTAAGAACTGTGATGGGAGCCACGGGAGGGTTTTCAGGAAGGAAATCACCAAATGTGCTGGGTGGAGTGTGGGCTAAGGTGGCTAAGGATTGGCTAAGGTGGGCTAAGGTAAAGTTGTGCCAAAATTTCTACTCAGATTATGATTTTGAATACTTTTATATCTCCCAGACTGATGATAGGTTGGTATCTACAGACGGATTTATGCTGAATTTCCTTTGGGTGCTGCAGCAGCTCAGCACCAAGATCAAGTTAGAGACGGTGGATCCCACATATATATTCCACCCGAGGTGTCGGATCACTCTTCCCAACGATGAGACCAGAGTGAACGCGACGATGGAGGATGTGAACGACTGGCTGACTGAACTTTGTGAGTCACATGTCCATCATTAGGTCGTTAAAACACTGCCCTTCTGGTTTTGTTTTGTTTTTTAAAGTAAAACGGTAGAATAGATACACATCCTGTATCAGAAGGTCCAGGTGAACTCAGAGCGTCCTGGCACAGTTTGACACCAGCTGCAGCGTCCCTGTCTGTCACCTCGCTGCCCCCAGCTCTCTCTTGCCCTTGCTGCTGTCCTCAGTCATCACTGCCTGTGTTCACTGACTCCTCTTCCCCTAAAGCTGCTATATCAGAGTTTCCTTACATTTTTCGGGTTCCCTCTAAGGGCTGTGGTGGTGGACGGAGTGTGTGTAAGGTCTTGATTGCTTGTCTTGTTCTGGGAGTTAACATTACTGTTATATACAAGTCATCACTTTTTTTTAGTTGAAATGTTGATTTACAATGTTGTGTTAGTTTCTGGTGTAAAGTCATTAGTTTTTTTTAACTTTATGTATTTATTTTACATATTTTTAAAATTGAAATATAGTTGATGTGCAGTATTGTATGTTACAGGTATACAATACAGCAATTCACAGTTTTTAAAGGTTATACTCCATTTATGGTTATTAAAAGATATTGGCTATATTCCCCATGTTGTACAACATATCCTTGTAGCTTCTTCTATACGTCATGGTTTGTACCTCTGAATCCTCTGTCTCCATCTTGCCCTCCTCCCTTCCCTCTCCCCACTGGTAACCACTAATTACGTCTCTACTCTGTGATTCTATTTCTTTTCTGTTATATTCTCTAGTTTGTTGTATTTTTTTTGATTCCACATGTAAGTGGTATCTTACAGCATTTATCTTTCTCTGTCTGAAAGTCGTAACTTTTTCATGGCCAGACTTTACTGGCCAGTACAAAGCTGTTTCTGAGTCATGGTACATTTGAAACAAAACATAACGCAGCAATGTAATCTATAAAGATTTTAGTGTGCCTTCCATTTGCCCTTCCCTTACATACTACAGGAAGGTTCCTATTTGTAGGCTTATGGGATTATCAGGAAAAGAACTTTAATAAATATCTTAATAGCAGCTCTGCTGTCTTCTAGTTAAATATGAGGAGACCAAGGCTCCAGAAGGTGCCAAGCTCACCCAGCTTGTCATTCAGCAAGTCGCAGCTACTGCTCAGGTCTGCTGAGCGGAGTCCAGGGCTCTACTCTGCCACACGCCCTGACCTGAGTTCATCCTTCGGGATGTTTAGTTCGGTTGCAGTTTCTCATACTTGTTAATAGCGAGGGAAGCAGTCTAATTCTGTAAGAAATTTCTGTTTGATTCAGAAGACTTGATTCCAATAAGCCAAGCAAACTCCAGAATTAGGATCTGGGCTCCTGGGTCAGGGCCAGGGAAGTCAGGATTGTGGAGAAGATCAAAGGGGGTTCTCTAGAGATCTGGCTGCCCAGAGGAAGGCTGGAGCCAAGGAAGACCCTTTCTGTGAAAGGGGAAGAAAGAAGAGAACCTTCCCTGATTGACCACAACTGTTTTCCTGACTAAATGCAGTCGTAACCCAGAGAGGTCCAGGGGGACAGAGGGAGAGAATGCAGAGAAGTAGAGACAGAGTAGACAAGAGAAGGAAAGACACAGGCAAAGAGAAGTTATGGATGCCTGTGACAGATAAGATATTTTTGTGTATGTTGTTAGAGAATGTTCAAATTTCATTCTTTTACATGTAGTTGTCCAGATTTCCCAGTACCACTTATTGAAGAGACTTTCTTTTCTCCATTGTATATTCTTGCCTCCTTTGTCATAGATTAATTGACCATAAGTGGGTGGGTTTATTTCTGGGCTTTCTATCCTGTTCTGTTGATCTATGTGTTTGTGTTTGTGCCAGTACCATACTGTTTTGATTACTGTAGCTTTGTAGTATAGTTTGAAGCCGGGGAGCATGATTCCTCCAGCTCCATTCTTCTTTCTCAGTGTTGTTTTTTTCTCTTTGGGGGTCTTTGTGTTTCCATGCTTATTAAAAAAATTTTTGTTTCAGTTCTGTGAAAAATGCCGTTGGTAATTTGATAGGGATTGCATTGAATCTATAGATTGCCTTAGGTAGTAAGGTCATTTTAGCAGTATTGACTTTTCCAATCCAAAAACATGGCATATCTTTCCATCTGTTTGCCAGCACTATTTCTAATAGGGAATAATTAGAAAAAACAAATATGTCCTAACAGTAGGGAAATGGCTATGGAATCTACAGCTTATAAACATAATCTAATACCATTTTGAGGTTTAATAAGGATGTTTAAATAATACAAGTGGTTATATAAAATACATCAGGAAGACATCACAAAAGTTTGCTGGTAAAATATGTAAACATTTAATCAGATGAGGCAGAATATCTGATCATTAAACCGAGTCACAGGAAACCTGTTTTTTTTATAACACTACTAAAGTCTGTAATTTTTTAAAAGTGTCCTTAAACTTCTTGAAAATGCAAGTTAATTTTGTCTTCTTAATTGTGCTTTTCTTCTGAATAGTCACACAATAAGTTTTATTTAGGGGATGATGTTCTTTTTCGTAGATGGAGATCAGCCTCCGTTTTCTGAGCCGAAGTTCCCTACGGAATGCTTCTTTCTTACCCTGCACGCCCACCACCTCTCTATTCTGCCGAGTTGCCGTCGCTATATCCGTAGACTCCGGGCCATCCGGGAGCTGAATAGGTACGTGCGTGATGCCATGTCCTGAGCTGCTTGATTCACTACTTGTTCTCAGAAGCAGGCAGTTCCATTGTGACCAGTAAACATGAATGTGAGGGTACCTGTGTTACAGTACATTATCTGCCTCTGCTACCACATCCATGTTTCTTTGTTGGCCAGAGTCCTTTACATGGTGATGTGACCCAAACTTTGATTTCTTACAGTTCTCTACCCTTGGTATGTGGTTACCATAGACTTCCATTAACTTTTTCCACTGGGCACCGGATTATCAGGAGGCACTTTTTAAAGGATCTCTTGGGTTCCAGTCATCCTTTCTCCTTGGACTATGAAACAGTAACTCTGGTTTCCCTTAATAAACAAGATCATTAACTCCTGACAACATGTAATTCAGTTTTTTGCATGTTGTCCCGTGACATAAGAAGTCCAAAGTGGCCAGTCATTATCCTAGTCATTAGCACCGTTGTTGTTTTTCTTAATCTAAACATTACTCCCCAAGTACCAGCACCTCCAAACAAACAAAAGTCAAAGGAATAGGAGGCAGATATTTTTTTTGAACAGGTCATCTGGAATAAAAATGGAGTAGCCATTTCCACAGTTTGTTCCAGGACTGGGATAGTCTGAGTATAATGTATGTCATACTGAGAAAGTATGTCATACCAATATCTGCCTTGATTTAAAATAGAATTAATCACTTATTAATTCTAATAGTTACCCAGTAGATTTCTTAATATTTTTTTTCTGCACATAATAATGTTGTCTGTAAATGATGACAGTTTTCTTTCTCATAATTTTCTTTTCCATGACTTCATGCCCTGGCTATAATTTTTACTACAATCTGGAGTAGAAATAACCTTCTTGAAATTTCTCTCTCATCCCAATTAATCGGGGAAAGCCTTTTGAATATCCTCTAAGATTAAGGAAATTCCCTTTTGTTTCTGATTTTCTAAAGTTTTTTTAATTTTTAACAGGAGTTCAATTTTATTAAATTGTTTTTCCATCTCTGTTGAGGAGATCAGATTTTTTTCCCTTTATTCTATTAATAGGGTTGAAATAACATCACTTTGCTTTCTGACATCAAGCTAATCTTAAATTCTTGGAATAAGCTCAGCTTATATATTATCACTTTTAGATCTCATTGGATATTCTATTTGCTAATATTCTGTTTAGGATTTTTTAGTCTATATTCAAAAGAAAGATTGACCATAATTTTTATTTCTTTTTAAGGCCTTCTCAAATTTTGTTATCAGCATGATGCTTGCCACATGGTATGAGTTGGGGAGTGTTCCCTCTTTTTATATTTTTGGGAAGAGTTTATTGTGTAAGAATTATTTTATTTCTTTCTTAAATGTTTGGAAACATCAATGAAGCTGTCTGGGCTTCTATGTGGGAAGTTTTTTAAATTATGTGTTTTATTGTTAATAGAAGTAGAACTATTTAGATTTTTATTTCATCTTGTGTCAGTTTTCCCCATGATACTTAAAGTTTTAAAACTTTTAGGTACAAAATTGTTCATAATATCTTTTTATCATTTTTATGTCTATAGGATCTTTATTACTTCCTCCTCCTGTCTTTTAGTTTAATTTGCTTTTTGTTGATGTTTCTATTGCTTCTTGAGGTTGATACTTAAATCATTCATTTTCAGCCCTTTCATATGTGTTGAATTTCCTTCTAAGCATGCCTTGGCTGCATCCTCATTTTTATCATGTCATTTTTTTAAATTGAGGTATAACTGACATATTATATTAGTTGCAGGTGTACAATGTAATGGTTTGATGTTTGTATATATTGCAAAACGATCACCACAGCAAGTCTCGTTAACATCTATCACCATACATAGTTACAGATTTTTTTTCTTGCGATGAGAACTTTTAAAATCTACTCTCAGCAACTTTCACATATGCAATACAGTATGATTAACTATAGTCACCATGCTGTATAAGTACATACTCATGACTTACTTAGTTTATAACTAGTGATTTGTACCTTTTGACCCCCTTCACCCAATTTGTCCATCCTACTCCTCCTGACAGGCAGCCACCAGTCTTGTTCTCTGTATCTTTGTATCTATGAGCTTGGTTTTTTGTGTTTTTTTAAAGATTCCACATATAAGTGAGGTTATGCAGTATTTGTCTTTTCTCTGTCTATTTCACTTAACATAATGCCCTCAAGGTCCATCCATGTTGATACAAATGGCAAGATTTCATTATTTTTTATGGCTGAGTAATACTCCTCTGTGTTTTTGTGTGTGTGTGTGTGTGTGTATCACATTTCTTTATTCATTCATCTGTTGGTGGACACTTAGCTTATTTCCTTATCTAGGCTATTTTAAGTAATGCTTCAGTGAACATTTGAGATTGTGATTTCATTTCCTTCATATATATATACCCAGAAGTGGAATTGCTGGATCATGTGGTAGTTCTATTTTTAATTTTTTGAGGAAACTTCATACTGTTTTCCATAGTGGCTACACCAATTTGCATTCCCACCAACAGTGTAGGAGGGTTCTCTTTTCTCTACATTCTTGACAATACTTATTTCTGATCTTTTTCCATAGTGGCTGCACCAGTTTGCATTCCCACCAACAGTGTAGGAGGGTTCTCTTTTCTCTACATTCGCAACATCACTTATTTCGGATCTCTTTGGTAGTCTAACAAGTGTGAGGTGATATCTCAGTGTGGTTTTGATTTGCATTTCCCTGATAATCAGTGATGTTGAGCACCTGTTGGTATGTCATATTTTATTGTTCAAAATATTTTCTAATTTTTATTACTTCTTACTTGATTTGTGGGTCATATAAAGATACATTGTTTAAATTCCAGATTCTTGGGGGATTTGTTCATTTATCTTTTGTTACCAGTTCTTAGCTAAATTCCCTTGTGATCAGAATTCTGATTTGTGCATTCTGATTTGTCTTCTTTAAACTTTATTGAGATTTGCTTTGTAGCCAACGTTTACATTAGTAAGTATTCCATAGAGGCCTGGGAAGAATGTGCTTTCTCTGTTGTTTATTGCAGCATTTCATACATGTCAATTAAGTCAAGTTCATTTTTTATTTGAATTTTTCTTAACGTTTGCTGATTTTATCAGCTTATAGTATCAGTTATTGAGAGAGGCATATACAGACGTCAGACTATGATCTGTCTGCTCCTCCATCCTGGAATGGATGCCATCCTGGGATCTCATCACTCCCACTGACTCTGGAGGATACACTTCAGTGGCACCACCTGCCACCTCCACTCCCAGCCTACAGTGAGAGTTGGTGCTCCTCAGAGTTGCTGGTGTCCCCTCACCTCTGTAGTTTTCAGTGCTGTGATACAAGAAATATCTTCCAGGACATAGTTGGAGTATGTGTGTGTTTTGAGAGGACAATTATCTGACCTAGTCATATATGGTAAATCTACATTAATATTCCCAGCTTCTTACACTTTGGGTTCCTTCCTGTGAATTATATTAAGGAATTCCTGACAACTCAACTTCATTTAGCATAGGCCACTGTCAATTCCAAGTTTCAGTCAACCAGCTGGGCACACAGTTAGAGGCCCTCCCAGCTATCCAGGATAAGGTCAAGTCCAGACTCTCTGGTAGTTATGTTCATGTCAGTAGATTCATCCATACTTAGAAGAATGCTAGTATGTTCCTGTCTTGCTGATCTAGCATTTTCAGAAGCCCTTCGACGCTACTGTGGAATGGAGTAATGTAATACTGTAGGTGAAACAGTGGTGTCCCAAAGATATTCACATCCCTGTCCCCAGAACCTGTGAATGTCTTAGCTTACATGGCAAAAGAGACTTTGCAGATGTGATTAATTTCAGGACTTTGCGGTGGGAAGATTTTCCTGGGTTATCTGAGTGGACCCAGTATATCAGAAGGGTCCTTTTTAGAAGGAGGCAGGAGGGTCAGAGTGAGAGAAGGAAATGTGATGACGGAAGCAGACGTCAGAGTGATGTGGGTTCACAAGCCAAGGAGTGCTTCTGCCTTTGAAAGCTGGAAACACTCTCCCCTAGAGCCTCCAGGAAGAATATATCCCTGCTGACGCATTTTAGATTTCTGACCTCTGGAACTCTAAGAATATAATTGTGTTGTATTAAGCCACTAAAGTTTGTGATAATTTGTGACAGCAGCAGTAGGAAGCTAATATAGTATATTAGCAAATCTTGCTTTTTTTTTTCCCCTTCAAATGTGGCTTTTCCTGCATGTGACTTTTGTCATTGGCCCATAAGGACAGTCATTGATCTCACTCCAGTTGCGGTTCAGGAAGCAATAAAGTATGATGGGTTGAAACTGAAGGGAAATTGGCATCGACCTGCAGTGTGACTACCTGCAGTGTGTACAGTCACTGCCGGAGCTGCTTCTGCTGTCAAGTGAGGCTCGGGGGATTTAGGGACTTGGGTACTTGGAGTACCTAAATTCTCCCAAGGTCCTCCCTTTGAATTCTTAGAGTCCCAGTCATTGCTCTGACATTCAGATAAGAGTTCCAGTGAGGTTATGGATTCAGTCTATATTTTCATTTGGTGATTTGTAGGGCCAGACTGCTTCTCAGTGGTCATCTTTAGAAACTCCCTGATTCATTGACTTTTCCTTGAGGCGAGATTTTAAAATCTTGAGCCTGTAATTTTATTCTGTAAGCTCTCAGCATAGTTAGAAGTAGCCACTCCAGGATTCCCTTCATTCCAGGAGATCGCTGGTGATTATTTCTGCAGCTGTTTTTTCACTGAGAGCCTTGGGCTACCAGTGTTATGCCCTCACATGCTAACTGAATCGTCACCACTTACAAACCAGCCCAGAGAGCTCATCCCAGAGGCCCATTTTTCTTGAGGGCCTATTACCTGTAACCTCTTGCCAACAAACATTAGGTCATTATTTTAGTTTCCTTTTGCTGCTGCAACAGATTACCATGACCTTCATGACTTAAAATAACATCAATGATTGTCTTAGAGTTCTGGAGGTTAGAAGTCCTAAACTCAAGGCTGCATTCCTTCTGGAAGGTCTAGGAAAGAATCTCTTTCTTGGCCTTTTCCACCTGCTAGAGACCCCCCTACATTCCTTGGTTTATGGCTACCCTTCCTCCTTTTTCAAACTCAACAGCACAGCATCTTCAGCTCCCTCTCTCTGACCTCTGTTTCACTTGTCACATTTTCTCTTACTCTGACTCCCTCTTTCTCTCAGAAGGACCCTGTGATGACATTGGGCCCATGCAGACAATCCAGGATAGTCTCCCCATCTCAAAGGCCATACCCTTAATCACCTCTGCAAGGTTCCTTTTGTAAAGTAACACGTGTTCACAGGTTCTGGGAATGAAGCTGTGACATCTTCTCGGGGTGGAGGCAGAGGGGCGGAGCATTAGTCTGTGTACCGTACTCATGTTCTAGTTGTAGACCACAGAATCCAATTTATCTGGAATAAGCAGAAAGGATTATTAAAGGTCACTGTTCGGTTTATTGAATCATTGGAATGCCTGGAAAAGAGGACTCCCAGAGCTCTCCTTTGAATCTGGCCTGGCAGGAAGCTGCTTCAGGCAAAATCTCTCCACACGGTGCTTCTCAAAGAGCCATGCGGCTGTCACTTCTGCTTCTGTGAGGTTCACCTCTTGGTGGAAGCCAAGTCTCCTACAGAAATGCTGGCAGCAAGGGAGTCTGGGAAATGTAGTTCTTAAAACTTGTTCAACCTCTGGTTTTCTACACAATGTTTTGATAGAAAGGGTTGAAATAGTGTTAAATGAGCCAGCTTTTGAAATACAGAGCATATTACATGATCAAGAAAGGCATTCCCTCACTGACTTGGTATTTGAGGGGATGCCTGAAGGGAGTGAAGGAGCAAGTCGCAAAAGTAATCTCAGAGAGCAGGGAACGATTGTGAAAGAAAAGAAATAGTAACCTTGAATTTTCTGTCCCAGAAAAACAGGGAACAATGCATTTCATTCCAAAAGTAATGGTTACTGTATTTCATCAAATCTGAAATGCCATCAAGTTTAAGACTTCATTACGTTTGAACCAGTAAGAAAGAAAAATGGCTGCCGATTTAACCATAACTTGCCATTGGGATGGGGGAGGGATGTGGGAATGTGTGTCCAAGAGTCAATGAAATGGTGGAAATGAATAGATAAAATGGATGATGGATCTGTATGTTTTCTTTCATTTGACTGTTAGTCTTTAATTTCAGAACTGTGGAAGATTTGAAAAATAATGAAAGTCAATGGAAAGATTCCCCACTGGCAACTAGACACCGGGAAATGCTGAAGCGCTGCAAAACTCAGCTTAAGGTTTGTATAGTTAATTGGAATAATTATAGACCAGCCTCATAATAGTAATTTCCCCACCAGAACATGTGCCTTGAATGAGCAGTTTAATGTCCTTATTTTTTCTTCATTATTCTTTTCCCCCAAGATAAAATGGTGCATTTAAAAACTTGTTGATGGTTTCTGTGTATCTATGTATAATATTTAAATCTCAGGACAGAAAATGCATATGCTTATGCCAATGACAATATGAATTCTTAATGGGTTTTATTATCGTCGGCTGAATATCACCTCCCTGTCCTTACCTTGTGCAAGAGCTCCCCATCTGCTAACCGCTGACCTAAAACCCACACACTCCAGTATGTCCAGCCACACCTTTTCATGACGTTTGGCAGAGTGGATTTGTGGTAGCGGCAAGACCTCTTCTCTTTGCCCCTCATTCTTCATTTAATTGAAAATGATGCATAGCACAGAACCTTACTATAGGTGGAAGGTTTCTGCTTATGAGATGTAGCTAACAATAAATGCTAACTTAAGTTGTACACAGGAAGCACAAATAGCGAGTTTACGCATTTTTCATATGTTTATGTTCAAATTATGAAGCTGAATGTTACCTGGTCATGTTTTCTGTTGATTAGTAGGATGATACGGTGAAATTTTACCTGACTTAGATTTCTGGTACAAGTTAAGATTTCATTTTGATTCACTGATAAGTAGACCTTTCTGAGAAGCAAAATTAACCAGGGGCTCTTTTCTGGGGTCTGTAGACTCCCCCCCACCAAACACTCCAGAGATGCATTTCAAGAGGTCTACAAATTGTTTACATTTACATGTCAACGTGTGCACACGTGTTTGTTTAAACTCACAGCGGTCTTCTGATCCTCTGAAATTTAGATGCAGATTTGTCTGGCTCCTTCCCAGTAACCATCCCTGACTTCCAAAGGGCCTCCCCCGTCAAGCTATTTGAATATGACAGTGATGACCTACCTTTTTCAGCACTAACTCTGCGTTATGTTTTGTGCCTGGTGGTTCACCTGGCACACCTTTTCTTTTTCTTAGAGCAGAGAAAGCTCTGGAGCCACAACCAGCATCTTATAGTGAGTTAGTGATGAAACTCTCGAAGCCCTGGCACCTAGGTTTCATCCCCTGGCCCATTCCCCGCCCAGTCGCACTGTGGGTTCTCAGCTACCAACTAACCTGTGGGTGGGACCGTCCCTGCTTCCACAGAAACTGGTACGATGCAAGGCCTGTGCTGACGCTGGTTTACTTGACGAGAGCTTCCTGAGAAGATGTCTGAATTTTTACGGCCTTCTCATTCAGCTGCTGCTCCGCATCCTGGACCCTGCCTACCCCGAGTGAGTGTGCTCTTTCCTCCTTCCTCTTCTCTACTCTTTCTTGCTCTTCTGAGTCGATACCTAAAACCAGCACCCTTACGTTATCAAGAATTCTTTTTTCAGTTTCCAGATTGTGCTTATATAGACCATGAAAGTTGTAATATTAATCAGTATTTTTGCTGTAATTAGTTACAGTTTAAATAAGGGACTGTCAGTACCTATTATATTAATTTTGATATAGTGCTTTTTAAAAATTGGCTGTAAAATCTTGATCGATAGAAAAGGGAATCTATACACTGGGAAGCTGAAAGCTGGCATTAACAGGATATTAGGATACAGGATATTCCCTAAGCACTGGGTCCCGGCAAATCTGTACCCAGTTCAGAGAATGAGCTGAGAACATCGTTGATCAACTGGACATCGCCTCTCGGCAGTGATTTTTATTTTATTTATTATTAGTTTATTGTTACTGTGAAATCTCTGGATCACCAGTTTTGGTGAAGTTGGCCCAAGCCCTCTGAAGAGTGGAAAGTACTGAAGTACATGTATAGCTCTGTTGTCTCCGACAGTACGAGTCGCATGAAATGACCAAACATGAGCCTTTTACTTCCTTCACATTTTATTTATTGCATTAGCCTTAACAGGAAATCAAGAAAAGGGAAAACCTTTCACGCCCACCCTAGCATATCCCCGTCTTCATCATCCCCTGTTCATTTCTGGTGGTGGTTTCGTTGCCAGTGTACTTTTCACATAGTTGTAGTATAGAATGAGAGCTTTTTCCAAGTAAAATACTTACTTGTCGTGGTAGTGTAATATTCCTTACAGTTTGATGTGCATTTCATTTTGTAACCAGTACTTTTTTCTCTTTGACAGTGTAACACTGCCTTTAAATTCAGATGTCCCCAAGGTATTTGCAGCATTGCCTGAGTTTTATGTAGAAGATGTTGCTGAATTTTTATTTTTTATTGTACAGTAAGTCCCATTCACATATTACACAGTTCTAATATGTTTTTATATTTAGTGCAGGCATTATATTGTGAACTATATTGCGAACCTCCATTTTATGCCACTGCTCTAACTGAATGCTGCCTGGAGACTGGAAAAATAAATCCAGCTGTGGCACTAAGCCAATTTCAATAGTATCTCAAGACAGAAGGAGGATTAACAATGCTGGTAATAATGTACTCTGTGAAAACTGCGTTGAATTTTTAATAATTGAGTGTGTGTTTCTGAGAAACAGAAGGAAAAAAACAGTTTATAAATATCTGAGTGAACATTCAAAACCCAGAAATATCCACATCTACATTTTGTACCCAAACTTTTCTCAATTGGAGAATTGGAGAAGGCTTGCAAAGAAATGGGCCAAGTTTATAAACAATGTTTGAAATTTTAAAAAATGAAAACAACTCCATCAAAATGTTTTTTAAAGTGTTTTAGGTCGTGCAGATCTCTGTGCAGCTCATGTTATGATTTAATCATAGCTTTGGTTTATTTTCTAAAACATAGTAAGTTAAATGCTGCGGCCAGTAGATGCAGTGGGTTTTAAATCAATCTAGTTATAATGTAAATAGTCCCTTTAAACTCAGCCAGTGAAAGGGAATTCAGTATCCTGGCTCCTAGACTTACTCGTCCCCTTTCTCCCCTGATGACACCAGCATCCATCCACCCGAGTTGAGTTTCTCAGAGCTTTACTCCTTGCTCTTCTCACCTGTCTTCAGATACTCTCCTCAGGTGCTTTATGAGCCCTGTACTCAGGATATTGTGATGTTCCTCGTTGTGATGTTGTGCAACCAGAACTACATCCGAAATCCGTATCTGGTGGCCAAACTGGTAGAAGTCATGTTTATGACCAACCCTGCTGTTCAGCCACGAACCCAGAAGTTTTTTGAAATGATTGAGAACCATCCTCTCTCCACCAAGTTGTTGGTCCCTTCCCTGATGAAGTTTTATACAGGTGGGTTCCTGATGTATACAGGTACGCACCTGTGGATGCAGTTACTCTAAACCTGTTACCTAATATCTGACATCACTCCTAAGTATTATCCTACTAACCCCCTTCCAGCAGCACATAAACCGTTGGTTGTTTTTCCCCTGAGTTGTGGAAATATTATGCTGACCATTCTACCTACTAGCCCCTAATGATTCAGCAGGATCCACTGAAAATCAAATGGGTAACAATGAGATCAAGTTGGTATTTTTATCTGAAATTGCCTGATACATTTTAGCTTTTAACTTACATTGTTAGTTTTGCAACATGGTCCTATAATCCACAGTTTCAAAACTGGGTAAAACAGCTCGTTAAACATGCTTATTCTTGGGGATCCCACTCAAACCAGTGGAGTCAGGATCTCTTGAGAGTTTTCACTCACTCACTAATTCTGTACATTTATCAAATGCCTACTGTTTGCCAGTCACTGTTCTAGGTGCTAGTTGACACCAGTGAACAAGACTGAGAATAATATTCCAAATTTTCATTTTTGTTTTTTTTAATTGAAATATAGTCAGTTTACAATGTTGTGTGAATTTCTGGTGTACAGCATAATAGTTCAGTCATACATATACATACATATATTGATTTTCATATCTTGTTATAGGTTACTACAAGGTATTGAATATAGTTCCCTGTGCTGTACAGTATAAACTTGTTGTTTATCTATTTTATATATAGTAGTTAGTATCTGCAAATCTCAAATTCCCAATTTATCCCTTTCCCCTACCCTGTAAACCTGAGTTTGTTTTCCATGTCTGTAAGTCTATTTCAGTTTTGTAAATAAGTTCATTTGTCTTTTTTTTTTTTTTTTTTTTTTTTTTTTAGATTCCATATATGAGTGATATCACATGGTATTTTTCTTTCTCTTTCTGGCTTACTTCACTTAGAATGACATTCTCCAGGTCCATCCATGTTGTTGCAAATGGCATTGTTTTATTCTTTTTAATGGCTGAGTAGTATTTCATTGTATAAATATGCCACAACTTCTTTATCCAGTCATCTGTCTTCAGACATTTAGGTTGTTTCCATGTCTTGCCTACCAAATTTTCATTTTTAGTTTGTCTTTTGAACTGCAAATGTGTTTTCAAAAAGCCAGTTACCTATAGGACCCATTCACCTGTCCTCTACCAAAGGCACAAGATTGTACTAACAACATTTTCCCTCCAGTTTGTATATTTCTCAGGAAAGAAAGTGCCTTATCTGTTTCTTCTGTTGAACCTAGCACGTTCTGGGCATTCAGTGTCTTTGGCATGTACTCACCACATTCTTGGAAGAAACACTGGCCTCCCGGAGCCCAGTTGCTTGCTGTTTACAATGGCAACAGCAGTTGTAGGGTTCCCCTGTGTTCAGTGCCAGTCACCCCTCTTGGTCAACCAAGACCTGCTCTTGTTCATTTTGGGCTGGTGCTGACATCTCTCTCTTTGCTTCTGAGGGCTCAAGAATCTGTCTGCCTCCTTTCCCTTTTGTCCCTATTATTTTGTGTCGTCTACTAGGAGTTTCCTTCCCTGAGCCTACCTATATCCTCTTAAACCTAAAGCAAGTACACAGGCCCTTCAAAGTATTGTTAACATTCTCACTTGGCAACAACAGGGAACACTCCTGGGTACAAGTTCCCCCCTCAGCTTTCCCATCCTCCTCCTATCTCTTGGCCCTGGCAAGAGAGGACTGTGGGCTATTCAGGTACAGGTGATGCATCACTCATGTATAGGATGGACCTTGTATGGGACCTTGCACCTGTCAGGCTTAGCTGAATTAGAGATAATTCTGCATTTCTTAAAATAACGATGAGGTACCTCTTTTCACCTATCAAATTTATTTTTTAGGTGAGAATACCTAGTGCTAATACAGTCATAGGGAAATAAACTAACCTGCAAAAGCCTATTTCATCTCCTCTCTAGCTAGTGTGGAGAATTAGTGCCGTGAGACTCTCTGAGAATGTAAGTTGGTAAAGCCTTTCTTGAATGCAAATTGGCAGTCCATACCCAAAGCCTTAAAAATGTTTATGTCTTCTCTATCACTCAAGGTCCAGTCAGGAAAACAGAAACAGTTATTTTAATAGAGAGAATTTAATATAAGAAACTGGTCAAATAGGTTTTGGAAGACAGAAAAGGCAAACAAGGAACATCGGGATAACACACGTGATCAGAGAAGGAAGCAGCCATGGTCTGTCCCTAGGGGGTGGGGGAACCAAGGGGAAAGGCTGGGGCTGTTGGATTCTAGTAACTAAAATGAGGACTTGGACAGAACGGGGACCCAGGCCTGAGGAAGGACATTGGCCAGCTGGTGCTGGTGTCTCTGAGGGCGTGCAAGGTTGCTGGTCCTCTGAGAATGAATCAAAACTGGTAACTGGAGCCCGCTGCTACTGCTGCTATGGAGTCATTGCTGTCAGGTTTTCCAGTTCCCCTGCAGCACCCCCTGTTGGCCAACCTAACAGAGGACCCCTGGCAAAGGGGAACTTAGAGAGTCCCAGTCCCAGCATCACAAAGCCCACATAGGGTGGATCTGGGGCTGAGAGACAGCAGCTCAATAACCAGCACACCCTCTTACACGTAAACTTCATTCTAGTAATCTGTCCTGTGGGAATAATTATAAATGTATGTTAATGTTTATAACAACATTTGCTGTATTAGTGTTTGTAATGTGGTGTAGTATGTATTAAAAACAACCTAAATTCCTGCCAATTGTGGATCAGTTAAGTAAATGATAATTTATCCATACAGTGGATCCATATGAGCCTTGAAAAATAATGTGTTATTTACATTAAGTGGTTAAGTAATAAAAGCTAAATAAAATGCCATGTGATGAAACAGTATGTAAAGTATGACCACATTTTGGTACACATATATATTACAGAAAAAAATATAGAACATATGCCAAAATATTAACAGTGAGTTATTTTTGAATGGTAGAATTGTGGGTAGTTTTTTTTTTTCTTTTTAAAAAATTTATCTCAACATCTTAATTATTCTACAGTAAACATGTATTGTTAGTAATAAAAACAGAAAAAATATTGATTTAAATGTATTTTGTATTCAGTGCCCTGGGCCTGTCCCTTTGTCTTCAGGATAAAGGATGGGGCTGGGCCTCTTCCCTGTGAGACCAGTGCTGGGGCTGGGGGGCCCCACCAGCAAGACTCCAGGAGCTGGTGGGTGGTGGGTATTGTTTCTCCTCTCCCCTTTGCCACCAAGCAGGGTGCCCTCTGGCCCTGGACCACTTCTGGATAGATGATCCCATGCTAATAATAGCCACTGCTTATTGAATATTTACTAATCCTTTCACTTAATCCACACAGCAGTCCTCAGATGGGTGCTATAAATATCTTCATTTTACAAATGAGGAAACCAAAGCTTAGAAAGGTTAAGAAGCTTGCTGAAGGTCAACAGCTAGCGAGGGGCAGCAGCCTCAGCAGTTGGACAGGTGCTCCTGACTGCTGCGCTGGTCCTCCAGCAGTTACCGCAGGCCTGGCGCCGAGAGAGCCCTGCAGCGGGCATCGCGGACTCTCCCCAGCGTGTCTGCCAAATCCACGTTAAGTCCCGCTGACTCTCAGACGTGAATTAGAGATTGATCTCTGGAACAGGCTCCTCTTTTACACCGCAGAGAGGATATTCTAAGCTTAGAAAACACTTAAGATCGAATTTTTGTTCCAAAAATAAAACTGAGTTTCAAAGTAAGAGTCCTTTATTTGTACCACAGCAGTCAGTGTCTTAAGGACCAGCTCTAAAAACTTGGCTACTCAGAACCTGGGAGAACACTGATAACCAAGACTTCCTTCAAGAAATTTCTCTTCCCCAAGCTGATCTGAATCGGTAAAGCTGGCATTCGCCCAAATAGTCTGATCACTAATGCAGCAAATATTTATGGAACTCCTACTATGTGTCAGCCCTGGTTTTGCTGCTAGGGCCTGGTGGTGAGGATGTCAAAATCCCTGCCATCATCAGTCAGGCATCCTAGGTGGGAGACAGACACAGATAAATAAGATAATTCCAGATAGTGAGTGTGGGAGGAGGGCATGGTGCTGCTTTAAGAAGAGTAGTCAGGGAAAGTCTCTGAGGAGGTGACTTTGGAGTAATGTGGAAAATGAGACAGAAGAGTGGACCATAAGAAGATCTTGGCCAGTGTATGACAGGCAGTGAGGACAGCAAGTGTAAAGGCCCTGGGGCCCAGGCAGGATATCAAGCAAGAAAACTTGTGAGGTGGGAGCATGGTGAGCGAGGGGGAGTGACCAACAGGGAGCTAGTTCATTTCAGGCCTCTTAGAACTGAGACTTGGGAATTAGAACTTGGGCTGACACTTCTGTTTGTTTGGGGGAATTTTTTGGTGTATATATATATATATTTTTTTTTAATATATATGTTTTTATTGAAGTATAGTCAGTTTACAATGTGTCAATTTCTGGTGTACAGCACAGTGCTTCAGTCATACATGAACATACGTATATTCATTTTCATATTCTTTTTCACCGTAAGTTACTATAAGATATTGAATATAGTTCCCTGCACTATACAGCATGAACTTGTTTATCTATTCTATATAGATCAGTTAGTATCTGCAAATCTCTAACTCTCAATTTATCCCCTCCCATCCCCCTCCTGTCCTGGTACCACAAGTTTGTCCTCTGAGAGTCTGTTTCTGTTTTGCAAATAAGTTCATTTGTCTTTTTTCTTTTTTAAGATTCCACATATGAGTGATATCATATGGTGTTTTTCTTTCTCTTTCTGGCTTATTTCACTTAGAATGGCAACCTCCAAGTCCATCCATGTTGCTGCAGATGTCATTATTTTATTCTTTTTATGGCTGAATAGTATTCCATTGTATAAATACACCACAACTTCATTATCCAGTCATCTGTCGATGAACATTTAGATTGTTTCTGTTGGGCTGACACGTTTTGAGGGAAAGTTACCAATTAATTTTGATGTTGGGAGAGACACATGTTAATGAGTAGTAAGTTAACAGTCATGCCTTAGCCTCTGAGTGTTCAGGATACAGTACAGGTGTTATGGGCAGTTTGGAGCACAGAAGAGGTTGTGTCAGCCTCCTGCATCTTTCTCCTGTAGACTCTGCTAAACCATCTCTCCACGCTTTAGTTCGCACTTTTATACAATTAATAAAATGACTCGTAATTCAGCTTAAAGAAAGGTTGACTTAATGAATTTGCATAAGTGCTTTCGGATCTTTGTACCATAGGTGTAATCTTATTTCTCTTATCTTTAATTAACTATTTTCTTTTTCAGTCCCATTGGGGAATATAGAAAATACCAAGAGGAAAATAAAAATCATCGATAATCTCTGCACTCAGAGAGAATCTCTAACATTAACATTTTGCTCCATAGCTTTCCAGTTGTGTAGCGTGCGTGAGTGTGTGTGTGTATGCTGTGTGTTTGTTTAATATGGTTGGACTCAAATTGTGTATTTTATTTGGTTGCCTGTGGTTTTCACTTAACATATCACAAATTTTTTGTGTGTTCTCTGTTGGGCATTCAGATTATTTATGTTTTCCTTTAATATGAATAGTAATTAAATGAGTGTCCTTGGAGATCATCAGTCTTTGAATATGTGTTTTGTTGAGTAGAATTGGTGAGTCACAGAGATGGGCATATTGATGGCTTGTGAAACATTTTGTCAAATTGTCTTGAAGAGGTTGCCTCACTGTTCATTCCCACCAGCGTTTATAGTGGGCCTGTTTCCCCAGTCCTCCCCTACACTCCGTATTGTCATTTTCGTAATATCTGTCAAGTTGATAAGTGGAAAATGGTATCTTATTTTAATATATCTTTTTATCTTTTCCTTGAGTCTTTACCTAACAGTCTTCCTTCTTTGTAAAATTTGTCATGAGTTCAGGGATTTCTCTTGCTAAAGATACTTGTCTTTTGGATAGCTAAGTTTGTTTGATCTTTGTTCCATTATAGTGGATACATGGATATTGGTAATTGGTAAACAAGTGATGAGTACATAGAGATTTACTGTGTTTTTCTCTACTTTGGTACATGTTTTAAAATGCCAGTTATATAAAAATAGTTAAAATAATAGTCACATTTAATAGGTATGTGGCCCTTCATAAAATTTAACCCTTTTTTTTTTCCTACTCAGGGATACTCATTTAAACTGCTGTGGGAAAAAATATTAAAATGAAATAAAATAATAAAGTGCTGTGGAATTTCTATAAATCAGGAACAGAATTGGGGGAGGTGTGATAATTCAGCTTCTGGTCATTGGTGTCGCTATCCCAGTGATGCCAAGAGATTTTTCCAGTCCGGTTCATTTTGTTATTATGTCACTGCCAGACCCTCATGGTGAAACTTTTGTCTTCAAAACCACCTCATAGTTCTTCTCCTGCCTTACATGTGAGATACAGATGAAACTTGATCACTTCTCGGATTTTGCAGATTTGTATGATTCACTCAGTAACACTGCAGCAGCAGAAACTGCTTTTAGAAAGGTAAGAAAGTACAGCTTCTTCAGTTTCTTGTCTTTCTTCTTTAGATGTCGAGCACACCGGAGCCACCAGCGAGTTCTATGACAAGTTCACCATTCGCTATCACATTAGCACCATTTTTAAAAGCCTTTGGCAAAACATAGCTCACCATGGCACCTTTATGGAGGAGTTCAAGTGAGTATTTGGGCCCCTAATGTCACAGCCTGCTCTCCTGCAAATCTCAGGTGGAGTGGCTGCTTAAATGCTTTCACAGCTGGGTTCTTGTTGACTGTTTGCTTGGTCTCAGCCTCCTTGAAGTTTTCCAGATGGTACTGCTTAATGTGAGCAGGGTTGTCTAAATAACCTGTTCTTGCCAGATATTGCTGAACATTAGATTTATCAAGATACTTCGGCATGATATACACAAGAAAGAATCTATAAATATTCTGAGATGATGTGTTTTTTGGTGTTTCTTGATTACAGTATTAAATCAATTTTCAGAATGACTGACGTAAGATTTTATAGTGCTCTTGAACATGATATCAAGCTTTAGAGTTAGAAATGTTAGGATTCAGAAGCAGCTAGGGTAAGGCTGTCATTTGAAGTGACGTTTTTTTGTAGTGAGGCCCTAGACCTTGATTAAGGACTTTTCATTACCTACCTGAAATTTCACTGACTGCTTAAACCTGGACATTAATAATTCCATCTAAGTTACTTAAGAAAGCAAGCTGCTTTAAAAAGAGAGGTAGATGAAAATGTTGAACTCTTGAATTACTCTTCAGAAGAAATTTTATCCCATTTCCTTGGATCTTCTGCAGCCCGTGTTCCCTCTTTGATCAAGTCTGGCTGTCCCTTGTTAACTTAGTTACTGGTCAACAATATAAGTATTACCCGTGGAGTAGCCATTTGCTAGATTAGAGATCTTTCCACCAAGTCAAGTCTAAGTTGCTTCTTTATTTCCATGAACTGCTCCCACAGTCAGAATTACATTCCAACTAAAGCTTGACAGAAGCTTAGGAGACCAGGCAGGCCCAGAGCTTGATCTGCATGGAGCTGATGAGGAGTACGTATCCTGCCCTGTTCACAGGAGCATCCCTTCCCCAGGCATAGGCTTACTGCCCTCTGATTACCCAGCCGTAGATCCTGAACTGTAGCTCCTCCTTTCTCCACTAATCTGACAGTTATAGATGGAATCTAGCAGGTGGGTGAGCCGTCTCAGTTCACCAGCAGGTGCCTCCGTTCTAGTGGGACGTGCAGGACAGTTCCAGAGACTGGAAGCTTCTGTTTCTATAAAGTACATTAATATCCTACTTTATCAGCATTGCAGCTTCCAATTTTTCTTCAATATGTCTTTCCTTATGATAAAGAATAATAGTATCAGTATTTCTCTTGTCTCTTATATGTGAGTAGTTATTTCTGCTTTCCTTATATCTTGGTGAATTTTGGCATGTTTTCTTTTCTCATCTGGAAGAATGCTTTCTTTACTTAAAATTATCAAGGGAATGAGCCAGGAACGTGCTGGTAAACCCACTCTTTGGAGAAAAAAAAATCAACAGTTGCTGGTTTTCCGGGGTGTAAATACTTCCGCGGTTGCCAGATTTAAGTTGCCAAGGGAATCTGCTCACAAAATCCTAGAATATTAGCAATTGGCTCTCGTAAGCCATGCAGGGTGGCTCCAGCACATCACCGGAATCAGTGTATCACAATTAATATAAAAGAATAATAGAATGTAAGGAGAGCTGTGGCGGTCACAGCACTTGAGCTGTGCCCAGGCAGGCGGTCCTGTGGGGCGAGATGGGTGGTGCTTTGGGTGGCCCATTTTCTCCGGGATCTGCTGCAGCGTTTGCTTGAGGGAAATGTATGATTGTGTACTGTGTAATTGCCTTTTTAGTTCTGGAAAGCAGTTTGTTCGCTACATAAACATGCTGATAAATGACACGACGTTTTTGCTCGATGAAAGTCTGGAGTCTCTGAAGCGGATCCATGAAGTCCAAGAAGAGATGAAGAACAAGGAACAGTGGGACCAGCTGCCCAGGGTGAGGATGCGGTCCTGGTGCTGGGGCTACTTCGCAGGGAAGCAGCCTTTGGCCGCGGGCAGAGCTCTGTTCTGGGGGCTGCATCTGTGGGTCTGAAGACTTAGGTCTGACTGACCTGTCAGTACTTGTTATCTCCCACCTGCCGGCTCCTGGGAAGTTAAGAGCCCAGGTTTGGGGTAACACTTAAACACTTGATCTAAAGCTAAGAAATGAATTCAGAATGTATCCTGAAAACTTTCTCTGCCTTTTTAAGTTTAAAGCACTTATTTTGGAGAAGAGCTTTTATTGTTTGCATATGTTGATTAAGGTTTAGGAAAGTAACTAGGAAAATCAATCTCTAGAATTCTGTCTGCTAGATAAGAGTCTGACTTGTTCATATGGTTTTCTTTGACAAATATGTGAATAATTCAGGAGATTGCTAATGGAGTTTTTTTCCTTTCAGTTGATCTTGGTTTTTATATTTAGTCATTAATAGAAAAAAGACCTGCTTTGCCAGGTTCCACGAGAAATTCATACTGTGCCAGTGACAGCATTCTGCCCTCTCTCCTGACATTTATTGCAGCTAGTTAGATGGGTCCCTGGTCAGTTACGGGCCCTTGACAGCTACTGGTGACTTCGTATATTGGTTAGTTTTGCTCCTGGTTTTGTTAGACTCAGAATCAAAACTGCTTTCCAGGAAGTGGGAAGAACTACTTTTTCTTTACCTGCAGTGGCATTCTTGAAATGAAAATATTGCTGAGTTTCTAAAACTTTGGGGTCAAAAGTATCTAAAATGTAAAATATTGAAGCCCATTTAGGGGAAGTTTTCATTCCAAGTATCCCTGCAGCTTTGATGAGAATTTTACACCTTACTCTAGCCAACATGCTTACACTACAAACGTAAATATTTGGAGGAGCTTTGCCTAGAATCCGTGAATGTTGGATTTCTCCTGTGTCTACACTACCACAGTCCTTCTTCCCCTCTAATTGTATTCTTGAGATAATGAAGCCGTCCTCTTTGTTTTCCTTCAGCACTGTCCTGGCACCGTGTAGATAAGAGTTCATCCCATCCACTACCCGCATTTTCACTTCTAAACACACTTTGAGCTGTTCTGCTGCTGTGCCTCCAAAACCTTCTTCCGGTAGTTCTCCCTTTCCACAGGGCACAGTCAGCCCCGGGCCCGGGGCTCCATGCCTCCCCAGGGCAGCTCTGAGACATCCTTCCAAGCTTACCCCATGTTGCAGTCTGTTGGTTCAGATCCAGGCCAGTCCCTGGGCCCTTGCAGAACGTTCTGCAACAGATGAACCCTAGTTGAAAGATCCCCAGCTTTGGGGCTCGGGGATCCTGGATTTCAGAGCTGACACTGCCACACGTTAAAGGTTCTTTTATCTCTGTTTCCTTGCCTGTAAATCAGAGAGAATTCCTGTCTTGCAGGAAAGCTGTAAGGAAAGACGGGAGATGGCCAAGAACACCTTACGGCCCAGAGAAGGTGTTCGGGATGTGTAGCTCCTATTGTGTTATTTGCCTTGAGACCCTCCCTCTGTCCAAAATGCTCTGCTTTCCACTCTTACGTATGAAAATCCTACCCATTCTTTGAGTAAGGTCTTGTCCAAATACTCCCTCGTGGTTGGCCTTGCCCCAGCAGTGTAGCTGCAGAGTCTCACCTTCCTCTCCACTTGTGTGACGCCCACTTTACGCCACGCGCCGTGCTGTTGCTGGACCGGCTGCACTGCCAATGCTGGGACGCGGGTGTGTAGCACATCGTCGCCCCCGGGGTCCGTGCTCGTGGTAGCATTTGTCCATGAGGCGACTGAGCAGAGACTATTGATTTTTCTATGTTAATGGATGGGAAGGGCGTCAATAATCCCTAACAAATGCTATTTCAGAAATCAGTTCTATTTGACTTTGGAGCCACTTCCTGCCTCCCGCCTGCTCCTCCCAGGTGCTCAGCCCTCAGGCTTCTCCTGCCTTTCCACCCTTGCTCCCTAGGTCACGTGCTTCTCAGTGAGCGTACTGGAGTTTTGATATAAGAATAATTCTTGGGGAAGGGATAGCTCAGTGGTAGAGTGCCTGCCTAGCATGCACAGGGTCCTGGGTTCAATCCACAGCACCTCCATTAAAATTTTTAATAAGTAAATAAATAAACCTAATTACCTCCTCCCCTAAAAAAAAAAAAAGAATAATTCTTTATTATGAGAGACAGTCCCATACACTGCAGGACCTTTGGCATCTCTGGTTTATTTCCATTTAATGCCCCGAGTCATCAGGCAACCAGAAACACTCCCACCCGTGGCTGGATGCCCCTACTTGAAAATCTCTGCTAGCTGATCTCATCTGTTCCAAGGCTTCAACTGTCGATATTCTGAAGACTCCAGAATGTGCCCCCCCAGCTCAGCTCTCTCCTGACTCTATACTTACATAACCAGCTGTGGACCTGCCTCTGCCCGGTGGTCTGATGGGATCTCAGACTTACCTTGTCCAAAGCGGAACCCTTGATGTTGTCCTCCAGATCTCCTCTGAGTCCCCCGCCTTGGAAAGTGACGACTGCCTCCTGCTGATTGCTCTGGCTCAACACTGTGTGCAGTCTTCCTTGATTCCACCCCCACCCCCCAGCACACACCCCAGGCTCTATGTTCAAGTACATTCGTTATCTGACCCCTTCCCCCCTACCTCCACTACTGTCTCTGACTGGGATTACTGTAGTAGCCCCTCATCTGGTCTCTCAGCCTCCACCCTTGCTCTTGTCCTTTCCAAAGGGATGGCGTTAAGATCTCAGTCGGCTCCTTATCACCACTCTGCTCAGAGCCCTTCTGGACTTCCCGAATTCTTCAGAGCCACATGCCGAGTCAGAGTGGCCTAGAGGGCGCTGCAGTGTCGGCCCGGCCCAGCACCTTCCCCTTCTCACTCCACCCCAGTCACACCCGCCTCCTGCTCCTCCCCTGACCAGCGGGGCCTTTGCACTTGCTCATGCCTCTCCCTGGAGCACTCTTCCCCCTGATTTTTGCTGACTCACTTCCTTCAGATATCCACTTAAATGTCACCTCCCCAGAGAAGCCTTCCCTGAGCACCCTTTCCAGAATAGCACCCCCAACCCCAACACACTCTTTCCCTCCCCTTCCCTGCTTTATATGTATTTTTTACCATTATCAGGCTTATTTTGTATCTGTTTGGGTGGGTGTTTGTATATTGCTTGTCTCCCTAATTGGAGTCTAAGCTCCAGGAGGTAGGGAGTCTTCTTGGCCATGTTCTGTGCTCTGTCTCCAGGGCCTAAAGGAGGCCTGGCCTGTGGAAGGAGCTGAATCACATTTATTGTGACCCCCAGACACGCATGGAGGTGGTTCTCACCTTTCTGTTCCTCTGTCTTCCCTGATTCAGCCTTTCATTCCTGACCAGAGGGTGGTGGGTGGTGGGTGGTCACCCAGTGCTGGTGCTGGGTCTCCGCTGGGCACTTACTCAGAGAGCCCTTACCCAGGGGCGCTCGTGTGGCAACACTGGCTCTTCTAGCTGTTTCCCTTCCCCCAACACGAAGTAAACTGGCCCCGGAGCAGATGTAAGAATTTAAGCCCTTACTGGTGCTTCTGTATTTTATCCGTCTCAGAGCCTTCAGGGCTCCACCTTATTTCACCCGTGAGTCAAATACACGTTATTACCTTGTTTCCCAGCCTGTGGAGGAACTGGAGGAGGAGGACGGTGCCAGAGGCAAGCATGCCTGCAGTTGTAAAAGTTGGCAGCCTAGCTGGTGTGGGAAGGCAAAATCCAAGAGTTTAGCAATCCACAGGCACTCGGTGTTGTGGCAGAACCTGTAGACCTCAGTGTAAGAGCATAGCACTGACATGTTTTTCAAATAACGACGAGTGAAAGTTGTTCTTAAGGACAGTGAATATCCTTGACTAGCACCAGCGTGTATCAGGCACGACGTAAGATTCACTTCTTTGATCCTGCGTGGAAGTTGATGGCAACTTCTTTTATCTTTGAAGATGCTGAGTCTCATGTAAGTTAAATCCTGTGCCAAGGTCACCGTATTCAAAGTTCTAAAGATAACTGATGCCAAGAGGAATAAACTTCGTAATAAATCTGGAGAGTTCGCTGTCGGGGGTGTACTGTCATTCCCTAAGAGTGTTGGCTTTATCACGCGCTTTCCCAGTTGTGGGCTGACTCTGTTGTTCTTGACACTTGGTGCTTGGTGAGCGGCTGACTAGTGCCTGGCCTGTGTTCACTGTTTCCCAGGATCAGCAGCAGGCCCGCCAGTCTCAGCTCGCTCAGGACGAGCGTGTTTCGCGCTCATATCTCGCCCTGGCGACGGAAACTGTGGACATGTTCCATATCCTCACGAAGCAGGTCCAGAAGCCGTTCCTCAGACCGGTGAGTAGAGACTTGTCTGTCGGATTCCATCTTCAGATTCTGTCTCTTAGAACTAAATGTTGAGATTCTGGGTGTTTCAGCATCACAGCCACTGATGGGTGAAACTGTTACTGATTTTGTTCCCACTTATGCTGACTGATACACACAACACTGTTCATACACTGAAGTCTGCAAGCTGTCACGTCCAAGCTAACTTAATTCACTTTCTCCTGAGACAGCACATTGGGTTATTAATGTTGAAGCTGTGGCATATTTTTATCATTATTGACTCCTTTATTTTATTTATAGGAAAAGTATAAGGTAACATCAATTGAAAATTAGAGTGTATTAAGTAGAAATAATTGATAGTGTGTTAAGATCTTTGATTCTGTTCGGTGTAGCTTTGTTACCCTCAGGAAGCCAAAAGGTTAATGAGGGCTATAATTAGGATTTAGGATAGATCAAAGGTAGGCCAAATATTTGGCCTTGACATGATTGATAAGACCTGGATCCTGTTTCTAAAATCAAAACTTAGCAGTGTAAATGCAGATCTCTGATTTGCTTCAACTCCCCCCCCCCCACTTCCCCTCCTTACCCTCCACCACACGCACGCACGCACGCACTTTCTCTCTCTCTCTCTCCCCCTCCCTCTCTCTCTCTCTCTCTCTCTCTCTCTCTCTCTCTCTCTCTCTCTCTCTCTCTTTGCCCGTCTTCTGCCCTCCTCCCTCCAGTCTTTGCCCCTTCCTTTTCCTTTGCTGCACTGTTTTCACCTCTTTGGTGGTTAACACGAAACTCCTTCACACACAAAAAATTGCCAGTTCTATCCTATTCTTTTTGTTGTTGTAATTTTTAAAAATTCTATCCTATTCTTACCACTCCTTTACTTCACAATTTCTCAACAATTAAATACAGGAGTACTTTACTTTGTGCAAAAGCAGGTTCTTGAAAAGCTGAATTTTAAGTTGAATCTGTACAAATCCAATCATTAAATTGAATGAAAACCTTGTTACTTAAAGAGAACCTTTCACAATGCCTTTTTTATGGCCAGCATTCACTCTAATACTCTCTAAGCCAGATTTTCCTTATTTCAGGTTTGCTTAAAGCAGTGTACACCCACCCATGGTAGGTAGTGTGTCATCTTCTGGGGTTATAGCATATTGTTTCATTATTATTTCCTACTTGTTTCATTTAAGCTTGTTTTGTCTCACTGGCTAGGTTTAAAACTATTCAAGACATAAATTTTATCTTCTACCTCTTTTGTATTTCTCTACTCTTTGCATCTGATAAATAATTAAGAATGGTGCATACCACCTGAACTGGCAGAGACTCTTGAAATTAATAGAAAAATAATGCATAAGATGATGGCTGAAAGAACATACTCAGAAAATGTGGCTTGTGTTACGATGATGGAATTATGAATAATTTTCCCTCTTTTACCTGTTTCAACAAATTTGGAGTAATCCTTGTTTTTATGATTAAAAGCATGAACTTAAAGAAAAGGTTGCCTTTTTGGTATTTATAAATATGCCATCAGCCTGCAACATTCTGTTAATTACTGAATGAAATGTCCTTCTTCAGCTTACGATAAAGCACACATAAGGGATTCCTGAAAGATTAATCCTGCCAATCCCTACTCCTCCCCTGAAGTGGGAGTTTTTGGTCCTTCTCGCTTGTCTCAACAGCAGTCCTATTATCCTGTGATTTCCTAGGAACTTGGACCCCGACTGGCTGCGATGCTGAACTTTAATCTTCAGCAACTCTGTGGTCCTAAGTGCCGTGACCTGAAAGTTGAAAACCCTGAGAAATATGGCTTTGAACCAAAGAAGCTGTTGGACCAACTGACAGACATTTACTTGCAGCTGGACTGTGCCCGGTTCGCTAAAGCCATTGCTGACGACCAGGTCAGTGCCCAGGGGAGCAGGCCGTTTCAAAGGGGGTCTGGGGTTCGGGCTCCTGAACTGGGCGCCTTGAGTTTGCTTCTCTGTGGATATCCTGGCAGACCCTGTGCGATTACATATCCATCTGTTCCTGGACTTTCCCCACTTGAAATCAAGGAAGGTGACACTTTTCAAGAATGTGGTTTGAGAAGTTGGCAGTATATAAATAGGCATAGTGACCAGTGGTGAGGGGAACTTGTCTGGTGTAAATGGAGATGAGTTGGTTATTTTCCTTTGGGTGTAAAGAGGAGATTTGTGTCTGGCTCTCATTTTGGTCCAGCTGAGTTCTTAACTCATCTTGCTAAGGGCCTTACTCGACAAGCGTGTTACATTCCCAGAAAGGGCCTGGTTTTCTCAGGGAATCTAAACCTTCTTCCCCAAGATTTAATAACGACTGCCTTGCTGCCATGATTTCTGTGGCTCCAGGGTCCCAGCCTTGTGTGCTGTCCTTACAGTCTTCCTTGTCCCCCCTGTGAGCATAATCAAACCCATTCTGTGGTTTTCGTTTCCCGGGCTACCAGCTTAGTCCAGGCTCCCCCTGCCCGGCCTTGGTGTTTGATCTTCCAGCATCTCATAAAGGGCTTCCCCTCCCACGTTCTTCCGTCCTGCATCATCTTCAGCATCAGAATAGCTCATGTCTATTAACCGCACATCGAGTTTAACCACTTTTCCTGGTTTCACTTGTAGTCCTCACAAAATCCTGTGACATAGGTTCAGTTAGATGCCTCACCTTACAGTGAGGCACACAGAGGTTAAACAGCCTGCCCAGGGTTAGCGTGGGGTGAGGTGGGATTCAGACCCCCGAGCCCGTATTTCCAACCTCTCTGCTCTCCACTTAAAATGCCCCAGGAGTCCCGTATTTGTTTTAGTCCCTCCATCTTTGTTTACACTAGTTATCCAGATATTACTCACATTTCAGGTTAACCATCAGTAGGCATTCCGGAAGGTTCTTCACCCATATCTCACCCAAAGGTCAAAATGGGGGAATTGTAGGTACTTTTTTTTTTTTTTTTTCAATAACAGCTTTAATTGAGACATAATTCACAAACATAGGTACTTTTGGATGTAAGCAAGAGAGGCAGTCTTGACAAAGTGCCTGCAGTGGAGAAAAACCACATATGTATAAAGCAGTTTTTCCATTAAAAAGTAGTGACAAAAGAGTGGGTTAGGTGTTTGCAGTTATTTTGGGAAGATGCCGAAATGTCTCTCTAGCCTGTGACTACGGAGCACTGAGCACTGCGAGAACTGGAAGAGAAGTGGTGGTCTGATGAAGGAAAGGGAGTGGAAACGCTCCCCAGGTGAGGTCAGGTTGTCTGCCTGGGGTAGCAGGCCGACTGGAGCCGGGCTTCCCTAGCGCAGCCAGAGGTCGGGGTGTGAAAAGTCCCCAGGAGCTCTTCCATTTCTACTGTAAGAGACTTGGAAGGGTCGCTTAGTCTGCTCCCTCTTCTGGTAGGTCTTAATGTGGCCGCCACGTCGCAAGCGGTTAACGTAGCACAAAGTTTGCAGTGTGCGTGAACGCGGCTCACCCAGTGAGACAGTGAAAACCGAGCGGGTGACCAAGGAGTGCTTCCAAGTGCTCCCCGCTGCCTTTCCTTGGTGACCAACAAAATGTCTACCCTGCCTGGTGATGCTTGTGGGTTGTGGTGGCGGCCTGTGGTGGCACATGGCTTGAGTCATAGACCAGACTGGTTTCTGCCCAGTGCTACATGGGTCTTCTCAAATGTCTAAATAGCCGTTCTTCTAGAACCCTGAAGCAGACACACGAGTGCCAGCAACACAACAGAGAAGAAAGCTCTTTTTAAGTGGATTTTTTTGCTTCCTTTTACAGTGTGGGGTTTGTCTTGATTGTTGGACGTCTTCCATTTACATTGGCTATAAGTTGATGAGGGGCCTGCCTACTTGATTGTTTTGGAAGAGGGTTTTGTGGGGCTGGGGACAGAAGGATGGAAGGCTCGAGAGCTCTAGAGGAAAGGTGGTGGGATTTTCTTTTCCCCTTTGGAATCAGTGCTCTTGGTTTGCTTTGGTTTGGTCTGGTACATCCTGTTTTCCTGGGAGGACGAGGAAGAAAGTAGCAGCTATGCAGGGAAAGGAGCTGAGACACTTCTCTCCCCGTATACTGAGAGCGAGCGGAAGGCAGGTGTCCAGAGAGGTGACCGAAGGCACCAGCACAGAGAGCCCTGAGCTTTACACTCACAGGTCTGAGGAGGGAGCCTCGCATCAGAGGAGGAGTGGAACGGAACAGAACCGTCGTCCCTGGAGCTGAGAGCCCCGGATAGTGGGGCCTTAGGGTGACTCAGTTGACGGCCACGTCTGACTGTACTTTACGGATAGACTCCAGTTCTGTGGATGGACAGCAGATCTGATGTTGGTAGAACACTGTCACTTAACATCATGTCCCAGTAAAAAATAAATAGTCCGTCTGAAATCTCACTTCTCCCATGCAGTCTCCCCCCTTTTTTTTTTAAATTCAGGGTAAATTCACATAACATAAAACGAACCATGTTGAAGTGTATAATTCAGTGGTTTAGTTTATTCACAGTGTTGTACAACCATCACCTAGTTCCAAAACATTTTATCACCCCCAAAAGGAAATCCCATACCCATTAGGTAGTCCTTGTCTGAGCCCAGCCCCTGGCAACCACTAACTACTTTCTGTCTTTATTTAACCTATTCTTACATTTACCTATTTGCCTATTCTGGATATTTCATATAAACGGAATCACGCAGTGTATAACCTTTTGTGTCTGGCTTCTTTCACATTGCATAGTGTTCTCCAGGTTCGTCCATGTTACAGCGTGTACCAGTCCTTAATTCCTTTTTATGGCTGAATGTTTAATTATATGGATATGTGATGATTTGTTTATTTATTCATCTATTGATGGACATTTGGATTATATCCACGTTTGCACCTTTTGGCTATTGTAAATTGTACCCTATGAACATTCATGTCAAACTATTTGTTTGAATACCTGTTTTCAGTTCTTTTGGGTATATACTTAGGAGTAGGATTTCTGAGTCATATGGTAATTCTGTGTTTAACATTCCCACCAGCCCTATACAAGGGTTCTCATTTCTCCACAACCTGGCCAACACTCGCTATTTTCTGGTTGGCTTGTTTTTTTTTAATAGCCGCCCAACTGGGAGTGAAGTGGAATTTCACTGTGGTTTTGGTTTGCATTTCCCTGATGGGAAACATTGAGCATCTTTTCCTGTGCTTGTCAGCCGTTTATCTGTCTTTTTTGGAGAACTGTCTGTTCAAGTCCTTCATCCATTTTTTAAATTGGATACTTTTTATTTTGTTCTTTATGTATTCTGTGTGAGTTCTTTATATCTCCTTGATCCTAGACCTTTATCAGTTACACATTTTGAAGATATTTTTATGTTTAATTTTGTAACCGTTCTGTAAGATCCTTGAGGTCAAGAACAACATCTTTGCTTCCTCTCTGACCCCACCCACAGGAAACTTGAAGAGGCAGCTCAGTAACATGTATTTGGTCGATTCAGTGATGCCCTGCTCTTTGAAACTGAATGCCATGTCCCCTTATCATGACTACCCTTTAATTTCAGATAATACTCACCCCACTGCTTTGTGTTAGAAGTTGACTTAATAGCAAGAACAAGTCAGTTGGTTAAAATTCAATCATCTTTTTGAAAAATAGAGTGGGTGGTATTTTTAGATAAGAGCAAATGGGCTAAGAACAGCTGCTCGTTACAAAGACAGGTTTAAGGTAAATCATCTCAGGAGTGTGTAGAGCAGCACCCACCCCGAGCTTCTGTCATTCCCTGTGCGTTTTTGCCCTTACAACATCTTACTATAATCTTTTGGCCGTTTATTCCCTGTGCCTCTTCCCAAAAGGACAGGACTGCAGCGTCCCTGGCTCATAATAAGTAGGCACTGGGTAAAATAATTTGTTGAATTAATGTTGTAATTTAGTTTCAGAAAACTATTGAGGCTCTCTGAGCTTTTCAGGCTTGTAAAAGATAGCTTTTAGGACATTCTAGGCCCAAGTGTCCTGCTGACATGTTGTCTTTTCCTCTCTTTTCCCCTCCCTGAGTTGCGTGGATTTAATAAGGGGCGTGGGTGTGTGTGGAGAGAGAAAGAGAGCATGTGCACTTGTTTAGAAACTGAAGTTAAAAAAGGAAAGAAGAAAGACAGGACTTCAGCCCAGCATTCTGAGAGAACACAAGTATTGAGATGGATTCATCCCGTGTGAATCCTCATTTAGAAATAACAAGTCACAGGTTATGGTCCTTTCTTTCAGAGTCTCAGGTTTAACCATTCCCCTCCTCTGTTTACATCAGTGTCACTAAATTGACAACTGGCCAGTGTTCTTACCTTAAATGCAAAATGTGATATACTTTGATATTTTGGAATGGCAATGATCTATATGAATTAGGAGTCTGGGGGGTAAATGTTACTTCCCCCATTTTACACCCAAGGAAACTGGGGCTCAGGAGAACTAGAGATTTGCCTAAGACCGTGCAGCCAGAATTGAAGTCCAGGTTCATCTGGGTCTGTGGTGGGCACTTGCCCTTCAGACCATCCTTCCTACTCTCTCATAGGCATGTGTCTTGTCTTCTCCTGACGTTTAATAGTGTTGAGCTAAGAGATCTTAAAGAAAGATCAACGGTGAGCGGTAGAAAGCACCTACTGATGATGAACTGTATTGGGGTGATTTCACCATGTTTACCTTTAGGAAAAAGAACTGAGATTTCCACCTCCTCTCACATGCTGCTGAGGCACAGTGCCTCGGCAAGGACTGAAATAGACTAGATTTCCTCCTCTTTTTTAATATATAAATTTTAAGAGAAATGCATGTTTACTGTAAAAAGAATTCAGAAATTTAAAGATTCCCCTCATTTGCCTCAGTCCTGAAGCCCTTTCCAGAGGTAATGACCTTGTACGGTTTGGTGTGTGTTATTCTAGTCTTTACGTATTTATAGCCATGTCAGAGTATTTCTGTATATACATACACACATCATAATTTTAGGGCTTTTTTTTTTCTTTTTTTTAGAAAAACAGATCATACTTTGGGTATTTTCTGCAGCTTGCTTTTTTCCACTGAAAATATATTTATGTCTCACATTGTCTTCCCTCATTTGCAGAGATCCTACAGCAAAGAGCTGTTTGAAGAAGTAATTTCAAAGATGCGGAAGGCAGGGATCAAATCCACAATAGCGATAGAGAAGTTTAAACTCCTGGCCGAGAAGGTGGAGGAGATAGTGGCCAAGAATGCACGTGCAGAAATCGACTACAGTGACGCCCCAGATGAGTTCAGAGGCGAGTAGGCCCACTTTTTCATGCTGAATTTTTTTGATTTGAGTTAACTTGAAACAGGTAACATTAGAAGAGGGCATTCTGTGCTGTAGTTGCTTTTTGAGACCTTGGTCTGAATTGAAATTACATTTGCCTACTTTTAGTTCATATTGCAAATTGCAAGGGGAAAAAAAAAGTCCTAGCCTGATTTCAAACCAGGTAACAACCCTGAAGATTCTAAGGTCAGCCTTGCCTTTGCAAGTGGGGATTCACATCTTCAAAGAATTCTGAGAAGGCCTAGGAGGAAGGATTGATTCTAGCCTGCCACGTGCGCCACAGAGCCCAGCAGGGCCCACCACTGTGTCTGTCCCGCGGTCTTTTTCCTCTGTTCTTTCCTCCCAGCAGTAGCTGAAAGAAGGGGACTGTCCCCTCTACAAAAGGCGATGTATATGTCTTTATCTAACGCTGATTTCCTTCTAAGCTCAGGGGCCTGGTAGGGGCCATTTGGTTGCTGTTCCTGTGGTTATATTTTTCACCAATAGGAGGGGCTTTGTTTTGTTTTCTTTTTCAGTTGTAGGCCCTATTGTTAGATTAGTTTGCCTACTTTGTCTCTGTAGACCCTCTGATGGACACCCTGATGACTGACCCCGTGCGGCTGCCCTCTGGCACCATCATGGACCGCTCCATCATCCTGCGGCACTTGCTGAACTCCCCCACGGACCCCTTCAACCGACAGACGCTGACCGAGAGCATGCTGGAACCAGGTAGAGGAGGGCACTGTGGGTCCTACGCCTGCACCAAGCAGGGGAGCCAAAATCATGTATCAGGGAGTAGTCAAAAGGGGGAAATGTATCAAATCTGGACACTACATAGTTTTTGATACTTAGTGGAAAAGACACAAAACATTCTTTGCTCTGTTTTACTGTAGAATTCCAGTCCTTACTTTTCATGTCCTGTTTCTTCTTCAGTCTTCAGTTCAGTGAGGGAATGAATGGCCCTTTCTTTCCATTTATGCAGAACTACCAGCAGCACCTCTCAGGAAGAGCCCTCCCATCTGGGACATTAATCCTTTTCTTTTCTTTTCTCAGTGCCAGAACTGAAAGAACAGATTCACGCCTGGATGAGAGAGAAACAGAACAGTGATCATTAAACCGTCCCCCTTGCCCACCCTCTGCTGGAAGCAGCCAAGGCCGGAGAGCAAGCAGAAGCAGCAGCATCAGAGGTGCAAATGCTGTTCAAGTGTTGGAGGCCCAGAAGTGGCAAAATACACCCAGAGCCCACCCAGAGTGACCGAACGGTGGAGATGTGAAAGGACATGAGTAGGAAGAGGAGCCCAATTGCTGTATATATATTTAAGTGACAAACATGGTCACAAGCTTGAGGGACACATTTTATGATTGCTTGTGTCACAGAGCGTGTCCTTCATATGTCACAATGCGGGGCTTTTACAGCGAAGTCTTTTAGTGATTGATGACAAATGGGTCTGGGCAGCATCTCCTTCATCTTTTTTTTCCCCCCTAAACCCAATATCCGTTGATTTTGATTGTGATTAGAGAACCTTGGACATTTTGCTGCTAAAGAATCTCCCCTCGCCCCCCTGCCCCTTCCTGATCCTACTTGCACTGCTGTGGATTTTTTTTAAGAGAAGCAAAACAAAAATAAATTCCTTTCCCTGGCCCTCCAAACATATATTCTGTGAGATAACTGTGCCTGCAACAAAGTGTTAACCCTGGGATCGTATTTTTATATCATATTCACATATTTGTTTTTTTAATTGGTGTTAGATGACATGATTAATAAAAAAGGCAAGATATTTTCAGAATTTGAATTTCAGTTTTTATTTTTTTTTCTTTTGAAATGTCCCTTTAAAATTTTTTAATTCTAAACAAAATGAAGAGGATCCTGTTGCTCTGGTCCTTTTAATAAGCCCACTGTTAGGAATCTTAAGAAACAGCTGCAGCAAAGGAAGCGTTTAAATACATCAGAATTTCGTGACTTATGGTTTCCAGGGGGAAATGGTGTTTTTAATGCTATGTGATAGTTTGAAACCTTTACAGTTATCCTACGAGGGTAAATAAATTCCTCAACTCTTAAGTCTGTGAGTTCGAGGCAGGGGTCATTTGTATGATGTGTCCTTTGGGGCTGGCCTTACCAAAGCAAAAAAGGGGTGCAAGAAATGTGGAAGTACGTCTGCTTGTAAAACACACACACAGAGACAAACACACCCACCCACGCACACGCACATAAACACAAGACTTTTTGTATTACTGCTCCCTCCTTACCATACTTGAATTCTTGAATTTCCTTTGGGGTAAAAAAGGATTTGAAACCATAAAGTGTTTTGAAGAAATTGAGTCTACAGAAACATTTCTTTTTTCTTTTCCTTTTTTCCCCCTCCACAGACAGTGTCCTCTGTTCAATTCCTAACGCAAACTACAATAAATGATGATACACATTCAGAAGGAATCTTCTTTGAGTCTCTTCTTTTTGTGGAAAACAAAGGGGTGGGTAAAGACCAAGAGCCAGACGGTTTGCGTGTGGCGTATTACCTTTGCTGGAGTCAATTAGGAGTTGCTATTTTTAAAATAAACTTTTTGCATTCATGTCAGTCTTGATGCTCCATTTGGTTCCCGTGTCACTATTTGCTTGTTCCAGGGGGCTGAGCTCTGTCACGTTCGGTCTCTTTGGTTCTCAGGTTACTACCCTGTTACAAATATCTTTTCTCGCATTTAAAATTCTTACTCAAGTTCAACCCATCTCCTTAACGTTCTCTTAGGCACTGCTGTTTACTAAACCTTACCTAGCAGCTCATGGAATAATAGCAGTGTTTTTACAGCATTTACTGTGTGCCGAGCTATGCAAAGGCCTTTACGGTTACAGTTTCATTTTCTAAGAAGACGACACTATTATCTTTGGGTTTTCTTCATCAGGTCGGAGTGTGGGATGTGGAGAGGTTAGGTAACTTGCTCATGGTCACCTGGCCAGCTCATGAAATGAAAGAGCTGATGTCCAAACTCCAGAGCCCATGCCCTGAACCACGACTTATCTTGAGCACATTTGGACTAAATCAACGTTTTTCCCCCCAAAAGTAGAATCTATTCATGTTAACAAAAATTTTAGGCAATGTAGAAAAAATGAAAATCACCCATAATCCCACCATGCAGGTAATTATTTTCTTTTTACCAATTTTATATACATTTGTTTTGATGTTTATTGGCTTCTGTGCCTAATTTTGTTTATCCATCTCATCAGTGTATGTTGTTTGTCTCCTCTCTATCCAGATTGCAAACTCTTCAGAGGCTCAGGTTCTGTCATATTACTTGCATGCCCGGTTCGTTCCTCATGAATGTAATAGGATGCTGCTTTGTCTCCAGATGTACTCATCATTTTGAATATTCAGAATTTGGAGGTTTCAAGGACCTTCTGCCGGGTAGGGCATGTCTCCTACCTGTACTGTCTCCAGGGGGAAGATGTTTGGGGTTTCTGTTTTTATAGTTGAAGTGTTGCTATTTTATAGAAACTTGTGATCGCCTTTCTTCTGTAATTATGGATATTAAAATAAATCCCAAGATATTTTAAAAGTAGGTCTTGGCTACAAGGAAGATGGTCAAATAGGAAGGAGGATCTGAGATTGAGATGAGCAAAACAGAAATGATCCTTAAAAGAAAGATGATTAAAATAACTTGTTACACGTTTTGTGACTCACTATTGTGTGGGTTTTTAAAAGGAGTTGATGGAATATCGAAAAAATAGCTGAGCACATTATTTTGTTCACATTTTGTAACCTTTGGGTTTGATACATAAAATAGTGAATTTCACAGTGTTTTGTTGGGGTGCCAAGAGGACATAAATAGGCCCTATCTGACCAGGTAAGTGTTTTGTTTGTTTGGGCGAGGTTTTGTTTTGGTTTTTGTTTGTTTTTTGATGGGGGTTCTGAGATTGAACCTAGGACTTTGCGTATGCTAAGCATACACCCTACCACTGAGCTACACCCTCCCCTGTGACCAGGTAAGTTTTTGATTGAAGAACACATCCATTGTATGAGCTTGACATGTTGGATCAGCTGGCGTTGGGCAGAAGGAAGCCATCCTTGGTTGATTAGTAATGTGCATTTCATGAGTATGTTATGTGTACAAGGCACTCTTTCATATATTAATTTGTTTAATTCTCTCAACAACTCCGTGAAGGGGATGTGGAACTGGCATACAGTCCAGGCCATCTGGGCTTCAGAGTCTGATCCTTTCACCACTCCTGCTGTGTGGCAGCGTAATGGCACCTCAGTATCCGCAGGGGGTTGGTTGCAGGACCCCCGCAGATACCAAAATCTGCAGTTGCTCATATTCCTTAAATAAAATGATGTAGTGTTTGCATAGAACCTTCCCATATACTTTAAATCATCCCTAATACAATGTAAATGCTATGTAAATAGTTGTAAATACAATGGAAATAGTTGATGGCATGTGACAAAGTCAAATTTTGCTTTTTGGAACTTGCTGGATTTTTGATTATTTAATATTTTTGAACCATGGTTGGTAGAATATGTGGATACAGAACCCACGTATGCAGAGGGCCAACTGTCTTCCAGAATGGCCAAGGAGATAAGGAGAAGCAGCACAGCATTCCAGAAGGGGCTTTGGCCTTGGGGTCAGCGCTAGACTCAGCCCTCGTTTTATTGTATTGTATTTTTTTATTTTATTTTTCAGTTTTCAGTTTTATTAGGTAGAACTATTACAATTTGACTGCACATGTACAATATATTGCATGTAAATACATATATACAATATACTGAACGTATTTTTTAAATTTACATATATGTACTGTTCAGTGTTTCTAAGAACAGTTTAGAGCTTTAGCTTTTAAACTTACATAGTTGTCAAAGGAATAAAGCCAGCCACAAAATAAGAAGCAACAGAACACAGTAATCTAATCATAAAAGACAGTCAAATATGCTTATTTATATTCAAGAAATAAATCATCTTAAGTTATAAATAATTAGGTCATTTGTATCCCCGTTTTTTTAGATTCCACATGTTATACGGCGTTTTTCTTTCTCTTTCCGGCCCACTTCCCTTAGAATGATGATCTCCAGGTCCATCCATGTTGCTGCAAATGGCATTATTTTGTTTGTTCTTATGGCTGAGTAGTATTCCATTGTGTATATATACATATACCACATCTTCTTTGTCCAGGCTTCTGTTGATGGACATTTGGGATGTTTTCATGTCTTGGCTATTGTAATCAACCCTCGTATTAAATGGTTAAGTAACTTAAGTTGCACAGATTTCATTACCAGCCGCTCTCTGTTGACCCCCAAATTTGTATCTCCAGCCCAGACCTCTCTTCCGTACTGCAGACACTGGACACCTCAGATGACTAAAAGGCCCTTGGGATTAACGTATACAAATGAAGTTCCTTTTGCTTCATCCCAACAGATTTAACTACCATCTATCATGGTTCTGGGGTGGGCTGAGCTCAGCAAGGCAGTTCTCACTCAGGGACTCATGGCCATTGCAGTCATGGTGGCTGAGGGTGGAGTCATTGTAAAGGCTTCCTCATTCCCACCGGGCTGTTGGCTGAAACACCTACACTTGGCCTCTCTGGGGTTTTTGGCTTCACATACGAGGTTCTAAGAGCTAACACTCCAAGAGGACCAGGCAGAGGCTGGTCTTTTATGACCTAGCGCCCTCAGAAGTCATATACTGTCACTTCTGCTGCAGTCACAGGCCTGCTCAGGTTCAAGAGGAGCCCACCTCTCAATGGGAGGAATTTCAGTATCACATTTTAAGAATAGCATGTGGATGGAAGACCTCATTGCAGCCATCTTAGAAAATGCAATCATCCACGCAGTTTTCTCCCTTTCATAAAATGTCAGTCCTGATCTCTGTTTTCTTGCCCCTTTTCTGGCTGTCTTGTAGGCATTCTTTTGTATGTTCTAGAACTTACTCCCTAGTCAGTTTTAGACATTGGGACTGTCTTCTCCCAATCTATTATCTCTCTGACAGTTTTGTTACTATCTCCTTTATTTGAATGGAAGTTCTGAATTTTAGTATTGTTACATCTACCTATATTTTTATTTATGGGTTTCTGGAGGTTAAATTCACATAACATACAACTAACCATCTTAACATGTACAATTCAGTGGTACTTAGTGTGTTCACAGTGTTGAGCAATGACCAGCTTTCTCAAGTTTCAAAACCATAAATGTGATTTCAGAGCTTTACATTTTTAAAATTTAATCTTTTGAATAGAAAATATGTGCAGACAGTTCAAAATGCAAGAAATACCAAAGCATTTTGAGAGAAAGGACTGCCTCCTTCCTACCCGAGTCCTCCAGCCTCCCAAGGTCCCACCCCTGTTACCAGTTTTCTACAGGAATGGTATTTCTACATTGTCTGCTTCTTGCTTTTTTTTCCCACAAAATATACCTTGGAATCCATTTTGTTTTCTTTCAACAGCACAAATACTCTATTATTACCTAGACATCTATTGATAGCACCTGTGCTGACTGCAGTCTGGGTTACCTCAAACAGTGCTACAGTGAGCAACTTTGTAAATAAGTCATCTTGTACGTGTGCAAACATATGTTAAGATGTATTCCTAGCAATGAAATTGGAGGGTCAAGGAGTTTATACAGTTTTAATTTTGCTGTATATTGTCAAACTGTCCTCCACTGGGGAGGTGCCATTCACATTCTCACCAGTATGTTTGAGAAAATCTTCTGAGGGATGGTCAGGGAAGGTACCTCTGAAAAAGTATCCTTTAAAAATCTTGAAAGTAATGGAGAGAGGCCTGCAAAGATCTGTGGGAAGAGTGGTCCAGGCAGTGGAAACAAGCAAATGCAGAAGCTACTGCTGGAGTTCTCGTGGTATGTTTAAGGACTAGCCAGGAGGCCAGTGTGCTGGAGGGAAGGGAGCAAGGCTGTGGGTAGTGGGAGATGCGGTCAGGGAAACTGAGTGGTGTGGAAAGATAATGGCTACATGTGACAGACTGTTGTAAAAGCTGTGCTTGTACCTTGAGTGAGACGGGTTGCTCTTGGAAGGTGTGAGCAGAAGAGTGACATTACCCAACATTCATTTCACTATGGGAAACAGCTTGAGAGGGGATGGCCAGAAGTAAAAACACGGAAATGAGGGGACCATGTGGAAGGCCACTGCAGCAATTCAGGAAAGAGTGATGAGTGATGGAAACTTAGACCAGGGCAATGGCAACAGAGGTGTACAGTGTGGAGATTTGGGAAATATTTTGAAGATAGAGTCAAAAGGAGTTGTCGATGGACTAGATGTGATAATGAGAGAAAGAGGAGGTTAAATTTGGCCCTAAATGTTTGCCTTAAACAACCTGAGAGATAAGAGTTGCTGGTTACTGACAAGGTGAAGACAATAAAAGAGCAATCTGTAGATAGGAGAATTCAGTTGCTTCATTTTGTTCATTTTATTTTATTTTATTATTTTGGTTAATGGAGGTACCGGGGACTGAACCCAGGATCTCATGCATGCGCTCTACCACCCTCCCCCCTGTTCATTTTAAATTGAAGATGACTTTAGTCATGCAAAGGGTTATGTCAAACACATAACTGGATATTTGAGCCTAGAGTTCACGGCAGAGGTCCAGATTAGAGACGTGAATTTGGGAATCATTCCTATACTTTGCAAATGCTAGATTGTCTTTATCTATGAGCTTAGTAAGTATCTTTTATTTTGTTTTAAGTATTCCACTATAAAGATTTTAATTTTTTATTAAATTTAAATGTTTAAATTTTTCTCAGTAATGGTTTTGTGCATTCATTAGGTTATTTCCTAATTACTTTAGTGTTCACATAGTTTTATAATGGAAAGGCTACCTTTTCTATTATATTGTCTAGTTGGATATTATTGGTGGGCAGATATGTTTTTTTGAAATTTATCTTTTATCCAGCAATCTTATTATTTCTATTAATTGTGGGATTCTGATGGGATATCCTATATAGATAAATGTATCTGCAAATAAAGACAGTTTTGCCTTTTCCTCTAATTTTTGTACTACTTATTTTTCCTATTATGTTGGCAAGGGCTTTCAGTACTCTGTTGAACAGAAAAAGTCATACTAGCCATCTTTGCTTTTTTCCAGAGCTAAATGGGAAAGCATATAAAGATTTTTTTATTATTATTATTTTAATTGATGTATAGTCAGTTTACAATATCGCATCAATTATAAAGATTTTTTAGTCATGTGACCATTGTAGGTTTTGGGGAGATAGCCTTTATTAAGTTAGCAGTTTCCTTCTATTTTTTTTTTTTTATTTTAAGAAAATTTCTATGTTAAATTGATGTTGAAAGTTACCAAGGATTTTCTTTTTCAATTCATGTGATTTTTTTCATCCCTAGACTATTATTGCTGAGAATTACACCTTTAAACATTCTTACCTTAAACCAGTCTTGCATTCCTGCATGATTAGTTTCAGCTAATTAATATTTTATTTAGGATTTTTGCTCTCATTAGCAAAGATGACATGAACCCATGCTTTTCTTTTCTACATTTCATTCTCATCCAGTTTTGGAATTAAAGAATTTACCTGCTTCAAAAGTTAGTTGAGGATATTTTACTCATTGGGTAAATATTTTGAAGATATTTCAGAGTATCTTTATGTGACAAATACTGTTCCAGATGCTGGAAAACAAAAATCCTTTTGTCATGGAATTTATGTTCCAGTAAGAGCAGACAGAAAATAATCAAGATAAGTAAGTAAAGTATATAGTATGATGGATGGTAGTAAATGCCAAAGAGAAAAGTGAAATAGGGAAGAGGAAGGTGAGTGGATTTCAGTTTTATTTAGGGTAGACAGGAAAGACCACTAAGAAGATGATATTTGATCTTTCCCCTTTTTTGATTTTCTGGAACAAACTTAGATGATAGGGATCATGGATACTCTGAAAGACTGCTGGAACCCTCCTAAAACAATCTAAACCTGGCGCTTTTTTGTTATGGGAAATAGGGCCAGTGGAGCGATCTCAGGAACATTTCAGTTTCTTTTTTTGTTTTATTGTAGACAGAGAATTGAACATAATATTCCCTTTTGTTATATTTATGTTGAGTTACTTCCCCTTTTTTATTATGAATTATATTCATTTATCTCTTTTCTGTTTTTCTTTATGATTCATGCCAGATGTTTCTCTAGTTTATTAATTTTTTTCAAAGAACCAGCTATTGTGTTTCTTTTTGAAGCATGATATACATATAGAAAAGTGCACATAGCCTAAGTCATCGTACGGCTCATGACCTTTCATGGACACCGCCACGCACTCTGCACCTGATCACGAATGAGCATCACCGGGACCCCAGACCCCCTCCTGCTCTCTTCCAGGTACTGTTCTCTCCGAAGACCCTGACAGTAACCACCATACTGACAAAAACTAACTTTTGATTTGGTTAATTTTGTTTACTGTATTCTTTGTTCTTAACCTTTTTATTCCCTCTCTTTCTTTGGGTTTAGTTTTGTTTATATTTTCTGTCTTATTTTCTGTTAAAAGTATTTAAAGTTTTACATTTTCCAACAGGACTGTTTTACCTGTATTCTGCCAGTTTGGACATGGAGTGTTTATATTGTTCCTTTCTTTTATGATCCCTTTTGTGATTTTATATTTAAGTGTGATTTAGTAGTATTTTTAAAACTTCTAGATACATATCCATAGTTACATTTAAATCCATTTAAAATTCATGTCTCATTTGATTACATTGGGCTCTGAAAACAATTGTCAGAATGATGCTGATTCTTGGGAGTCTATCAACGCTTCCCTGAGGCCTTGTATACGATTAAGTTTTGTAACTTCCATGTGTTTCAGTGTGTATTCCCTGTTTATCAGGTGTGAAATTCTATATGCATTTATTAACCCCAGCTTATTAATTGTGTTATTTTTATTTTCTCTATTTTTATTTACCTTTTTGTCTAGTTCCTGGTGGATCTATTTATTTCTGAAACTGTATGATAAAATCTGTTTCCAATTGTTGACCTACCTATTTCTCTCTGTGGTTTTATCAGTAATTGCTTTATATCTTTTGAGGTTATGTTGTAAGGAAGAGATACTCATTATTAGATTTTCTTGATTATCTTTCCTTTTGCCATCTTTTTGTCTCTTGTGAAGTTTTTCCGATTAATTTCTATCTTATCTAATATTAAAACTGCTAATACAATGTTCTTTTGGTTGATAAGTTTGCCTAGGACGTCTTTCTTTTTCCTTGTTTTTCCTCCCTACTTTTTTATTATGAAATACTACACCCACTCAGAAAATACATAAAACATAGATGTACAACTTAATGAATTATTATAATGTTTATACTTGTGTAACTACCACTCAAAGAAACAGACCACATCCAATGTCCTAGAAGCCTATTTAGTGCTTGTTCCCAATCACAATACTCCCAACCCCCGTCCAAAGGTAAGCGTTACCATGATTTGTATGATAATCACTTCCTTTCTTTTCTTTATGGTTTTGTCACCTAGGTACAAATCCCTGAACACTATAGTTTAATTTTATCTGTTTTGAAATTTTATATTAACATATTTATATTTAAATCTGACTTTTCTTGATCAACATTACATCAGAAGAATGTGTAGGCAGTGTTTCTGCATTACCTATGATTCACTCGTTTTCAGTGCTATAAATATTTCATTGTATAAATATACCAAGATTTTTTTTTATCCATTTTACTGCAGTTGGACGCTTGGGTTGTTACCAGTTTGGAACTATTACAAATATTGTGGCTATGAACATTCTTGAATATGTTTCAGGGTACATTTGATGTTGGATTTTGGATCTTGGATTTTTGTCAAATGCATTTTCTGCCTCTATTGAGATGTTAATATAGTTTTTTATTTTAGGCTGTTAATATGGTGAATTACACTGACTAATTTTGAATGTTAAACAAATCTTGCAATCCTGGGAGAAATCCTACTAGGACATCATGTATTATTCTTTTTATATATTGTTTGACTCAGTTTGCCAAAATTCTGTTAAAAATTTTTACATCTCTCTATATCTAATATTTTCATCATAAGGGACATTGGTTTATAGTTTTTCTTTTCTTGCTGACATCTTTTTCTGGTTGTAGTAACTTCCCCTCTTTCTTTTTCTCTGCATTTGAGATGCCAATTTTCAAAATGACTATGTTGCATAATTCAATAATTCAGCATTATAACCTATAATTCTATCTGTCTCTCTCTCTCCCCATACACGCACACACACACACACACACATACTTTTTTAATGTTTCCCCTCCTAGTCCCTTCTTGGTATCTTTTGGTGGAGTTTCTCAGTCTGATCTTCTTAATTCATTAATTCCTTCTTGGTATGCATTTTCCTATTGAACCCTATATTTCCAATTTTTTTTTAATTTTGCAAAATTTTAACAGTTTATTAGTCTTACTTTTCAGTAAAATATTCACATAATGTCCAAAGAATGAAATGATAGCGATGTAGCTGACTACCTTGATTTATTCCACATAAATATTTAAAATCTAAAAGCCTCAGGGGATCATCAGACTGAGTAGAAATTTGATTATTCAAAGCAAATATTGCTTTACTATTGTCATTAAAGTCCAGTCAATAATATGACCAATAATCTCCAATGGTAAACAAAATGCTTGCAGAGTTGTTTTTTACAGGATGTTTCAGCAAGCCATTATCAGTCAATCCAAGAAGAATATATTATTGAACTGCTTTGGACAAAGTTTCTTGACCTCTTCATTTACTTCAATTAGGCTTGCATTTTTTATTCAGAATAAAATACACCTCCTGCTGACCAGAATTTTTCCCAACCACTCAATAACACTCATGGCTTTCACGGTGATTTCTTTATCTTCATCCCCTCTAGTGAAATCACTGTTGCTATCACCTAGAATCTTCATTTAATCCAGATGAACAGACATTAAGTGACACACTGGGTGTTTTTCCTTGTATGAATTGTACTTTCCTTCTGCTAAATTCACATGGTTGAAGTACAAAAACTGGGCTTCTTTCTCAGACCCAGATATTCTTTCGTTGATGTTAAATTGCTCACAAATGTCAGATGCCAGCACTGTGAGCTGGAGCCCAACAATGCTGTCCAGGCTTTGGCAAAATTCCAGCATAGGCTGTATGGAGGCATCAGTCATAAAGCACACAGCTGCACTCTTGGCCTTATAAACAGTTCAATGCGGTGCTTCAAAAGTGTGGTCTGTATTTACAAAATTTGGAGGAATCTGCATTTTTCTGGATCGATAAGATTCAAGAATCTGATAAAATTCCCAGCATTTCTGCCCTAATTGGAGAATCCCTTCCCGCCAGCTCAGGTTCACCATGCCTTGGAAGTAGGGATATGGTGAGGTACATGTATAAAATTCTCACGTTGTCTTTTTCTAATCCACTCCAGGTGAGTTGATCGTTATAGGGAAAAGCTGTGTACTTGGCTATACTCAGACTTTCTTCTATTCTGTTAATAAAGGACTGGGTTTTCAAGTAAGTCATTTTATCCAATGAGAGGAAGCTGATTGCACCAAAAAATGTCAAGTAGATCGCGACACTTGCAAATACCGACGGAAGACTTTCCCTCATCCTTGTTTTAGGAGCTTGACACCACGAGCTTCCGTGGCTCTCAGAAACGTGCCATTAAAAAGCTTGAACGTGCTGTAGGACTGTTGGAGCACTGAGCTATGAAACTCGTCCAGCAACTCCTCCTCTTGGTATTCTACAACTTGTTTTCCATCTTTCTTTTCAATTACAGAGTTCCAAACACCTTACAAAGTTTAATAAACATGACCATCCAGAAATTTTCTTCTGCTTCACTGAGGACCGGTCTGTTCTGTGTATGTAAAGGTTTTTCAGGTTTTGATGGACTAAAAGGTCCTCTCCCTTGCGCGGCCCGAAGCTCGGGTTGTAGATGAAGTTCAGCAGCATCAGTGGAAACCACTTCTCCTGGGCTGTCCCAGCTCCTGCTCCGGCCCTGGTCACCACTGCTGCCACCATCCCAGCCCAGCTCCCTGCCTCTCCAATTAGCTTTTTTAAGATAACTGCTTATTCCATTACTTATTACCAATAGCCTATCTCTTTGAAGTTTGAAGATATTTATGATGCTTATTTGAAATTTTCGTCGTGGCTAATCCGTTCATTCTGCTTCTTCTGATATGAGCAGTTCAGTTTATTCCCTTTGATTTATCTTATAGCTGTTTTGCTCCTTAGCTGTGTGGTTATTTTCTCATGAGCTCACATTCCACTGGGTACCATAAGTTACCTGGATGGTAACAGCTATACGTAGTGAACAAGGCTAAAACTTTGGCCCTAGTTTGTGCCCACCTGGTAAGTGCATGTATGTGCGCGTGCACGTGAGTGCGTGCATGTGTGCGTGTGTGTGCATGGAGGCATCTCAGAGGCCAGAACTGGTGACATTAAATTATAGTTCTCATGAGTCCCCATCTGTCTCCCCAACAGGTCACACTGCCCTTCAAGAAACCTTCTTGTACCCCTTCCTCAGCACTGCTCTCTTCCAAGAGCCTTTCACAGTGGTTATAATCAGCTGGTCCTTGGGGAATAGCAGAGGAGAAGGGTACGGGGGGTCAGTCTGTTATTACCTTCTATCCCAGAGCCCAACCACCTTGTGTCTCCTCACAGATTTCTCAGTTGCTATATAGTTTCTCAGTCTCTGCTTCACTTTCTATTCTGGCCTCTCTGTGGCTGAGTTCAGTGGTGTAGATTACAGCCTCTCCTAATTCGCCCAAGAACCCTGTGGTAGCTATTACAGCCGTCCCTGAGTATCTGCGGGGGTATTGGTTCCAGGATCCCTGCAGATACCGAAATCCATGGATGCTCAAGTCCCTTTCATAAAATGGTGCAGTGCAGCCGGCCCTCCGTATCCACAGATTCCGTATCTGCAGATACAGAGGGCTGACTGGGTTACCTGTCTCATTCTACAGATGAAGAAACTGAAATCCAGAGGGGTTATGTTACTTGTCTGCAGCTGCACAGCTGCTAATTGAAAACACTGAGGCTCCACTATTTCTCCCTGTGTGGAAGGGCTGTACAGTGTCTTTGGAGTATTTTGTCTCAAGAAAGAAAGAAATATGGGCAAGAGCTTTGCTTCGGTTGTTTCCAAACCCCCTGGGATCCTGGGATGAATAAAGGAGGGTTGATGATGCCAATTTCCAGGAGACAGGCAGTCTCCTTTAAATCTTCCCTCCTTTTGCATTGTGTATCATTTTTTATGGTGAGTTAAATTATTTATGCTCTTTTGTTGAAAGCTAAGCACATTGGATAAATTGCCACTAATTGAAAGGTAGAAAGTGGACAGGCAGACTGGATTGTGATTAAAAAATAGACAAACATGGTAACTCCAACCCTGTGATATGTTTAAGCTCTTTTGGTGCAACCTGTGTATGTCTGTCTGTGTGTGTGTGTAAGAGAGGGAGGGAGGGAGGGAGAGAGGGAGACTCAGACAGAGAGGTCGGCTATTGTCAGAGCTTGTCTGATCACCAGGCCTCTCTGCTCTGGTGGGTTGATAGCCTTTGGAGATTATTTCTGTAGCTTTCAGTGTCAAAGTGAGCGTGTTACCTGTCAGCATTACATGGGTGGAAGGAAATTGCTGATGTAATGGCTTTTTGAAAAAAACCAAAACTTGAGCTCTTATAAAGAAAAACACATTATGAATACATGGGGTTAATTTTTAGCTTTAACTACAGAGTCAGTTGTTTATATAAATATTATAGATCTAAATGCTTAGCTGCTTCCTCAGAGACGCCTTGTCTTAAAGGCTATGCTTTATCATCCTTTCAAACCACGACCTACTGAGGCTGCCAGCGATGCGAAAACATTTTTCTTTTCCAGTTGATTTCTTTAGGACGACTGAGAAATACTGTGGCAGCCAAAGGGACCTCATCCTCAGTTCTCTCCACGGTTACTGCTTTGTGCCCATGAATCTCGGTTGAGGACAACATTTAATTTAGAGCAAAGCAGACCATCCTGCTGTAATGACCACTTATCTCAAAACTTTGTGCATTTCCATTTAAATGGCCAATAAAGAGGGGAGGGGAGGGGAGGTAAAATGAATAAAGTTGGTGGATTGGAGGACACTCACTGGTAACTTCAAGATGCTCAGAGTATAAACTGGGTGTTAAGAGATGAAGGTTCAATTCCTACAGAGAAAAATGTGGGCTCTTTTGTAGATAGGACTAAATTCAAACCCCAAATCCCAACTTTCCCGTTTGCTAAGTTGCCTGGGAACTCAAACAGTCAGGAATGTAGCAATTGAGGGAAATAAAAATCTAATTCTTAGTCCTTACTCATTTTCCTTTTGAGAAAATTGAAGACAGAATCCCCATTGAAGGAGAAAAAAAGGAAACGAACCTTTAAAAAAGATAAGCAGCTTCTGTTTCTCTGATTGCCAAGAGAGGACCAAGAGCCTGACACTACTGCCAAGTAACCTCTTTAGCTATAAACTAAATATATCATCTTTCCTCTTTTTACAAATTGCATCTTCTTGTTGAAGTGCACACATTCTTGGCTGTGATGCAGGTATGACCTAATTTTGATGTAAAATGTGTGGGAGAATGAACTTTTAAAGTAATGCTTCTGAAGCTGAGATGTTTGCCACTGGGAGGATGAATTCGGTTGGATCACCCAGCATGTGACCCTGCTTTGGATGGAATTCCAATGTTTGTTCTTCTTTTGTTTTTGTTAGTTAATACTTAGTGAGTGTCTGTTTGTTTGATGTGTTATGAGGCGTGTACAAGGCTGTGCTGAAGAGCATGGGGTTTAGAGCCAGATGTCCATGCATTTGAATCCCAACTTTACAACCACTTATTAACTGTGGCCATGAATAAATTGCTTAATCTCTGTATGAGTTTTCTGTGGCTGCTGTAACAAATGACCACAAAATGGTTGACTTAAAAGAACAGGACTTTATTAGCTCACATTTCTGGAGGGCAGAAGTCCAAAATCTGTATCATTGGGCTGAAAAATCAAAGTATTATCCCAGCTGCGCTCCTTCTGGAGGCTCTGGGGGAAAATCTGTCCCTTGCCTCTTCCAGGTTCAGGAGGCTGCTTCCTTGGCATTTGGCTGCGTCACTCCTGTCTCTGTCTCCGTGGCCACACAGCTTTCCCCACTTTCGTACGTACAGTCTCTGTATCCCTCATATAGGGATACACGTGATGGCATTTAGGGCCCATTTTGATAATCCAGGATAATCTCCCCATTTGCATCTAGAAAGACCCTGTTTCCATATAAGGTAATATTTACAGGTTCTGGGGATTAAAACCTGGTATTGCTGGAAGGCCATTTCCCAGTCTCCACAACCTCTCTGAGTTTCCTTATATGTGAATTTGTAGCAATGAGAGTACCTGTTTTATAGACTGAGGATCAAGTGAGATAATTAACATACAGTGCTTAATATAGTTCTTGGTTAATAATCAATGCTCAATACGAACTTCTATCATCACTGTATCACCATCATCATAACCAGCATCTAGTTAAATTCTTCGTCTCTCTGGAGCAGAAGGAAAAAAATCCTGTAAGTACAGAAGGCTAAGATATTAGATCTTGAACATTCTTTTTATTATTTATTTATTTATTTTTGGTGCGGGGAGGTAATTATATTTATTTATTCATTCATTCATTCATTTATTTAAAGTGGCGGTACTGGGGATTGAGCCCAGGACCTAGTCCATGCTGAGCAATACCCTCCCCCCACAGAACTTGAACATTCATTAGAACTCATCTACTCTGATTGTCATATTTAATGATCAAAAACTGAAGTCTAGTGATACTGACTTGCCCATGATCCTGCAGCTAGGATGAAGCAGATGTATTTCATCATAACATTTTAGATACTGTGACACTGTAATCGGTAGACAGGGAAACAGAGGAGGGAGAGAGAGAGAGAAGAGAGTGAATGAGCTTGTTTTTGACCTGACAGGATGATTGATGGCTTTATTATTATTAATATGATGATGCACTGGACATCGTGCACAACATGAAGACCAAATTAGGTATTATCTTCACTCCTGTTTTAGAGATGAGAAAACTGAGGCTTTTGGGATCAAGGACAGATAGCAAGTCACAGAATTAGAATCTAAACAGTTTGATTGTTAAGGCCAGATGCTCTCAGCCCCTCTCCACTCCCTTGTTCCAGGAGACACTTTCTCTCAGCATCAATTATATATTCATCTCGAGTGGTTGTGCTCTGAGCAACAGTAACAAAGTGCAGCTCCTGCAAGGCTTTGTCTATGAGAGCTGGAGTTTTGGGGCAAAATACGTCTTCAGGATGGACTCCCTGGACTGAGGATTTGGGAATGGGGAGATAGGATCGGCTGAGATCTCATGACTGCAGAGCCCCATTCACCAGGACATTGTGCTCCCAGCTCTCTGTTTTGTCTAGAATATCCCCATTCTCGTGTCCCAGGGGTCCCTCCTGGAAGCTGGACTCTCTGGCACTGTAAGGGAGCCCATTTCAGACACCATCTTCTGCCCATGTGTTCCGGGGCCATCTGTCCCTGGCACAGCAATTGCCAGAAATAACAATTTGGTTTCTTTAATCATGGCTCTAAGACCAGTTAATTGATACAAGGTTGTTCCTAATTAGTAAAAATGCTTGTTACAGAAAAATGAGGCGTAAACTGCAATTCAGAAGAGGGGAATCTACGCAGAGGATTCTGATCTGGTTGAAATGATGGATCCCCAGTCATGACCAGGGGAAAAGCCAGACAGGCTGATTACAGCTGACTGCTTTTGCAGAGAGCTGACAGCTGATTAAAACAAAATCTTGCAGTAATCATTGGAAGCTAAGAGAATACATCCAACTAAAGTGTCCCATTCTTTTAGTCTTTACAAAAATATCAGTGTTCTGGTCTTAATTTACTACATCTGCATAGATTGTTTGGTATATACTGTGTGGTCCTCAGGGCCAGGCTGATCTCAGCAATTGTGCTACCCTGCATTGTGTTGTATATATTGTTAAATTGATTTTCATTTTACATTTAAGTGAATTGAGCATTTGAGGAAAGGGGGAAAAATGACACCAATGATTGTGCTACTGCCTTTAAGGACTTTAGAAAATGTGGTCCAGGCAGAGACTTTTTTCTTTCAGGACTGTCTAGAAGAGTAGAAACTTAATTTCAAAGGTGTCAGTTTTGCGCTACTCAACATGTTTTTGAAATTACTTTTCTAGAATTGTGTTTATATCTTGCAGTATGATTTTGACTATTCTAGACAATTACAGAATTCAGTTTTTGTATTAGCTTAGTTTTTGGAGATAGCTAAAAGTCATTTGGATCCAAATGTTGTCAGAGAGCTAGGTTTTTCGAGATCTTACATATGCTCTTTAAAAGTTTAACCTTTTTGGAATAAGCCTCGCTTTTCCTAGCATTGCAATCCCCCATTTCCAATTTGTTCCCACCAATCTCATTAGCTAAAGATTGAGGCAGTCAAACTTGTTAGAATTAGCAATGAATTAAGAGTAAAGAGATATTGAATGCAGGCCTGAGGAACTTTCCTATGAGTAAGATGCTTGAGTTTTATAACATCTATTTTGGCTGGCTTTCTTTTCCTTCCTTCTGGATTCTGGGTAGTTGAACCACAAAAGAAAAAAAAAATTAGTCCTTGGCAAACTAGAGGTTTGCTGTGCTCATCAATTTCCTGACTGGGTGGACTAACCAGTCCTAAAATATCTCCCAGTTCTGATTCTCTGATTCCAAATAACCTCAGCATAAGAGGTGTCACTGTATATTAATATTAATGAGTTAAACCAAATTGCATTCTAAGTATTCACTGAAAAAAAAAACAAAGCACTTTTATTTTGAATGCCATATTGTTGTTATTTAATACAGTCTTTAATACAATCTGTACATATGTACTTATATCAAATAGACGTTAAATAATTAATATTTACAAGGACTTTGTGTCAAAAACACAGATCTTTTCTACTTCAACATGGTAACCTCCTAGGTCCAAAAACATAAGCAGTTTCTATTTTTAAATGTGCAACATGACTCAAGTCCATGTGTTACCTGATCTTGGTTAAAATAACCGGAAAGTGATTCTCTTTATGGACATGGATAGTTCTGCAGAGGAATGCAGTCTTAATTCCCTCAGAAACGAAAATGGGCTCTTCCTACATTTTTGTCAGTGCAAGTGGTGGTGTGCGGCAGTTTTGAATGAATACGGACTCTGAGTCAGGATGGCCAATTGTTTGGCCAAGATGCGGTGGCCTTTTACATTGCAGGCTGTGAGACCAGTGCATGTTAAAAGCAGGTCAGAGAGAGGATTATGGCTTATGGTCTCCCGCCCACTCAGTCCCTCATGCTTGGCCCAGCTGTCACCGGTCAGCCTCTCTGATCCAGCTGCTGACCCAGCCTGCAGAGGATTACGGGTGGGGTTACAGCTGGGATGCCTGTGGACAGATACTGGTTTTAAATGGCATAATGTTTTTTCACAGGCAGTAAAGCATAGAGACTAACATAATGGTACCCACTCACGTATCCACCACCCAGCTCTACCAACATGCCCATCCTCGTGTCATTTTTTTTTTTCAAGAAATAAAATATTACAGAAGAAGTGGCTGCTTCCTATGTCCTGCATCCTGATTCCTTTCTTTTCTCTCTGCTAGGATAACCTATATTCTGAATTTGGTAATTATCATTCCCACACGTTTTCAACTATATATGAATATAGTCCTAAAATATAGTGTTCTGTGTATTTATGTATAAATGACATTTTACTGCATGCTTTTTTTTTTTTTTTTTTTTTGCTCAGTTTTATGTTTTTGAGATTTGGCCACCGCACTGCCTATTTACCTACTGTTTCTCAGCCCTGTATCCACCCTTCTATAGTTTGTATTTCTCAAGCTCCTTTGTCCCAGTTGGTTTTCCTTTGGGTTCTTCCTACAGTTTCTAGTCTCTGAGTTATCATCCTTTCTCCTTTTTTTCTCTTTCACCCTGGAAGCATCTGGATAACCAATCCCTCTCTCCTCTCCTGTGTTTGTAATAACTATCATGGTTTCTGTCTCCTGAGTGGGCCCTGAGGGCTGTAGGTGCGTGTTAACTGTACCTCTGGGTCAGTTGTTTTTTACTGCTGATAGTAGTCTGTTATATGACTACATCACAATTTTTCCATCCATTCTCCTGGCGACGGACATTTCCATTTCTCCCTGTTACAAACAATATTGGAAACACCATTCTTATACCTGTTCCCTTAGCTACCTAGGCAAGAGTTTCTCTAGGGAAGAGGAATTGCCCAGTGAAAGGGCTATGCTCATCTTCCATTTGCCTAGATGTTAACAGAATTGTACCATTTCACTCCCTGTTCTTACTTGGTATTGTTACACTTTTCTTTTTTGGCAGTTAGATGGATGTGGTATGGTATCTCATTTCCAGTGAGTTAGGTGTCTTTTCATTCCTTCCTCTTTGAATTTTCTACTCATACATTTTGCACATTTTTTTCCCCTGCGAGGTTATTTTTTTAAAATATTGATTTGTATGATTGTATATTAATTGGATTTCTTTATATATTCTGAATACTTTGTTGGTGATATGTGTTGCAAGTATTTTTCCAGTCTGTTTTTTTGTTTGTTTGTTTGCTTTGTTTTATGATATCTTTCATTGTATAGAAGTGTTGTTTTTTTTTTTTTTAATTATAGTCAAATTCATCAGTCTTCTGTGGTTAGTACTTTTTTTTCTCTTTTTATCTCAAGGCCATAAAATAGTTTATATTTCCTACTAAAACATTTAAAGCTTTGCTTTTCTAAAAAAAAAAAAACCCACAAAACTTTGCTTTTCTGATTTAGGTTTTCAGTCCACCTGAAATTTATTTTTTGTATGGTATGATGTAAGGATCGTGTTTTTTATCATATAGTTAAGCAATTATTCCAGCTTCATTTATTATCATTTATAGTTTATCATTTTTCTTCTGATTTGTAATGCCAGTGCTGTCATATGTTACATCCCCATACGCGTGTAGTCTGTTTCTGGACTCTGTATTCTGTTCCATTTCTGTATTTGTATATTCTGTGCCAATGCAACAGAATTCTAATTAGCATGATGTTACAGAAAATCTTGCTAACTTATGAGCAAATCCCCACATCTCATTCTTCAAAATTGCTATGGCTATTCTTGGATTTGTTTAGCATATGAATTTTTTAAATGGACATGGGATAGGTTTATCATTTGAATTTTACCATCACCTTGTCAAATTCCATGAAAAATCCTGTTGAAATATTCATTGAAATTATGTTAAGTTTATAGGTTATCTTGGAAAGAACTGACATCTTTATAATATTTTCTTCCTATCCCAAAATAAAAAAATACCTCTCCATTTATTTAAGAAGACTTCTTTTTTAATGTTTCATTAATACAATTGTATAACTTTCTTCCATTTGGGTCTTGCTTATGTTTTGTCAACTTATCCTTAAATATTTAATAGTTTTAATTGCTATTTTTAATGAGATGTCTTTCAATCACATTTTCTAGTTGGCTGTTCCTAACGAAATGGAGCACTTTGGATTTTTGTGTATTGATCTTGTATCCAGAAACCTTATTAGTTGTAGCAGTGTGGCTGTGTGCATCACAATTATAGATCTTCTGATCTTCTTTCTTTGTATTCTAGGGATAACTCTACTGGGCCATGGCTAAATTCAATTTTCTAGTACTTTACAACTTTTGAGAGGTGCCTTTGTACAAAATCTGTAATCAGAGAAAGTGAAGGGCTCTGCTGAGTGACTTAATCTGTCAGACAGGCAAAAGGCTTATAGAGAGCAGGCTGTTTTGGTCTTGAAACCTAGAACAGCCTTATCTGCCTCTATTGACCCTTCTCTGTGTGCTTCTGCTTAATTTTTCTAGTGCTGATTACCACCACATTCCCTTCACTGTTTTAGATTCTTTTTCATTTGAGCTCCATTGAGAGCTCCAACAGTATTAGCTACCATCCAGGTTTTTGTAACTCTCCATGGTGCTTATCAGAGTACTTATGAAAAGAGCCTTTTTTTTTTGGAGAAAGTTGGTGTCTACTGATGAATTGATGAGCTTTTTTGTTTATTAACTCATTGTAATTTCATTTTTGCTTTGGCCTTCAGGAAGCTAGGAGCTGAGTTTTGTGCTCAGTGGTGGCACATTCCGTTGACTCTGTTATTTAGTATTATTTTTCTTTCTCTGTATTCCCCTTATTCATACAGCACCCTACACATACAGCCTTTTATAACTTAAAAAAGTTATTATTAACTTTACTCCTACTTTAATGCTATACAGTTTTATTGCCTGTATGTTTCAGTGTAATCTGTGTCAAATCCTTTTGTGGATAGGTGAAGTTTAAATTCTAAATGAAATGAGAAATGTTCAATAAATGTTGACTGAATGGGGAGTATGAAGACTTTAGTGTAGTCATCAGTGTAGAAAATTAATTTTGATGTTTTAGCGTCTATGCTTATAAATTAGGCTTTTTACATCCAATACGTATTGAACTCGGGGAAAAATATGATTTTACTTTCAAGTTCTGCTAGTAAATCAAAAAGCATTTCACAGCCTTGTAGAACAGTGGAGCTTGGCATGTAATTGCACATATTACAGTTGAATTAATATTTTGTTAAGTGCTGAGTGGGACCTCTCATGAACATTTGTGGGCTTTTTCTTTTGAGCTGCACCTAAATCTGATTTTTAAAAAATCGTTACCAGAGCGCTTGTATTCTCCAGCTTTCTAAATTCCAACAACCCTCCTTCAAGGGCATCTCCCAGAGGGGAGCTCGGTTGGTTAACTCCGGGGAGATAGAAAGCATTTTGTTCCTTTACTCACGGCCCTTACTCGGTCTCCCAAGGAGACAAGCAGAATGCCCACTAAGTCATGCTTTTCTATTACTCATTCCCCCTTTTTTCCCAAGGTGGCGTGTGGGAGGTGCTGTGATCGAACTCGATAAGAATAGGCCGGGGAGCTTTCTGCGGGATAATACACTCATCCCTTTGCGTGGTTCAGCTCCGACTGCGCCGTGTTCGGCGGCTTCAACGTGTGAGATGTTTTCCAAACGGACAATGACTCCACACTCGGCCGCCTCCCACATTCATCTCGGCTCCCGGCCCCCAGACGCAAGCGTCTGGCCCCCACAGTCCCGCCCCGCCCCACTCGGCCTGGCTTTGTCCCCTTACAAGGCGGATCATCGGGTAAGCCAGGCGCGGCTGCTGCGGACTAACGCCCTTCGGGGGTCACCCGGGAGGGGACTCTGGGCGCCGCCTTCGCCCACCCCGCACCGCCGCATCCGCTCCGGCTCCTGCACCACCAGGGGGCGCCCCCGCCGTCTCCGCCTCTCCTTGCCGCACCCCTTCTCCGGCTCCCCCTGCGATTGGCCGGTCTCCTTGAGCTCTGCGTCCCGATTGGCTGTCTCTCGCGTCAGTAGCGGGCGCCGGGGCGGGCCGAAGTGACGCGCGGCTGCTGGGCTCGGGGCGGTGTCCCGTGCCGGCGGCTGCGGGCGGAGTTTCTCAAGGACCGACGCGGGGCAGTCAGACGGCGGCGGTCCTGGGAGGTGCCAACGCAAGTCCGAATCGTTCCCCGCCCGCCGCAATCGTTCCCCGCCACCGCCTGCCGGTTGCCGCGCCCCGGCCTCCCGCGCTCCCGCCCTCTGCCCGCCGCGACCCTCGATGCGGGGCTGCCCCGCTGCGTGATGGGTCTGCCCAGAGGCTCCCTGCGGCTCGCGGCGGCCGCTGCTTGCTCTGAGGAACGTCGGTGCCGGGCTCCCTGCGCCCCCGCGCGCCTTGGCGCCTGCTGACCCGGCGCCCGCCCGTCCGCCGGTCAGTCCGCAGCGCGGCTGAGGTAAGACGGGCGGCGGGGAGGGCGGCGGTTGGCGCTGTGCCGCCGGCCTGAGGAGGGGGCCGCCGGGGGGAGGGGCGGGCGGGGTCCGAGCTGGGGAAGCTCCGGGCCGGAGCCGCGACTACTGAGGGCGCTGCCCCACCGGGGTACCGGGTGGAATGGGGGAGCCTCGCCCTCGGGGGTGGGGAGCCGTCCCTGGTCCAGCGGCCTGCCGGGTGCCCTTCAGTGCCCCGCACCAGCCCTCCGCTTCCCCTGAGCCGCCAGGCTCGGGTTGTGCCCAGCGGTCAGCCGGGCCGCCGCCGTCTGTGCGTTCCCTGGGCTCTCTGCGCACATTGCTGCTTAGCTCGGGTTTGAAGCCCCCTTTTCTTACTGCCCGCATCCCCTTTCTCCCCGCTACGGTTGGCATCGGGGCTTCTGCTGGGAATATGGGTATGCCCTTTTGCCAGATGAAGGCAGGAGCCTGCATCGCGTGGGAGGGGGGAAGCCGATGGCGCAAGGACCGGAGAGGAGCGCGATGGGAAGGGAGGGGGCTTGTTGGATGCCGGCCAGCTGCGGGAAGGCTGGTGTGGGCTCGGCGCTCGTCAGCTCGGGATTACTCTGGCAGCCATATTGGGAGGATGATCTGACAAATCCTTTAGGAGCCAAGTCCGGTTGCTGGAAGGCACCGAGTGACAGCCCTGGCAGCTTTCAGGGTGACTGGCCGCACCAGAGCCAAGTTGTGGGGGTTGGGAGGCTGCTCCAGCAAGCTAGTCATTGTTCGTGTAACACAAAACATTCCAGGCCCTAAAATCAGAATGGAACTTCAGAGTCACTTTTCCTCCTTGGTGAATTGCTAATTGAGTTTCCGAGGTAAAGTGCCTTCAGGGTTCCCTTCTTGTTGGGGTGAAATACTGTGTTTCTGTGTTCATCTTCTATGCCCAGTGCTATGGACACAGAAGCCTGATGAGGCCTTACTTGTGCAGAGGCAGAGGATTACTAAGGCCAGTTTACTAGTGTGGAGGTCTGGAATTAGTATATTGCATCGGATGGATAGATTTTCAAGGTAACTCAGCATGCTGAGATGAAGTAAACGAGTATTCTGATGGTGGGAGAGGCTTGCAGCAGTATTTCTGAGGACGCAGGTTGTCATCTTTGTGGAATCTCGAGGTAGCTGAAATTAGATTGTCAACAGATCCATTGCTCATATATCTCTTTACTGTTCTAGGCAGCTGTTCTGCTGATACTGAACATGTTGCTTTGTGTGTACATGGGTCCGTCTGAGCCCTGTGAAAGTGTAGTGATTGGATTTGAATAGCTCTTAAGAAGTGATATCATGGTGGATATTTTATTCAAAGAGTGGCAGTTTGTCAGCTTTTCTTAGTCATAATAAAATCTTAGCTTGTGTTCTCTCAGAAGTGAGGTGATGCTTTCTCATTAACTTGGTATGACTGTTGGGTTATGAGGCAAGTGAAATTGGTAATGTACCGTTTAAGGATGGAATATGAAGATTGCACACATGTTGGCATTGTAAAAAAAGATCTGGAAATGATCAATAACTGAATTCAGTGCAAGCCTGTAAATTTGTCTTTTCCTGCATCCTAGATATGGACAGGACCTGGAGAGTGCCATGCCCGCCTTCTTTGTGCCCTTTGCTTCCATTCAGACTCTGTTTCTTAATGAATAAGTTCCTACAACTTAAGTTGAACTACTTAAACATTTTCAGATAAGGTTTTGTAAGAAGTCTTAACACTTTATTTTTAATTTTTATCATTAAGCTTTCCTTTTAAAACTTGGTTGAGTCAAAAATGGCCTCAACAGAAGCTAGTGCTTTTTGCATTACATTAATATGAGTGAAATACTGAATGTCTGGTGTTAAATTCCATACTCAAATTGAGAAATATTTCTGAGTTTTAAATTATTACATTTACTTTATTAATTAAAAAAAATCTGAAGAATTGTGGCTAAATATAATTTCAGCATTTGATAAAATCAGACCTGTCTGTGAGTCTGATTTGGAGGGAAGGTTTTGAGGCTGTGCAGCTCTGCTCTGATGAATGTTTTCCCAAAATCTATCCAATTAGGTACAGCTTTTAAGCAGACTTTACTTTTTGAGATCAGATATGAGTGCAGTTTTCCTTTTTTTTTTTCCTTTTCCTCTTTCCCACTTTGAATTTGTACAGGGAATAAATTCCCAAGAAGAGTACCAACAGAATCTCTCCAAGGCCAAAGCCTTCTAGACCACTTCCTGCTATGGTCTCCTTTTGGGTACAAAGTAAAAGACAACAAAGGACCCCTGCCTTATTTGTAAACCCATACCCAGGCTACTAATCACAGCAGGTCTTTTCCAGGAGTAAGCATATCCTTTTGGTCTTGTAAACTGATATGATACAATTTCACAAGGCTCTAAAGTGAAAGGTATAGCATTATCTACTTCATGTAGTTTTCTTTAAAAGATGGTCTTGTTTGAACAGATACTAGTAGATTTGTGGAGTTCTTAAAATAATGTGACTATCCATTTAGAACTTTTTTTGTGCAGTTCATTGGTAGAAGATAAATGAAACAGTTGTGACGGTGATAGGAAAAACCTACAAAGGGTGCCTTGGACTTCTGAGTAGACTTTTTGATTGATGGCCCAATGATTCATTTATGCTCATTTTTATGACATTCATTACCAGTTAATTGAGAGTGCACGTGGAGATTTAGTTCTTTACTCTGAAGTTCTTTACCATGTGTCTTTAGATATGGTAAGAGAAGGTTAGCTCCAGCTCCTTTCTATTTTAGTACAATTTACTGTATTGCTGCTCATGCCATGGTGGTTTCCATTTTCAGTCAGAACCTCTTACCTCTCTGTATTGCTGTATAATACTTATTATCTAAGTCGATTGATACTTTTATGATTGTTTTGTGGTGGTTCGTATGTATGTTTTAAGTCACAAGATTGTAAATGTCTGATTTAAAAATAATTTTTACATTTCATGTGACATTGTTTAAGCCAAAGCACATCATTCAACTCTGCAATACTCTACCATTGCTCTATTTGATGACTTTGATACTTTGCTTAGTTCTCCCTTCCATCTGAAATTCTGACATCATCCTGGCAAATATCAATGACTTTATAAACAACCACCACCACAACAATAATGATAAAATAGCTTACTCATATTGAGTTCTTTCTATGTGCCAGGCTCTTTTCTGACCACCTTACATTTACTCACCAATTTAATCTTTACAACAGCCATGTATAATAGATACTGTTATCCCCATTTTACAGATGAGGAAACTGAGACAGGCCAAATAACTTTATAACTACTCTTTAAAATTTTTTGACTTCAGATCAAGCAAATTTTGGCTTCATTCTGTTCTAGTAACTCAATACTTTGACCACATCTTCTACCATGTCATCACCTTTATCTTCAGATTTCAAATTCATGTTTAGACCTTAAACTGATAATTTACAGCTCTCACTTTTGTAGTCTCTTTCCATGTGTTCTCCCACCGCAAGTGTCTTGGTCCATTAGCCTCTTTCATATTTGACTTCTTTGTCTTCCTTTTCTACGCTGTGACTTCTGGGGTGGGTTGCCTCAGCTATCTTCTTAATAGCACTTGCAGTATTTAATTCTTCTTTATTATTCTACAAGACCCACTGTGCATATGCTGGCCTTGCATCATTCCTGTCACCCATACTCTCCCTTTTTCACTCTGGCTCATGGAGAAACCTCATACAGTGCTGGGGATTAGTGCCATAGTTGATGTGTAGTCTTAGGTCTCCCCTGAGTCTATCTTCGGTGTCTGTCAGAGCATTTCTGCTCAGTTCCCTCCCCCATTCTCCACAGGCTTTTCTGAAATCTTGACCATTTTGCTCAGGCCTCCCCACTACTCCATACTTGGCACAAACGTTACCCACGGCCTCATGGAAAGAAAAGGCATGAACTCCCTCACTTCCCCTTCCTCTGCTTACAGATGTCTCTGCCTTTTTTCTTACCCTCTTTCCTCCAGTCTCAGGGGAAAGGTTACTTTCTGACTTCAGCTAATCTCTGGGCTTGTGTTTTGGATATCACTGCCTTCTAATCTTTGGGGACCTGCTGTATTGGCTACTTTTCTTTCCCTCTTTCTCTGTTTCCCCAGTTCCTTGAATGCAGCAGGCACAGTCCCACATTAGGGCCTTTGCCCTGACTCTTTCGTTTACTTGTAACACTCTTGCCCTGAAATCTGCTTGGCTAATTCCTTCACCTCCTTCAGGTCTTCGCTTAAACCTTCCTACTTCAGCATGCCTACCCTGCCCTCACCACCTGCACAGCACTCCTCCCTACCACACTCCTGATCCCCTGTCTTGCCTATGCCATTCCTCCTCATAACACTTATTATCACCTAACAGCTGTATAACTATATATTATTTTAATGTCCCCTCTCCCCTACTAGAATGTGAACTTCTCCATGGCAAAGATGTTTATCTGTTTTGTTCACCGATTTATCCCAGACTCCTGGAACTGCCTGTCACACAGTAGGCACCTAATAAATAGCTGTTGAATAAAGGATAGAAACATGCAAGCCTTTCATATTAAACCAAAGTGTGGGGAGGGGAGGAGATCTTCATTCCTGTACCCTTCTAGCTGTCTCTCCTGCCCTCACAGCCAAGTTCTGGAAGCAGTGAGGATACTTGCATTTCCAATTCCTTGCCTCCTAATTACTCCCCAACCCACCACAGACTAGGTTCAGTGACCAGCCCCCTTTCACTGACGCTGCTCTTGCTCTGGTTCCAGCTCTTTATTGCTGAAACCAGGGGGCACGCTTCACGCCTGTGCAGTGTTGAAACTTTGCTCACTTTGCTCGCTCCTTTGTCTGCTTCTGTTTTGGTGGGGCTCCTGCTTTTCCAGTCACTCACATGACTATCATTCATTCAACACAATTTTTTGTATAACTTTTAAAGGCTTTATTTGTTTTAAACATTTTAACTTTTAAAAATTTTATTTGTTTTTAATAACTAGAATTTTGACTACATAATGCATTTCCAGTGTTAAAATAAATAGCAGATTAGGCTATTACAGGACAGTTTTATTTATTTATAATTTATATCACTTATTGCTTCTAAAAAGGAGCTGAGCAGCTTGCCACAATACTGTATATATGGTGAGGCTGTTAAAAAATGGAGAAGAAATAAAAATCTATGTGACAGGAGGGAAAAGTAAATATACAAACACAGAGATATATACTTGTATAATGTGGTTATTGTAATTTAGTTTTGAAACTTCTGAAAATCAAGGTAATGAGAGAAAGAGAAATTGTACAATTTTTATTGTGGTAAAAGAAAGCTAATGGTTCATCAGGAGGAACTTTTTTTCTAGTAATAAAGTCTAAAGAAATTCTAAGAGAAAAGTGTTATAAACATCCTGATACAAGGATATATGTACTGTTTTCAACAGATCTTTAAGTACAAGGGAGAAATGTTCTTCAGAGATAAATTTAGAAAAGTGATCTACCTGCTTTTCATGCTGAGAATACACCATGAAAATATAGCTAAAGTCTTTCCTATGTAGGATATGACTAATGTGGTTCAGGTATATAACTATGTAAAGAGAAATCTGAGCATCCCAGCTGAAGACTCATTATCTAAAAACCCAGGTGAGAACAGCATGGGTACTTGTATTCTGTGTTGTCATCTCAGTGGAAACATAGCTATTAAACTTTGGGTATTGGTTTATCATGTGGCAAGATTGACACATAGTTGACACATAGAAAAGTTTGACCTGCATTCTTGCCCAGCTAGTGAGCTGTCTCTCAGGCAGGTAGCTGCAAAGGTGTGGTCACGGGCAGATTTCAAGAAAGAAAGAACCTTGACTCAATACCAAATTTGAATTAATGTCTGATTGAAACTTTCATTTCTACATTGTAGCTGAGCTGAGTTTATTTTAACCTGGACTATTCTGGGGGTAGCTGTTGTCTTCCACTTTGACAGTAGAAGAACTTCAGTGGAATATTGGGTTTTGAGTGGCAGAGTTCCCAGTGGATCTGTTAAAATAAAATTGTAGGATGTAGCTTCAGATACTAGAATGAATTGACTTAGTAGATAGAGTTTAGTATTAACCATCCAAACATGAAAAAATAAGAAAACAATGAATAAAATTACTTTCATTTAGAATAGTTTATTTTAAGGCATAGGACATAGGAGCTATTGTTTCTTGATACACCTCTTGGTTTATGAGAATAAAGTCATGTCGCCAGTAAAAAGGAGAGTCCTTCCTTGATTCTTAATTGCAGTGACAGGAGGACATGTGTCTAATAAATCTAAAAATTGTTTCAGGTTATTTTTGATAGTGGTTAAAAGAAAACAGTTCGGGAGCCTGACTGAGCTAGTCTATTTTAATTGAAAATCTGATCTGTCAGGAAACTTTTCCTGTGCAGTCTGATTCCTGGCATTGAGTTAGAATGCAGAAAGAAGCTTTTCTAATATGTGATCCATTTTGAGCTTTCACAGCTTGGCTCATGCCTGATTTTTATGCACAGAGTCAAAGAACAAGAATAGACATTATATATGCGTGCAAAATCATACACACACAAAAATAAATTCTTATATTTTGGGGGCCATTTTACCAGTGTAGCCATGGTCAGTGACACAGAGTATTGGATTCTAAAGCCTGCTTGGTCCTCATGGAACGTGTTAGACCAAGAGATGCAAACTTTAATAATAACAAGGAAGTTTTCACAGCATCTTAAAATGGGCTCCCTAGCTACAGATATTTATTTTGTTATAATTCATTCTTTAAAATGTAATTCAGTAGAAAAGATTATCTTTTAAATAGACTGCTTGTTGATATTGTAAATTTGTGGGGATACAGCAAGTCATTTGAGTACTGAATACTGCATTTCTTGGTTTAATTCTATTTTTAGTTGTGACAGGCATGTACTGAATAAAGTATTAATGTATGAGAGTTAAGCAAAGTACTGACTGCAATATAGGGCAGAATGAAATCAGTAGAAACATGAGGAATCAACACAACCTTTTTAGGGAGCAAAGAGAAGGTATGACTTTTAGCTCAGAAAGAGGGTTAGGGAACACATGACTTAATGCCTCCTGCTTCATAGCGACAGTTGACCTTGTCCTCAAAAGATATGAACCCGATAGGTTGGAAGGGAGATTGAGCTTCCAGGATTGCATGTTTGGTGTAGTAAGTGGAGCTTGGTAGAGAAGGCTTAAAGTTGGACAGTGAAAACTGAGATCTGGGAAGGAGGTTGGATTGTGGAGGCCCTTGAATTTTTAGGTCATGTTCTGAGGCCATGGAAACCAATTGAAGGGTGGTTTTTTGTATGGTTTTTTTGTTTGTTTGTTTTAGGGTTTTTTGGGGAGAGTGGTGGTAATTGGGTTTATTTATTTATTTTTAGAGGAGGTACTGGGGATTGAACCCAGGACCTCATGTACTCTACCATTTGAGCTATACCCTCCCCCCCAACTGAAGGTTTTTAAGCGGAGAGAGTAACATGAATTGATCTCTGTCTTAGGAATATAATCCTGGCTATTTTCTATAAAAAAGGGATGTCACAGAAACCAACCAACGAAAAAACTAAGATTATTTTGTTTTTGTTTATTTACTTTGCTGAAAGGTCTGTTTGAGAATTCTTCATCTCTTTAGGCTCCTGATAATCCAGGGTACCGCTGAGGGCAAGTGAGAATTGTACAAGATCAAAGTTAAGCAGTTGAGCAAAAATTAAGAAAAATTCAAATGAATTAGATTTAAATGTTTTATTGTCTCTTTATCGTTAGTGAACCCTTCTGGAATTTTTGCTCCATTCCACTTTCCTAATGCTTCTAGTCATATGTCATAAGGAAGGAAAACTGGTCAGAGGAGCAGTCTAGAACCAAAGCTGTGTAAGTGATTTAGAGTATGTATGGTTGCCTTTCCTACTGACTTTCTTCCCTTGGCTCTTTAAAACTTGGAAAATATATTTTAATTTTTATTGTTTTCCTATAACTTCTTAAAAATATTCTGTAATTACTGTTTCTCACTGGATTTTAAACTTGATTTCAGATTTATATAATTGGTTATTTTTAAAAAAGGACCAGGGAGTTTTGAAGCTATAATTCTTTGACGGACATCCATTATAAAGGAGATAATCTTTGTAGTTGTAGGGAAGTAACAAAGTTACACTTGTTATAGTCTATTTAACTGTAGTTCCCTATTACTGTATAAAATTTTAACTCACTTGTGAAAATGGTTGCAGTTTTGCCACAGGACAGTTAAATCAGAAAAAAAAAATTTAGGTTCAGGTTGTTTGGGGAAAGTAATTTTAAAATGTACGTGTCGCTTCCAAAGAAGAATGACTGTTAGCTTTTCCAGTTAGGAAGGCATTTGAAATTAATTTTATCCTTTTTCTTTTTGGTTAATCTGTGTGTCTATTTTGGAACAGCTTATGTGTTTTATTAATACCATTCTAACATCAGTCTGCTGATACACAGTAAATTCAACCAAAATATTTTGACTACTGTCAAAATGTGATGTAAGGAATTAGAAACATGATTAAAATTCCTTTCTTGTCCTCAAGGAACTTAAAATTTACAGTGAAGAAAAGAAAAACAACTTATTGTGCCCTAGATAAGGTCAATGAGTTGAGAAGTGTTAAATAAAGAAGTATTTGCATTTGGTTTGGGAGGTTGGGAGAATCTATGAAGGCTTTAGAAATAGGTAGTATATGAGAAGGTCCTGTAAGAAAGACTGAATTTTGAGAAGAACAAGAGAGGAGGAGGGTACGGTAGGTAAAAGGAACATTGTAGCAAAGGTACAGGAGCAGAAAAATATGAGATGCTTTCAGGAAACCCTCTGGTGAGTGGTTGTTAAGGAATGTGTATGGAAGGCAGTGTTTTGTGGCCTTGTAAAAATAGGTGGTTTTTTTTGCAGAACACATTGAATGCCACTGTGGGGAGTTTGGTCATTGCTTGGTAGACAGTAGAGAAACTTTGAGGATTTTTAAGTGGACAGTGATATGACAAGACCTATGCTTCAGGAATATGCATCTGGCAGCGTTGCGTAGAATGGATGGAGTAGATGAAAATGACAGAACTGTGTAGGATGGTTGTGGGATGGTATGGTGGTACATAAAAGGGATGGTATGGTGTTGGTAGAAATGGAAAGAGATTTTATAGATAGAATGCATGCAATTTGAAAGTTGATTAGATGCATAGAGGAAGCAAGCTTTTTGGCCTGTGTGGGAACAGGAGAATGGTGAGAATATTAAAAGAAATAGAAAAGAAGTAGAAGAGGTGGGGAAAGTGGAGAGATATTTTGGGTTTGGGTAAATTAAATACCAGGAGAATAGCTAGGTAGCGGAGTCAAACACTATTGAAAAGTGTTCATGTGGGGGGCGTTGTGTATTAGAGATGTTAGTATTTTGGTTCCTAGCACTTTATACCTAAATAGTACTTTATGTCTAAATAGTACTTTACATCTAAAACCCAGCAAGGAGGTTTCAGCCTTTCTTGTTGGTTTGTAAGGTAATCAACAGCATTCAACACTTTGGTAGGCCCTGGATAGAACATAAAAGAAGAAAGTTCTGTTTTTTTAATTTAAATATCTACAATATTCAGTAATTGTCAACATTTAAGTCTCTTTTATTAACACCCCCCCCCCCCCAATATCATGCTGTTTTATTGAAGAAACTGGGTGATTTGTCCTGTAGATTTTTCCGTGTTCTGGGTTTGGATGATTGCATCTTCTAGGTGGCATTTAAATTGTTCCTTTGCTCTCTACATGTTCTGCAAACTGGGGCTTGATTTTAATCAGTTTTTTTTTAAGGGGTGGGGTAAGAATATTTACTAGGTGGTGCTGTTTCCTGTTGTATGTAGCACATCAGGAGGCATAGGCCACCCAGATGTCCCACTTTTAGTGATGTTGAGATTGATGATCATTTGGTTCAGATGTTGTCAGCCTAATTCATACAGTATAATGTTCTCACATCAACCAACCTTTCATCTAAGGCTTATTTAGTAAATAGTGATGATGCAGAAAACCTTTGTATCAGTAAGGTTGGGAAATGCTGACATTCTAATTCTGTCATTTCTTCTGCATCTATCAGCTGAATGTTTTCTGCAAAGAAAAACTTGCCCTCAGTGACTATTTGGCTGTTCTGGAATATAGTTTACACAGGATATACAGACTGGATATGCTCCATTCTTTTGTTTTATTTGCCAGTTTTCAGAATAATGAGGTTTTTGAAAGTATTGTTACAAATCTATGAATTTATATATTTAATGTTTTTCAATCCATATGCAATGTGTATGTATGTATATATTTTTATGCTTTAGTTATCTCGTCTTTGGCCAGAGGGAGCCTCTTTAAGTTGGCACCTGTGTCCTTTTGCCATGACCCCATTCATCTTTGATTTCTTGCTTGTGGTCATACTGAAATGTCCCAGGATCATCTTGAAATTTCTTGCCCATACTTGGAATTAACCATTTTTTCCAAGGAATTCAAGTTCAAAGAGATTTTTAAAGGAATAGAATTTTCACTTTGGAAAGCTATTAAAGAACAGTGCAAGATAGAATACAGTCCTGTAAAATGATAGCAGTGTTCTTAAAAAGCAGGCTATATAGTGTTGTAGGAAATACCAGTGATTCCTGGAGTGTTTGGTTGGTCATTTGGAAGAGGTAAGACTGGAATTGGGCCATCAGGTAGAGGAGAAAATAAGATTCATAGGCCCATTGTAGGAGAGAAATGGAAAGAACGTGAAAGAAAGTGAAAGAACGCGTGTGGAATAGTAAAGGAGCTTGACTAGAGCACAGAGTACTTTAATCTTATAAGCACTGGAGAATAAGAGAAGGTTTTGGATTTGGAAGTGAAATTGAAAGTCATGCTTTAGAAAGGTTAGTATTGCAGTAGGGTTAAGCAGTTGCTTAAAGCAGAGTTCTCAGCTGGAGATTGCAACATAATCTTTAGAAAGTGAAAAAACAAAACAAAACAACATAGGTGGGGTTTATCTCCAAACTATTGAACAGCAGGCTGGGGGAGTCTAGGCTCATTTGCTTTTCAAAAGACCCCCGTGTGGTTATTTTGTGCAACCCCGTTTAAAGGATTGTTGGATTAAAACTAAAAACTCCAGTTAGTTCCGCTATTACAAGTAGGCTAGGCATGAGGTAGTAAGGACAATGGGAATAAGAGGAAGGAAGGGATAGAAAAGTGCAAATTTATGTTTTAAAAGTTTTCATATGGTATTTCATTAATAATGTTAACACTAATAAAAGGATTCAAAGGGAACGATACAAAGATGACTCCAAGATTGATGGTATGGGGCCAGACAGAAATGAGGAGATTGACAGAGATTGCTGGTTTGGGGAAGAAGATAATGGGACATGTTGAGTGTTGAGATGATGGCTGTATGTTAAAATGAACTCTAGGGGGTAAGAGATGCATCCTATGTCTTGTTTTTTGTGAATGCTTCATTCACTCTATTTTGACAGAGTACTCACATAGTGACTATAGGTCATGCTGTATTGATGGGGAATGTTAATAACTAAGCTTTCATTTGATAAATGTGATCACAATAAATGTTCAACATATCAAAAGAATAACCGTCTGATTAATGTAAACTAAAATGTGAAACAGTCTGGAAAAAACATTGTAGCAAATATGATAAGATCCATATCAGTGAAAACCACAAACAAACAAAAGATTAATATCAATAAATATTGTAATCATTTGAAACAAACCAAAAAAAGTCAGTAAACCAAGTAAAGGACTTGAATAAGTTCATGTAAAGGATGATTATCCAGGTAAAGAATAATTCTCACAACTGGGAAGTATAATTCATTAATTCATTCCTTCAGCAAACAAGTTCTTTTATCAGATACTGTTTTAAGTGCTAGCAGAGGAGGTCTTAAGCGTTCTGGTGGTTGTATAAGAGCCGGACAATAGACATGTTCCAAAAGACAAGAATTCAGATAATGATAATGCTGTTAAGAAAATAAGATATGGTTTTTATTTTGGCCTTTTCCTGTGGAAAGCATTAATAGTAGTACAGCTGAAGGTTAGCATTCCTAACCTTTACTTAATTACGTGGAAAAAAATTAGTCAGATTTTAAATTCTGTTGGAGTTCCCTGGTAATTGGACCCATAAGTGTTTTTCTTTTTTAGTTTTTTCTTTTTCTCAGTTCTTGAAGATGTTTATATAACAGATAGAGTGCGGACTGAGATCTTTTGTTTTCTTGTGGAAATTACTTATGTGGGTTCTTGTCACAGAATAGTGTTCATTTTGTTCTGTTGGGAGGGAAACTATTCCTCTAAAAAATGTTCACATTTTTTCCTGTGGCTTCATTCAGTAGTGAAATGTGATTTGATTCTGCCATGAGTCAGAGGATAGAACCTGGGTCTCTTGGAACCTTCTCGGCTTATTGTACAGGGTGGTTGTGAGGGTCAAATGAGATACATATGAAAGGGCTCATCGAAGTTAAAGGAATCCCTGGATACCTACAAGTTAAAGAAGCTAGCTAGAGCTTATCTTTGTCCTTTGCTGTTTAATTATACATCATGTAACTGGATGTTTCAAACTGTAATTAAAATATAAAAAGTTCAGTGCATGTCTTTTTAAGACAGATGGGAAGTTACTTGTTAAAGGAGCCCTCTTTAACAAGTAAACATTTTGGGTTTGTTTTCATGTATTACTGAAGATTGACCCGGAAAATGAGACCAATGAAGACGTTACTTTCCAGTTAATATTTTTTTATTTTTAAGTTTAGGGATTTTTATAGGTATGATAAAGAGAAAATGGACCAGGAAAACAATTTACCATCTTTAATTTTCTATTTTTTACTCTTGAGATACAAGATTTATAGAGAAGAAAAGGGATGAGGTTTTTAGAAATGGAAACAAATAGTGCTATGATATAAGATAATAGCTCTTACGCTCAAGTTAACCTATGCTTTCTTTAATTCTGACTACCTTGTATGGAATTTTTTTTCTTTTTTCAAAGGAAACTTGAACTTAACTTCAAAAGAAGATTTGATTCTTTATTTCTGGACTGCATATATATAACAAGACCATCAGAATGTCGGGAGCCTCAGTGAAGGTGGCTGTCCGTGTGCGGCCCTTCAATTCTCGAGAGACCAGCAAAGAGTCCAAATGCATCATTCAGATGCAAGGCAACTCAACTAGTGAGTTCATGTTGTTTTCTATCAGTTCTGTCTCATTTTTTTGTCCTCCTCTTTTTCCCTTCCTGCTGTGCTCAGAATAAGTGAACATTTGGGTATTAACACTTTGAACTTTGCTGTTCTGAATGATATTGAGTGCTTTCCCCTGTGATGTTTGCTATAGCATATTTAAATATGGACTGTTTATTTTGTTCCTTACAATTGAGAAGTCCCTGGAGAACTGAACTAATTTAGCTAGTGTTATTAAGTGAAGTCTTAACAGTAGTAAAGGTGTAAGCAGTGAGTTTTAGTAAATGGTAACATGAAATACATCTACTGAGTCTCCAAGATTATTTTTCTTTCTTGATTTTAAATAGCACTTGAGCTTGCCAAGATGGTCTTAACACTTACTCTCCTTCCTTATAATAGTTCTTTGAGTTGAGCAACAGATGCAGATCTAACAGTAAACTTGCAAATTATTACTAAAATTATCAGTCTTTGCTTCCTAGCTTGTTTCTCTATATAATTGCTTAGGTAAAAAATGACTGAAGCTGGGTTTTTTGGTACTTGTAGTAATTACTTGACATGGATTTCTAGGCAGATTGTTACTTAAAATAGTGGTAGGCTTTACTATTTTGAAACCTATAACTTTGTGATAAAGCAGAGTTTTTGTTCTTTCTGACACAAGTTAATGTTGAATTGTTGGGGAAACAATTCTGATCTCATCTATTTGTGGGCCATTTGCCAGTGTTTTGTATAGAGAATTCTCCCAGTGGGAAATTAAACTATATATATTTAAGGTGTACAATGTGATGCTTTGATATGTGTATACATTGTGAACTGATTAGTGCAATCAAACTAATTAACATATTTATCACTTTTATTTTGTGATAAGAACACTTGAGATTTACTCTCACCAAATTTTACATGTACAATACTTTTTTGTATATATATATATATATACATATATATATATATATACTTTTATTGAAGTATAGTCAGTTTATAATGTGTCAGTTTCTTGTGAACAGCATAACGCGTCAGTGATACGTGAACATACATATATTCATTTTCATATTCTTTTTCACCTTAAGTTACTACAAAATATTGAATATAGTTCTCTGTGCTATACAGTATGAACTTGTTTGTCTATTTTAAATATATTAGTTAGTATCTGCAAATCTTGAACTCCCAGTTTATCCCTTCTGACCCCCTTTACACCCTGGTAATCATAAGTTTGTTTTCTATGTCTGTAAGTCTGTTTCTATTTTGTAAATAAGTTTGTCCATATACAGTACATTATTATTAATCACAGTCATCATGCTGTACATTAGGTCTCCAGAACTTACATCTCATAACTGAAAGTTTGTACCCTTTGATCAGTAGCTCCTCTTTCCCCCTCAGCCCCCAGCCTCTTGTAACCACCATTCTATTCTGTTACTGTGAGTTTGACTTAAAAAAAAAAAAAAATAGATTCCTCGTATACAACTTTGAACTTTCCATTACTTTATACATTTCTGAGCTTGCTAAATAGGATTTGCAACACTCTTTTTTTTTAAATGCAACACTGTTTTTTAAAAAAAGATTCAAAATTAGGAGTCTTAACTGCTGTACCATTGTTTTTTGCATTTCTTTGTCTGTGGTGCCATTAATTCTGTGAATTATATATCCGATGAATAGATTGTGAAAGAAAAAGAGATGCAAAATTTAGTATTGAATTGTACACTTTGTGTGGGTTAACTTAATGGTACATAAATTATATATCTCAATAAAGTTGTTTTTGAAAAAAGGTCAGTATTGATTATTTGCTCCTTTCTCAGTTTGAGCTAGGCTTATAATTGAACTAGAGAACAAATGTTTGTGTTCTTAAATGTCACTCATTCAAGCTATGTTATTATTTGTGCTTCATTTTAAAAATTATGTTTTATACACTATATAACTAAATCCTTGCATGAAGCCTCGCTAATCTTCCCTGTGTTGTTCCAGTTTTCATGTAGGTGCTGCTGAAGTGACCACACTAAATCCTAATTATTGAGCCACTTATTTCTCTCTGGAAAATATGTTTTAATTATATACAACTTAGTATGGAGGCATTTTTTGGTCATTGGTGTTGCCTCTGAATATGCTGGTGTATATCACAAGTTCTTTTTAAAGGTGGACTTTAGGAAATCCTGGATCAAGAGCCAGAACTGATTCCAAAAATATCTACTTTCCTCTGATGTTTTGCATACTGAAATCTCCAGTGTCTTGGAGTTGGATTTTCATTAATAATTGGGATGTCTGTTGCTGCCTTTCTTACAGGGTTGGAAATCTTACTAAAAACATTTAAGTAGAAAGTGAGTATTAAAAGGCCATATCATGAAATGCAAAAGTCAGTTTATTGTATAATAAAAACAGATGGAAATTTTTATTAGTACAAGTAGTAATACTAACGTTTTTTCCTTGATGACAATCATTTTAGAATGCCCACATCTTAAATGGTTTGTAAGTTTATATTCATTGTCAAGGTCAAATAGCAATGCTGTAATTCCCCCCAATTTTGATTTATTTTTATGAGTAGGTAGGACATTCACAAGGTATAAAGTTCAAAAGGTGCAGAGAGTATACAGTACAGACATGCCTCTCACCCTATCACATAGTCAACTGGTTCCTCTTCCCAGAAATAACTTGTGTTAGATTTCCTTCAAGAGATAGTTTAAGCAGCAACATGTTTTTCTAAGGTAGTTTTTTTTCCCTTTTAATTAGTGATAAGGTATAATAATAGCCTATTTTTCAGTCTTGACTGCATTGTATATTTTAAACACCTGAATAAAACTACTCATGTTTATATCTTGTAAAGGTTGGGTTTTTTTTTTCTTACCATGAAAGAATATCCTATAAGTTAATAGGATTTTACTTACCAGCAAGTATCTACTATATGTATAAAGGTATGCTGAGTACTGGATAGAATATTAAAAAAGGTAATCTTTTGCCTGTCTAGAATAGAACTATTAGTGTAGCAAAATTAAAAGATTTTTCTATAGTTCTGGATAGTTATGTGAAATGGATCTGGGTCTGCTTGATTTTCTGACTTTGATATTGTTTTTGATCATCTGGATTAAAAGCTCGCTCAGAGATTAGTGATGGCTAATAAAAAAGGCTAATGGCTTTTTTTATTGATGGCTAATAGAAACCTGTTTGTTTCTAAGATATGTGGCTCTCTTTTTGACCTTATTATTTTGATTGCATAGAAAATAATGTCAGTTTAGGGGAAAAAAGTAAAATTATCCAAATATGGTGTTCACTCTGGATGAAGGATTTCAAATGTGTTTACTTGTAGTAGATAGCAAACTGAAGAAGACAGGAAGATTCCTAGTTCAACATCTAGGGTAGGGCCATAAATTTTGAAGTTTGTGAGGATGTAAGTTCTGTTTACTGATTCTTGTTTATTTCCCATGAAGATCTCTCCAGAATTACTGAAAATATTTGTCTGTCTTTTGATGAAATATTAAAGAAGAAATGCCTAGTTTTTATTTAAAGTAATCAGTATGGTTAGAATAGGCCTGGGCATGTTGTGCTAGTCCCGTGAAAACCAGTCTGTGGACCATCATGCTGAATTACTAATGATTTTTTCCATCATATTTTGTCCAGAATCTTTCTAGACAATAGGCTGAGTGGCTCTGCTCTGCCTTGCTCTTTTTTCTTTTCCTTCCTGTTTTGAGAGTCTGCTATCATGTGAGTCTGTAGGCATCACAGAGTTGCATGTACCATAGGACCCTGCCCTTAAGGAGCTGTTAAAAATTTGTAATAAGAGAGATAAGACATAGCAAAAAAACCTCAATACAAAGTAAAAGTGATCAAAGTGATACTTGCCATAAAAAAGGGGTTTTAAAAAAGTGCAGATGTGAGTTTGGCAAAGGGCAAATGTAAAATTCATAGATGATAGGGCATTTCAGCTGGACCTTGAGGAGTAAGATTTAAACTAAACATCCAGTATGTTTGGGGAAAAATTTGGAATTATAGCTTATTAGAACTTAGTATTATATCTGGATAGTTACGCCATCTGACTATATAGCACATTGCCTCTTTGCATTTAAACATTCAGCAGGAGAAATTTGTGACTTTTAAAATATTAGTCTCCTAAAATAAAAATCCTCATTAGATGAATCAGCCTTAGAAGAAGTTTAGTTTTCTAGCCGAATACTTACTTTGTCATGGTATAGAAGGTTTTGGGTAATTTTGGTTCCTTTGAAAGGTTTTTGTTCTTGGAGAGCTAATTAGTTAATCATATCAGAGACTTCCTCTAGAACTGTTTTTTTTTTTTTTTTTTGAAGGAAAACATTTATTGTGTAACCTTTAACTATTGTACAAGGTAGAATTTTTGGTATTTTTAAAAAGTGTTCTACTTCTATTTCCAGTTTTATATGGCAGGTTTTTTTTTTTTTTTTAGTAATTTGACTTAATATGTAATCCAAATAACTTTTAAGTGAGAGATTTTAAGTGAGCCAACTTGTTATGTTTAGAAAATACTAATGGCTTGTTTTGAAAAAAAAAAATGGGTTTAAGATTGGGGGAGAGCATGGATTTTGAACCTAGAATTACTGCAAAAACTGAAATGAATTTGCTGTAGCCACATGTGTTAGCCGCATTAAAAGTCTGCTATGCTGGCAAGCTGGCCTGGACTGCTGCTCACAGGGATTATAGATGATTGCAGATGGAATGCAGTGGAATGTTCCTGCCATAAGGTCTCTTGTGAAAAAGTAGAAGAGGGTGAAGAATACTTTAGGGAATGTGCCAAATCTGAAAACTGAGTAGTGGCGGTTTTACTCAGGCACTTTCTGGTCTTGAATATTTTCCATAGCACAGATAAATGTTACTGCCTTGACATTTTGGAGACCAGAGTACATACAAATAGCTTTGTTTAATAATACCCATTATATTTCAAGTTTCTCCCATGTTAGAAGCCTTTTTTAAATTGTCTAATTACTTTAAAAAAGGAAAATGGGGCAAAATTAATGCTCTACCTGCTCACATTTATGGTTAGGTTATATATGTAAATCTGGAGACTTTTAAACTGCATAAATTCTGCTCTGAAAAACAGGAGGTAGATAAAGCTGATTCTCACACGCTCCTTCAGGTGATTAAACTGTGATCTTTTGCTTTGTCTTTAACGTGGGAATCTGTCTTTAGCCTTTTGGTAAGTCTCCTTCATATTTTTATTAATCTTCCTTAGCCCAAGATCATTTTTTTTCAATGCCCAAGTATTAGGTGGGATAAAAGAAACTCTTGTTTTTGTTGTTCCTGTTATTTGAGTACATTGTACATTTTAAAAGGCTTTTTCATGCACACATGTACATTTCTAAACCAAATCCTGTGCATCACAACTGGTGCACAGAATGATTTCATGTTCATTAATGAAAATTTGGGATGGGGGAAGGGGAGGGACAAAATGGAGATTTGGAAAGGAAGACTTTTGAAAGGGATTCTTATATCTGTATGCTTTTTCTAGCATAAATTAATATAACTACATGAAAATAAATGTTAATGCATATACATTACCTTTGTGAACATTCTGGAAAATAAAGAAGAGGGAAAGAAAAGTCACGTCTGTTCTTACCTCTTTATAGCCTATTGCTGCACTTTGATGGATTTTTGTTGTTATTCCTCCTAGGTTAAATGGGTAGAGTCTATGGAATTTTGTATTCTAGTCTTTTTTTGTTAGTCTTTGGTTTTCTTCTCTCCTTAGTGTTACCTAATTCTCACTTGCATTTTTCTCTGGGTTTCTTTATTGGGGTCCATGGTTAGACTTCTGAGTATCTTTCAAGGTGGGTACCCTTTGAAAATATATGCAAAATGTGTTTTGTGCATTTTCTAGGGAGGGGGTAATTATTTTCAATACATGTTGAGAGAGAGCTCTGTCCCCTCAAAAGGGTTAAGAAGCACTAGTGTCACTAGCCTAGCATCAGAATGTCTCCTTAAGTCTTTTGCAGGATAAGCCAGGACATAATTAGGTCAGACTAAGTTGTCAACTTTGTAACTAATATTCAGAGTGCTTCACAGTGTGGCTGGAGAAGTAGGAGGCCAGCTCTTCAGCTACTGCTTCTTCACCTCCACATCACATGCTCTAACCTTGGAGATGGAATGTGCAGTGTTTTTGTTTGATTTTTTTTTTAACCTACCCTTTTTAGGATTCATTTGGTGAACTGCATATATCACTCATGCCCAGTCATGATCTCTCAGTAACCTCTACCAATGTAGTGCATTTCACTGAGAGTCACTAAAACTACTGAATATTTAGATACTTAATCTAACAGCACTTTTATTTTTAGAGCCCAAAACTGGAAATAATCCCAAGTATCCATCAGCAGGGGAATGGATAAGTAAATCATGGTACATTTACATTAGCGTATACAGCAAGGAAGAGAATTACTATACACCCATACATGGAAATCATAAACTACAGCTGCACAAGCAAGTTGTAGAAGCAGTTGATTATTTTATTTATATAAAATTTAAAACATGCAAAACTGTTTCCTATATTATTCTTTACCCCATACAAACACATAGGATAAAAAAGTAAAGCAATAATGACAAAATTCTGCGTGCTTCAGTGGAGGGATGGTGGGCCAGAGAGATCCGGGAGGGTCACACAGTGGAGCTGCAGGCGTCAGAGTCATGGGCTGGTGGGTACCTGGGGTTTTGCTTTATTGTTACTGTTTATACTCTACATATATTTTATATCTACTAAATATTTAATTTAAAAAGCATAAAAACAAAGGAAAAAAATCTTAATCTTGCAAATTGAGATGCTATGCACCCATGTCTGTCTAGACCTGTGACCAGGGTGTATTGCATGATAAGCACAAGTACATGATATGTGCCTCCTGCCCCCCTTTCTGAAGTCTTCTAACCACTTTTTGACTCCTTTTTCCAAAGAGAGGAATGTTTACTTTTGAGGAAATTTTATTATTGTAGTGTTTTATTATTTTTTTGGCAGTGGGGGGATAGATATTTAGGTTTATTTTTAACAGAGGTACTGGGGATCGAACCCAGGACCTCTTGCGTGCTAAGCATGTGCTCTGTCTACCACTTGAGCTATACACTCCCCCTGGAATGTTTACTTTTAAGTTACATGTCCGCATTGACTAAATGACACTCATTTGGTCACTGGAATGTAGGAAGATAAGCAGCAAGAAGGTAAAGAGGCTTATATGGTGTAAGAGGAAGAGTTAAGTAAAATACATTGAAATCAGCTTCGGTACCAGTGGTATTAAAATTTAAATTTTTTTTTGACATGAAATACTTTTCCTGTAGTCAGGAGTTGGAGCTATGGCATTGAGGGGGGTGTGTGTGTGTATGTGTTGGGGGTGGAGAAATAAAGATACCCCTGAGATGATACTGTTTACTCAGTTGGAGTTGAGTGAAACCAGTTTTGTCCTTTAGAATGACTTGGTAAGGGAAGGTTCAAGTCTTGCACTGTTAGTGGCCTTCTCACAATTTTACTTGGTATTTCATGACTTCTCACGCAGCAGCTTGCTAAGCCAACATTCTGGAACCTATCCCTCTGTTTATTATGTTTTTCTTCTACTAGGATAAATTCTATGGTCCTAAAGAAGGGCATTAGATTGCAGCCTCTTCTAGATAAGATAAATTAATTTATCATTAACTTGTTGCACTTGTTCTTTTAAGTATTCTTCAAGAACATGATTTTAATGGTTATATTGTATTCTGTTGTCTTTATAAACCATAATTTATTTAGCTCGTCATCCATTATCAGACACTTGAGCCTTAAAACCACTTTTTAGGAGTTCTGTAAAGAAGATTGTAAGCTCCGCACAGCTGGGGAAGGAGTTGTTTTTAGAAGGCAATTTATGCAGCTGTCTACCTGGCATCTCTACCTGCTTGTCTAATAAACACTTTAAACTCGATGTGTCCAAAACTAATACTCTTCTCCAGTCTTGCTCACCTGTGTTCTCCCTCAACTCAGTGAAAGGCACCTTTACCTCTGTAGTTGCTCAGGGCAAAAATCATGTAAGCATCCTTGACCTTTTCTCTTTTATTCTCTGTCCATCATAAAGTCCTGTAGGCTGTGCCTCAGAACATATCTAGAATCTGACTTTCCACCACCTTCAGTAACCTCCTGACAAGTCTCCTTGCTTTAGCCCTTGTCCTCTAGTAGTCTTTTCTCTATCCTTTTAGAGAATGAAGGGCAGATTATTTTTTTGCTCAAAATTCTGAGATGATTCATTTCACTCAGAATAAAAGTTCATTTGTGCAGTGACCTCCCTTCTCCCTTTGCCAAAAAACTTCTGTAGCCTCCTTGGTCTTTCACTTAATAATATATCGGGTACATTTTCCCAAGTCTAAAGTATTCTTCGGGAACATGATTTTAGTGGCTATGTTGTGTTTAGGAATTGTACATTATTTAGCCCATCCTCTGTTATCAGACATTTGAGCCTTAGTTTCTTCATTTATTAAATGGAGGTGCTGCTAATGCCTACCCAGCCTGCTGTCTCGAGGAGTTGTGAGGTTTAAATGGAGTCAGGTATACTGCATAGATGGTATTTGAAAGTTATTTGTTAAATTTTTTTTTTGTGGTTAGTTTTGGTACTAAATTGTTATTTTTAATGGGAATATAAATCTAAAGGCAGAAATAGTTGAACCTGTTACTAAGTTGGAGGAGGCCTTTGGTGTTGTGTATTTGGAACTGTTTTTTATTACAGTGTGTAATTTAAACTTCTTTAATTACCTAAATAAGTTGTTTTCACATCTCAATTCCAAAACAGCAAAGAGAGAAGTTTGAAAAAAATCTTGTAGAAAACCTGCTGCTTTGCATCTTACTGTTCTAGTCTTTTGGGGTTGCCTTGATTATATCAACAATCTACTTCATGCAGCCTTTATGTGTGCATTTGTTGCTGTTTTCAAAGGGGAAAGTAACCATGCCCCCCCTCCCCCTTTTAAATGCCTTCTTTGAAATTCTCAGGAGATGTTTTGGAGTTCATTTTTGAACGTCTGTGCCAGCCAACATGGTGCTGATTGCTTTTGGTAGTTGCCCAGTGAAGTGTGAAGCACTGCACTGGGAGCTGGCAAAGTCTGGAGTGCAGTTAGTGAGACCACGAGGGGACTGCTGCTTTCAGTCGTGTAGTAGGCAGAGTTGGTACTCATGGATTTAATTTTTGGTAGTATATCGACAATGTGCTTATTTTACGGAAAAACATTTCTAGTGGCTAAAAACTGTTCTTGGTAGTACTGTTTAGGGGTGAATGCTATGTACATATATGTGTAAGAATAGGAAATATGAAATTATGTTTTTCAGAGCATCTGTGGGAAATTAGACTTTTGTTACTCAGCAAGCATAGGCTGGGAGGCACCAGGGGCTCAGAGTGTTTTCAGTCTAGTCTTTGAGATAAATAATTGAAGCAGCATGATGACCATTATGAAGGCATTAGGAGAGGTATCCAAATAATTGAGGGGCAGGGCCAGGAGAGGTAGAGAATATCTGGGAAGCCTCTTTTTGTTTTGGCAGAACAGAAGACTGTACGGCCAGAACTAGCAGAAGCTATGTAAATGAGGAAATGATTTAACTACATTTACTGTTTCCCTGTGACATTGTTCTGGTCTGATACTCCATAGATCCTTTTGTAACTGAATAAAATTGAGAAGGCAAAATTGGTGAAGGGGAAAACAAAAGCAGCTTTTACTTTTTAAATTGCCTTTTAGTGGGGAAAAACCACCACAATTAGTAATTAACAACAGCAATAAGAAACACGTAAGCTGTGCCAGCCACAATCAGGCACTACAGACTTTAGCCCATTTAATCCTCACACCAATCTTGTGGCAGATACTCTTATTTTCCCTGTTTCACATATGAGGGCATAGATACTAGCTAACTTGCCTGGGGTCACACATCTGGGATTGAGAGAACTAGAAAGTGAATTGGTGCTGTCTGGGTCCAGAGCCCTCAGTCTTAACCTCTGAGCTATACATTTTGCTTCTCAAAATACTAAGTTTTAGTATTCTGTGTAGTAATACTGAATGTCTGTGTCTAATTTGAATTTAACTGTTAGGTTAAAATTTATCTGGATGTCACTTCTTGATGCAGGGAATTTATGAATAAAAAGGGCATTATTAGTCGAGATATCTTTGTGCCACTTGGCTTAAAGGAGAGCTAGGCCTTTCTAGTCTTCCTTCAAGATCATTTAAAATTTAATTAGGAAGAGCAGAATTCTTGTTAATTGAGAGTTTGTTTAATGTTTACTATAGTAGCATATTTATTTTATACTCAGTTGATGACATTGTGACACTGCTGAGTTGGTAGCTTTTTTCTTTTTTTCTTTTCTATTGTATGTGTAATATTCTGGAATTGAGCATACAGCTGACCCTGGAACATTGAGGGGTTTAGGAATGCTGACCCTCTGCGCAGTTGAAAATCCACCTATGGTATATAATCGATCCTTTATATCCACGGTTCTGCATCCACGGATTGAACCAACCCCGGATTGTGTAGAATGCAGTATTTTAAAAACTCTGCGTATAAGTGGACCCACACAGTTCAAACCCATGTTGTTCAAGGGTCAGCTGTATAGAGAACATACATAGTACATTTATCCTGTTTTATAAGATTTGGAATCTAAACATGATTTTAAGTGAGTAAGGAGCTTTATGATTTAGGTCTTTTGCTCAAATCTACTTTATGGCAATATGCATTATACCATTTTAGTATATTTTTGGAAATACATTATTCTGAGCAGGGGAGGAGGCTGCTTGTAGGTTTTGGTTTTATGGTTTTGGCATATAAATGGTGTACAAATGGTGCCATTTTTCTTAAATTTGGTTATAGAAAGCTGTTGGAAGAGGAAGTTTGTGCTGAATTTATCACTGGGCTTTTTTAGCAAGCTCAAAACATGCCATGTTAGAAAAGTTAATATAAAGTTACATTGTTGCCACAATGATATGTTAATTGTAGTTGCAGGCAAGATCTGTAAGAGTTTGCCAACAACAGTGTAATTGCTACATAGAGTCTTTGAGTTATTAGATAAACAAATTTATTCTGGAGAATAAAAGGGCTTTTAAGTACAAATCTTGTTTTGACTGCCTTATTTTCTAGGGCTTAGTAACTAAAACATTATTTCTGCATCTTGATGCTGAAGTAACAAAGTTGGAAAGAAAGCAAGGAAAAAAGAGGGTTAAGTTGGGGGACTCAGCAGACTTTATAAAGCTAATTTTGACTTGAAGGGACTCCAAGAAAGAGAATATGGTCTATGATTCATCAATAAACTAAAGCTTATGGACCATTTTGTGGTAGTCATTTTAAAGGCATTTCCATCTGTCTTGGTTAAGGGCCTTTACATGAAAGATGCTGTCCTGTTCTTCACTCTTCTCGAGTCTCCTAAGGTAAGTAATGTCAGCTGCAGTGTGAAGAATAAAAAATTTGAAGACAAAAGGGGAAAGATGTGAAAGGTGTAGGAGAGAAGATACATGTGAGGTCATCTTCTCTTTGGACTTGGGAAAGGATACAATCAGATCTTCATTTCTGAGGCTGTCTTTCTAATGTATGAAGGGGGACTTAAGAAAACAGCCTTGAAACCAGATGAGATCTGGATGGTGAGTCGGGGGCCAAGGCCCAGAGGTGAAGATGAGCTGAGTGAGTTACTGGGGAAGTCAGGAGATAGTCTGAACGAAGATTCCTCAGGAGTCTAGAAGGAGGTTATGATAATAAAGTCTTGTAAATAATAGTGGTTAACATGACTTGATTTCATTTGTCTCTATGTTTTCAGGACCCCCTGCTCTCCTGATTGCCTTCCTCCCTCACAAGCTGTTCTCTGTTCTTCCTTTCTGCCTGTGTTAAAAGTACACCAGGACTTTGTCTCTTCTTTTTGATCTTGTCTCTGTCTCCAGAGAAGACAGATTCCCTAAGTGATTTCATCTAGGCTTTAAATGTCATTGAGGTGATGATGACTCCCAAATTTCCTTCTCCAGCCTGGACCCCATTGTAGAACTCCAGACTTGTCTACTCAGCTGCTAACTTAAGGTAAACTGCACTTAAAGGCCTCGGAAGTATCTCAAACTTAGTATGTCCTCAACAGAATTGTTTTCCTCTCCTGCCCAGCTAAAATGGCTCTTCCTTCAGTCTCACCCATTCTTTTAGTTTCTCAAACCAGAAACATTGGAGTCAGTCTTGGCTTCTCTCTTTTTCTTACAGGCCACATATAATTCATCAGTAGGTCAGTCCTATTGTCTCTGCCTTCACGATCTATCCTGAATTCAGTTACTTTTTACTGTTTCTACTCTTGTCCAAGTCAGTACTCTAGTGGCTTCCTGTCTTTCTGCTTCTGCTTTTGTTCCTATGCAGTAGCCACAATTGTATTTTAGAAATGTGAATCAAATTGCCACCCCTCTGCTTCAAATCCTTTGTTGGCTTCCTATCACTTTTAGAATATAACTAAAAATCCTCACCTTGGCCACAGGGCCCCACAGAATTTGACCTCTGGCCAGCTCTCTGACTTCACAGGTCATTATTGTTTACCCTTCTAACTACACTGGTGGTCTTGCAGTCCCCTGAATGTCATTCAGGTCCCTGCTCATATACCATCTACTCAGATGTGGCAGCTTGCCCACTCTTATCTAAAATAATCACTCCTACTACCTCCACTGTCACTTTGTTATCTCCTAACATTTGTTTATTTTTCTTCCCCAGGTTATACTATCTCTATTGGTTAGTTATCTGACTTCCTGATTAGACTATAAGCTTCTTCAGGGCAGGGACTGGTTTTTCACTAGTTACCTGCAGGCCTGAAGGCATGGTAGGCACTCAGATAATTGTTAAATGAATGAATATTTTGAATATTTAATAAGCCCTCATAGGTTAGTCATTAATCATCCCAGCAACTCAGTAAAGTTAGGCACTATTTTTATTGTGCCCATTTTACAGATAAGAAAATAGAAGCTTACTGAATTTATGTGCCCAAGTTGTAGATGAACCCTAAGATAATATTGGATACTTAAGGTGGGGTAGATTAAAGCCTCTGTAACATTCTGTTTCCTTCCTTGCTAAAATTTTTAATAATATCTTCTAGAAATAGTTTCTAGGTCAACTGAGGTTTTAATCGTTGAATATTGGGTCAAATTGTAAGACAAAATTCAGTTTTGGATCAAGAAACAATGCTTTTGGTATAGTAGTTGACCTCTGTCTCTCCTGGCTGGCTCCATGAATGCCACATACTAGAACTCATGGATCTCTGATGCCTGATGCAGTTCTCATGGGAGTCATTATATAAATGGCAAATGAAAGTTCCCAGATGTTCTGCAGTGGTAGTTGTTTGTGTTCTGTAAAATTGGTCTCCACACTTCCACTCATGCTCCCTTTAATCCAGTATCCACGCCGTAGCCCATCACTTTAATCAAGTCACTTCTGTGGCTTCTCATTGCTCAGGGGTTCACCAGCTCCTCAGATCTACACCTGACCCTGAGATTTTAGTTCTTTTCTACCCTTTGTTACTCACTGCACTTGAGCCAAACCTGCGTTTCACATTCTTCTTTTTGCCCAAGGGCTCCCTTAGGCAGTTTCCTGGTTCAGTATGCGTATTGCCCACTGGTTCAGAGCCTTGGAGCTAGAGATGGTCCAAATTTCATTCCAGGTTTTGGCCTTGGGCAAGTGCCATCATCTCTGTGTCTCAGATCATCCAGATGTAACATAGAGATAACATAAGGTTACTTGAAGATTAAATGGGTGTATAAAGCTTTACACAGTGCTTGGAACATAGTAAGCATTCAGTAAGTGTTAGGTGTTATTGTCACTTTGCTTAGTTATCTCCTGCTTTTCCTTCAGCTCAGCCCTCTCTGTTTCATCAAATCAGTTTACTGACTTAAAAAATCCTCTTTTATGTATGTTTCCTTTTATATGTTCCTGTTCATATGTTCTTATAGAACCCTGTGCTTACCTAGCATGGATTTTATCATGATTTGAAACTGTGTGTCTATTTTGTATGATTGTATGTCCATCTCCTTCATTGGCTCGAAGCTCTAGAAGAGTGGAAATAACTCTTTGCTTGCCAGGCCCAGCACAGTGCCTAGTACTTAGTTTGTGCTTAATAAATGTACTCAGTAAATGTGCCCAATGAATGAAAGGGCTGTTTAACTTTTCCTTTCTTAAACAGGATCTTGGGATCTTTTGTGTTAACCCTTCCTTTGAGAAAGAGTAATACTAATGTGGAAGCTAGCATTATTTCAGACTTGGGAGTGCATTGAGTATAATTCCACAAGGAAAAGGGGTGGTGATTACTGCAAGATAGGCAGAAGGATTAGGAAATTGGATGTGTCCAGATGGATGCTGTTGCAACAGTGTTTTTGATGAAGGTCTTTGAGTGATGCACCATCCTGGATGTAGCTATGATACTCAACAGTGATTCAGCCAGTGCCTATTGAATCCCTGCTCTGTGCTCACCCTTCTAATGGATGTTTCAGGGGAATTACTTGGGAAGATGAGTGCTGAGAATATAGGCATTTATTTATGTCTTTTGGCGTTTACCACATGAAAGTGCCTCTTGGGTATGTGTCTTGTGTGTGAAATCAGGAATTTGTTTCACACTTACACAAGAATCCTTATGCAAGGCAAGCTTTGTTAAATCTAGGACACTGCAAAAAATTTTGCAGCAATAGGTTTTAAAGGTAAGATACCTCTGTCTGCCATGAGATCCCATATTTCCTATAAAATACAAGATACAAGAGACAATTCTAAAAACCTGGGGAAGAGGTGGGATTTCCAATACCTATTCCATTCTTCTGCCTCCATTGTATTTTCCTTTATCCTTGTCCATACTAGTGACCTCCATCAGCACATCTTCCTTTGCCTGTACTGTTTAAACCCTTGTCATCTTTCCTCCTGTTTCCTGCTTACCTATTACTACTGTTTCCTGAAAGTTGTATTTCTGTTCTCTAGATTGGAATTTAGATACCTCCTTTCCCAGAGATTAATGTTTTTAGCCAGAAGCTGAGTAAGTTGGCTGCTCAGGGAGAAAAGATTCAGGAAGCAAGTGGTGTTGAGAGAGCTACATTTCAGTTCCCAAATGAGCATCACCTACTTCTGAGGTCAGCATTGTGAGTTATACAGAGAGAAGAGTCATGGTTTCCAGCCACAGAGAAATGACAATCTTTAGGGAAAGAGAAAACTAACATATTCATTGGTTCTTTGGGTGTATATTGAGTTTCTGCTATGTGTCATGCCCGGTCCTGGGAGCTAGAGGATGTAGCAGTGAATGAAACAGAAGTCCTGATCTCATGGAACCTACCTTCCAGTGACTCATATAATAAGTCAGGTAGGCATGAATGCAGTGAAGAAAAATAAGGCAGGATAAGAGGATCGAGAGTGAAGTGGATGCTGATTTAAATAGGATGGCCAGAAAGGGCCATTTGACAAGGTGTTGTTTGAATAGAGACCTGTATGAAATGAGGGAGTGGGCTAGTCAGATACCTGGCAGAAAGCATTCCTGGTAGAGCAGTATGTACAAAGGCCCTGAAATGAGAATGTGTCTTTAGTAAGAAGGCCAGTGGGACTGCAGTGAGGGGTGAATCTTTGGAGAGGAGGTCACAGAGGGAGTGGAGTTTTGTTCAGCGTGGAATCGGAAGCCATTGAAAGGTTCACTAGAGGCATGATGTGGAGGTGATCTGGATTACGTCTGAGAAGGAATATTACCTGCAGTGTGGAGATGGGACTTTTCAGGGGCCCAGGGGGAGAGGTGGGGAGCCCAGTTAGGAGGTACTGCAGTCATTCAGGTGAGAGAGATGGTGGCTTGGCCCAGTGTGGTAATGATGGTGGTGGTGAGAAGTTGTGGGATTCTGGGTATGTTTTGAACATAGATCAGATGTGGAGAGTAAGTGAAGAAAGTCAAAAGTGACTCCATGATCATTTGTGGAAAATTGCTTGTGGAGGTGGGTGCAGGTCTGGAGTATACTTGTGTGTCCAGAGAAATCTCGATAGAAGAAGAGGCCCTTCTTGATTGAAGAGGGGGTCTTGAAAAATGGCGTGAAAAGGTGGTTTTATAGAACATAAAGCAATATGAAGTATACAGCACTTAAAATAGAGTTATGATCTGACTCTAGTCCTCAGAAATGTGCCTGGAGTTCATTCCTTGAAGAAAAAGTCTAGAGTATTGATTTGTTTTAGACAAGGCCTGTGCGCTGATGGTGCATGACCCTGGGAGAAATACTACATTTGTTATAGCTTTTACATTGGTGAAAATATGGCTTATATGTTGACCATATTCATTGATTACTGTAACTCCATTCATATATACATGCTTTCTGAGAAGGAAACTAGAAGTCCTACACACCATATTTTAGCTCCGTTGACTTTGATACGAGAATCATTGTGTTAAATATTGCCCAATCTTTTCAGTGGTTCAATTCTCTCTATATTCTTACTGTGAAAGTTGATGACATTTACTGGTATTTTATGTGTATATTGCATAGGTATGAACTATTTTGATTTTTCTTTTTATGTTCCTGAAAATGGTACAGGATTTAATGAAATCAAAATTATACACGACATGGAGGACATTCATCTGAGTGCCTGTTTGGTGTAGGGCAGTGTAGAGAATCCATAAGACATGGTCTGTGTGCTGAAGGAGTTTTCATTGTGGTAGGAGCACCAGAGATTTGATGGCACATCTAAAGGACCCCAATATAGTACTTTGACTCTTGCCAAGAAGTAGAATTCTTGTATTACGCTTTAGCTTATCTTATTAATTAGTGAACTTTTCTTGCTTTGGTTTAAAAACCATGGAATATGGTTATCATACCCACAACACATTGAGAGAATTTAAAACAAGATAAAATATCTTTTTGAAAATTAACATGTGTGTAGTGCTTCACTCGTTTAATCCTGTGAACTAGGTATTATCTCAGTTTTAGAGAGGACATAAAATGCGATACCCAAGGTCACAAAAAAATTGAAATATATTTCTTAATTGTTCTTACTGATCCTGGTTCTTTGATTCTAAATCCTGTACCCTTTCTATTACATGTACACTCTGTCCTCCTAACTGGGCTCCCCACCTCTCCCCCTGGGCCCCTGAAAAGTCCCATCTCCACACTGCAGGTAATATTCCTTCTCAGACGTAATCCAGATCACCTCCACATCATGCCTCTAGTGAACCTTTCAATGGCTTCCGATTCCACGCTGAACAAAACTCCACTCCCTCTGTGACCTCCTCTCCAAAGATTCACCCCTCACTGCAGTCCCACTGGCCTTCTTACTAAAGGCACATTCTCATTTCAGGACCTTTGTACATACTGCTCTACCAGGAATGCTTTCTCCCTAGAGGTTAGAAAGCTTTTATTTTAACTGTGTTGTTGAGTGGTAAAGACTACCTCCGAGGTTATATCCTCCATTTAGTCATTGTCCTTATTGCTGAGCCACTGAAACCTGGAATCTGGTTCACAGAGTATTCCGTCTTCTTGATAGAGTTTGTGTGTGGTCTTTCATCTTTTAGGAACTATAATTCTCATATACCCAGTTTCAGATGTAGGGAGAGTTCTGAATAAACAATGCCTGCTATACAAGTTGGAGGGGTGGTCATAAACCCGTGCATTTGCATAGAAATGCCTTACTGTGTTTGCCTTGGTGATCACTGCATGTAGGGAATATTTAAATGATGGGTGTCTTGGCTGAGAGTGTGGGCTCGAGCTAGACTCTCCACATTTACATCCTAAATCGCCACTAGCTAGCTCTGTAGCCTTGGGTATGTTACTTAATTTCTTTGTGATGGCTTCTTTATAAAATGAGGATAATACAACATCTGCCTTATTGAGTGTTTGGGAGGATTAAAATAGGTTAGTAAACAGAAAGTACTTACAGCTCAGAGTAAGTGCTCTGTGAATGTTGGCTATTTAAATCTTGTAGGTAGTGCCTTTTGTTTAGAAGCATACTTCTTTGCTTACCATTCGTGTATGTAGGGAGATGTGCTTTCTAGAACCATGTCTGCTTGTCACATGATTCTGTGCAGTGTGAGCCCTATTAATACTCTGTCAGCATTTGAGTTTGGAACAGAAGCGTGACCATACCCAGTGGAATCCAGCAAGAGAGAACTAAGCACCGTAGCAACTGTTGCTATTTGTGTCCTGAGCAGCAGCTGCCTGGGACAGATTTATTTTTTTAATCCTGATCTCACTGATAGCCTGGGATGTGGCCCTGCCTTAGAGAAGTGGATTGGTTAAGATGCCTGGTCTTTGAGGAGATTTCATGACCATATGTTATAAAGATTCTGTTCCATGTGAAATATGAAGCACTGAATCTCTATGTGTGTGTGAGAAGGGAAGGGAGGCCATGCCTCAGCAGTCAGTCCCTGAACTATGTAACTGGATTAATCACACGGGAAATCACTTTTTTATTTGGGCAGTGAGGCTTCCATACTTTCCATTCAAAAGTAATTTTATTGTTTAGAGGTCTGTGATTCTGATGTATACACATATGTACACACACACACACACACACATATATATATATATAAATAAAATAACTTATATGCTCGTTATCAGCTTTGGATTTCAAAAATAAAACTATCCTTCCCATGAATGCTTCATTAGTAAATGCTTTTCTGAAGTAGATACTAAGATCTTTAAAAAAGAGTTTGTTCAAATTAAGTGGATTCATTCAGTAAGTTTCTAATTTTTATCTCTGATGTGTTGAAATATTTCAAGCCTTATGAAGCACCTTGAAATAGTAATGTGGCCCATTTCCAAATTTTGTCTGCTCACTTACCTAGGATTCAGTCACAAAATAGCACCTACTATGTACTAGGCTCTGTTGTAAATCCTGGTGACATCTAGTGAATGTTGTTGGTATGATTCTCGTCAAGTTCTGTATATAGATCCTACCTATTAAAATGTGACTATTTATTTATTTTTGATTGCCCCATTCAGATTCAGTGGTGTAAATTTACTGATTTGAATGTTTTGAGCTTATAACATCATATTGAACTAAAGAACATATTAACTGAGTGACTTACAAAATCAAAACATTTTTATCCTCTAGGTATTATTAACCCAAAGAACCCAAAGGAAGCTCCAAAGTCCTTCAGCTTTGACTACTCCTACTGGTCTCACACCTCGGTGAGTGTACTCATGGTACAGCATCACAGAGCAATGTGGGTTTTGAACATTTTGAAAGAGCCTGCAGGTCCACAAGGAAAACAAAGATTACCAACATCTAGGGAACTGGAGAGTAGGGCGTTCCTGTGTACCCTTACTGATTATAGGACCCCAGGCCTTGCTGGCTTCTAGGGATTGTTCCTAAACTAGACTTTGTTTCTGCATCTCTTTTTTACCAGTTTTTTGTTCTCTTTTTTCCTGTTTCATTTTAGAGTAGATGTTTTAAACTATTGCAAAGCCTAGTGGCCAGTGGAAGGGCCTGTGAAGAGGTTGGAAAACATTCTTCACTGAAAAGCATGTTTATTGAGAAATAGCCACACCACCTGGAGTGAATTCAAAGTAGTATTTTTATATGTGGATTTGATCTTTTAATCTTTCAGTCCCATTTTCCACTTAGGAAAAATTTGTTGGAACTTCCTATGAATAGAATAGTGCTACTTTCAAGGTTATGGAAAATGAAATGTAATCATGTCAGATAATTTCATGTAGATATTTTTATGTATAGTTGGCCTGGATGTCTTTAATAGTGCCTTTATGTGTGTGTTTAATGAGAAGAATGAACTGTGTGGAGGGGGTACTTAAAATTTTATTTTAAATGACTATTCTGATTCCAAACACTTTTATTTATTATAGAAGTAATCAAATAAGCGTAAGAGAGAAAATAAAATGCCATTTACTTCTCCTTTTAATCTTCACAGCCGGAAGATCCCTGTTTTGCATCTCAAAACCGTGTGTACAATGATATTGGAAAGGAAATGCTCTTACATGCCTTTGAGGGATATAATGTCTGTATTTTTGCCTATGGGCAGACTGGTGCTGGGAAGTCTTACACAATGATGGGTAAACAAGAAGAAAGCCAGGCTGGCATCATTCCACAGGTAAAAACAAAAATCAAAACAACAAGAAACCTCTGTTCATTATTACTCTTAGTCTTCAGTTTAACAATTATTTTTATTTAGCAAACATTTATTCAGGGGCTGTCATATGCGAGACACAAAGATAAATCACCGGTCCCTTTTCCTCAGAGGAGCTAACGGTCCATGTTGTGTATACATGTCTACCTTTAAAGGTGGGAAAGTTGACCTTTTGTAAAGGTTTTGCTGTATATCCAATGTCATGTTATTTTATCTTTGAACAATGTTACCAGCTTAAAAAAGTGATAGTATGTACCAGGCTATGTTCTGAATCCTGGGGACATCTAGTGAATATTGTTGATCTGATTTTTTCCCCAAGTTTATATATAGGTCATCTCTTAAGAAAGTGATTATTTCTGTTTTTTGATTGCCTTTCCTTTTATTTTATTAAATTAATACTATCACTTTAAGCTTGAACAGTATCATTTTTTTAAGAGAAGTTAGTCTTTTGATTTTGTAATGCTTGGGAATGGAGAAGAGTTGTGACATAGGTACATTTAGTAGGAACTTCTTTTGCTAATAACAGGGATATTGTTTGCTTTCATTAACAATAATTGGGATTAGTTTTAAAGTGTTCTTTTACTATAGGTCTAGTGTGGCCATCTGTATTCTGAAATTAGAATACATAAAGGAGCAATAGCCACTTTTTCTAATGGATTATTGAATTATAATTTTAAATTCAACTGTATAATTGAAATGCTTAACTATTAATAAGGATTAGGAAATTTTCAGAAAAAATTGAACATACTAGCTTTTTTTTCTGTAAAATGTATATGGCTGTATTAAGACATATATTTGAGAATTGTCCTTCTTTGTGTATAGTGATGGCAATAATTATAGTACTACTTAGAGAAAGCATTATGTTGCACTCACTATGCCAAGCACAGGTCTCAGTGCTTTACAAATACTAGTTCATCTGATCATCATACGCCCCTGAGAGGGAGGTGCTCTTGTTACCCTCATTTTACAGATGAGGGAACTGAGGCACAGAGAGGTCATGTCACTTGCCCAAGTAAGTGCCAGCGTCAGAATCCAGAAGCTGGCAAGGTAGTTGTGGAATCTTTGCTTTTACTACTGTGTAATAACTTCTTCAGCATTAAAATATTTGTAGGTTATAGCAAGTAATATTAAGTAGTTATATTAATTTTATCCTATTACCGCAGTTAGTTTCTCGTTCCCTTTCTTTTAACTGTCATTTATTATTGGAATTTTTGTGTAATTACGTATGTATGTCTTTTCTGGTAGAATTTTGGAATATTTTATTTTAATGCAAAAGCATGGATTTTTTAAAAAGTCTGTCATTAGAAGCTGCCATTTATAGTAATTTTAAATTCTGTTTAGACTTGTAGAGAATTATCAACATATAGCTCATTTTTTCAAATGTATATTAATTGCCTTAATACTAAATATATAGCAAATGAAAATTCAATGGATTTTTATTAATTATTCTTACTAAAATATCACAATTTAAAATAAATTGAACGGATGAGGGAGAATGAAATTTTATAATTTTCCTGATCTTGAGAAATTAATGTTTTCTGTTAGAAATGTCACTGTGTAATGGAGTAGCCTCTCATAAAAGGGGTTGGAATCTTAAGAGGTAAGGGGAAAATTTTGTAAAGTCAAAATTACTCTTGAAAATACCTTTATTTACTGCCTTCAAATAGTGTATATTTCTGTCTCTACATGTATATGTGTATGTATAGATTATATGTACATATAAGTTTAAATATATAATGTATATACTAATTGGCAGTGTATAATAAAGTTTATATATCATGATGAGTAATAAGTGTGCAAAATACAGTTTAATAGTAGTTGTACTCCTACAGTTATAATACTGATAGTAGAGTCCCATTAATTCTAGAATAGTACAAAGAGTTAATGCACATGGATTGAAATCAATGACATTACCTAGAAAAGACAAAATTCCTCATCTTCCCCTGAATGTGGATTTCTTTCTAAGGAGACATGAGATGATATTGTTGAGAGAGAATAGAGATTAGATGAGAACAATATATTCAAAGCTTTCCTTTTATTTTATTCAAAGCCTTTATGTTTGATGCTGTTGGCATTAATATTTTGAGAAAGAAAAAGAAAGGGGATCTCACTAATTGTTTTAGCACTCATGGGTAGCTTAGTTCTCTGATTTGTGCTACTCATGCCTCTCCCATTCTTCTACAGTTATGTGAAGAACTGTTTGAGAAAATCAACGACAACTGTAATGAAGAAATGTCTTACTCTGTAGAGGTGCGTATAATCGTGGGTTAAAAAGAGTCCTTTTTACTCCATTCCCTCAAATGCTACTTTTAAATGGTTCCAAATTGTGACTGAGCTGTAGATCACTTAACCATTCTGCCAATTCTGTACTTTGAAGCTATTTCTAAGTTTTGGTTATAATGAATTCAGTTGCAGTTAAATCCTTATTCATAAGTCTATGGCTTTATTTTCAGTTATTTTCCTTTTTGTGTGTCCTGGTTGTCAAAATAATACATTTAAATTGCCAAATAGCCTTTTAGAAAGAAAGCTTGTACCAATTTTCAGTCCCATTAGGAAGGTATAAGCACCCATTGTGCCTTTGCCGTCATTTAGTATTTTTTTTTTAATCTTTGCCAACTTAATAAGGGAAAATTTCTCTTAATTAAATTAGAATTTCTTTGATTATTAGTATGGTTGAACATCTTGTAAATTATGCATATGCCTGTTTACATTTTGGATTGCAGTGTTTTCCTCATTTATTTGTGTGAACTCTTCCCCCTTATAATATTAATAACAATTTTTGACAGGCGTAGGTTTTAAAAATACATGTAATCAAATCTCTTCTCCCCTTTATAATTGTTTATAATCTTAGAAAGTTATTCTCTATTCAGTGTATGTACCCTAGCTCTTTAGAGAAGAGGTCTGTAGAATTACATTATGTATGTTAGTTTATTTGATAAACATTTCCTTTCTTTTATACAAGTGCTTTATGAAACTGTTGTTTTACACATTCCCATTTTTGGTATTTAGTTTCTTAGTAACTGGAATTATTAAAGCATTCCACTAAGATTAGCCTATTGTTTTGAGAAAGTAGGCTATTTTTTAAGCAAATTCGAGATTTTTAAAAATGTATATGTTGTGGTTTTCTATAGGACTCAGTACAGTTCCTTGTTGACCCACTTAACTGCTTTGCAGTTTACTTTACAAGTGTTGTATGAATTTTAAAGAATTCTGCCTTGTGACTGTCCTACACCAAAAGGGGGGTGTGCTGCTCTGAAAGTATTTTTGTTAAAATGAATTCTCTAAATAGCTTGTCTTGTCCTATAACTGTTCTTTTTTGAATATTAAATGTATAGCAAATGAAAAGTCAGTAGGTCTTTATTAATCATTCTTATTAAAATATTACATATTTTAAATAAATTCAAAGGGTAGGGAGAGTGACAATATGATTGAAGGTTTTGAACTTACAAATATTAAGAGATGTCATTTTCCTTCATATGAGTCAGATTTCCTAGGCTTATTTGGAGTGCAAGATAGATCCCTAGATGATACTTAGTTCCTTACATTTGGGGGACCTCTACCTCCTCTTCTGCCTGTGATCCAGGCACGCTGGCTTTTTTTTTTTTTCCCCCGTTTCTGGACCACACCAGTAACGTCTGGAACCTCAGGGCCTTTACATTTACTTTTCCTTTGGCCTGAAATTTTCTTTCCCTGGATATCTTTTTGACTAAGTTTTTCACCTCCAGATCTCTTGTTCAAATCATACCCTCTCAGTGAGGCTTACCATGATCATCTTATTTAATTCTGCAACTTGCCCTCTACCCCAGCACTCCTAATATCTCTCTTGCCCTGTTTTTCCCCCCATAATATTCGTCATTTCTAACCTACTTCGTAGTATTTTACTTATTTTTTATGTTTGTTGTTTATTTTCAGTATCCCTTATTAGACTTAGAAGCTCACTAGGGCAGGGATATTTATGCACTGATGTATGCCAGTGCCTAGAAAGTGCCTGGAAGGTAATGGTGCTCAGTGAATTGAATTTGCCAAGTGGGGTATGTGATGGTTGGTTCAGAAATAAAAGAAATAGTCATGGCTTTAGATGAATTTTCATTCATTTAGACAGTAAGTAATGGAGCACCCCAACCTTTACTCAGGTTATTTGGGTCCTCTTAGTGTTATACCTGTGTGAAAAGGAACAGCAGGTTTTCCAAGAAGATATAATACCTTCCTGGGATTCAGGATTTTATGTACAAGTTTTAAGTACATGAGAATGATTAAAGGTACCATTTCAGTTTCTCAGCTAAGATGACCTGCTTTAAGAAAGAATATTTGTTGTCCTGTTTTTTTATTCTCATAATGGATTGATTACTTTATCTTTTGAGGGTTCTCGATATTTTAAAAACTGATTTTAAAATACAGTATAAATATAGTCAGATCAGCGACTGAATGAAAGAAAAAGGCAGTGGGAATGGAGATAAGGTTCTATTTCAGATACTCCAAAAATGTTTCTCTAGAAATTTAAAGTTGAAAAATGCAGAAGTTATATGCTTGAACAGCTCAGTGACACAGAAGTGGTTTATTCCTGGGGAAGCATCGTAATGAGACTTACTGTGCTGAATTTACCGCACTTCAGAGCCTTGCTTGTAGATCCTTCAAAGTCAGACTCTTGAGTGAAGCTCAGTTGACTGATGTTATGAAACCACCATGTGGGTTTGTTACTTTCCCGTGAGGGATAACTGTTACCCTGACCAGAACACTCATGTTAGCAAGACTGATATATTATCTTCCTGTGGGCAGACCTCTGTTGGAACCTTGACTTTTTGATGAACGTGGAATTGGAGAGGAGTTGATCAGACAGATTAAATGTTCAGTTGCTTCAGGTGAAGAAATGGTAGCCTAATACATCCGTTTCCAGGATAGGAATGGTCCTGCTGGTGGGATGAGAATTCCTGAACTGTACTATCTGAGGCTTGCTCCTTCCCCATGAGACTTGGGTAGGTCCTGCCAAACAGTCAGGTTTCATGGTGACCAGCCCTTACCCCTCCTGGTAGATATATTTTTGGTCACAAGGTAACCAGTCTTAAAGTATGAGAGTCTCTGGTCTCTTTTGTTTTCCCTGCTCTGGAATATTGATGTTGTTCCTTGGTTTTAACACTGATAAAAATCTTCTTTCCAAGCTTTTGGAGTAATCTCATTGTAATCCCCAATTATTGACAACAGCATACATTTTTAAAAACACCTATTGATAACTAGTAAGTTGCTACTAAAAATGATATTTTTTTCTGCTTAAGAAAAATGGTGGTTACTGTGTGCTGAGAGAGCCCATTTACCCCCTTTTCCTTCCTGAGAAAATTGGAAGGCTGGTTCTGATCTACTCAGTGGTCTGTGCTACTGGTAATAGAATAAAAGGGACTAGAACTGTAGCATTTCACATTGTAAAGGTTGTTGATCTATTATTGTACATCTTTTAATAAAAGTATAAAAGTTTAAAAATTAAAAAATCTCTTTAATGTATAGGATTTCTTTTTCCAAGTCCTCTAAATCACTTTAATAATATTTTCCTAGGTGAGCTACATGGAAATTTACTGTGAAAGAGTACGAGACTTACTGAATCCAAAAAACAAGGGTCATTTGCGTGTGCGTGAACATCCACTTCTTGGCCCATATGTGGAGGATCTGTCAAAGTTGGCAGTCACTTCCTACACAGACATTGCTGACCTCATGGATGCTGGGAACAAGGCCAGGTATGGTAGGAAACAGACTAATGACTGAGGTCTTTGGCAAATTTTGAGGCCCTTTTTTCCTGGTTAAGGATTTAAGACCACATTTATAGTTGTGAAAGTTGCTTTAACTGTGGAGTCCTCTGATCCTTTGGCTGTGCTGGAGAAGCCAGGGCTTCCGCATATTTGGTAACCTTCTTCTCATCCAAACAATGCTCTGCTGAAGCATGTTTGAACTTTGGTTAAGATTTACTGTTAGGTTTTGATCAAGTCATGGTAGAATGTTGGTTATCACATGCCCATAATTCTGAAATAAATGAGCACCTAGTAAAGAATAAAAATTAAATGCCTCAGTGGTTTCTAAAGGTACAGTTGGAGTATGAAAAATGATTCTGATGGGGTGCCTTTGGAGTTGAAGGGTAACTTGATAGGTTTACAAGTAAGGTGTGTTGAGAGCAGTTTTGTGTAAGTGACAGTCTTGGAATCTGAATAAGTTTAAGGCTGTTGATTGTGATTGTTATGCTTATAATGTGGAGGATGCTATCATTTTAATGCTCATCTAAGAATTGCATTGTCACGTGGTCATTTTTATGTTTATTTAGGACAGTGGCAGCCACCAACATGAATGAAACAAGTAGCCGTTCCCACGCTGTGTTTACCATTGTTTTCACCCAGAAGAAACATGATTCTGAGACCAACCTTTCCACTGAGAAGGTAGGAGAACTTCATTTTCTGGCTTTGAGTTGTGTAGAATGGGGATTTTCAGAAGTCCCTTCTGCTACCTTCTGCATTTGGTTGAAGGGAGGAAAGTTGCCCTTTTGCTTAATGGAAGGTATTTTATACTTTCTGCTTGTTACTTTATTCCACTCTAAACCAGTTTTGAGCGTAGGTTCTTAAGTGAATTGCACAATAGAAAATAGGGTTAAGAAAAATACAATCTAAGACTTTTGAGTCTCAAAAACTACTCCATGCAAGAGAGTTAAGCAGTTCCTTGGGGAGAAAATCCTTCCTTCTTGACTGGAACCTCCTGATTACCTTATTAGCTTCTCTGGTATGTGTATTTCGTTTTTTTGAGCTCTGATAATGTTATTGTGGAATTCAACAGTTTAAGAAAACAATTGAGCAGATAAGATGTGTTTTATTCTTGGAAAAAAGTAACTGCACAGCAGTTCTGATTCTCTTCAAATACCTTGTGCTTGTTAATTTCTTATTTTCTACAGTGGTTGGCTAAACGTAGTAGACTTTGCAATTAAATTGCTTGCTTTAGATCTGCCATTTTTCAGCAATGTTACATTGGGCAAGTTACTTAAATTCTTTGTACCTCAGCTTCTCTAACCTCATAGGATTGGTAAAGAAGAGTAAGTTTTAATACAGGTTCAGTGCATATACTAGTGCCTGGCACAGAGTTGCCGCTCAATAAATGTTAATTTTATTGTTATTATTATTAGTAATAAACTTATATTGATTTCTATTCTGCCTACATTCCTAAGAAGCATGCAGCTGGATTTTTAAATCTGAAGTTAAATTTATTATATTGGCTGTTATAAAACATCTTGCCTTGTAAACTGAGTACTTTGTGATGCTGATATCACTAAAAACTAAAATCACTTGTTACTTGGTGACTTGTTTGTTTTTAGCTGAAAATTATTTTCAAAATACATTCTTCATGTAGGTGATCAAATAACTTGACACTGCTTAGCCAGAGGTTTTATATTAATGTTATTTACTAGTCAGTGTTTGTCTGACTAGCAATAAGGAACATCTTATGTGAAAGCATTTTTTCCTTTCTTCCATGATGTCAAATCTACAAAAATAATGTTACTCCCATAACCTTGATAATCTGTTTTGGATACTTTTGTCTAAACTTTCCTGAAGCTTTTTTAAAACAACTTTATTGAGGTATTATTGAAGTATAATAAACCATACATGTTTAGAGTATAAAATTGGATCATATGTGGATCAGTAGTCTCCCCCTTATCTGTGGGGGATACATTCCAAGACCCCCAGTGGATGAAACTTCAGAGAGTATCAAAACCTTACATATACTATTTTTTCCTATACATACATATCTGTGATAAAGTTTAATTAATAAATTAGGCACAGTAGGAGATGAACAATAACTAATAATAAAAAAGAGCAATTATATCAATGGAGTGTGACATTGCTTTGTGATTCAGTGGTCTCTCTCACTCTTAAAATATCTTTTTGTACCAACTTAGTGCCTTTTCCACCTTAACTAAGCAGTTACCACACACTGTGGCCATAACTTGCAGTGTGAGGTGCAACAGCAAAACTAGCATTAATTTCTTTTTCCCTGTTCACAATTTCATGACTAGAAGTTTTATTGTTACTGTAGATCTTAGCAACCTCAGCATATATATGTTTTTTTCTTCTTTTAAATCGAGAACTTTAACCTTTTCACCTAAAGGAAACACTTCATGGCTTTTCTTTGGCAGACCCAAATTATCAGCATCACTGCTCTTGCACTCTAGAGCCATTATTAAGTAAAGTAAGGGTCACTTGAACACAAACACTGTGATACTGCAACGGTTGATCTGATAACTGAGATGGCTACTAAGTGACTAGGGAGTGAGATAAACTAGACAAAGGAATGATCATGTCCCAGTCATGATGGAATGGGATGGAGCAAGACTTCATCATGCTGCTTAGAATTATGCACAATTTAAAACTTATGAATTGTTTGTTTCTGAAACTTTCCACTTAATATTTTTGGACTACAGTTTAGCAAGGGTAATTGAAACCATGGAAAGTAAAACTTTGGATAAGGGGCACTACTGTACACCTGTAAAACCAATACCACAATTCAGATAATGAGAATTTGTTACTCCCAAAAGTTGCCCTATGCCCCTGTGTAATCTTTTCCACCCTTATCCTCAGGCAATCCCTAATTTGCTTTCTGTCACTGTAGATTAGTTTACACTTTCCAAATTTTATATAAATAGTATCATAAAATATGTACTGTTTTCTGCCTGGCTTCTTTCACTTAGAGTAATGATATTGAGATTCATGTGTGTTGTATGTATCAATGTTTCACTCATTTTCATTGCTGATTAGTATTCCATTGTATAGGTATAGGTATATCAATTTGTGCATTAATTCATCTACTGTTGGGCATTTAAGTTGTTTCCAGTTCTTGATCATTACAAATGAAGGCTCCATGAACATTTGTGTACAGGTTTTTGTAAGGCTATTTGTTTTTCTTTCTCTAGGTAAATACCTAGGAGTAGGTTGGTTGAATCTTACGCTGAGTGTAGATTTAGCTTCTTAAGAGTCTGTCAAACTGCTTTCAAAAGTGATTGTATTGTTTCACATTTCCATCAGCAATGTGTGAGAATTCCAGTTGCTAGAAGCTTCATTTTTAATATGCCATTTAATGGGTTAATGAGTTTTATATACTTTAGGAAGTATCATTGTAAAATATGTTTATCCTAAAATTACTTCTTTTAAACCAAGATAATTGCTATGTACTGTTTTGCATGCTGTTTAAATTTTCTACAGTATGTATGTCTTATGCCACAAAAAAGAGGGCTAATTAACACTTCCGCTTTTCTCTGTGCCTCAATCTTTTAATTTCCTGCCTCTCAATGTTTTCTGCTTCTACTTTGCTTATTTCTTAATTGCCCCAATGTTATTGCTCTTTACAGGTCAGTAAAATCAGCTTGGTGGATCTAGCAGGAAGTGAACGAGCTGATTCGACTGGTGCCAAAGGAACTCGATTAAAGGTATATTTTGCCAAATAAATAGTGTAGTCAGTAAATGTTCTATAACCCAGGTCAGCAAACTATGGCCAGTAGGCCAAATCTGGCCCATTATCTGTTTTTTGTAAGTAAAATTTTGTTGGAACACAGCTATATCTGTTTGTGTATTGTCCGTGGCTGCTTTCATGCTACAGAAGCAGAGTTGAGAAGTTGCAGCAGACACCACAAAGCCCACAAAACCTTTTACAGAAAAACTTTGCTGACTTCTGATTTGTAATTTCAATGAAAAGATATGTTAGATAACAATAGGAAAGAAAGATTTCATGGTCAAGGTGAAAATTGAATTGTATTTTGAGGAACTGTCAGAATTTGGCTAGATGGAAGTAAGGGACAGTAATGGGAGAAGGATGCACAAGATCCAGATGTGAGAACAAGCATGGACTTCTCTAGAGATATGCTTAACAAGAGTAGAAGTTTCACATCAGTGAGTTGTGGAAGAAGGCTGCATCTGTAAGTTTTTGGAGCACCAACATCTTAAAGAGACTTCAGGACTGTGAGTTAGGCATTTGGTCCTGGCATGTCAGCAAATGGAGGGGAGTAAAGGTTGAGGATTAAAGGAGGTTTTTAGAACTTGTAGTCATAAATAAACAAATAATGCTAATTTTATCTTATGTATTATATATGATGTGGCAGTAATAGAAATTCTTTATCATAATTCTTAATGTTTGGTATTGATTTCAGGAAGGAGCAAATATTAATAAGTCTCTTACAACTCTGGGTAAAGTTATTTCAGCCTTGGCGGAGGTGGTAAGTACTATACTTCATTGTAAGGGAAAATATATCTGTTTAGCAAATGTACTTGACAGTATTTTATGATTATTTATGAAGACTGTCCTTTTTTGGTCCTTTGTATTATCCTGCCTTTCTCCTTTTAGAACTTTTCAGATAAGATACTGGGTATAACACTTTGACTTTATACTGAAAATAAAAATGATTAGGATGAATGAACGTAAATGTAGATCTGTAAACACTATAATTAAAACAAGATCTAGTGGAGGGTATAGCTCAGTGGTAGTGTGCATGCTTAGCATTCACGAGGTCTTGGGTTCAGTCCCCCAGGACCTCCATTTTAAAACAAACAAACCAAATTACCCTGCTCAAAAATTTTTTTAAAAACTTTAAAATAAGTAAATAAATAAATAAACCTACCTCCCCACCCCAACAAACAAACAAGGTCTTTGCAGAGACCTAAGATTTGACTACTGGAGCCTTATTTTGTATCTCTGATAAAAACCAAGTATATTTATTGCATATTCTTTTCTATGTGATCTTTTCTAAATAGGATACTGTACCTTTTGGAGCATTTTGAGCAATCTGACTTGGTGAATGCTGTTGATTTGTGGGCCAATAATATATTTTTTGAAATAGTTTTATTTTTTCTTATTCCTTAGCAGTGGAACACTAAAGCTGAAACAATTTTTGTATAAGGGACTTCATTACTTAGGTTAGAAGCTAAGGAAATACTAGTTATTATTGTGTGCCCTAATTTAGTTTATTTTACCTCATTTGAATCCCTAAAAAGAATTAAATGCTTTTTTGCTTTCTCTGAGAAGTCATATTCAGTTTATGACTTAAAATTTAAACAAAATATTTTCTATTTGGAGGCTTATCCTGTGTTCTCATTCTCTTTTAAATGCTTTCATCTGTAGGATAACTGCACCAGCAAGGTATGGTGGGGTTTGGTGGAAATGAACTAGATGTGAAATCAGTTGTGATGATCTTAAATCCTCAGCAGGATGAATGGAGGCATACGTAGGAATGGAACCTTCAAAAAACTTTTTATTATTTGTTTCCTAGCTCTGGAATTTAGAATTGCTGTTTAGGGTGACCATGAAACATAAGACTTCACACCAAAATTAATTTAGGGAATATGATGTGCTTTGGAGAATGAATTCAGAATAAGGAAACAGGAGAAGAATTTGAGGAAGCTCTACATTGTTTTATCTTATGATGCTTCTCCTAGTGATCTATAGGATTGTCACTTGAAGTCTCCTGTAAACCTCTTAGAGAGCAATCAAAAAAGTTTCTCATGGGTACCATTCTGAAACACAGCTGACTTTTTGAAATTATTGGTGTATTTTTCTTAAATCTCTTTGTATTATCTTGCTTCCTACCATGAAAAATTATGGATTATTTAAATCATTGAAATTTTTTCTACTCTTTGGTTATACATAGTGAAGGCTCTAGAATCAAGTTAACTTTCTAGCTGCATCTCAGAAACATTATTTGCATCCTTGTTAATCCAGATACAGTAGATTTTCTTCCTTATATTTCTACATGAGTATTCTAAAATTTGTTACTAATCTTTTGCATAAATAAGGCAATTAACAGTTGTGAATCACCAGAGTAACATTGGGGATAGAGGTAGTATCTGCATTGAGATATTTTTAAATATATAGATTTGTTTATTCTCTACTTCTACAAAAATATTAATAAAATGTAATGCTCTTTTTCTGTTTTTTTTGTTTGTTTTTGTTCTGTTCATTGGAAGAAACTACCTTAGATTAAGACATCTATCTGCTATTTGATATTATACATTTGTGGATATTCTTCAGATATCTAATCTGGGTTCCAGAGCTATGAAGACTTAAAATTTAGTAATTATTCTAACTTGTCCTGTCCATTTGCTCATCTGTTGAGACCCATATTAACCAAAGGAAAAGTTTACAAAGTATCTGTGTATTTTCCCACATTACTCTGTGCCACAAAATTTTGCAAATGATTTTTTTATAATCAGTTTTGTAAAATCCAGTTTAGTACTTTGTGCCATAAACTATAACAGACCAAAAATAAATTTTAGTTTTTATGTAATAAAAAAAAGTTTTGGTGAATTACGATGTATTGTTACTTCCACTGGGGGGAGAAATGGGATTATTATCATCCATACTTAATAGTATTTCTTTTTAGAGAGGTTAATGATCTAAGTAAAGCTTTTTATTTAACTACTGAAATACTTACTTAAGGAAATTATGGATGTGAGAACAGATGAGATTAATTTGTATGAGAGCAAATAGAGAAGAAATGGCTAAAATTCTGGGGCTTTTCAAAAGGAAAAGATTAAAGTTCTGTTTATGCTTCTTCATTTAGCTACTCCTTCTTAATTTAGTCCCAATCAATAGACGTGAAAATAGAACATTTTGGAAACTGACACTGCTTATTTTAACAGTACTGTTGGCAGTTATTGTAACTGGCATACTTTTAATCTTCTAGGATTTTCAGTACTAACCATAGGCAAAGTGGAGTGTCTAGGCGCAGTGGGGAACTGGAAAAAGATAAACTGAGGTTTCAGACCTCAAGAATTTTATAGTGGAATGAAAGTTCCACTTAGCTATGAATGACCAAGAGGGTTAATTCTCCCTAAATGTCTCTGTAATTTAGAAATAGAACCTGCTATGGGAAATGACTTTCTAATTGATGCAGCTTGTGTCTGGGAGTGGAGTGGGATGAGATGTAGGGGACATTTTTGATGAGATGGAATTCAAGTGCCAACTTGCCTACCTCCTTTCCTCCTCAACAAACCAGAGATCAGCTACTTAGTATTCTTTTCCTGAAAACCCATGCTTTAGCAAGAAGTAGATCATCATTAATTTAATTTAACCTCAGATTATACCAGAAATGAATTATAAAGCTGCCTATTACTGGGAAGATGTTTACCAGTGAACCCTGGCTTCCCCCTTAGTAGCTTCTTAAATGATTAACAGCATAGTAGTCAGCCAGCAAATATTGGAGTAGCTATTATATGCAAAGCATTTGCACTGGCTTTTACTTTCAGAGGATACAGTTTTCTCCGTTTCAGCATTGGCTTTGCGTTGATGCCTTTTGCTTTATCTTGTGATAATGAGATGGGCCATGGAGAGAGCAGTACAAGTAAACTCTTGATAAATATGAAAACTTTATCTTGCAGTCCACAAACTTCCAGATTATCAAATTACATCACTTTCTTAGACCTTTTCACTTTGAGTCCTAATTCTAATGGTTGGATTTATTTTGTATATAATTCCTTTTCAAAGAAATCAAATGTGTATTACTATACAAGAGTTACTAGATCTGCAATAACCCACTTGATGATTTGGTGGTTGGCCAAGTAAATTCATTAACTAAATGACTTTCTCCTATGCATCCAACCTGGAATGCACAGGATTCATGTTTGCCCCTCTGCAAAAGTAAAGATTATTAGTTGAGGATTGGGTATTAGATGACATCAAGGAATTATTGTTAATTTTGTTAAGTGTGATTATAGTCTTATATTTATTTGTTTTTTGTATGAACTCTTTCTGTGTTAGAGATATGTATCTGAACTATTTTTAGGTGAAATGCTGGATTTGCTTTAGAGCACTACACAAGCCGTAAAAGACAGGTTATTAGATTAATAGTATTGGTGTTTAATTCTCTGAATTTGGTCATCGAACTGTGACTACTTAAGAGAATATCCTTATTTGCCTGAAGTATTTAGGGATCAAAGGGCACGGGGTCTGCAGTTTCCTCTAAAATGGTTCTAGAAAAAAAAGTGCAGAAAAATGAGAGAAAATTAAAGAAACGTGATTGGCAAAATATTGATAATGGTTGGAGCTGCATGATGGACATGTGGTAGCTCATTATACTACTCTGTAAACTGCTGTGTTTGTGATAAAAAATTTTTTAAACAAAATATAAAAAGAATTATTAGATGAGCTTTGGGTAGAACTGAAGCTGTGAGGGTTAAATTTCAACAGTGATAGGGTCCTACTGTAATTTAATTTACTTGGGAATTTTAGACTGGTTTGCCTTTCTAACAATGCTGAGAGAAGCTAAAGCCATTTCTTTCTGTTTAATAGAGTAAGAAGAAGAAGAAAACTGATTTTATTCCTTACAGAGATTCTGTACTGACATGGCTTCTTCGAGAAAATCTAGGTATGTTGATCACTGGTGTGTAATCATCTTTTTAAAGCTGTTTACTGATTATCTTTTGTGGTTAACTGTCCTGTATGTCTGTTTTGGAGAAAAATAATCTCTAGATACCCACATTACTAACTTGAATGCTCTTTACCTTTTTTTAATTCTTACTCTTAATTTAAGCTGGTTGGATTTGCTCACCTTTATTTTATTTTGTTTATTTATTTTTCCTACTGATTTTATTGAGATGTTGACATACAGCATTGCAAAAGTTTAAGGTGTACAACATAATGATTTGACCTACATACACCATGAAATGATTATCACAGTAAGTTTAGTGAACATTTATCATCTTATATAGATAAAAAATTAAGAAATGGAAAAAAATTTTTTCTTGTGATGAGAACTCAGGATTTATTTTCTTAATTTTCATATATAGCATACTGCAGTGTTGATTATATGTATCATGTTGTACATTACATCCCTAGTACTTATTTATCTTATAATTGGAAGTTTGTGCCACCTTATCTAATCCCCACTCTGCCCAATCCCTGCCTCTCTCTGGTAACCATGAATCTGATCTCTTTTTCTATGAGTTTGTTTGGTTTGTTTCTGAAATATAGTTGACCTACCACACTATGTTAGTGTTTGTTACACAACATAGTGATTTGATATTTCTATACATTTCAAACTGATCACCGCAATAAGCCTAGTTATGACATGTTACCATACAAAGATATTATGTAGTTATTCACTGTATTTCCCACACTGTACATTTCAGGCTGCATACATGAATTATTTTAAGTTACTGATCTCTTAAGTTCAAATGCATTTTAACAATCTGGCCTTTTTGCTCCCTTCTGCTCACATTTAATGTCTTTGACATCATATTTTACATCATTTGTTTTGTGTATCCCTTAACTACTTATTGAGGATATAGATGATTTTACTCCTTTTGACTGTTAGCCTTCCTGATCGCTTTATACATGACTAATTTACTATCTTTACTGTATGTATGCCTTTACCAATGGGATTTTTCCTTTTGTAGTTTTCATGTTTTTAGTTGTGGCCTTTTCTTTTTTACTTAGATAAGTCCTTTTAACATTTCTTGTAGAGCTGCTTTGGTGGTACCTGAACTCTTTTAACTTTTGCTTATCTGTAAAACTTTTGATTTCTCCATCACATCTGAATGAAAGTCTCGCCAGGTAGAGTGTTCTTGGTTGTATATTTCATCTTTTTAAATATATTGTGCCACTCCCTTCTGGAGAGTTTCTCCTGAAAAGTCCACTGATAGACTCATGGGAGTTCCCTTGTGGTAACTTACTGCTTTTCCCTTACTGCTTTTAATATTCTCTCTTTATCTTTCAATTTTTACCATTTAATTATGATGTGTCTTGGTGTGGTCCTCTTTGGGTTGGTCCCTGTTTGGGACTCTCTGTGCTTCCTGGACCTGGATGTCTGTTTCATATTACAGGTTAAGGAAGTTTTTAGCTGTGATACATTCAAATATGTTCTCTCCCCCTATTCCTTGTGGACACCTATAATGGTCACATTAGTACACTTGATGTTGTACAAGAGGTCTCTTAAACTGTCCTCATTTCTTTTTTTTTTTCTGTTCATCTTAAGTAATTTTCACTGCTCCATCTTCTAGCTCGCTGATTCATTCTTCTGTTTCATCTAATCTGCTATTGATTACTTCTAGTGTATTTTTCATTTCAGCTATTGCAGTCTTCATCTCTTTCTGGTTCTTTATATCTTGTAACTCTTGTTAAAAATTTCTAACTTCTCACTCTGTTCATTCATCTTTTCCTGAGTTCTCTGAACATCTTTATAATCATTACTTTGAACTCTGTTGGGTAGATTGCCTATTTCTACTTCTAGTTCTTCATTTTGAACATATTTCTCTGTTGCCTCATTTTGCCTAATCTGCTGTTTTTATTTCTACATATCTGGTAGGTTGGTTATGTGTCTTGGCTTTGGTGAAGTGGCCTTTTGTAGGAGATGTCCTGTGCATCCCAGCAGTGTACTTCTCTCTGGTTACCAGAGCTGTGTGCTATTTGGGCTGTGTGGGTCCTTCTGTTGTGGTGGGCTGACTACCGTGAGCAGTCTGGTAGGTGTGGCTGACCCCCAGTCTGGTTGGTTTCTAGGTCCTGCCTTGTATGGAGGCTGCTGACCATTGGTGAGTGGGGCTGAGTTCTGGAGTTGGTGATTGTGTGGCTGGGGGTCCTAGATCTATTGTCGGTCTGCTGGTGGGCAGGGCCAGTTCCTGACAGGGCTGGCTGCAGAGTCTGGAGTGTCCCAAAGCTGGTGTTGTTACACTGGTGAGTGGGGCTGGATTCTGGAGTAGTTGGCTGAGGGGTTCAGGATGTCTCAGAGCTGATATCGGCCTGCTGGTAGACGGGACCAGAGCCCAGGGGGCCCCAGGGCTAGTGCCTGTTCGCTAGTTAGTGAAGCCAGGTCCAAGGGTCTCTGGCTGCAGGGCCCTAGGGGTCCCTGGGGCTAGTGCCAGCGCACTTGTGTGTGAGGCCGGGTCCTGGGCCTTCTGGTAGACATGGCTGGGTCCCAGAGTGGCTGTGGGTTCTGGAGGTCTTAAAGCAGCAGACCTGCTGGTGGCCAGGGCCAGTCCCAGTGCTAGTAAGCTGGAGGGAGGATTCCAAAATGGAGCTTGCCAGCACCAGCGTCATTGTGATAGAATGAGCTCCCAAAAGTGGCTGCTGCCAGTATCTATGTGCCCCGGGGTGAGCTCCTACCTCTTGTCCTCCAAGATCAGCATGTGGGTTTTACCCAGGCTCCTTTCAGATCAGTGCTTCTGCCCTGGCTCCCAGAGTGTGTGAGATTTTGTGTGCACCTTGTAAGGGTGGGGTCTGTTTTCCACAGCCCTCTGGCTCTCCCGGATGTAAGCCCTGCTGGGCTTCAAAGCCAAACATTCTGGGGGCTCGTCTTTTGGTGTAAGAGTCTCATGTCGGGCTCAGACTCCTCACGCTTTGGGGAGAACTTGTGCAGTTGTAATTATCCTTCTGTTTGTGGGTTGCCCATCCAGGGCTATGAGTCTTGACTATACACATCTCCACCCTCCTACCTATCTCATTGTGATTCCTTCTTGATACTTTCGTTGTAGAAGATCTTTTTGCTAGTCTTTCCGTTTTTTTGTTTATCAATAATTGCCCTGTAAATAGCTGGTGTGCCTTGGGGAGGAGGTGAGCTCAGAGTCTTCCTACTCTGCCATCTTGGCTACTTCCCTGGATTTGTTCACCTTTAAATCAGGATTTTACTCCTATATCTCATTGACTTCAGGACATGAACTCTGAAGTAGTTGTTTATCTGACCACACACCTGCTTCAAACTTCTGTTCCTTCTTCCTTTTTGAAAATCCCATGCTGCTCTGATGTGCACATAATTAGACATGACTAACCCTTACTCCTCTTTGCTGTTTTTGGATCTTGAGGTCACTGCCCTCCATTCATTGTTCCTTTACCCCTTTTCCCTCCTTTTCTTCAGGAAAGAGGGAGTGATAAGCTGCATCAGATATTTTTGATAGAAGGAAGTGGCAGAGAATGGCCTGTTGGACTGTCCATGTCACCAGTGACTTTCACATTACTAGGAGTGGCTTTGGTGGAGTGTCTGAGATCTTGATTTAGTGCGAAGAGGGAAACTGGACACGTTACATCCAGACACCAAGATTTGTGCATTACAGTGCCTGGCATGGGGACATTCAAAAAAATCTGTAGATTAAATCTTACAGCTGAGATTGTGCTGTCTGATTGGACACATTCAATAAAATTCTTTCTAAAATGAGTATGATTTGAGGTAATCATAATTCATCTTTTTAGGTGGCAATTCTCGGACTGCAATGGTTGCTGCTCTGAGCCCAGCAGATATCAACTATGATGAAACCTTGAGCACTTTGAGGTACTCCAGTTTGATCTCAGCATCTGAACAGAACACAGTGCCACCATAAGTCATCTTGTTATGCCATGGTTTTTTTTTTTATCCTGTGTGGGTAGTTGCTTGAGTAAATAATGAGCCATCCCTCTCATAACAGGGAAAACATGGGGAAAAATGATTTTTATTATAATAAAATTTACCTGTTTACAGTTTTCAGTTTCATTGAGGAACGCAGGAACTTTTTCATAGGAAAGATACTAAATTTTTTGGATAACTTTTAGATAATAAAAATTTCTTACAGTATTCATTTCTATAAAAAGAACTGTCCTCGTGTTTGTCATTATAGAATGCTCACATCATAAAAAGCAATAGTTATGAGTATATGTAATATTTTAAAAAATTACTGACAGTATGTTTACTAATAGGATAATTCTGTGTACGAATGGATTCTGTTACTTTAATCTGAAACTTTCAACTCTTCTCCCATTAAAAATATTTTTGATATAATGAAACAAACACTGTATTGTCTAATAGATTAGTTATAGAGTCCTCTCTGATATTTATTTCCTTTATGATCTTGAGTAAATCACTTAAATTCATTGGCACCTTTTTCCTCATCTTTATAAGGTACTGTAAAGCTTTCTGCAAATGTGTTATTACTAAGGCTCGTAAAATATGTAAATACTCAAACTGTTTGATTTAGAAATAATGGTATGTTACTTATGAGAAGTAGAGCATTTGAGGAATGGTAAAAATGTGTTTTCTTTTTGGATCTAGATATGCAGATCGTGCAAAACAGATTAAATGCAATGCTGTTATCAATGAGGACCCCAATGCCAAACTGGTTCGTGAATTAAAGGAGGAGGTGACACGACTGAAGGACCTTCTTCGTGCTCAGGGGCTGGGAGACATTATTGATAGTAAGTGAACTGAGGATCAACACAAAATCCACTTTCCTCTCCAGGGTTCTTATACTTAAACTTAGATTTAAGGAACTTGATGAAACTAGGTGGTAGAGAAAAAGTTTTTTGGGTTTTGTTTTTTCCTAACTTCTTAAAAAGCCCAATGAAAATGATCTCAGAATTCCTGTATGTGCTATGTACCACATAATCCATTTGAATTCATGAAATTAGTTTTTAAAACATAATACATCACTACTTGTGTTTTTATTAGGCTTCAGTTTTAGATCAGCAGTGAAGTTTATTTGGAATGTTACGTTTATTTTTGCTGAGAAATTAATCACTTCATATAATTGTTACATGAAATTTTAATTTTTGTGTTATAGATTTCTCTGGATTAGTATAGTAGTGATATATATGTAAGAAACCCACCATTACAGTCTCCTTTCAGATAAGATTTACCTTTGAGTAATTACCCTCCTACAAAATGGTTGAATGCCCCCCCAACCCATTCCTTATAAACTTATGAAGGAGAAAATAACCAGTTCTTATCAAGTTCAAGAATTAGACTTCCAGAGAGTCTTACAATGTTTTCATAAGATGAATCTTTTTTAACCTCAGGGATCTGCCTACATAATATCTAGTCAGAGGTTCTCCTAAGTGAGCTAACTACATTATTCAGGTAGAATAGTATATGGGTTTATTTAATAAAGCATATTTTTATTTTTTGAATGTAAGATTAATATTACTTTGTTTGGAATTCTAAGAAGAGTTTCAAGGCCTCTTCTAGTTTAGTTCTTACTGATTAGCACCGGAGTTAAAATGAATGGGTACAGTTTGTAAAATGATAATGTGTTATTCTAAATGTTAATTTTTCCATCTTCCCAAATACCAAATACTGCTCTGTTCCCTCTTTGTGTCACTGCTGAACCTGAACTTTGACCCTTCTTGTATTTTCCCTCTTGCTTACCTTCAGTTGATCCATTGATCGATGATTACTCTGGAAGTGGAGGCAAATGTGTGTATTTCATGTATTGGTTATTTCCAGTACTCTGACTTGCTAATCTGCCTCTGCTGGATCAGCCTTAAAGAGCTTTGCATGCCAGCAATGCTAACAGGGAAATCCCAGACAGAGCACACTGTAGATTCAGAAATGATCCTGTTTTTGCCCTTTCCATTAGCAAAGCAGTCTTTGCTGAATTTCATTTTGTGGCCTGGATAAAGTTGAGAGACTTAAAAACCTCTTGCTGCTTCTGCTGTTCAGTTTTCCCACTTATGTGACTGAATTAAATCCAGAGTCAGGGATGGTGATGATAAGTGATGACAGTAGCTCACACTGAGTGTCTGTAATATGCTAGGACCTGTTCTGGGCGTCCGGACGGTATTATCAATTTAATCCTATCAATGACTCTGAAGAAGTTCCATTTTGCCCATTTTACCAGTGAGGACACTGCTGCCTGGAGTGGTTAGTTTACCAAGTGAGATCCCATGGTTTCTGTGTGGTCAGACTGGGTAGTGTAATTCAGAGCCTTAGTTTTTAATTGTTATTACACCTTTTTTGGCCTCTTGATCCTTCAGGGTCTGATTATTTAATAGAAAAATTCTTTTTAATTAGCCATGTAATTCTGAGCCTTAGTGTATGTATAATTAAAAGCAGTCACTTCTAGTTGGCCAAACTCTTTATGATTGAGTAGCTCTGTGAATGTTGGACTCACCTGTGCTTGTCCTGAGGTGATTTCTTCCATATCTTGGGCCTCGGCTATTTGATGGTTAGGTAAACTTCTTTTTTTCTTTTTCATGAATTACAGATTAAATTTTTAAAACTTGGGTATCTAAAATGTGTACTTGAAATGAGGCCATTTTATAAAGGATCACACCTCATTAGTCTCTCCATATGTATCATTATGTTGGTGAGAAAATAACTTCTTACCCTTTTAAGATAATTCATCAAAGAATTATCTTAGAATGAAAGAAGAATCTTGATTTTGGGGGTTAAGTTTTAGATTTTTACTCTCTTTTTTGTTTGTTTGTTTGTTTCTATAGTAGGGCATGTAATAAGGCTTGGCAGACAGTGAGGAGAAATACATATGAGAAACCAAATGTAGCCCTGGCTGCTGTGATGAGGTTGGGCCTTGAAGACACGATAATGTCTGAATGCAGAGTGACTCTTGGACTGGAACAGCTCTGTCTGAGATTTCCAAAGCTGACTGATACTGGTGTGGGAAAGATACCCTCTTGTTCTTGCTTTTGTGCTCCAGGTGGTGCTGCTGCCAGCTTGTTTCCTCACTCTTTTCTAAGCAGTTGTGGCATCTCCCAAAAAGCTATGCATGACTAAGTTTAATTCTGTATCCGTGCAGGAAAGCGGCCCTGATTATTTCTAAGTTTCTGTTTTGATCACTACTCTTAATTCCTTTCAGGGCTTGCATGTGTCAGTTGGACCTCCTAAACTCCATCCATCTCATTCTTTCCCACCTGGCTGCCATCACCAGATGGCTAATTTTTTGTTCCAGTTCCTATCCCCTTTTAAAACTTGCTTGTTTTCCTGTGTTCTATATTTGCAGATGGTGGTTTTCAAACTGTCTTGAAGCAACGTTTTAACTGGCTTCAAGAACTAGCTTTGATTAAGTTCAGATGGATAGACCCAGAGAAAGCTAATAATGTTTTTTCTGACTGTCTGTGTTGACTCACATTATATCCTTTAAGGAAAACTTACTTAGTTTAAATATGAATTTTAAGCAATGTAGATTTCCTTACATTTAAAAATGAGCTAATTTAAAAATAGGAATACCTGTGGATTTCCTCTGGTGCCTGTTTGAGAAGGATGACTAATCAGAGAAAGAAAATTAGTGAATTTGTTGTTTGTGGCTCTTTTTACCAAAACTAAGTTTAGAAGCGAAGCTTAAAACTCTATTGATGACCTTAGTAAATGAAGGTATGTTTCTAAAACTTGCATTCCATGTAGGAACTCAGCTTACCAGTGACTCATGGTCATGCTATTAGATAAAGTAAGAGCCTTACTTAAATTAGCAAATAATCAGACTTAATTTTTGCTTGCTCTAATAGATGTATGTGAGCTACACCAAATTCAGTAATTTCCTAGTTGTTCTTCCCTATTGAGGTAATCAGCCCTGAGTTCTTAACTAAGACTTATACAAAATTCCTGTCATTTCTATATTACCTCTCCTTTTTTTAGAAGGCATATTTAAAAAATCCTTTTAAGCATACAGAAAACACTACTAAGAGCTCACATATTTGTTTTAATGTAACATTTTCTTGGGAAAGTTCTGCTGAATGCCTTAAAATATTGGGCCAGGCTGATATGTATTGATATTGATAAATAAATTATCATCTTTTTTCCCTTACTGTTGCAAACTATTGGGATTTAAGAGTAGTGTAAACCTAAGACATTGTAGATTTGGAGCCACAGAAGGAATAGAAGGAATGTAGCATGGTTGTTGAGGGACAGTTCCTAGGCAATATCCTTTGAGGCTCTGATGACTCCCTACCAGGCACAGTGTTAACCCACTCTGGAACTTTTTAGTTTGGAAATTCAGAAGTGGTTCTTAACCTCTATCTTACCTTTATTAAAGACAGACATGTTTTAGAACTGCCATCTAGAACAATTATAACTTGTCTTTGTATCATAACTTGTCTTTGTCTTGGCGCTTTAATGCTATCCTTTCTTATACTGGTGTTCCTTCCTGTCTTTTCTTCTGCTCCTTTCCCTTTTTTCCACTTTTTCTGCCTTCCCTTCTTTCTATCTCCCAGATCTGAAAGATTTTCAGAACAGTAAACATAGGTACTTGCTAGCCTCTGAGAATCAACGTCCTGGCAATTTTTCCACAGCATCCATGGGGTCCCTTACTTCATCTCCGTCTTCCTGCTCACTCAATAGTCAGGTGGGCTTAACATCTGTGACCAGTATTCAGGAGAGAATCATGTCTACACCCGGAGGAGAGGAAGCCATTGAACGTCTAAAGGTAAGAAGTAATTCAGACGCAATGAGAAATACTATACATAGCTCCACATGGCAGAATTAGGACTAAAAGTCACCGAGATTTTGGTTCAGCGTATGAAAGAACTTTCTAACTCAAAGGTGTCCTGAAAATGAAATTTGCTGCTTTGTAAGGTGATTAATTTCTTTTCACCATAATGCTTGATTCTGACATGGCCAGGCAGAGATGTGAAGGAGAGATGTGTGGGCAGATTGTACCAGGTTTATTCAGAGGCACGTGAAATGATATCTTTTCTGTAAGTTCGTAGAAAGCCCTGTGATCACTGCCATAGAAGAGATGCCTCCTCCTGTGCTGGTGCACATGGGGTCACAAATCTTAGTGACCCACATGTGCAGGTAACCTGCCATGGCACCCAGCGTGGCTTTCCCAGATTATTGCTGGCTCTGTCATGTACTTTCTTGTCTCTCTTCATGAATGTGAAAGTTAGGAGAAGCAAGGCCTTCTGACTCATAGGTTCTCTCTTCCTGTGGGTGAATGCAATGAGAGCAGACAGTTGTCACCTGTGGTGCCATCCATCAAATCACTGTGACAACATCACAAATGCCTTTTCTTTCCCTGCTTGTCACCTCCAGAATGCTAGTTTGATCTGTACCTTGTGGCCTTTGTATTCAAAAGTACCAGGGTAGAGGGGGAGGGTATAGCTTAGTGGCAGGATGCACGCCTAGCATGCATGAGGTCCTTGGTTTAATCCCCAGCACTGCCATCAACAAATAAATAATAAATAAACTTTATTATCTCCCCCCAAAAAAGAAAAGAAAGAAAGAAAGGAGTACCAGGGTAGGAAAAACAAGGAGGACAGAAAAACTTAAGGAGCTGGGAAGTTGCAGCCCTGCCACAGTGTGCAGCCCCCTTCATGTTGTACTCAGCATCTTCCACCACAGGACTGTTGAGAACAGTGACACACTTTGACAAATTAAATTTGAAAAGGTTTATGGCATCACTAAAAGGGACTTAAGCTTGGTAATTGAAGGTGGTAGACGCTCTCATTTTGGTTTGCAGGTGAGGCTGAAAAAGATTTTGTATGAAGAATGAGCTTTTGCTTCTTCTCTTTTTTTTCTTTTTTTATATATTTTTTATTGAGGTATAGTCAATTTACAGTATTGTGTCAATTTCTGGTGTACAGCACAATTCTTCAGTCATACATGAATATACGTATATTCATTTTCATATTCTTTTTCACCGTAAGCTACTACAAGATATTGAATATATTTCCCTGTGTTACACAGTATAAGCTTGTTTATCTATTTTATGTATACCAGTCAGTATCTGCAAATCTCAAATTCCCTGTTTATCCCTTCCCACCCCCCTCACCCCTGGCAACCACAAGTCTGTATTCTATATCTGTGAGTTTGTTTGTTTTATATATAAGTTCATTTGTCTTTTTTTTTTTTAGATTCCACATATGAGTGATATCATTTGGTATTTTTCTTTCTCTTTCTGGCTTACTTCACTTAGAAATACATTCTCCAGGGCCATCCATGTTGCTGCAAATGGCATTATTTTATCATTTTTTATGGCTGAGTAGTATTCCATTGTATAAATGTACCACAACTTCTTTCTCCAGTAATCTGTCTATGGACATTTAGGTTATTTCAAGCTTTTGCTTCTTAGTCAGCCTACCTTTTCCCTCGGCATTTTGCTCACTTCTACCATAACATCCTTTGGAAGCAAAAGTAATGATTGTGTTTCTTCCTTCAGAACATGTTAGTGGAAAGTAAGTGAAGTTCAAAAATACCTGGCAAAGAGAGAGGGAGGGGGAAATGTTTTCATTAAATGTTGCAGAGTGAAGGATAATTTCTTACTGTTGTAAAATTGACTTTTAAATTTTATTGAAGATGTTAGCAAAGCCGTATGCAAAAAGGGTTTTATTTCTGTATTTTGTCATTATAGGCAACAGTGACAAAGTGGTTCTGTTCAGGCCAGTGGGGACATGCGGGGGTTCTGTGGAAAGGACAAGTGAAATCTTCCATTTCCTGTTTAATATAAGTGTTATTTTTCTTTGGGGATTTTTGAATCTTACTATTTGAATCTTACTTTCGTGTCCAAATGAGATTACACTTTCCTTTAACACATCTTGTGTAGGAAAAAAAATTCTTCCCAACTGCCAAGGAGAACCAGATGAAAATAATGTTGAATATTGAGTCAAGATGTTGAGCAGACTCTTTAAGCATTAGGTCGCCCAGTATCTTCCAGACAGTCTCTCAGGAGTAACACTGCCGTCACTCCAGAAAGCCTTCCCTGGCCTGGCTGCTCAGTGGAACTGTAGTACTTTAATCAGGAAATAAGTTTCTGTTTTAATTCCCGCTTAAGCCAACATAAATGACATCTTCCATTTTACCTAGCTTTAGAAAATAGCTTCTTTACGGTTTTTCATTTAATCTTGGGTTTTTAATGCAGCATGGTGGTTTACTGAAGCATAAGTACCTTAGTTCTGCTCCTGTTTTGTGAGTGGTAGGAATTCGGTTCTGGCAGACCTCCGTTTTAATGCTGCAGGCAGGTAACACCTTGTGTTCACAGGGCAAGGCAGTGGTCGTACTATAGAAATGCTTGAGAATTTCTCATTTTTGGACTGTTTGATTGTTGAGTATTAAGGAGTGGCATTCCTAAGACATGACATTGTACGAGAAAAATACTGTCATGGAAAATGGTAATAGAGGCGGTTAATTCATTTTCATAACATTTTATGTCCCTTTACTTCTCTTTATTTTTGACTTAAAAAAATGATGAGGTGGTAGAATACTTTTACACAGGTGTTACTATTGCTTCATTCAGGAATAGCCTGTTGCCATATGGAAGAGACCTACGTTACCCATTGTAAATATCCTGAGCCCTCCACAAACCTCTGGCAAAAGAGAGTGAAGGGCAGTTGCTTTCAGTTTGTAGTTGCAACTCAAACTAAGTTGAGATGTTGTATCCTTGATTTGGATTCCTACTTAAAAAGGTTTTAAACATGTAGCTACAGCAACTACGTGGTGGCTCTGGTGTTTATTAGTCTGGCATCAAAGTCAGTACTGTGAGTGCCATTGCTTAGGCTTAGACTATAAATAGCCACAGATATCCATTACAGAAGCACGCAAGGGTAAATGCTGTGCTAGGCAGCCTGAGGGCCCAGTGCTTGGAACACACTTCTGAAGCATGCTGTGTTCAGTACAGTAAAACCTATCTGATGGCTTCAAGGAATGTTCCATGTTGTAGTAAGCATTTAACTTTTTAAATATCACAACTTAAACTGTAATTTTTTTTCAGGGAAATATTTCTGACTTGTTCTATGGACTTCTCTGCCACCTTAACTGAATCATGATGAAGAAATTAAATTGTGCTTAGCCATATGAACATAATTATGGACCAAGTGCTGTACAACTGGCTAGGCACAACATGGTGTGAGATCAAAGGTGAATGACGCCTGAGCCCAACATTCCTTGGAGCTTTAAAAAAAAGTTCCTGATGTCACTCGATTTTTTTCAGAATTTTATAATGTACAGTACCTGCAGGAAGAAAGGACCCTTAAAGTGTCTCCTTGATTCCTCATTTTTGGAGTGTGAATCCCAATTTCAGTTTAATCTTTAATTAGGCTTCTAGAATGAGTCACGAGCAGCACTGGACACCAGCATGCCAGGCCTGCCTGCAGAGTAAGTTGATGACTCAGACTGAAAGCTGTCTTCCTGTTGGCATCTCTATTTTTTTATACTCAGTTTGTTACTCAGGCTTGAAGGAAGAATAGTCCTCATTCTTTCTTAATTTATAGTGAGCTGTTTCGTAGAATATTTTCTTTAAAACCTATTGATTGTGCCTTTATTAGACTCAACTCAGGGAAAAGTGTGACCTCAGGATAATTACTTAGTTTCTCTGGTCCTCAGTCTCTTTATTTCTAGAATGCTTCCGGAGTAAACGGCTTTTTTCATCACTGAAGTTTTGCTGGTATGGCACTCAATATCATTTTCTCTCACCTTTCTTCAAAGTTTTAAAAAAATAGCTTTCTAGACAACATAAAAATTACAACTTGAAGCTGTAATGAAAAATGAAAGTAATACCTTAGTCAGGTTACTCATTAAATCTCTTATCTACAAGGCGATCATATTCTGATTTACCCTCCAGGTAGTAAGTAAAATCAGAGTTCACATTAGAGTTGGCAGGAAGATGGTAAGAGGATTCCTAGACAGTAACTTTGCTTCCTTGGGGTGAGTTTACAGTTGTCCCAAAATAGAATAGCTTTAACACAGCCAGCTAAACCTCTGCTCTGACATACTCTTTTTCTGAAGATAACCAGTGAGGAAAAAAAAAATATTTTAAGTATCTCATAGGTCAGTTTGTATTTCCTAACCAGCATAAGTAGCTTGTGGACCGCAGCATATATAAAAGGCACTAGTCTAGGTGCTGTTGGTTAGGCGTCCTGTTACACCATTCCTTTGTTTTTGAAGTTGTGGCTTTGATTTTTTTTCCGGGGGGAGGTAATTATGTTTATTTATTTAGTTAGTTTTTCAATGGAGGTGCTGGGGATTGAACCCAGGAAAAGTTGTCACCTTGAGAGTGTAAAGATTTCCACCCAGCTGTCTTCAATAAGACTTACCATCTTATAGGTTATGGTGCCAGTTTGTCTTATATTTGCCCTTTTACAGTCATTTGCAGAAGCATTTAGAAGCATTTAGTTCAAGTTGTTGTTGAGCAACTTCTGTGGCGCATTATATATATGCTCTTGACAACTTGGTACCTGGACACGTCCGTTCCTGGCCATCTCACTCCTTGCCAGAATTGTATGGGTTTTTCCTGGTTGCTGGCGCTCCAGTGTGGCTGGCTTGTTTCCTCACTTAGCTTTGGAGTGACGTATACACTGCCTTTTATTCATCCCTGTTGGAGGACTGTGCAGGGATACCCTTCAGGTAGCTGTTTCAGTCTTTCAGCCTCTGGTCGTGATCCGGAATGGGGGGTCGGGGGTGGTTAATGAGAACCAGTTTAGATGATTTTGCGTCTACCCTCCTGACCTTTCCTGCAGACTTGTTCTACTTTGTAAGTGACTCATTTCTTTTCTGGGTACCTCCTACATAGCTCCCTTTATATCCACCTTACTGATAGCCAGGCCTTTTCTAGCTTTTATCAGTTTTGCTCTTTGCCTAGCTTAGCTAGCTGTTGTCCTTCCTTTTTTCCTTCATCATCATCATCATCATGCTCTTCTGTTTCTTCTGACTTCTGTACTCCTTTGCTTTTGCAGCTGCTGCCTTGAATCTTTACTCTTGGCTTTTTGACATGCTCCCATGCTTCATTCCAGAAAACCAAATGCCAGAGGGTTTAGGGCTTGTATTACATACTCACAGTTTCTTTCTATGTAGATAGTTATGTTTGGGGATCCCAGAGGCTTCGTACAGTAGCTTGTTAAATGAATTATACAGTGAAGTATTTTGTGAACTGTTAAGACTTTTCACCCTGAATCATACTACTGTCGTCTCATCATTGTTATCACCATCATATCTGACTTTCTAATTTCATCTCCATGGCTAGCGTTTTCTGCTTTTTGCATATGCTCATCCTCTTGTTTGGTACCCCTTCCCTCTCCATTTTTTGCCTCATCAGTTCCTGCTGCCTATCCTTTACTCACAAGGTAAGTATCACTCAGCTTTGACTCATCCCCCACTCCAGCGGACCTGCGAATACTTCAGTCCTAGCACTCAGCACACTGTTCGGTTGTTTTCTTCTACTGTTCCCATTCACAGTCCTCGAACATGCTGCTCTAGCCCTGCTGCTGTTCCTGGAAAATGCCAGGCATTTCCTACCGATTCCCTCACATGCCCATGTGGCAGTTCCTGCTTTTCCTTTGTCTCTACTCACATAGAACCTTGTCACTGAGCCCTGTCCAGAGAACCCCACTCCAGATTGCTCCCTCCTCACCCTTCCCCCTACACTCTCTCTTTTCCTTGCCTTTATTTATCTACAAAGCTCTTATCACTGTCTGTCATACTATACACTTGACTTATTGATTAAAATTGATTGATTTTCTTGGTCTCTTTACTAGAATATAAGTCTCATGAAAGGTAAAAATTTTGTTCCCTGACTTACTTCTAGTTGCCTAGAACAGGGCTTGGCATATAATGGGGTTATATATAATTATTGAATGAACAAATGACCAGTTACTTCTTTCTCTCCCTAATATAGAGTAAGCTCCTTGAAATCAGGAAACATGTTTTAGTTCTTATATTTCTCACATGTAATAAACACTCAGCAAGAGATTGGGAAATTGTCACTCTAATAGCTACATGCCTTCAGATGAGATTAATACTAAACCTTTCTCGGGGAAGGGTGTAGCTCAAGCAGTAGAGCTCATGCTTAGCATGCATGAGGTCCTGGGTTCAATCCCTGGCACGTCCTCCAAAAATAAACAAGTAAACTTAATTACCTCTCCCCACCAAAAAAAAAAAAAGACTTAAAAAAAAAGACTAAACCTTTCTGTATTGGGTATTGGGTTGTGTTCAGGGAATATTGTGTTGTAGAGGAGGAAAAATATCATTCCTTCTACCCTTCTAGGTTCTTGGCTGGGGACCCTTAACAAAAGGGAGATTAACAAGAGAAAAAGCATACAAGTTTATTTAATACAAGTTTTATGTGACATGAGAGACTTCATAAGGAAATGAAGACCCAAAGAAGTGTTAAATATGAGCATTTTTATGCTAAGTTTGGTGAAGAGTGGAAAGTTGTGGAAAGATGTGGTAAGACAGAGGGGGATGAGTCAAGAGTACAGGCACACCTCGAACATACTGGAGGTTCAGTTCTAGACCACCACTGTTAAGTGACTATCACAGCAAAGTGAGTCACACAGATGTTTTGGTTTCCCAGTGCATATAAAAGCTAGGTTTATACTATCCTGTAGTCTGTTAAGTGCAGTAGCACACAATGTATATATCTTAATTAAAAAATATCTTATTACTAAAAAAAATGCTATCATCTGAGCCTTCAGGGAGCTGTAGTACTAACATCAAAGGTCATTGATCACAGATCACCATAACAAGTATAGTAATAATGAAAAAGTTTGAAATATTGCAAGAATTACCAAATTGTGACAGGGAGACACGAAGTGAGCTAATGCTGTTGTAAAAATGGTACCGATAGACTTGCTCGATGCAGAATTGCCATGGACTTTCTATCTGTAAAAAACACTGTACCTGCGAAGTGCAGGAACATAAAGCACAGTAAGACGAGGTGCACGTGTACTAAATGGGAAGCCTTATCAAGGCCTAATTCAGATTCTTCTTGGTGTTCCCCCATCTTTGGAAATAAGGACACTCCTTTCCTCCAGGTGTAGGGAGTTTATATCTCCTGAGGGTCTTATGACTTGCTTCTGGAGGAGATCAGAGTCCTTCCTGCTTGTACCATTTCTTAAATCACTTCAACTTAAAATATTCAATATGCTGAGGCATCATATTTGGGGGGAGCATGTTCTGAACCCTGTTGGTGTTATGGTGAAATTATAATGAAACAAAACAGCAATGAATACCTTTGGGAGAAATATTCCCTTGCATTTTGGAATGTTAATACTACCTTTCTTCACACACACGCACGCACGCACGCACACACACACACACACACACACACACACTCTTAAGGTATTTTTATTAGGACTTAAAAGAATTAATACATCTGGGGCTGATTTCTTTATGTATTAAGAAAGGAAAAAAAATCTCATCATAATAGATTCTGCCTCATATCCTTAAAGGGCATCACCTGCCTCTTGCTGTCCTTCCTAGACATGGTATGTTAAATTATAAGAGTCTGCCACTTGAACTGTGAATTTCCTTCCTTAGGAATCAGAGAAGATCATTGCTGAGTTGAATGAAACCTGGGAAGAGAAGCTTCGTAAAACAGAGGCCATCAGAATGGAGAGGTCAGGAAGTTAAACTCTGGGAATGTTTCTAAATTTTCTGGGGAATTTGGACTACTTTTATAGTAAGAAAAGGCAAAATAGTAAAAACGAAGAACCTTTCCTCCTAAAACAAAACAAACAGAACCTGGCTGGGACTTATGGCGAGATTCACACTCAAGTGAAATTCACATAATGTAATGTTCTCTAGGGACTTGAGTTCTTAGTTACTGTACTAAATGTTGCTGGGGATCCATATAACAATGGAAGATACTGAGGGATAGGGTTTTTAATTTGCAAGATAACTGCCTTTGATAAAGGCCTAAATTTAAAAAGCTGTTCTGATTATCATATTTCAGAGTTACTTTTTATAGAACCTGTTTGGTAAGATTAAGTAGTTTGAGTTGCAAACATTTAAAATCCGTATTTTATCTTAGCCTCTCAGTTTTCTATTCAAAAGATGAACATAACTCAAAATAATACTTTTGCTATTAGGCTAAATATACATTTTTAAAATAATAGTTCTTATCTTCCCCCTTCATGGAAGATGAAGTGGAGGTGAATTCTGATGTATAAAGGAATGTATGAAACAATTAGAATTTTCTTATTTATTGTAGAGATTTTAAGCTAGGATTGCTGAACCAGTCTGATGCTGGGCATGGGAACATGACATTTGAGAAAATTTATAGATAATATTCCCTGTATCAAAGTTACTTTCTGATTGCTTTCTTGGATTTTTAAGAAATGGTTCTTTGAATTGGATGTATTATCTTAAGGGAATATTCCTTTCTTCCTTTTTTATATTAGTAGACATATTCTTTATGAATTATTGTCTGCCTCCAAAGTCAGATGTGAAAAAGTGCTTGTTTGGGTGAATATAGCTTTACCTAAAATAGGAACATAATTTATTTTGAATGTACTGTTTCTCTTAAAATAATTTCTCATTAATGATGGGATAAGCAGAGACTTTCACATTTGTACCATGACTTTAATCGTGGACAGTTGCTTTTGCTTTGGGTGCTTTATTTCCCAGTTCATATTAGACTGAGTTACTTGACATTTTGGTGGTGTTATTCTGATGTGCTTGTTGTTTTTCCTAGAGAGGCCTTGTTGGCTGAGATGGGAGTTGCCATTCGGGAAGATGGAGGAACCCTGGGGGTTTTCTCACCTAAAAAGGTAGGAAACAGTGTTGTGAAGCTTAACCAAACAGAAGCACTTTTGTTTGCCTTAGTCACCGAGGCACTTGGTGTCTTTCAGGGGTGCCTCTTCCTTTTCTTTTAAATCTTTAGTGTTGGCTTCATTTCCGTATTTCTGATTTCATTCATACAGTACAAGGCCAGCTTGTTTCTAAAATGCTTTCAGAAATGTTTACTGTTTATAAAATAAAATCCCAGGCAGTAAATCTGTTCCCAGGCAGTAAATCTGTAACTTTTGGTCATGATTCAGTATGTTTACTCATCTTCATTGCTGCTTTCTCTTAAGTTCCCAGCCTAACCCAGCATGTCTTGCTTCAGTTGGGCTCCTCTTTCTATGTAGATTTTCCCACAGATGCCAGCAACCCTGCATTATAACTCTTTGGAAGCAATTTCACCTGTTCAGGTTTGTGTGGAAAAATACCACTTCAGTTTGCTTCTACAGTTTGTGTGATAGACAAGCACTGTGCTGAGTAAACAATTTCTGTCCTCATCCTTCTAGCCTCCTCTGCTCCCTTCTCAGTTTTTTTTTAAAAAATGACTCCAGTAGTTACTGTCCTACTTACATAATCGCAGTTGCTAAGTAGTAGATACCTTTTAGCTAACTAGAATAGCAAGATGCTTTCTTTCTGTCCCTTTCTTTCTTTCTTTCTTTCTTCCTTTCTTCCTTTCTTCCTTTCTTCCTTTCTTCCTTTCTTCCTTCCTTCCTTCCTTCCTTCCTTCCTTTCTTCCTTTCTTCCTTTCTTTCTTTCTTTCTCTTTCTTAACTAAATTGCCTCTTAGTTATTGTTAGAAATTAGAAAACTATTATGAAATGATTATTTTTTGTGCTGATTTATATGACAGTAATAGAACATGTTATTTGATGATGTACAAAGCATGTATTTCATACTAATAGTAAATGGTCCTTCACTTCAAATGACTTCAGATTGGCTATTGGAGACTTAAACATCTTCATGCAAGGGTCTGATAATGGTCTCTCTCTGTTAGCATAGAATGGGTAGGGAGTTTTCAATTGGTACTTTTGTTTTATATGGTAAGAAATAGTCCTGTGGTTTTTGCTAGGATTCTTTTGGTTAGGCTTTTCTTTTTTATAAATTCTGATGTGTTATTTTCAACAAAGAAGATTGATTTAAAGACATGTTAGGTACATGCTGTAGACCTGGAACAATAATAACAGTATTTTATATGTTTATATTGCCAAAGGTCAGTGATTTTCAGTTTAAAAATTTTTCCTCCAGTAAGACATTATTTATTCAAATATATTATTTATGATTATAGAGATTTTAACAGTTATAGAAGCTTGATAGAATTTAGATTGTGCCTTTGCATGTATCTTAAGGTACTTTATAACATCTTTCAATGTTAAGAACCGTGGGGAAAGTTTTTATAACAACTTGTACAGTTGTGGCATTTAACACCAATCATAAATAACTTGAATACATACTGTTTTATAAACAGCACAAAATTCCAAACTGAAATCTCTGGTTTTAAAGCTTTTCCTTACTTTACCCATCTTGCTTTAACTTTCTAGACTTCTTCAAGCGAGGAAGGGATGGATATACATACCACTGACCAGATCCAAATTCAGTTTTAGAACCTGTTTCTGATGTGTTAACTTGATTGTGGTAGTCATTGCACAGTGTGTGTATATATATATATAAAATTGGCTCATTGTACACCTTAAAAAAATCATGTTGTACAATCTAAATATATACAGATTTTGTCATTCATATCTCAACGAAGCTAGAGGGAAATACTATTAAGGCAAGAGGAAAAAAAAAAAAAAAAGAACCTGTTCTTGAGGTTACCTTTTCCTCAGACCAGTGTCATGACAGGTTTTAAAGAACGCTATCCACACAGGGCTTTGGCTTTCTCAAACTAGCAAGTTCTTAACCTACAGAGAGAGAGAGCAATAGATGCTAGTTGGGAAGATGTAGGAGTTTCCTAATTTCTTTTTAATCATCTTTTGCAGTCCCTTTTCTTAACCCTCTCATCTGACTCTTCTTTCATTTTTCCACATTTGCTGGCACTATCTTGAGTAGATTTTGACCCCAAGACCATGTGACTTATTTTTGGATTCCAGTGGGGTATTTTCACCAAAGAAGGTTGGTTTTTAAAAGATTTTAGAACTATTAGAGTTAGATGAAGATGATTTTTATAAGATGTATTATTGAATGTCAGTAATTTTAATTTCTTCTTTAAGATAAAGACTAACAAACTAAAGACAATAATAACTGCGCCCATGGAAGAACTGATAAATTTTAAAGGGAAATGACAGAGGATGTGGGAAAATATTTATAAAGTAAATGACAAATTAAATATTTCTTGAGGTTGTGAGAGAGGAAAAGTTATTTTTCCTCTACCTTTCTGAGTTCTTGGCTGAGACCCCTGTAATAGAAGACAGATTAACAAGAGAAAAACAAAAAAGCTTGTTAACATGTATACATGGGAGATACCCAGGGAAAAATGAGTAACTCCCTGAGATGGCTGAGAATTCCGGCTTAAATGCCATCTTAATAGGGAAAGGGGAGGGGGAGGTCAACCTCCCAGGGGAGAGTCATTGCTTTTAAAAAGGAAAGGTGAAGGGGCCTTAGAAGAGTAGATGGGAAGAGTGACCATTTGTGACAGTTTGGGTGTGGTGTCAGCCTCCAGTTTTCTCTCCTGGAGAGAAACTTGTTGAAACTCCTGCAAGGGGATTGATGACAAGTGAGTTTCTTTGGGACTATCTGTCTTTAGGCAGATAAGGGGAATTTAGAGAAAGACTCTTTTTGCATGTGCTGTTTTTCAGGTGCCTACAGCTCAAAATAATCAATACGTCAAAGTGGCATATTTAGGGTGGCAGATTCTGCTGCCCTTCGAGATTTTTGTCCAGGTGTTTACAGAAATTATGATTAATCTATCCAGAAATGGAATTAGCCTGCCCTAATTTTTCTTTTGTATTCTCCACACTTTGACCTTATCAAGAGTTGGATCTTGTTTTTTACTCCAGAATTCATGTTTTTAAGTAGAATACATTAGTGCAGTTTGGGAAGGCCTGAAGAGAGTACTTTCTGTTTACTATGGAATTGCAGCTAAGAAGGAAGGAAGTCCCTCTTTTAGGTACTTTGGGCATTTTCCATGAAGCCATCAGCACTCCTGTAAGTCCCTGTTATTCTCACAGCCCTCTCAGGGATGTTCGCTCCAAACTGATTATCTGTAACCATTTTCAGACCCCACATCTTGTTAACCTCAATGAGGACCCACTGATGTCTGAATGCCTGCTTTATTACATCAAAGATGGAATTACAAGGTACATTTGTTTCCTCTTTTGGTCACTTAATGTTTTCTTTTCTCTTAGATGATTGAATAACTAAAAAGTTGTTTGTTGAAAAATTTCTTGTGATGATTTGCTGTTTTTCCCATCTGAAATAGTTACAAACTCTCCTCTCTACTCTTCTCAAATTATTTAAGTGTTTTAACCAGCCGAACAAATTAACATGTATAGTTTTTTCCTACCAGACCCTAAGTAAAATTTTTCCTTCTGCCATCTTATGAGAATTCTTTCAGGAGATTAGTTCACTCGTATCTTGTTATAATGCTGTGTGAGTTATTTGGTGTATCATTGCCCCTTCGTTTCTTATTCTGATGAAGGGAGGTTGATCACATATGAAAATAGAATTTGCAGTTCAAAGCCTCTGATTAAAAAAAGGCAATACCTTTTTTGTACATACCAAAGAATATTCTTTGGGAGAAAGAGGCTCATTGTTTGCAGTGCTTTTTGTGTCTGAATTTCCCTGGGAAACACTTTCTCTTGTGTTCAGGGTTGGCCAAGCAGATGCTGAGCGGCGCCAGGACATCGTGCTGAGTGGGGCTCACATTAAAGAAGAGCACTGTATCTTCCGGAGCGAGAGAAACAACAGTGGGGATGGTGAGAGTTCTTGGCTTTGCTTTTCCAACAACCTTTTCCTTCTGTATTATGAGAAATCCCCAAGACTTGGTATTCCCTATCTCTTTCAGTGATACTTTCTTGTACAATCTAATATTTGAAAATGGGGAAACCTGGGCTGCTTATAAATGCAGAAACGGACATAGTTACTTTACATGAAAAAAGCCTGGACAAAAGGAGCCCTTTTGTTACTGCCAAGAATTGAGCAGGGCATAGGCAATTAGGCTTGGTCTTGAATGTTAATTATTTAATAGACAAGAGTGGAACAAATATCCTGGGTAGTGGGAAATTTGGAGGACCTCTAGTCTTAATTCAGTAGAATTTATTTTTATCTAAAAGGGAAGAAGAGATCAATCTTGATTTTTGCCCAGGTTATTAACAAAACAACAATAATCTAATATTTTTATGCTTTATAATTTATTCCTCCCTTAATCAAAATATTAACTTTTGATCTTAAGTTTCTACTTATTACCTAGATCTCATACTTAAGATTTCTGATAGTTTTCATTTTTATATACTGAACTGTCAGATACCACTGAAACTGACTCTTCTTTTTCCTTCTTCTGAGGTTTGTTAGATTCATTTAACTGTTTCTATCTGAGCCATAGCCCTGGTTTTGGTACCCTAAAATGAACTATTATATAGGTGCTAAGCCACTTGGTTGGTTGCAGGAATCTCTTCCAGTTACCTTGAATCCTCATCATCATCGGCTTTCCATTATTTTCTTCCAGTGGTTTGTGATGCTAACATTAGTTTGTGTTCCTCTTAGTTATTGTGACCCTGGAGCCCTGTGAACGTTCAGAAACCTACGTAAATGGCAAGAGGGTGGCCCAGCCTGTTCAGCTGCGCTCAGGTGAGACTGGGAGAGGTTTGAAGTCTTCAGAACACTTGTCTTGTGCAAGCAACTCTAATCTTTAACTCTTTGTTTAAAGGTTGAAGTAATAGTCAGCATTAGGATTTACGTTCTTGTAAAACTCCAAAAGCTATCTTTTTGCATTAGGGAGAGTGAGGTTATTAAACTTAGATACTCTACATTTGAAAAATGATTTCTTAACCCTGTTTCTGTTTTGTGCTAGGAAACCGCATCATCATGGGTAAAAACCATGTGTTTCGTTTTAACCACCCGGAGCAAGCACGGGCTGAGCGGGAGAAGACTCCTTCTGCTGAGACCCCCTCTGAGCCTGTGGACTGGACCTTTGCCCAGAGAGAGCTTCTGGAAAAACAAGGAATTGATATGAAACAGGAGATGGAAAAAAGGTAGTGTGCAGATGTAATGTGGCTTACGTGACTGTCACTTCTTTTAAAAATGTAGTAGAATTCATGAAATAGCTCAGCGATTCCGTAATTTATTCTTCCCTCTCTTGCTTTTGTGTTCCTTCTAGGCTACAGGAAATGGAGATCTTATACAAAAAGGAGAAGGAAGAAGCAGATCTTCTCTTGGAGCAACAGAGACTGGTAGGAGCCCACCCTGAGTCCTCTGTTAGGAAAAGGCAGCTTGCTCTCACACCTTTCCTGTTCCACAGACAAGCACTCGGCCGATTGCTTACCCAGCAGCTCTCATTGATACCATACACTATTCTCTCATTTTCTTCATGGAGAAGGAACTTACATCTCCTAGTAGCCTTAGTCTGAAAAAGTATCCTTAAAGGTACTATTTTTGTGCCTCCTATGTGTTAAAGTCATATCTTCTATCAAAACCAAGTGCGTTTTGAGGAAATAGTGGGAGCTTTTCTGGTAGCCTTTGCCTCTTGATATAGTGGTTTTTGAGTATGCATCAGTGGTGGTTCTTTTAATAATAATTACTTTGAATATTGAATTTGATGGGTGTTTGCCTTGGTTTTGTTTCTGATCACCTGATAGTACTAATTCTCTGCTCTTGGGCTGACTTGGGGATTGTTCTTGTGCTGGGCAGACTTTTTTTTTTTAAGTTAAACTGTGTCTAAAAGTGTTGCTGCACAGTTGCATGTGTTAATCCTTTTCTGTTCCCCTGCATGGAGTCTGAATTCTCAGTAAGGGTCTCCGTAGCATGTGGGGTGACGGTGGAAGTAGGGGCTGCACAAGCAACTCCGGCAGGAGAGGGAAGCCTGTTTTGCTCTGGCTTGAGAAAGGGTTTGCTGAGCAGCTGGAAAGTCAGTTTAAGGTTGTAGTTTATAATGCTAATGGCTGTAGCGTTTTATGATGTTAATTGATTACTAGGTTTTATAGAAACTCATGAATAAATAAGTTTACGCATTAGTTAGATTTTCATTTTTAAAGTCATCCAATTTTGGTTAACAAAGCCCTGGTTATAAGAACCTTCCTGGCATTCATTTGATATGTAAGAAAAAGTCATAACAACTTTTGGATACTGTGGATGCAGTTTAGGAAATTTTCATTTCATTTCAAATTTTCATTTCAGTTTAGAAAATTTCATTTTCTGAAATTTCATTTCAGATTCATGGACTTCTTTTAAGATAAGAGGGTATTAGGGAGAAAGCTGGATTTCTTCCCTGAGCATAAAACACAGCATGTAGAATGCTGAATGTGAGCTATAGCCTTGTAGCCGTGCTCTGCTTTGGAGAAGAGAGGCTGTTGCTAACTGGGCCAGAAAAGCCAAGGACTTGTGCAAAAGCAGTCTTTTCCAGGGCAGGTCAGTTCTCAGACTTAGCAGTGGGTTAAACCAGTTAGTTTGTTATCTTGGAAATTATAGTAAAGCCCAAAAAAGAATGGATTGCAAGAATAAATCAAATGTTTGAGGCAAGATAATAAGTGTTATAGATAGAGTCTCTTTAAGAGGAGGGCTGCTTGGCATTTAGTTTGTAATGAAAACAGATGGATTTAGCTGCAATGTGATTAGGGGCTTGAGAGCTTTGTGACACATGAAGGAGCCTTTTATCTTAATAATGTAGTATAATCTAATAACATGCTTCTGATGGTCTGTGAGAGATCAAACGAGGACAGGTATAATTAAGCTGGATTTATTATTAACAATAGTGCCTTATATTTGTATAGTGCTTTATAATTTACAGAGAGGTTAACATCCATCATTTTTTTTGATTCCCAAAACAACCCTCTTTGGTAGGTGTATATGTAAATAAAATGACAACTATTACCTACAGTTTATCGTTGAGGAAACCAAGTCTAAAAAATGCTGTCTTACCCACTTTTAAATACATGTGAGGTCTTGGGTCTGAGGCTTAAACTTAAACTTGGGTCTTCTGACTTACTTCATTGTTCTCTCCAGTAGAGCAGTGCTTAGGAGTCTTGTAAAAATGCTGATGCTGATTCAGTAGGCCTGGGGTGGGACCTGAGAGTCTGTACTTCTGACAAGCTCCCAGGTGATGCCAGTGCTGCTGGGACCAACCTTTGAGTAACTAACTAGGTGTAAAACATAGTGATGGCTGGTGCTCTCCATAACCAAGAGCTGATGATCATTCTATGCTCTGAAATGAAGACAATGACCATTAAATAAAAAGGAAGTAAATGTCTCTAAGACATATTTAGTTTCCAGGGAACATACTTAGTCTGCAAGTAATCAGGTTCTGATTGTCATCTGCTCTGTGTATCTAAAAGTAATGGAGGATTTCAAATGCAGCTCCTTAAAGCAAGGAGGTTGCTTTCCTCCTATAAGTCCAGCTGTCTATTCCACTCAAATTTCTTGTCCTCCAGAGGAATTGATTTCTAATACTTTAGCCTGAAGACTATCTTCAGTAATAATACTGAATAAAAATGTTTTTTTTATGACCCTGTATTTGTCAACCAACAGAAATAGTTTGAATGCATCCTATGGATAAATATTATGAAAAATTCCCCAAATGTGTCACATTGTTACATTGCTGAACATTCTCTTAGAGTCAGTGCTCGATTATACACCTGGTCCTTTCTGTGTTTGCTCTTTTGTACATGTTTTGAGTATCTTCTCTCTTTTATATGCATAAACTTCATGCAGAGTCTCTTCAGGAGGCCCACTTTGTATTCGTTACATAATGAAAACAGAAGGATCATTTAGTGACTTGTGATTTGGCCAGATCTGAGTAGCGTTTTTCCAACCCTGTAGTAAATGAATCTAAATATCTTAAAACCTTTTTTTTTTTTTCTTGACATGAAAAGCATCTTGGCTCATAAGCTTTGCATACAGAGTTTTCAGGTATCATGGTCAGTCTGTGATGGGGGGAGATGTTTGAGCTATAAGTAGAACATATTTTAAAAAGAAAGAAAATTATGACCAGTTGATTTAATTTGAGTTCTTTTGGATTTATGTAAATTCATTTATTTTTGTTTTAGAGTTTAAAGGCATAACTTTTGTCACTTAAGTATATTAAAGCAGTGATTAGAATATTTGTTATTTCCTGAATTAGGTAGTATTCATTTCATCATTAAGCAGCTTGTAAAGGAAAAGAAAAGAAACCAGGAAAAAAAAAGTGGTAATTAACTATGTAGGAAGAATCAGAGAGAATTTGTATTCTGTAAAACTCAGTTTATACGTATTTGCAAGAAAACCTTTTTAGGAGTCAGACATAACTTTTTTCTCTATTGTTTATTAATGTCATCTTTTTCACTTATGATTATATTTTATCACTTAAGATTTTTTAAACTAAAAAAAGGAAAAATAGTGTAGAATCTGTAAATTTAGCTTTATCTGCTTTTTGTTGCTAAATTTTCAAATAGGAAGGTATTATAAATGGTTTAATATCCATTTACAGACCAATATAAATAATACAGATTAATACTAGCATCTCCAAATTCAGGGGCCAAATTATTATTATTATTGTTAGAGATTATTTTTTTGTTCCCTAGAAAGTAACTGTACTTAGAAATCTTTGGTCTAGAAAGCATGATGCTATCTATCAGTTACAATTCTTTTTTTTTTAAACCCTTTGCTAGAGATAATTTTGATAATTACAGCCAAGTAGAAGAGACCATTAAGTAAGAATATTTTTGTTTTCTAGACTATCTTGAACTACTCTTCTGGTGAGTGGTTTCTTTTCCCAAGAACTCGTAGTTCCTGAATAGAACTTTTTACTTAATCCTGTTCATCACAGGGAGTACTAAATCCTACTCCGCTTTCATTTAGACTCATGTGAGCAAGATTTGCTTGTGTTAGTTAACGATTATTATCCAGATAGCCCGTTGAAACTACTTAGTTGTGAAGTCAGGCTGTTTTAGGCCTAACTAAAGTTTTTTGTGAAAGAATTAATGGTGCAAAAATATCTGGAGAGTCAGAGAGTTAGAGATAGCATTTTAAATTGGATCCATTTTACATAAGCAGAATATAATCTTTGTGTTTTATATGTCTCTAGTTAAGAGATGTCAACTTAAAATAATAGTCCTCAAATCGCTAGAAATACCATTTTTCTTAAACAGAACACATCTCTAAGTTGTATTTATTAAAATATTATTTAGGGAATTTGGAATGATGTTTAATGAAAGTATATTTGCCTAGCTTAGTATGTGTTCTGGAGATTTGTTTCCTAAAGTTTTGGAGGTGAGGTATTTATTAATTTAAGTGTGTGGAAAACAAAATAGCAGACCCACTATAAAGATCCTTTTTTATGCTTTGTTGTTCTCTGGATAACAAACTTTAATTGTACAAATGAAATGAATCAATTTGACATGACACAAGGAGTAGCAAATCCATTATATGCTCATGGAAAGACTAGTTCAAAACCTTCTTGTCTTCTAGAAGAAAACAACTTGGTTGATAAGAATCTTACATGGTTTGCTAATAGGGATTCTTAGCATTTTTAACATAATCCCTGTTTGACTGCTTCTTTTTCTACTTTCTCATCTTCTAACTTTTTTCTAGGGCTGCTCTTTTTAGTAAAGCTAAACAAAACGTGGCATCCTACAGCATTACTAACCTTTGTTAATCCGCCTGCTCGTCACATCTTGTATGGCATCTGTGCTCACTCATGGGGGAAAGAGTTTCTGGAAGAAGCAACAGCAATAACCAAGGCAAATGTGGGAAGTGACTGCATGGGTGTTAGCATATATGGGGTGTAGGTTTTACTTCATTTTCTTGAGATAAGTGGAGATGTTATTTCACACCATTTTGTTAATAACTTCATGGGACCTTACAGTGAGAGACTGTTTCTCACTAATTCAGTCCTTCTAAGAAATTTGATTGCAGATTTCATTACTTAAGCCAGAAAGTGGAGATTTGGATTAATATTACTTAAAGCAAAAGCAAAAGCAAATCTTTATTAATAATAATCTACAATAGTAAATAAGCATACGTCTTAATAGACTTGCACAACATTTAGGGGTTTTTTGGGGTTTTTTTGTGTTTTTTTGTTGTTTTTTGTTTTTTTTGGTTTTGTTTTTAAATTTGGTTAGAGCTTTTTTGCTTGCTTTTTCTTCGATTTGATTTTCCTTTTTTACATTTTAATTTTGGTTATTTTGGGGCCATTTTTTGATTTTGTTTTTCCAAAGGACGCGGATTCTGATAGCGGGGACGATTCTGACAAGAGGTCCTGTGAAGAGAGCTGGAAACTGATTACTTCTCTGAGAGAAAAGCTACCTCCCAGCAAGTTGCAAACCATTGTTAAAAAATGTGGCCTCCCCAGCAGTGGGAAGAAACGAGAACCAATTAAAATGTATCAGATCCCCCAAAGAAGGCGCCTGAGTAAAGATTCCAAGTGGGTCACCATCTCAGATCTTAAGATTCAGGCTGTGAAAGAGATATGCTATGAGGTTGCTCTCAACGACTTTAGGCACAGTCGGCAGGAGATTGAAGCCTTGGCCATTGTTAAGATGAAAGAGCTTTGTGCTATGTATGGGAAGAAAGATCCCAATGAGCGGGACTCCTGGCGGGCAGTGGCTAGGGATGTCTGGGACACTGTTGGTGTGGGGGATGAGAAGATTGACGACATGATGGCTAGTAGTAAAGGTGGAACTGATGTAGATGATCTCAAGGTTCATATAGATAAGCTGGAAGATATTTTACAAGAAGTTAAAAAGCAAAATAACATGAAAGATGAGGAGATAAAAGTCTTAAGAAATAAAATGCTCAAAATGGAGAAAGTCTTGCCACTGATTGGGTCTCAGGAACAGAAAACCCAAGGAAACCACAAAGCAAAGGAACCTGTTGGTGCTGGTGCCAGTAGCAAGTCTGAGAATGACGTAAGTAAAGGAGAAAGTGGAGAACTTGGGAAGGAAGAGCGTGTTTCCCAGCTGATGAATGGGGATCCAGCTTTTAGACGTGGACGTCTGCGCTGGATGAGGCAAGAGCAAATTCGGTTCAGGAACCTGCAGCAGCAAGAGATAGCAAAGCAGCTTCGTCGGCAGAATGTACCTCATAGATTCATCCCTCCTGAGAACCGGAAGCCCCGGTTCCCCTTTAAGAGCAACCCCAAACATAGAAACTCTTGGAGTCCCGGGACGCATATCATCATAACAGAGGATGAGGTTATAGAGCTTAGAATTCCGAAAGACGAAGATGCAAGGAAAGGAAATAAGGAGGAGAGCCAAGAAAAGGGGAGTAGGGCAGCTTCTAAGGATCCCCAGTTGCCGTGGGGCTCTCAGGGCATTCGAAGTCAAGATCACATTCAAGTTAGCAAGCAGCATATTAATAATCAACAACAGCCACCTCAGTTACGCTGGAGAAGCAATTCTCTCAATAACGGCCAACCGAAAAGTACGCGCTGTCAGGCATCTGCTTCGTCAGAATCATTAAACTCCCACAGTAGTCACCCCACTGCTGACCTGCAGACTTTCCAGGCAAAGCGCCATATTCATCAGCATCGTCAGTCTTACTGTAATTATAACACTGGAGGTCAGGTAGAGGGCAGTGCAGCCAGCTCCTGTCAGAAGCAGACTGACAAACCCAACCACTGTAGCCAGTTTGTGACACCTCCGAGAATGAGGCGACAGTTCTCTGCACCCAATCTCAAAGCTGGTCGAGAAACCACAGTATAAAGTACTGGACAAACTTGAAATCTTGGTGGAGGAAACAGGCATTAGTAGCTCATGATTTGGGTTGCTTCTAGCCTTGGCCTTGAGTTCCTAGTATTTACGTTATAATTTTAATGTTGCGTTCCTACAAATATTAACTGATTTTAATATTGTTAAAACATAAAACACTGGTAAATGTTTCAACACCTTCCTTTTGTTTGTATACCATAAGTGGGCAGTTTCTGGAATTGCGGACAAACCACTGAGACCTCCCTTAATTTTCTGAAACTTTACACTTTTCTTGGTGCCTAGATAATATACTTACTTACACAGACTGGTCTTGTTTTGGTGTAAGTTTGTTATGTTTTTATAATGCTTATAAATTTGTCTGATACCCAGAAAGACCCACCTCTTGGTTTATGCAGACATTTAACAGGGGAATTTGATTTGTAGAATTAAATGTCTATTATTTCCCCATAAATGTTAGACATTAGTTTAAAAATAATATCATGCAACTGTGTGGACACAGCTTTGAATTTCTTACCCGTGTCTGTTTCTTTCTTTAAGTATAATTGGAATTTTCATAAACCAGAACTAAGTATCTTGACATACTTTAGAGTACACAGCTTTGCATCTTCCGTGGAACTTCCACATCTTCTTACTCTTCTATATTTTACATAGAACTGATTCAGTAGGGTTTTTTTTTTTCCTTTTGAATGCATCAGTATATGTATGAGTTTTGTCATAATACTGAAATCTTTAAATTGGCACCTATCTGGATTTCTGTTTGTGGTTTGCATTTTGAAGTTTAACGTATTATTTCTCACACAAATACACACAGAGACACTGAATTATTCACCAAAATCATGCCAACAGAAATACCAACAGGATACTTGTATGATGCTTTGAGCAGTATATATAAGTTTAGAGGGAGGTTTTTTGGTGGAGAGGGAAGAGCTCGGACATGGGAAGAAGGCTACAGCATTAGGCTGTATGCTGCTTATTTTCAGTAGATGATGAAATGGTGAAATAAGTTAACTTTGGTTTAGAATAAAGGAAATGATGTATAATAGACTATTCTTTGGTCAACAGCAGTAATGCTCACAGATACTCAAACAACGAAAGAGAAGTCCTGATGAACATTTATTGTGTCAATACCTCACTTTACTATGTTGTGGTCTCAGTTTGCCTCACTGGAGAATCCACTAAAAAGGATGGATTTTGATGGGGAGGAAAAAAAGAATAGTTTTCTACATCCTTTCTCATCTCTTGAACTTGTCAGAAACTTTTTTAAGAGGCGGTATGAAGAGCCAGAGATGCCTGTGAGATTGCCTGACTTCATGTTGTTGAAGATTCCTAAGTCACACTAAGTCACCTGTCAAACACTTGTCTTCCAGATGGTGTGAAAAATTACAGCCACGATAGCAATTAACGTTCAAGGAAGCCTTAAAGATTGTGATTATATGGGTTTCTTTTTTTCCTTTGCGTGTGGGTACTATGCTTTATTAGAACAGTATTTTTAATCGTAGTATTTTTTCTTTGCTTCTATGAAAATGCTTTCGTAATGCACAGAAAATTGCTTCCAGTTAACTTTGGGGGCTTTTTTTGCTTTCATAGCTAGAGCAGTCCTAATCTTTAACTGAAGTTTTATGACAGATTAAACATGGGTGGTGTCTGTAGTGGGTTCACTGAATGATGTTTGTAATGAGTTGACTTAATTGAGGTGACAATCTCCTGCACCAAGTGGTCTGAATATACTTTGTAGGCTACTTCACATCAGTCACTTCAATGCATCTTGTGTAAACCCCATTTGTCCTTCTTTATTCTCCTTAAACAGTTCAGTTAACTATTTGTTCCTTGCAAAAAACTCATTTTCTAATACTGCTACTACTACTAACTCAGTTTTCAACTCTGTAGCAAAAGTGGGCTCTCATTTCCCCAACTTGAGATTACATAAAATAGACCTAAATATTTTCATTTTTATGGTGGCCTTTTAATCTCATTATGGACTGGTACCTCCTTTTCACACAAAACAATAGAAGTGAGTTTCTTCTGGTGAGCAGGAGACACTATAGAATGAAAAGAAATACAATATTTTCATTTACAAATGTGGGTTGTGGTAAGCACTGGACCCACACCGATATTCCAAAGAATTGGTTTGTGTTCGTGCTTCACCTGCTGATCCAGGTGCCCTCAGACTGCCGAACTATTTAGATAACTAAAATCGCCTGTAATTTCAGGTGACCAGAAAGAAATGAACCCAGGTTTGCTTGATTGTGATATATGTCTCTTCATGTGTTTCATAGCACTTGCTTTATTGGGAAAAAACTATGTGAATGAAATTACTTAATTGACTCTCACTAAAGAAGTGACTAACACCATGCTTTTGTGATTAGTATAGCCTGTTGGTATATTGCTTTGTTTTTTAAATTTGCCCGTATCTGTCCCTAAGCTTAAATACTGCAAGACCAAAGGGAAATGGTCACCAATAAACCACTATTATATTTTTGAAGTATGCCTTGCTGTTATCATAGTGAAATTTTTTTTAACTTTGTGCTATTCAAATTATATAATGGTATGACAGTAATGGAAGTGGAGTCTTAATTAATTGGTACAGTTTCACAAACCAAACCATATACCATGGTATTCTTTGGAGAGTTAAAGACATTTTGTTTATCTACTAAGTCTAAACCAAAGGGCTTTTCCTTTATTTTTGCTTCTAATTCTTTCTTATGCTTCAAATTGGTTCTCTTTTCACTGGAAATGCAATGAATGGGAATTGTTTATTTCATTGAAGTGACTTGAAGTGACTTGAAGTTACCTCTTGTGCTTTAGGGGCAGGTTGATGCTGAAAAAAGAACAAAACAAAATAGGACAAAAAACACAGTTTGCCACACCAATGTCTGCATGAAAGGCTATCAGACTATAGGAGGTTACGTAGTTTTCCTGCAGTCAGCTGCTATACCCCTGTGCCTTACTGGTCCTTTGTAGACTTGCCTTAATGATTTGTTCAAAAGGCTGGGAGGAGGGGAAGCTGCTGTGGCCTGGCGTAGCTTAATGAAGATGCCTTCTTAGGCGCAGGGCAAAGCAAGCATTTGTTCTCTACTGTTAGAGCCAGATTCTGTATAATGAGCAGTTTTCATAATTGTCCACTTTATGTCATCTTTCTGAGGTTTAAAAATCTGCTCTAGATTCTTAGTTTGAACCACTGTAGGTTGTGAAATGTATTGGTTTCCTCCCATCATTACTGTAAAAAGAAGTTGTGAATCTTCTTGTTAATGAACTATGGATTTCTCCCCCAGTTTCTTTAAAAATAATGCTTGAAGATTGTCTTTGAGTGTAAGATCTACCTTTTCAGAAAGGGAGAGTTAGTTTGTAACGTTAAAAAATAAAGTCCTCATTCAATAAAAACTGAAATTATCTTTTAAGAGTGTGATTTCTCTCTGATTTGGGAGGAGGGGAAAGTGAAACAGTGATGCTGATTAAACTTGGTCTTGACTTTTATTTATTGCTTCTTCATCTGAAGAAAGATTTAAAAGATTTGGTTGCAAAGCAAATCTTTTAAAAAATATTTGTACATGAACTTGATTCATTTAGAGTTTTTGCTGTTACTCTTTTCTGTTTATCAGAATTCTATCTTAAATGAGATCTTTAACCCGTATTTTATGCTACATTTTTACTTACATGAAAACTTTTGAAGTATAAAATGAATGAGGATATCATATATCCCTTTCTGATTTCTTTGAGTTTATGTTAAGGTGTATTTTCTGGGTTTTTTTTTTTTATTGTATAATTTTGATTTGAGGTTTTCTTGAAATGAAATGGTATATTTCCCTTCATATGGGTAGAAATGAAATTTCTAAAAAGCTTTGAGTAACTCTGTTTAGCTTTCTTTTTCCCTTTAACCACTGTTTTTCTCTACTCAGAGTATTGGTGATGTGCTAGAGGTGAAACAGGACACAGCAGAAGATTTTTCTGGAGTTGAACCGTCAGTCTTACTGAACATTTGGACATAACATTATTTCTTATGTTGAAAAACAACATAATCATACATAATGGAGTAGAATACAAAACTACATGAGTTCTTTTTCCCACCATGAGCTTTTAATATGAAATTTGAGACTTGAGGGAAATGTTATGCTTGGATTGGTTTGCTTCAAGCTTCATACCCTTTCCATTCAGGTACTTTGTATTTCTCTGCTATTGGAGAAACTGGTGGAAAAGTGGCCAAGACCTGATCATTTCTAGGACAACACAGACGATTCCAATGCAGTTTAATATGTTCAGTGATAGTTGTGTGCACAGGGTGAGTGTGGAGAGAGTGAGAAAAGGCTTTTGAAAGAGGAAGCGCTGAGCCAAGAGCAGAGTCCCAAAGTAACAACTGCAGTTTTATCCCAGTGAAGAATGAGAAGGGAAGGGAGGGACCATGTCAGGTCCAGGAAACTGTGAGTAACTCAGGGGTGGTCAGAACACCAGCTGTGTGTTAGGTAGTGGTAAGAGATGAGGGGACCCAGGAGGACAAGGGCCAGATCGTGGCATGCTGAGGAGTTGGGATTTTATCTTGAGTGTTATGGAATATATTAAACTGGGAGATTGCATTATTAGATTCACCTTTTAGAAATAGCCAATTTGGGTTGGAAGGGGGCAAATTCAGAGCCCAGATCTCTAGTTGGGAAGTTGCTGTCTGAACTAAATGAGAAACAGAGGCAAGGAGAAAAGAGAGAAGGAATGACTCTGATAGATTATTTGGAGGTAGAATTAACAAATCAGTTCATCGATGGGATAAGCCCTGTTTGTATACAAGGTGATGAAGGCTCTTGCATGGTTCATGTTTGGAAAGTAAAGTAAATGAGACCAAGACAGGACTGAGAGACTGGGAGCAAATAGGAGCTGTGCAGGTCTGAGAATAGGTGTTGTGGGACCCCTGGAGGCACAGATCTGAGACTCTGTCTGCATGGTGCTGCTGGTGGTGAGTAAATTAAGGTGTTGACAAGAACTGGAGTGTGGACATCTCCCTTCCGGCACTTGCTTGCCAATTATAATCTGCCATTAAAAGAGAAAGACAGTGTTAGCAAAAGGAGCCAAACTTCTAATGTCAAAAACAGCCTAACCAGAAAACCCAGAATTGTGACATTGATTTTACCTTAAATGCCACCTCCCCAGAGATGCCATAGTTGTGGCTCCCTCATCTCTCACCTGTTGTGCTATATGTAGCCTCCTAACTTGTCTCTTCACTTCTATTCTTGACCCCTGTACTCCACTGTCCACATAGCAACCAGCATCTTTTAAAAACAAAAGTCACATAGTGCTAGTGGCCTCCAGTGGCTTCTCATCGCATCTTAAAATTGGAATCTCTTATCGTAGCCTCCAAGGCTTCTCATGTTTTGGCTTCTTGCCTGCCTCTCTGACTTCATCTCTAAACATTCTCTCACTGCAAGCACTTTGGACTTTTGCCAAGTTTGTTCCTACCTCTGGGCTTTTGCACTTCCTTAAGACTGGAGTCCTTTCTCATTACACTTAACTCTTCTTCCAGATCAGTGCTCATGTCCCCTTTTCCTGCCCCAGCCTATCCCAGGACGACTCACACTGTTCTAATAATAATGATAACGTGTAGTTACCTATGCACTTATTAGGTCCTTCCATGAGAATGTAAACTCACCTAGAATAAGCACCTTGCCTGTCTTATTTTCTTCACTGTTCATCTGTACACATCACCCAGAAGAGTGGGCCTCAAACCGTAGTGTGCGTCAGACTCCCCGGAGGGGCTTGTGAGAATATAGAATGCTGGGCCCACCCCTCAGAGTTTCTGATTCAGGAGGTCGTGGGTGGGGTCTGATCATTTGCGTTTCTAAGTTCCCAAGTGATGCTGATGCTGTTGGATCAGCATCCACCTTTGAAAACCACTGTCTGGAACAGGGATTGGCAGACTTTTTCTGTAAAGGGCCAGCTTGTAAATATTTTAGACTTTGTGGGCCTCATGGTCTCTATGGAAACTACTCAGCTCTGCTGTTGTAGCAGAAAAGCAGCCATAGACAGTATGCAAAAGAGTGGACATGGTGGCTACGTTTCGACAAGACTCCTGTGTTTTTTAAGACAGACAGAGGCCTGGATTTGGCCCACAGATTTGCCCACCCTTGATCTAGAAAGTGGTCTCTCACTTTTGAGAACGATTAACTAGAAGATCAATACATGACTGTGTGTCTGGCCTAGAAGACAGACAGGTGCCAGCTGCTGGTGATTCAATGGTGAATGACAGATCCCTGGCCTTGTGAAGTTCCCCAAGTTGTGGAGGAGATGGCCATTAGACAGACGGTCACACCAGTGGTTATACAGGATATCTGTGACAAATGCTGTTGGGGGGAAAAGCCCAGGTGCTCTGAAAATGTACAGCCAGGCACCTCAGTGAATGAAAGGAGGCTCTTCCTTGCTTTCAGCTGATGATTGTCATTTGGAGAAAAAGAAGCAATCAGAAGAAAACTTCCTTTTCTTCCCAGTTCTGGGTCTGCGTGTATCCATCATGCATCCAAACTCGTACTTGGCCTTTGCTATCACTGGTGGAAGAGCTGTCCATACTCCCGTCTTAGCCCTGCCCTTTTTCCCTTCATGCTGCCTTCTGAAGGACTTACTGTACACTTACTTCTTCTCTTTTACAGCATAGGTTTTCTCCTTCTGCACTGTTCCTGTTAGCATACAAGCATGTCTTTATTTCACCAGTATCAAAAGAGTTCTGTGTTCTCTGTGACCTGCCACTCCATTTCTGTTCCTTTTTCTAGAAATACTCCTTGAGAGAGTTTTCTATACTGTTTCCCAGTTGTCCACCTTCTTTTTCTCGTTTCCTCTTCCCGTTCTTACTTGAACTCACTGTGGTCAGACCTTGTTCCCACTTCATCACTGAAGCCACTCTTACCAGGGTGACCAGAGATCTCGACAATGACAAATCCAGGGTGTTTTCTCAGTCTTCATCTTACTAAATCTGTCTAGCATTTGACACTGGTTGCCTGCTCTTTACTTCTTGGAACACTTCATTCTCTTGACTTTTAATTTTCCTCCAGCCTCACTGCCTGCTCCTTCATGGTCTCTGTGGCCACAGACATTGGCTGTTTCCTTATCTGTTCATTCCCCCAGGTGATCGCATGCATTTCTGTGGCTTCACCTTCCCTGTTGACACACATGATGGCGAACACAACACCTTGTGTGTGTAGAGTATTTACAGTAGACCCTTGAACGACCCAGGTTTGAACTGTGCGGGTCTACTTTTATGTGGATTTTTTTCCAGTGAGTAGGTACCGCAGTACTGCATGATCTGCTGTTGGTCGAATCTGCGAATATGGAACCTCGGAAATCAAGGGTCCACTGTAAGGTTACACTCACATTTTCAACTGCGCAGAGGGTCTGTGCCCCTAATCCCTGCATTGTTCAAGGGTCAACTGTACTTGGGCCAGTAAACATTTTACATGTATTAGCTCACTGAATTCTCACAATACCTCTGTTCTGTGAAGTAGGTATTGTTATTCCCATTTTACATACTTCCCATAGTCACACAGCTGCTAAGTGGGGAGCCAGGTCCAGTCTTAGGCAGGCTGTCTGTCTGCAAACCACTGCCCTGCCTCCCTCTATACTGACTCACAGATGTGCTCTCTCCAGCCTGGACCTTCTTCGTGACCTCTAGACGCTGACACAACTCCAGCCTGGCATGCAGAGAGCTAACTGGCATCTCATGTTTAAACTATCTAAGCCAGAACAGCTAGCTCGGGCCAAAAATCCAAGAGTGATCATCAGTTCCCCTTTTTTTCCCTTCACACTCCATGATCACATCACCTGTAAGTCACATTTCCTCTGCCTGTAAAACTTATCCCAGATTCATTCTTTTTTTTAAAATCAGCTTTGCTGCTCATACCCTGGACCAGGGCACTGCCATCTCCCTAGAAATTGCTGCAACACCTTCATGACTGCTAGCCTTACTTCCAAGCCTCCAGGCTATTCTCCATGGAGAGTATTGTTTTTAAAACATGTGCTAAACTATATAGTTCTTCGCAGCTCTAAACCACCCAGTGGCTTTTCATAGAATAAAATCCACAGTCCTTCCTATGGCCTATAAGGCTGTCCATCACCCAGTTCCTATCTGTCTTCTCAACTGTATCTCCGACCCTTCTCACTTCTCCAGTCCACCCACAAAGGTTTTCTTGCTTAAACACACCAAGCCCCTTTCCATCCAGGACCTTTGTGGTTGCGGTTCGTTGTATTTGACTGGAATAAACAACCCCCAGCAAAGATCTTGGTGTGCATGCTTAGATCTCTGATAAAATGTTATCTGTACAGGGAGGGCTTTCCCCATCACCTAATCTAAAAGTCTTCCTCCTCTCCACTCCTCTCTTCTCTCTGTTAACCCCTGATAGCTGCCTTTCTTTATCTTTCTTCATAGTACTTCTCTCTGTAGTGCATTCTGTGTCTGTTTACTGTTTATCATCTCTCCCTCGCTGGTGAGACTTTTGTCTTATTGACCACTGTATTCCTGGCTAGATATCTAGTACATAGTAGGAGTGAAGAAGGTATGAATGGATGGATAGTGGTTTAAAGAAGAAAAAAAAAGCATGCTCTGAGCCCAGTTGCCTGGGTTCATATTCTATTGCTACTACTTGCTAATTCTAATCTTTGGAAAGTTATTTCATTTCTTAAGCCTCTTTCTTTCTTTCTTTCTTTCTTTCTTTCTTTCTTTCTTTCTTTCTTTCTTTCTTTCTTTCTTTCTTCCTTTCTTCCTTTCTTCCTTTCTTCCTTTCTTCCTTTCTTCCTTTCTTCCTTTCTTTCTTTCTTTCTTTCTTTCTTTCAGTAGCATCTTCACAGGATTATGGGGATGACTGAAAATCAGTTCCTGGCACAAAGTAAACTTAAAAACAAGGATGGTGGGGTTGGAGAGACATAAGAGGGAACAGCCAGGGCAGTGCCTCCTTCTTAAATATGGAGCATATATTCAACTAGTTGGGACTTCCTATAAACACAAAAGGCTACTGATAAATACGTTATTTTTTAGGGTGCTTTCCATAATTATCCTAGTTTTCATCGTGAAATCAATAGAGCAGTAGTATCTGAATCTCTCTGTTTGTTGTAGGAAAATCCAGTACTTAGAGTTTTTCTGGTAACATGCAAAATGTCCTTGTTGGAAGCTCACATGCAGCCTGATCTGGGGAAGAGGAGGCCAGTTCAAGAATTGGTGTTGGTATTTGGACTACCAACTACTTATAGAAGTTTTCCCTGGTCAGAGTGCAGTTAAAATTTTAGGTCCATAGAGTTATGGGAAATATGTTTATGTCAGCTTTATGGCCACTAAGTCACAACCACAGCCTTTAGGGAGAGTCACTCTTATCCTTAACTGTTAGAGTCTGAGGATTTTATTTTCATTGGTAGTTTGACCAGCTTGTTAAATCTATTTTTGAGGTAATTCTCAAAAATAAACCAGTCACAAAAAGTCACAATTGTATGATTCCATTTATATGAGATACCTAAAGCAGTCAAAATTGTAGAGACAGAAAGTAGAGGTAGAAAGAATGGTGGTTGCCAGGGGGTGGGAGTGGGGTGGAGAGTTACTGTTTAATGGATGAAGAGTTTCAGTTTTACAAGATGAAGTGTTCTGGAGAATGGATAGTGGTGATATTGCATAACATTATGAACATATTTCACTCCACTGAACTGTATACTTAAAAATGGTTAAGATGGTAAATTTTATGTGTATATTACTACAATTAAAAAATTGGGGGAAAATGAAAAATCAAAAAAATTCTCAAATAAAATATTAACATTTTTTCCACCTGATGATTTTTAGATGAACCAGCAGTCTTTCTCTTTTTGCTGAAAGAATTCTGTATAATCCATAGGTTTTTTAGAGACCCTCCCCCAACCTCTTATTTTGAAAAAATAGTACAATGAACCTTTGTATGCCCGTATTTATATACTCTTTCTGAATCATTTGAAAGTAAGTTGCAGATATCATGTCAGTTTACCACTAAATACGTGTGTATCTCCTAAAATCAAGGAGTTTCTTAATAACATTATCCCATCCAAAAATTTAATACTGATTCAATATCACATAATATACAGTCCATTTTTAAGTTTCCTTAATTGTCTAAAAAATATAAATGTTAGAAGTGTGTGTGCCATCTTTTTAGTCCAAGATCCAGTCAAAATTTATTGCATTTGGTTCTGATGTTTCTTTTATCTTTTGTTACACTGGTATTTTTGAAGAGTCTAGGCCACATTCTAATTTGTCTGATTGTTTCTTCAAGATTAGGTTTAAGTTAAACATTTTTGTTAAGAATGCTATAAAGATCCGGAAGGAAAGGGTATAGCTCAGTGGTAGAGCACATGCTTAGCATGCAGGAGGCCCTGGGTTCAATCCCTGGTACCTTCATTGAAAAAGTAAACAAATAAACCTAATTACCTCCCCTCTGTAAAAAGAAAAAAAAAAAGAATGCTATAAAGATTACATTGTGTACTTACACTGCTTCACATCAGTGGACATAAAGTGTCAATTTGTCCTATTACCAGTAATGTTAAAGTTTAATAAACTTAGTTAATGCGATTATTTCCCAGCTCTTTCTCATTAGTATGCACTTCAGATTGTGTGAATATTCTATTTTCCATCTGCCTTTCATGGAATTGTTTTAGCTTTATTAATGATCCTTGCCTGATTAAATTACTATATCTGGGGTTGCAATATAGTGATTTCCTAATTGTCATTCCCTCTGCATTTATTAACTGCCTTTGTTTTGTTTTTTGGTAAAGAAGGGCTTTCCCTTTTTCTCTCCTTTCAGTATCACTGTGGACTCACAGATTCTTTTTATACTCAATGTGCTATATATAGTCTTTTCCTGTTATTGTTATTTATTGGCCAGTGGGAGTCTTTGCCCCTCTGAAATGATCTCATCAGTCTGAATACTCTGCTTTCTGGGACAAGATGTTCTGGGGTCACCTTGTACTTTCCTTCCTCCAAACCTGAAATCAGTCGTTTTCCCAAGGAGCTCCGCCTCCTTTTAGTGGGGAATGGTATTTAGAAACCAAGATGGGGGCTAGGTGTACCTAGAAAATAAACTTTTTAAAAACACTGCCTGTCATTTTGATAGTATGTTACCACTTAAGAGGACTTTCACATATATTTTTAGTGATTCATCATTTGGTCCTTCCTACAGCGCTGTTGGGTAGGCAGGTCAGATACTAAAATCTTCATTTTAAGGAGATGACAAAAGTGAAATGTAGACAGGATTAGCTTTCCCAGAATTATAAGACTAGTAAGAGCAAGATGCCCAAGTCTCCCAAGTCTTTTACCTGCTAGTTTATATTTTTCTCTCCCCTGCCCCCACCCCAGTTCACAGTCTTCCAAAATTGTGTCTAGATGTCTTTAAAAAGCTGTTTTGCTGGCTTTTGGTCACTGCCAGCTCCACTAAAGAGAGAGAGCTTCCTTTGTGAGACTAACTGATAAATGGCTAGAGCTTGGAGAATATTTGCATCCTTCTTAGCATTGCCATTGGGAGTGCCTTTTGTAATGGAGTTTGCTAGGGAAGCTTTCAGTGGTAATGCATGGAATATTTGATTCATGATTTGGAGAGCTCTGTTTGAAAACAGAACGTGGTCATACCTAGACTCTCTGTCTCATGATCAACATCTTGTAACCGAGCCATTCCCAAAGAAGCAAGAAACCCAATAGCGTACCTTAAAATGCTGTCCTTATGCTGTGATTTGGTATTTTATTATGTGAAGGTCTCTTTTGTTCACTTGTTTTATTTTCCAAAAATGCATACTTTTTTTTCATTAACACGCCAAGAAACCTTTTTGAACATTTTCCCCCTAATCTCTCCTTACCATAAAATTTTAATACCTCAGATATACAGTATATCAGTGTACATACTGTATGTTTATTTGTGCTTTATACATAAAAAGTAATTTTTTTTTATCCCCCAAGAACCATTTTTTTGCCCTCTTAGGAGTGATATCACCCTCATTGAGACTGCATTGAGTAGATGAGAAAGGAAGGATAAATATGATTGTATTATAACAATACATTTTGTATTATAATAGTACATTTTTAAAAAAAGCTTCTTTATTGAATAACTAAAATAACTAAATGCAATATATAGATTATTTTGATCCTAATAGCGCTGTGATCTTTTGGTTACCTGAGGTCTAAATTCATCCTACAGCTGCAAAGATAGTAATATTTCATCCATAGGGAGCTTCGGAGTCTATGGTCTGAATTTTTTTCCCATCTAAACAATTAGATAATTAGAACTCTTGGCAATACTGTTGAATTTAATCTTTTCCAGTGTTGTTTTTCTCTGGAATTCTTGGATGTGTAAAGATACTATTTAAATGTATTTTAACATTTAGGAACACATGCATTTTTTTTCCTTCAAAACCCCTCTTTCCTCTACCACATCCCCAAATAAAGAACTCTTGAGTCTGAGGGAGTAGAAAGAGAGACTGCAGTTAAATTCCTCAGAACACAAGATTTTTTAAAACCATTTACCCATTACAGACTGTCTTGCATGCTGTACAGTTTTTTTCGAAAGCATTTTTCTGTATGTCTTTCTTTTTATTGTTTCCTGACTCTGCCTTCTCTTTTCTTTGTCTTTTGCTTTCTCTACTTTGCCCAAGTTCCTTTCATTTCTCTTTTCCTTCCCTCTTATTTCCTCTCTCCCCTACATGTTATCTCCTTTCTTTTCATTCAGGACTATGAGAGTAAATTGCAGGCCTTGCAGAAGCAGGTGGAGACCCGATCCCTGGCTGCAGAAACAACTGAAGAGGAAGAGGAGGAGGAAGAAGGTGAAATCTAGAGACTGAAACTTTCCTGTGTATATGTTTTGGATCTGTATTGTCAAATTAATCATTTTTATCTGTGATCAAAGCTGGATTTGATCATAGTTGATCAGCCTTACCATTTATTGACATTTTATTGAGCCAATTTAAAGCTGATTTAAAAGATGCTCAATGCTGAGAGTCCAGGCTATATTCTAGGAGGTGGGAGTGGGGCTTTCCTTAGAACACAAGCTCTCTGAGTGTAGTCTTCATACAAATCTCTTGGGCAATTTACGTAAACTGTCTTATATTACTGTACATATGAAGTTCATATATGTGTTGCAAGTAAATATAGAGCTTATTTGCTAAGATACTCTTGTTTTATTTGCTGGCTTATGGCTTATGTCAGGGATTTCCCGGTGAGGGCTTTGGAATATATCAGCATACATTAAAGCTATTTCTGGCAGATTACTAATCACATTGCTTATCATTTCTATCTTAAGTTTTCCGGAATTTCTTAGTTGAATTAGGATTTTAATTGTTGCCTCACAGTGTAGTATGAACATTCATCACATTTCATTTCACTGCCCAAACTCTCAGTAATCTCAAGGCTTCAAATTAACTTTAAAGGAACTCTTAATTTATGTACTAAATTCTTTATTTTTAAATATCTAGGGTGAAATATGGCTTTCTTTTTCCTGTACTAAAAAGAAAAGTAAATATATCTGAAGTTGTACAATGTACTAGGAGTTTTTCTTTGTTATAAGCCACACATTAGAGTTGTATCTTTAAAAAAACAAAAGAATGGAGAAAGACTGGAAAATACCTTAATTTGGTAAAAGAGAGGAGGTAGAGGAGAGATGTAATTTCCACATAGAACGAGATCACCATTAAATACAACTTGTTTGCTCTTTCAGTTCCTTGGACACAGCAGGAATTTGAGCTGGCCCAGTGGGCCTTCCGGAAATGGAAGTCTCACCAGTTTACCTCATTAAGGGACTTACTCTGGGGCAATGCTGTTTACCTGAAGGAGGCCAACGCCATCAGTGTGGAATTAAAGAAGAAGGTACGAAGGGTGTGGAAACATGGGCCATCTGGAGGCGAAGCTGAGCCTGATGGGGTTTGTGGTCCTCATATTGAGCTTATTTTTCCCTCTAGTGAATTCAGCAGCTTTTTGCCATGAAATAGCTTTATTTATGCATTCATTCCATATATGTGCCTGGGACGTAGTAGGTACTAATTAAATATTTGTCACATGAAGTTTTTAAAATAGCATGTTTTCTAGCTTATTTTACAAATGAGGAGACTGTAAGCTAGAGGAACATATTAGTAGAAAACTACTTATCTTGGGTTTCTGAAGATCTCAATTCGCTTTTAGTTTTCTGCCATTGAGTTTACACCTCTAAGTCCTGTGTACCCTCTCCTCTTCTAGGGTTTGACAGGCAGTTTTGTGTAGTGGACAAGCACATGCACTCTGTATCCAGGCAGCTATGTTCCAGTCTCTGCTCTCATAGTTGTTTGACCCTAATAGCCCTGTGCCTCCACTCCCTCATCTACAAAATAGGCTTGGCAGCAGCGCCTGCCACCCAGGGGTTTTGTGAGGGATGAGAGAGTGAACACATGTAAAGTGCTGAAGTAGTGCCTATATATGGTGATTACTATTACCAAAACATCACACGCATCCTAGATTCATTCTTCTCTATGTCCCACTGTGTAACGGTCTCCTGACTTCTAAGATCATGAGGGGCACGGGGGAAGGGGTGAAATATTGCGAATTAGGTGGGGACACAGACTGCCTGACTTTGGGAAAAATCATCTTCTCCTAGGGCTATATCTGGTTCTGTAAAATGGGAATAAGATGTCTTCTTCATTTATAATCTTGGTACCTCATCTCATTTTGTGATATTTTCCTCTTCAAGTACACTACATGATGGCAGGGACTGTGTCTTTTCTCTTACCTAGCATTTCATTAATAGTTGGTAAAAAAAAAAATAGAGAGTGGTACCAAGCTATAAATGACATGATGAATGCAAAGCATTTACCCTATAACACTTTAAAGAGTAGTAATTATAACCATCTGAATTTAAAGTGGAAGACCTTAACACGTGGCCACCCTCCCTCACTAGTGAGAGTCTAGAGATGCATTCCTTTGTCCACCTTTTGTTCTCTACGGAAGTCTTCATTCAGTCAACCAAAATAGATTTATTGAGATTTTAGTTTGTGTAAAAACACTGTGCCAGGCTAGGTAAACAAAGTCTGTAAATAGCTAAATGATTTAATAGGCAAGTGGCTGTTTTTTTCATATAATCACAAACTGTTGAGCACATACTACTATTTGACCTCTTCCCCATTGGGCATCATCATATTGTCTGAAGCTTACTTGCTGAAAACAAAAAGGCCATTTGTCGATGGTTTCTTCTTTCCACTCAGGTACAGTTTCAGTTTGTTCTGCTGACTGACACATTGTACTCCCCTTTGCCTCCTGAACTACTTCCCACTGAGATGGAAAAAACTCATGAAGACAGGCCTTTCCCTCGTACGGTGGTGGCAGTAGAAGTCCAGGATCTGAAGAACGGAGCAACACATTATTGGTCTTTGGAGAAACTGAAGTATGAAAATGATATACTTACAGCCAATTGTTTTATTTAGGAAATAATAATGAATTGCTCGAGTGGGCTCCCTCAGACTCTCCTCTCTGTGATGTCACTGTTGCTTGCTTTTCTGTATTTCTGAATGCTGTTGCTGGCCAGTGATAATTGCTATACATCCGTTTTCTTCTCAGTGAATGAATCCTACTCTGAACACCTTTGTCACTTGTAGATGTTTAAATTTAAATTTACCCTCCATAATGCTCACTTGGTAGCACATAAACTAAAATTGGAATGATACAGAGAAGATTAGGATGGCCTCTGTGCAAGGATGACACGCAGATTTGTGGGGGGAAAATTAAATTAATTAACCCACCATAGATGCGCTTACATTTTAACTGTTCTAATTTTATGATATCTATTTCTGTCTTGGATCTAGTAATTATTCATCTTTTCTGTCCTGGATCTCATGATGATGAATAGTAAATAGGAAAGTTACAATGTAGCCTTTACATTTAGTACAATGAGGTATTTTCTGTTTCAGCATATTTGAGATACCATACACCATTGAACTGCATTTCTCCTATAACTCAGTAGAGGAGAGGTTGGGTGGCCACTCTGGACTTTTGATGGCTTGTCTCTAGACTTAGACACTTTGAATCCTGAGTATTTTGGTTTCTGTACTTTTGACCTACATTCTTTTTTAATATCATTAGTTGGTGGGAGCAGCTTTTTAAAATCCTGCATGAAGGATAGTTCCAAAATGAAGTTTTGATGTGGGCTTGTGATACTAACCCAGTGCACTTTGTGTTCATGACACAGGCAGAGGCTGGACTTGATGCGAGAGATGTATGACAGGGCAGGTGAGATGGCCTCCAGTGCCCAGGATGAGAGTGAAGCCACCATGACTGGCAGTGATCCGTTTTATGATCGGTTCCATTGGTTCAAACTTGTAGGAAGGTATGTGATGATTTTATTGATGTCTTCTTTTTAAAGAATGAATGGTTTTATTTTAATTGTTTAAAACCTCAGCAGATAATACAGAAAGTTAAAAGAAAAAATATGAAGAAACGCCACTTATAATTTTTTTTGAGGAGGGGAGGAAATAATTAAGTTTGTATTAATTTTTTTTAGTGAAGGTGCTGGGGACTGAACCCAGGACCTCGTGCGTGCTGGGCAGGCACTGTACCACTAGGCTATTTTCTCCCACCTGCACCCCATTTATAATTTTATCCACTCATAGACAGCCACTGTGTCATTTGGTATGTTTCCCTTCAGTTTTATCTAATGTGCATATTTGTTTGAAGTCTCAGGACTTTGAATTAGAATAACTGACAGTCTTCCCTGCCTCTCAAGTCATTCGCGAAATGTCTTACAGTTGACCAAAATAGATTTAAAAGAAAACCTATGTCTATATTCTGCATAGTTTAGTTATTTTATGTTTTTTTCCCTGGTTGGGGGAGGTAATTATGTTTGTTTGTTTATTTATTTATTCTTAGAGGAGGTGCTGGGAATTGAACCCAGGACCTCACACATGCTAAGCATGAGCCCTACGACTTGAGCTGTACCCTCCCCCATCCTGCAGTTTAAAATCACAATATGACTTACAACTTACACAAATACAGTCTCTCCATGATCTGATATGTCGTCACTTTATTTTTTAAAGCAATTCGTCTCACTTTTGTCTTTGCCAAGAGTGAATTAATCGCACACCTTAGTAGTCCACCTGAGCCTCCTTGTGTATTCTTTATTTTCAACATTAATGAAAACAAATAGTGCCTCCGTGAGTCCATATTGAGTCACGTTCTTAGAGGATTAGAATTTTAAAAGCACAGAAATGTAAGTTTTCCCCTTAATGATTTCAGAATTTCAGTTTTTTTTTTAATTGCGAAAACTTTCTGACAGTTTTAAAGGAATAGGGTTAAAAGGAGGAGCTGAAGTCATAGTATTTTGTAGAAATGAAGTTAAGTCTTTTCCACTCTGCTCTGATGACAGAATGTTTCTAAAGAGGTGAGTTGGCCAAACACGTCTCACCCAAGCGAGGCAGTACCTGCTTTGCCATGTGCCATTTCATCCATTTCGTCTTCTGCTCTGAGATGACATGGGAATTGGAATAAAGATTTAACCTTATTATTCACCTGATACTGAGTGGCTCCTTAGAGACCTGGCTGCTGATCTGTTTTGTGAACTGGGGAATGTAAATGTTTAACCGCATGGTGTTTACCTGGGATATTCTACTCACGTATTTCCTTTTCTTATTTGAAGGATCAGTCCTTGTTCCCTTTCACCTGAACTAGATGATTTGTGCTTATTTTATCCTGTTGCTTTTCCATTTGCTTGTATTGTTTTGATTCCCCAGTGGGTTCTGTCCTGTGGCATCTATAGCTTCCTATTTAACCAACTATTCCTCTCTCCTTGGCTGTGTCAATCGGCATCTTGCCTGGTGTCTAGCTCCCCCATTTTCCACGGCTGTGTGAATGAGCGCCTTGCTGACCGCACACCCTCCCCCACTTTTTCCACGGCCGATTCCGACATCACTGAGCTGGCTGACGAGCAGCAAGATGAGATGGAGGATTTTGATGATGAGGCGTTCGTGGATGACACCGGCTCTGACGCAGGGACGGAGGAGGGATCAGATCTCTTCAGTGACGGGCATGACCCGTTTTACGACCGATCCCCATGGTTCATTTTAGTGGGAAGGTTGGTGAGGTTAAAGTGAGAAAGGCAAAAAGGGACCAGCTCTTGCTCTAAAGAGGCTCCTTGTGCAATTTTGGACAATTTTGCTTTAGCCAGTTCAATTCATGGCATGCTGATCTGGCTAGAGAGAGCTCTCAGGCAGCGTTTGTGAGGTACCTGGCCTTCTTGGTTCAGCATATGGCACCATGTGAAGACTCTCCGTGGAGGATCCCTTGTCTTAAATTGCCCAGTAGTTTTGTTCTGAAGGAGGAAACCCCAGAGGAGAAAGTAATTAAAGCTAAGAGTCAAGTGTTACAGGGTGGGCTCGAAGAATTTTACTGTGGTCCAGTGTTTCCTCATTGTAGGAATGTGAGTGAGGAACCATTGGGATAACATGAGAAGGAAAGCGGAGCAGGTCCAGGGTCAGGCTGGAGGATTCGTGGCATCAGCAGGGGTCAGGAGGACAAAAGTGGAATCAAGAATAGAGTTAAGTTATCTCCTGCTCAGTCTGTGGGTCCAAAAAAGAATCAGGAATGGAAAGTTTCCTCTGTCTAAGTAAAAGGGGTGCCTTTCTTTGGCCATGTTCATAGATCTTTGGCTTCTGCTGAAATTTTACCTATAGGCATTATAATGATGAATCTTGTAAAATTATCTGTTGACACCATCAACAATGGATATTTGTTCAGTGCTCCATGAAACTGCTTTGTGTTAAGTTTAATTTACCAGACTGAGGCATTGTCTCTGGCCCCATCTGTCAGTGATGCAGAACTCTGACGCACATGTTCCTGACACTGGGGTCTTTGTCTACATCCAGTCTTCATGCTGAAGTAATTTTAATTACCAGTTCAACAGTGCAGCACTTACTGGATTAACAAGAAAGTATGTCTAGGTTTTAAGGTGTTAAATTTACTTTGAATAGTGCATTAGAACCACATATTGTTGAACCCTTTAAAAATAAGGAAAATTACATCAATGTTAATGGTTAAGCACCAGTTACCTAAAAATTAAAGTGCAGTTAGTCTCCTGACCCAGTAGGGACATAAGTTCTAAAAACTTAGCTCATAGTATGGTGTTGGTTACCTCGTGAGAACTAAATAAACAACACAGAAAATGATCACTTTTATGGGAAGGGGGAAAAGAAAAGCTTTTTGATAGAAATTAAAGCCTCAGTTATGACTATGGGTTGTAAGATTAGACAGTCTCGGGGTTTTACAACAATGAAGGGGCATTTATTCAGCATTTCTGTGAATAAACATAAAGGGATTATACTACCATGAACATTGTCTGGTGTATTGCCAGAAATAGATAGATGCTTACAATTTCAGAGAAGCTGGTTTTATTAAAATTAAGAAAGGTAGTTCTGTGTGCAAATAATGGGACCATAATGCTTTCCTAATTGTATGGCTGTGTGTGTCCTTCAGCCATTTCCTTTGTCTTCTAAGAGGGTGAGAAGCTGGAACCAAGTTTCTACCCATTAACTGCTTAGTTCTGGTGTCAGTGGTGCTTCTAATGCTGCTCACTTTTGTTGTACATCATGGCGCGTGAGGACCAGGCAGCTTCTTCCTGCGTGACATGGTGGGAAGAACACTGACCAAACTTACGATGAGCAGCTCAATCGGAGGCCTTTTAGGTTCTTAAGTGTAAAATGAAGACTTAGGTAGGCAAAAAAAGAAAGAGCCTTAGAGATACCTGTTACCTTTCAGAGTCTGTCATCCACACTAGCAAAATGAAGAGTTCTACTCAGAAGCATTTGTATGAAAAACTTAAAAGTCAGAATCCCTCTTAATGTGGAAATTCATTGCCTTAAAATAATATGTATTATTTTCTCTCTAGTTGTATTCATTTTAATCATATCAGATTAAAGTGTAGATATAAAGCAATCAACTCTACTTTGATTTTCAAATAAAATAGTTGTGGAGCTGTGGCTCAAGAAATGACCTTAATATTTCTTTGGGTTCCCAGGTTTTAAAACTGACTTTGCTTTGCAAGAAAAGTGTTAGGAGAGGAGGTGAAGTCATGGCAATTTAGAGTGAAGGATAAGTCTTTTATTTTCACCCTCGACTGCATTTCTTACCTAACAATTTAATGCAGCGTCACCCAGTTATGTACTGGTCATTCTCTGTGTAAGAGGAGTAGCTTCTTTGCTGTTCTTGTGATACATGGAATTGGATTTCCCCTATTGGCACTTGACTGCAAACACTTATAAAATTTTCCAGTTTTTTGTGAAATTCCTTTTGTAGGATTCATGGCCTTGGCTGCCTCTGGTGAATTTTTACATGCAAACTAAAAGAGCTTGTCCCTTTAGCTGTTCTCTGTGGCATGCTGGGATGTTATGATCATCCGTCATAATTTGGGATGAAACGTGAAGTGTGTAAGCTAGTCTTCTGGGTTAAAAGTCTCCTAAGTACCTGAACTGATACTCTTTCTGTAACTAGAATCATAATTATGCTGACTTTTATTACCTTTATGTTGACAGAATTTGTTTCCCTTTTTATGTAACGTCACAGAACTTTATGCTAATATGTCCTTTACATCTTCCCTTCTCTCATCCCTGTTCTCCTTCAGTCTGCTAGGTCAAGGTACAAGGACTCTCAAGAATGACGAGTAATTATAAAAATGCCAGTTTCAAAAACCTTGGAACTTTTATACAGCTCAAATAATTGATTTTGGGCCAAAGCCTATGTTCTATCAGTAGGACGAGGAGCTGTCTATTGACTGTGCAGTTGTGTAGTCACAGTGCCGATGCCCACGCCACTGCCGTAGAATTCTAGAATTCTCTCATCTAGAAAGGGAGATCCACAGAAATCCTCTCTATTCTTCCACTTACGGAGTAGCCACTGCCATGGGCAGAAAGGGGATGCTCATCTTTAATTTGCACTCACACAGGTGTAATTAAAAACAGGGGTTCTTGTTTTGAATAGCTATTTTTAAGTATAAAAATACTCTACAAATTAAATATAGTTAGGAATCTAAACATGTTCTATTATAGTTAATACCCATCATGAATGTGGCTTTGAAAAATCAACCTAATATAAAGTTGAATGGCTTTACTTCTCTACCTCTGGTTTAACCCATTTTTCTGGAAAATCTTCCACTTCTACTTAGAGGACAAATCAGTTTCTCATGCACTTATATACACAGATGTTCAATCACTCACCAGATATTTACAGAGTGTATTTATTCAATAAATATACCAGGCCCTCTGCAGACAATGGCTAGCAAAACCAGACATCGTTCCTGCCCTCAGGGGTTTACAGTCTGGTGGGTGAAACAGACAGTCTCATAAACGTAAATCGTAGGAATGATGGAATCGTGTGTTACTGAGGTCATAAAACATTGGGGGGACCTGTCATTTGAGAGTGGTGTTTGGGATAAGACCTGAAGAAGTGAAATCAGAGGCAGGAGGTGGGTAGTAGAGTTCAGAGAGGAGCAGATGGGACGAGTGTGCGCGATGGCTCTTTAATGGCCTGGACATTAAAAGTGAGCAAGTCTGGCTGGAGGGCTGTTAGGACATGAAGGTGGTCTGTTTGTGTGCTGATTTTGGAAGTGAAATTATCCATTTGGTACCTTATGCCAAATTTGTAGTCTTTAAACTCTGTCACAGTACTTGATGTTTGAGAGTCTTCTTTGTAATCCTTTTTAGATTTTTCGTTTTTGAATTTTTGTACAACGTATTTTTACCCCTGTATTTTTTAGCATTGCCCTCCCCCACCTTTGGAGCAGACTGAAAGGGAAATAGACGTCATCTGATCTGATTCAGTGTTCACTTGCAATTATTTTTATTGTACTTTCATATTTCATTTATGCTCTTAAAGTTTTATTAACATTTGTTTTTCTTTAGTGTATTTTGTCTATTTACGGAATTGTTTTCATTACTTTGAGTTGAAACCCCAAGAATCCACTCCATGTTCCTTTTCTTTGTTTTAAAGTAGATTCAGAGCAGGAAAAGAAGCAGACATGCATACAGGCATACCTCGGAGATATTGCAGGTTCATTGCCAGATTGCTGCAATAAAAGCAAATATCACTATAAAGCAAGTCACCCAGGTTTTTTGTTGTTGTTGTTGTTTTTCCAAGTGCATATAAAAGTTATGTTTATATTACATTATGGTTTATTAAATGTGCGAAGCATTATGTCTGAAAAAACAGTGTACATGCCTTTAATTAAAAAATACTTCATTGCTAAAAAAAATGCTGGCCATCATCTGCGCCTTCAGTGAATTGTAATCTTTTTGCTGGTGGAGGGTCTTGTCTTGATGTTGATGGCTGCTGAGTGATCAGGGCGTAAGTTGCTGATGGTTGGAGTGGCTGTGGCAGTTTCTTAAAATAAGACAGCAGTAAAGTTAGCCACATCGATTGATTCTTCTCACGGATGAATTCTCTGTAGCATGCAGTGCTGTTTGATAGCATTTTACCCAAAGTAGAACTTTCAAAATTGGAGTCAGTGCTCTCATACTCTGTTGCTGCCTTACCAGCTACATTAATGTAGTATTCTAAATCCTTTGTTGTCGTTTCAGCAGTCTTCCCAGCATCTTTACTGGGAGTAGGTTCCATCTCAAGGAACCACTTTCTTTGCTCATCCGTAAAAAGCAACTCTTCACCCATGAAAGTTTTGTTATGAGATTATAGCAATTCAGTCACATCTTCAGGCTCCACTTCTAATTCTAGCTCTCTTGCTATTTCTACCACATCTGCAGTTTCTTCCTCCACTGAAGTCTTGAATTCATCAAAGTCACCCATGAGGGTTGGAGTCAGCTTCTTCCAGACTCCTGGTAATATTGATATTTAGACCTCTTCCCATGAACCACAGATGTTCCTAATGACATCTAGAGTAGTGACTCCTTTCCAGAAGGTTCTCAATTTACTCTGCCCAGATCCATCAGAGGAGTCACTATCTCTGTCAGCTGTAGCCTTACAAAATGAATTTTTTAAATGGTAAGCCTTGAAAGTCAGATTTACTCTTTGATCAGAATGGGTGTTGTGTTAGTGGGCATGAAAATATTCATCTCCAGCAGAGCTCTTGGGTGACCAGGTGCATTGTCAGTGAACAGTAATATTTTTAAAGGAAAATCTTTTTTTTTTTCTGAGCAGTAGGCTCAACAGTGGGTTTAAAATATTCAGTAAACCATGTTGTAAATAGATACATTGTCATCCAGGCTTTATTGTTTCATTTATAGAGCATAGGCAGAGTAGATCCAGCATAATTCTTAAGGGCCCTAGGATTTTCAAAATGGCAAATGAACATTGTCTCCTACTTAAAGTCACTGGCTGCGTTAGTTCCTAACAAGAGTGTCAGCCTTTCCTTTCATGCCTTGAAGCCAGACGCGGACCTTTCTCTGGCTATAAGAGTCCTAGAAGGCATCTTCTTCCAATAGAAGGCTGTTTTGTCTACATTGAAAATCTGTTGTTTAGAGTAGCCACCTTCATGAATTATCTAAGCTCTATCCTTCTGGATAATTTGCTGCACTCTCTACATCAGCACTTGCTTTCCCCCTTGCACTTTCATGTTATACAGGTGGCTTCTTTCCTTAAATCTCATGAACCAGCCTCTGCTAACTTCAAACTCTTCTTCTGCAGCTTCCTCACTTCTCTTGGCCTTCATAGATTGAAGAGACTTGGGGCCTTACTCTGGATTAGGCTTTGGCTTAAGGGAATATTGTGGTTGGTTTGATCTTCTGTCCAGACCACTAACACTTTCTCCATGTCTGCAATAAGGCTTTTTTGCTTTCTTAGATCATTTATGTATTCACTGGAGTAGCACTCTTAACTTTTTTCAAGAAATTTTCCTTTGCATTCACTACTTGGCTGTTTGGCACAACTTGGCTGTCCTAGCTTTTGGCCTATCTCTGCTTTCAATATATGTTTCTCACTAAGCTTATTCATTTCTAGCTTTTCGGTTAAGGTGAGAGATATGAGACTCTTCCTTTCACTTAAACACTTACAGGCCATTGTAGGATTATTAATTTGGCTAATTTCAGTATTTCTGTGTCTCAGGGAAGAGGGAGGCTGCAGGAGAGGGAGAGAGATGGGGGAAATGGCCTCTTGGTGAAGTTGTCAGAACACACAGCAGTATTTTTTGATTAAGTTCACTGTCTTGTATGGATGTGATTTGTGGTACTTCAAAACAGTTATAATGTAATATCACAGATCACCATAAAAATAATAATAACGAAAAAGTTTGAAGTATTATGAGAATTACCAAAATGTGACACAGAGACGTGGAATGAGCAGATGGTGTTGGAAAAGTGGCACCTTGCTGGGGACAGGATTGCCACAAACCAATTTGTAAAAAATGCAATGTCTGCATAAAAGCGCAAGAGAGCGAAGCACCATAAAACGAGGTATGCCTGTATGTGTCATGTTCAGTTAAGGTTGACTTCTTGATGCAAATGTTTGCTCTTTGTCCTGTCTGTGCTCAAAGATCAGCACATACCAAGTGGGAAGACAAGAGTAACAGTAGGAACTAGATTCTGTTTCCCATCCACTAATTGGAATGAACACCCAAGCTTTGTCATCACCAGTTTTTATTGCTTTAAAAAAAATCAATAGCTACAAAATAATGAAAGAAGGAAAAGAGAACTAGTGTGGTATAACTTTGCTAGTTCATTTGAAATAGAAAATGTTAGGTCTTACCTTGTGTACATGCATTTCTGAGTTATGTTTTGGACTCTAGGAGCAAAAGCAATCCTTTAGGGATCAGCTGTCTTCTTCTCCCTTGCCTTTTTTTTATCTTGATGCCCATCCAGAGTTCCCAAAAGTTCCTAACTCAGAAAGTTCTGGCTTCGTAGCCTCTCTGCATGTGTGTGTCAGTCACGGTGCCTGAAGATCATAGTCATTTCTTAGAGTAAAAATAAAGACCCATAATGTTGTGACATGAAGTCTGTTTAGAGTTATTAACTCTATCTCAGTCACATTTCTCTGACTTTTTTTTTTTTTTTTTTTTTGTCTCCTGATTTCTGTTTTGTCTGTTGGGCAAAACAAAACCTTTTTGTAATTAGTTATGTTAAAAGGTCAGAGTTTAAGGGGCTCGCATTTCCCCATCCTTAGTAGTATTTATAGAGCAGTATCTGGAAAGTCTACTTCCAACTGTTACTCTTCTATGTACAGTAGTAATTTCTATAGGAAGTAATTTGGTATAAGTTGGTCTTCTCAAGTGCCTTACCGAGCATTTGCATTTGTTTATATATTATTTGTGCTGAAAAAGCCATTGGAGGCAGCCTGAGAGTACAGAACAGAGAGGCAACCTTAAGACGGGGCCCAGAAGCCAGCTCACAGTTTCATGAAGGTATTCTCGGTAAATCTGAAAGCCACCTTCTCTGTCTGTGGGATGCTCAGATGTTTGTCTCCTGGTTTCTGTCTCTAGGGCATTTGTTTACCTGAGCAACCTGCTGTACCCCGTGCCCCTGATTCACAGGGTGGCCATTGTCAGTGAGAAGGGTGAAGTGCGGGGATTTCTGCGTGTGGCTGTACAGGCCATTGCAGGTAGGTGACCCTTTTCTGAAATGAGAGCTGTGGATTCTTTGTCTAGAGACAAAGCAGGCCAGTTCAGTTACACGCTACAGTACAAACTGTGGTGCGTTTGTCTGTCTTGAAGAAAGCCTTTGTGCTTCCTTTCTAGCTGTTGTTCCCAAGTATCATAAACAGATTCTGTTTGGCTCAAGCTACTGCTCTTTTGAAATGATGGGGTAAAAGGATTTCCTTTAACATGAGGAACAACTCTTAGACTAACTTTATAAAAGTCATTTGCACTTTAAATAATGTATCATAACTGCTTCAGAAGATGTTTTCTTGCCTGATTTTCTCTCAGGGTGCTTCTGCTAGACATTTCTTTCCTTTGGCTGCTGTTTTGTAATGTATGGGTCAAGATTTTGATCCTTTACAGTTTTCCATGATCCAGCCTACATTCTGAGGAAAGATTGTGGCTGTTCCCTGTAACTTTTCTGTTTTAATTTCCAAACGCTACGCTATATTTAGTGACCTTTCAGCTTTTCCTCATGGAAATGAGTGACAGTCACCAATGTTGAGTTTATGGGGGTCTCCACAAGTACAATCTAATATTTTCAAATATTTGTTGAGTATTATTGAATATAATCTTGCCAAGTAAAGGGCTCAGTATTTCTAATTAAGACATTTGAACAATATCAAGAATAAAACTGATTCTTTGGTAACTAATTTTATTTGAGCTAAGGAGGTTGGTAAATTTGCTTGAAGAGTTGGAAGCAGCCTGTTTGATTTTACTGCTTTGGTCTCATTCTCTCTTTCTTATGCAAAAGACTTGTTCTGTAGTGTCTCCTCTTGTATTAATTTTGAGAACCTTAAGGCTCCTCTAATTTGCTGTTTATTTTGCAATCCAGTAAGAGACAGTCCGCCTTGGTCCCACATTTGGTCTCATTCCGTTCTTGCTTATTTCCTTTTCTACTTAGGGGATGAAGAAGCTCCTGATTATGGCTCTGGAATCCGACAGTCAGGAACAGCTAAAATATCTTTTGATAATGAGTGCTTTAATCAGGTGAGAAACTTTCCAGGAAGAGGATAACCTTGTGGAAGGAGAAAGAAATAGACAGGCTTATAAGAAGAACACTCAGCACTGGGGAGCGGTTCCACCTAGAACTAAACACAGGCTTGTTTAGGAGACTCTGGGACATAGCTAACGATTACTGAGGTGAGGGTAAAGGCCCTGCACTTGTATTGTATTGCATTGCCTTTTCTCAGGCAGCTCTTAGTCCACATAATTTTTCAGTCACTGTTATTTTTGGGGCAAATAAACATAGGGAAACTGGGGGAAAATATGTTGTCTTACTATTTTATTATTTACTTTCTCTTGCCTTGTTTTCAGAGTGACTTTTCTTCGGTTGCAATGACTCGTTCTGGTTTATCCTTGGAAGAGCTGAGGATTGTGGAAGGGCAGGGTCAGAGTTCTGAGGTCATCACTCCTCCAGAAGAAATCAATCGAATGAATGACTTGGGTGTGTAATCAGAGTTCATTATGATTGAGGATGTTTTTAAAGAGGGGAAAGGACCGTTTTCAAGGGAGACAGTTGCTTTTATCAACTAGGAAAGACATTCTCTCCTCTTTGAAAGGTGCTTTGTGCATTATTTGAACCATATCTGTGTTCATTTGACCCCCTTTAGATTTGAAGTCAAGTACTTTGTTGGATGGTAAGATGGTAATGGAAGGATTTTCTGAAGAGATTGGCAACCACCTGAAACTGGGCAGTGCCTTCACTTTCCGTGTAACAGTGTTGCAGGCCAGTGGGATCCTCCCAGAGTATGCAGACATCTTCTGTCAGTTCAAGTAAGCTGTCCCTGTGCTCTGCCTCCCTACCTGTTCACCCAGATGGTGTCTTTTGTGCACTGGAGAGTGCTCTTACCCTTGGAGATGGTACCCTCTCAAGAGAGAAGCAACTACCAATCACTGAAACAGAACGCTTCCTTCAGTCCGGATGGGAGTGAGACCTGGAAACCTGCAGTGGAATGAAACAGTTCGTTGTGGGAAGGAGTGTGGCCACACGTCTTGCTAGAAGGTTCTGTTGTAGACTGTCCTCATCTGCCAGGAGTTTAGGACCTGATCCAGATAAGCCTAATTTGTTAGTCTTTTTATGTTCCTCGTGCTGAAATGTCTTATTAATAAACAAGTCTGAAAGCAATGAATTATCTAGCTGCCAATTATGCCTATTTAATACTTGGAAAAGGGAAATTTTAAGTCATTTAAAGAACAGAATTCTATATCAACTGAAAAAAAGCTAGTAAGTATTAAAGATGAGACAGGTTTCCTTTCTCATCCACTAATAAGCATTTTCTGTCCTGTAACCCTCTGGAAGTCTATGCTATAGGCACTTTCCTCTCAAGACCTCTAAAAACATTTTTCGTGGAGAGTCTTAATACTTCCAAACATCAGTGTATCTTTTCAGTACTTGGAACAGGCTGCAGTGGGAGAGAATGAAGTCTGAGCTACCCGACTCCTAAAGCCCAAGGTTTGCCGCTGGTGCCACCAAAAGGCTGCTTTAGATTTCTGCCATTCCTTTCCCCTCAGGAGCATCTTGGCCTCCAGGGTCCTAATGCAGTTTCTGAAGCATGGCTTTTTATATAAATTTTAGCCAGGTCCTAAGTTAAGTGTGATTATTACATACTAAGCCACTACTGTCATTTGTTATAAGTCATAATTGTTGAAATATTATCCATCCAGTGTTGACTTTGCCCATTTAATGTGTTTTCACTAACGGCCTCTGTCAGTAACTGATGTGCTTTATAGAAAAGATCTGAAGTGGCAATAGTGGTATGTGACTTTTGTCCTGAAATCTCCTAAGAAGAGAGTAGCATCTCCACCTGGCATTAGCTCTGGTTGAAAGAGCATGTTGACTCACTTCAAAAGAAGACTCAAATTCTTCTTGGGTTTTTATAAATTCTCATCTGGCCTGCAAAGGGAAAATACAGCTGTAGAGCAGTGTGAATGATTTCATGCATCACCAGTGTGGAATCCCAGGATATTTGTACCTGCTCCAAGCAAAGCACTGGAGGAGTGTAGATCAGAGATCAGCTGATGCCCCTGGGGCCTCTGGCAGGTACCCTGTGTGGTCTGGAGAGGAAAAAACTGGGAGGGAAAAAAAGGGAGTAAAGTAAGAGAAGGAGAGTGAGAGAGGTAAGGAGAAAATGAGAAGAAAGAGAATAGAAAAGGGTACACGTAGTGTGGAGTGCTGCAGTACCGCAGCAGGGTGCGGCATCAGGGATGCAGGTGCCTGGCAAATGCAGCACTGTCCTCAGACTCGGTGAATTACAGTCGGCCCCTGAATAACTCAGGACTTGGTACTGACCTTCCCGCACAGTAAAAAATCCAAGTATGTATCTGAGATTCCTTTGTGTCTAAGATTCCACATCCAAGGATTCAATCACCTGTGGATGGTGCAGTACTGTAGTATTTACTATTGAAAAAAATCCATGTATACTTGGGCCCACACAGTTCCAGCCTATGTTGTTCAAGGACAGCTATAATTTGGAAGACCAGGAGTTCATAATCCTGGTCTTTCTCCCCTCTATTCAAAGTGTTCTCTTTTTTCCCTTTTTTCTTGTGGGAGTGTGGGATGTCCTTCTGGTGGATATTTCTTTCTGGCAGTAAATATTTGAATTGAGTATTCTGTAATTCTCTACTTCTATTTCAGGCTTATCATAGGGAGACAGAACAATAAAATCTCACTACTTGTAAGAATAAATAAACATAGCCCACTGACTCAACAAATATTTCAGAAGTATTTTTTAATTTTGAGCCCTGTGGGAGACACTCAGTGTCTTTTGGAGAGACAGGCGTATGAATGCATTATTATAAACAATAATGTCATTGCTATTGAAGGAAAACAAGTCCCTAGAGCTGTGGGAACACAACTGTTTAGGTGAGTCAGGGAAGTCTTTCTGGAAGAAGTGACGTTTGAGTCTACTCTTAGCTGGTCTTAGAGAGACTCCCAGGCAAGTGTGTCACCCACAGGCTTTAGGACTACCTTACAGAAGCTTGAATCTGCCAGAACTTTTCTGTACAACATGATTACATAATTTATATTTTTGGTAAAAAACTTCTGCAAAGGAACAAGAGTTCACTGAATTCAGTCTTCATACATTCACATAGCTAAGTGATCAGGGTCAGTTGATTTTTCAGTCATTTTTGAAATAAAATCTAAAATGCTGTCTGAGTGATACGGAAAACATTGTTTACAAAGAAATGTAAAGAACTTGACTCAGTTAAAGACTGCTAATAAGGTGCTCCTTTCTGTAAGATCCAAACTAATCCTGATGAAACCATTTAATGCAAAATTCTTGTGGGTTTTTTTTTCCTATGAAGCTTTTTGCATCGCCATGATGAAGCGTTCTCCACTGAACCCCTCAAAAACAATGGCAGAGGAAGTCCTCTGGGCTTTTATCACGTGCAGAATGTAAGTGACATGGACATTTTTGCCAAATGTATTGTGGGTTTGTGGTTTGTGGTACCTTGAAGCAGCTGGTGTGAGGCGGTCGTCAGGTGTGGGCTCCCTTTGGCTTTCTCAGCCAAAGAAGGATGATAATCTGAGTTGCCGCGTAGGGGAGCTCTGTGAGCTCATCCCCTGTGCACGCAGCAGCCAGCATCTCTGAATTACAGTGGGCCCTGTGAGCAGCCTAGGGGTTGGTCAGCCAATAAATTCTTTTGTCAATTTGAATGTAGTGAGTTGTTTTTAGTGTTTCCTTCCTAGAAGAATAAGCATGTTTAGTGTGAGTTTTGTTAAGATACTTAACGTTGTTCAGTTGCAAATAATGTAGGAACTATGAAATACCTTTTGTAGCTAAATTAAGATTCAAAATCTGTTTTCCTTGCAGCTGATACTATGATTAATACTTTAATGCCCCTTACAACTCTGTCATGTGGAGTAAGAGAACAGACCTCCTATCTCTTCTAGGAAGGTTGACTCAAACTCTCTTCAAAAGTCATCATCTTCATCACAATAGCTAGCATTCAAGAGCTTATTTTGTGTTAGTCATTGGTATAAGTGTTGTTTTGTATCTTAATTTATTTAATCCTCACTTTTGTGCCATACACTATCATAATCCTCATTTTACTGGTGAGATAGCTGAGACACAGCAGTTAGTCACTCATCAAGGTTACAAAGCTAGGAAGAGGCAGAGATGGGGTTGGAACCCAGGATAGTGTGGCTCTAGCATCTAGGACCTTCACTTCTACATGAAACAGTCTTGTTCTCTTGTTAACTGTATCCACGCTCTAAAATATGAGAGGAAAGGACAGCTCCAAAAATGGAACAAGCAAACACAAAACACACTATTTTTTCATGTTTAATTGTATAAATGTGAGCATGCATGTATATGATAAATATTGATCCCTACTGTGCACAAGGACTGTGCCTGATGTCACTGGGAAGGGTACAGATGAATCTCAGAGGATTATGCCTCCAAGGAGCTTAGAATTATGAATAAAATGTGTATTTAAACAGTAGTAGTACAAGATATAGAAACATTAGAAGGGTATCCATTAAATACAGTGGGAGTGGAGAGACGGGAGAGTTGTTTCCATTAATGGGAAGAGACTTTAAGTTACTTTCTTTGTTGGGGGGTGGGGTGGATGGTTGGGTAGAGAAAGGAGGTGGGGGAACTTCCTGAAGGATGTAGCGTGAATAAGAGAAGGTGAGTCAGGCTTGGCACTGTGTCTGCACATAGTGAACAGTCATGGTTTTCTTAATTGAATTAGCCCTTTGGAGTATAGGGATGATAGAGGTACAGAGATAGGGAAAGGCCTCCCGGCCAGGGCTGCAGCCTCAGGCACAGCAGAGGAGAGAGCAGGCGAAGGGAGCACAGGTGTTTAATTGAGTCCAAACATTAAGTGTGTAAAGAGCAGCTGAGAAACCACAGGTCAGTCAGGGCAGGTGATGGAGGGTCTTGGTAAAGGTACTGTAGAGTGAAGACCAGAGAGGATCCCCTATCTTTTGGTGTGAGAGGCCTGCATAGTAAAATATCCAGCACATACGGGGTATTCAAAAGTGCTAAAGTGCTGTTTGCAGCAAAAATGTGTCTTTTCCTGTAATAAACCCTTCCCCAGTCTAACTTGGCTTTATTCCATATTAGATTGCAGTGGAGGTTACGGAATCATTTGTGGAATATATCAAAACCAAGCCTATCGTGTTTGAAGTCTTTGGACATTATCAGCAGCACCCACTTCACTTGCAAGGACAGGACCTTAGCAGGTTCGGACCACAAGGTTTTTGTGTTGATGCTGTTGTTGTTATTCTTACTTGCTGGGAAGGAAGAAGTCTTCTGAGGGACTAAGATAGCTAAATGAGAGTTTTATATATTACTCTATGTTTCCTTTATAGAAACATCACTATCTCTTTTGTAAGGCTCCTAATCACTAATTGTAGTTAGGGCAAACTAAATTTTGGCCAAGTGACCTTGAATACCATCTTTTTGTAGGAAGAGACTTTGAATAGGATAGAAAGTTGAGGTGATAGGGATGTAACATGAAAATTGGTATAATTGCTCCTAATCACCCAGAACTTTTTGAAGCATAAAGTCCCTAAAGTGTGTGTGTCTAAGTAGAGACATCAGAATTGGTGAGGAGAGCAATGATGGGGACTTCAGTGATGGCAGAGTGTCTGTTAATAGAAAAAATTTTAATTTATTAGCTATGACTTACAAGAGGATTTTTATTAAGATGTCTTAACCTCGGTTTTACTGTGTGGGGTTATGTCTGGTATTTGATGGTGTGCTAGAGTTGAAAGTACTGATGATCCGTTTCTAAAGGGGATTTAAACATGCAATTAATATCATCATGGGACTCTTTTTAGTTTTGAAAATACTTGTTGTCTTCCTTTGCAGCCCACCTCAGCCATCTCGACGATTCTTCCCGCCACCCATGCCACTCTCCAAGCCAGGTGAGCACTAGCTGTGTTCTTTGTATGATGTACATCTCTTACTCTGAGTGACTTTACAGATAAAAAAAAGTCATATTCAAATTCCTGCTCCACTTTCGTGTATCCTTATGTGTTCCTGTATCTGGCAGGAACTAGAATTCTTGTTGCCTGATTTAAAATAAGAAGTAAGGAGCAGTAGGGCTCTATCCCTGCCAGTACTCTGGTCTTCTTACTGCAGATTGTGATCAGCTCCCTAGCCTTAAGTCTCTTTGTGTGTAACTCCCTGTAACTGTCAGGAAACTGGGCGTATCTTTGCATATTACATTTATTCTGCATGTTCATTTATCTTGTTTTATTTTTCTTTGTTTATTTTCATCCTTTTTCCTCACTGCCCACTTGCCACATTCCCACCCTGCCCTGTGCTCATTCTGTGTTCCTCACCTCCATCCTGCCTTCAGACCATGAGAGAAAGATTGAACTGATTCGATTTCTCGTATCTGACTATGTGAATGTGCATGTGTTGGACACATTTTCTGAGCATGCCAGTGTGTTCGCATCCTCCGCCATTGCCACCTTCCAGGATGGGGCTGACCCATTGCCGCCTTTTCTCTTGCTGCCAATTCCCAGCTGCCAGAGTGAGAGGGTACCTAAACGAGATGGTTAGTAGCTAAATTAGCCCTGCCTTAGATGTAGAACCATCCTCAGGGGCTTGTCCTAAAGTTTGGCTCTCTGTGTATGAAACACTGACGTTTCTGTTTGCTACTTGACCTGAGTGTAGAGTTTAGAACACTGTCAAGATCGTATCACATTTCCTTCAGACCACGTTTTAGGAAGCACCTTCTCTACTTAAGCCCCTTTCTCATCACTCAGCAGTGAAGGGCGTGCTCCTTATATTTGTTTGTTTGGATTCTTTGTAGTTGTATTTTTAATTCTAACGATGTAGGTGGCTTTTTTTTTTTTTAATGCTTCTGGTTTTGCTTTCTGACCCTCAGATGCTCACCAGAACCAGTAACCCTTTTACCTTCTTGACTACCATCATTGCCAGCTCTCCTGGAGTTCAGCTAGGGTGAATAAAGCTGATAGGCTGTGCATCTGACTAGGGCTGTATGAGTCATGAAGCCTCTTAGACACATTGTGTCAGTGGATCTGCACAGTTACCTTTTTGAGACAGCAGGCCAAATATTTTATGATCTCCATTTTACAGATGAGGATTGTACAGACTCCCAGAGGTTAAGTGACTCAACCAGAGTTTCATAGCTAGTTAGCAGTTGAGCGGTATTTAGATCCCAAGTCACTGGACTCTCATGCCAGGACTCCCAGAGTCATAGCAGAGAACCCTCTGTATTGTCAAGATTTCAGGATTTCTAAGTAGTGTTTCAAAATGCCTACCACGTAGAATCTGAAATTCTTGGAAATAGTGAGGTTTTTGGCTGATGTATTTCATCAGTATAGATGAGAACATGGAATTTACATCTGAAGAAAATGGGTAACATGAGTTCATTTACAGAATTCTGCATTTACAGATTAGACCTCCCAGCAGACGGATTCCCACCCCTAGAGAATGTGATTTAATTGACCTTCGCTGTGGCCTGGGCTTTGCCATCTTTAAGATCCCCAGGTGACTCTTATGTGCAGGGAGGCTCAGGACCTGCTGAGCTGGAGGACAGGCCTTGCCTTCCCCACAACCAGCTTTGATGCTACCCTGTGATGTGCAAGGCTCTCCCCTCATCTCTCCCCCATTGTTACCGTGCTCTGCGTGGGAGAATCTAAAGAAAGTTTTTTTAATGGTTCTGTGAGCCATTCGTGTCTGCACAAAACCTGTTTTCTCATTGTTGGGTACAGTTTTTTTGAGAGGGAGAAAGACACTGACTCCTTTTTCCTTGTTCTCTGAAGTTAGAGGTACTTATGTAGGTGATGGTGAAGTTTCTCTGGGTCTTCTGCACTGAAATTATCCCGATTCTTGCTGCCTTTCCCAAATGTGTCCTTGAAGACTAACATTAGAAAAGCTTATGCCTTTGCTGAGTAGATTTGAACCAGATCTTAACATTTTCTAAAAACTTTTAAAAGTTCCAGCTACCAAGTTAAATACCATGAGCAAAACCAGCCTCGGCCAGAGCATGAGCAAGTACGATCTTCTGGTTTGGTTTGAAATTAGTGAATTGGAGCCTACAGGAGAGTAAGTCCAACTTTCTACATTTTAAAATAAGGCAGTTTTTCAAAATTAGAAAATGTAATTTTGAGTCTCTCTTATCTTCAGGTTCACGAATCTTTGTCACATTCCAGTTTTGAATTGAATTTGGGGGGACTTTGTATTATTCTTTGAGTCGGGTGTCTGTCAGAACTAACTATCTAGTATAATAATTTGCCTTCTTGTTAGCAACAGCAAGCTCATGGAGACTGGCACTTTGTTATGAGGGAAGACAACCTGCATAGTGGGTTTTATCAGCAGCAAAGCAAAGGGAGTCAGAGTCAGAAGCATATTTATTGCACACATGGCCGAAGACTTAACGTTAGTATCTCGGGTTTACGGGACAGGATATTCTGTAGACCAGGGTTTCTCAACCTCTGCACTGTCTAAGGCCAGATAATTCCCTGTTGTGGGGGCTGTACTGTGCATTGTAGGGTTTTTAGCAGCATCCCTGGCCTTTCCCCATAAGATGCCAGTAGCACCTCCCCTCCTGTTGTGACAACCAAAAATGTCTTCAGATATTGCCAGATGTCCCCTAGGGGGCAGAATCACCCCCTAGGCCCACCGACCCAGATCAGAATGGTCAGCATCAGCTTATTTTCTTTGTATGAGCTGTGTTAGACTAATTACTAATGTACTTACTGTCTATAGTTGTCTCTCAGTTCTTTTGAAAAATACAAATAAAGGCAACGTCTCTCCTGAAACAGAGGCAAGGGGCTATATCAGTGAATGTAAAGGGTAGGGGATAAACGTTATCTGAGAGATTCTCTGCTTATGATGCTGAGTACCACCATCATGATCACCTCCCTGAAACATTTATTGAGTCCTACTATGTGTGAGGTTTGGCTCTATCGATCCTGTATGTAGTTGTCAGTAGTGGCATTGCTTACGGAATTTGACTTTCCATAGACAGATCTATAATGTGATTATAACTTGCATTATGACGGAGAAGTAGTTACAGTAATGGTTTCTAGTGAGTTAATTGCTTTTTGATTCTCAAAAAGATGATGTAGAATCTGAAATTATCCCTTTCTTATCTCCTGACACGTGCCATTGCAGTAATACATTATTTATGGAATATTTGTTAGACAGGGAGCTGGGATGGAGCCAAAAGATGTTACTGCCCTGTGAACACTTCAGTCTAGTCAGGATGATGAGACAGAGATATGTAGAGAGGTTTACTAAATGCAGATGCAAATGACTGCATGATTAAAGGCCCAAATGGTGAGAAAGACATGGGATTAGAGTTTAGAAAAACAGAGACCATGGAGAGCTAGAGCATCCAGGGAGGGAGGACCTTGCAGATGAAGTCGCAGTTAGCACAAGTGTTCTGTCTAACTTCCCTCTTTTGCATTTCTGTTTTTGTAGGTACATCCCAGCTGTGGTTGACCATACAGCAGGCTTACCCTGCCAGGGGACATTTTTGCTTCACCAGGTACTAATGAGGGAGCAAAATAGGGCCTAGGAAGGAGAACCAAAAAAGAGTTAGAATAAGAAACATAACTCTGTTTCCTTGCTTTTAATCTCCATTTCAAGGAGATTTGGAAGTTGCCAGACATTGCCCTGTCTTTGTTTTGTTTTTATGTTTGTTTTTAAATGTTTCTTTCTCAAACCTTGGCTTATATATACCCTTGCTTTTATATATACATGTGTTTTAAAAGAGCTTTTTTGAAAAGAGTCTGTTTCATTCAGTTACTATAATTTGTGCAGCTCCCATATCATTTTACACAGTCTTCACTTTGTGATGTTTGGAAACTGTGCTTTCACAGCCAAAAGTTCTTAATAGGGATAGAGGATGAAGATTTCCGAGGACTAAAGATCTGGCCATGAAATGTAGGTCCCTCTTTGGCAAATCAAAAGTAGATTTCATCAGTGCTCAAAAAATGCTTATGACCCAGGTGAGCATACTATGGGATGTACAGCCTGGGCATCTGTTCCTAAGGCAGTATCAGAACCTGGCTCCTCCTTAGTCCCTGACCTATGTCCCTTTGTTCAGAAAAACAAATGTGGACAGCATTGCCTCTCTCTGTCCATGCCTCTCCTTCCTGCCCACCCCTACACCATATGATCCAGAAAACAACAAACAAGAGGAAATAAGAGATTGTCCTAACTAAATTGCAACCCTGCTCCATTACCTAGGGCATCCAGAGAAGGATCACAGTGACCATTATCCATGAGAAGGGGAGTGAACTCCATTGGAAGGATGTTCGTGAGCTGGTGGTAGGTGAGTACATTCCATCTGTTGAGGATGTGGCTGGGCCTTTTTAGAGATGAGGCTTTTCCCTGTTTGGAGCACAGGGAGAGTGTGGAAGACTGCGCCTGGAACGTGGCTGTGCAGAATAGAGAGGCCTTGAGTTTGAAACTATTCGTGTTTCCCAGATCCCACCAAAGGTTACCTTGCCTGCCATTATTTTCCTCAATTACCACGGGAGGTTCTGTGCTAGAGGCTGTGAGAGAGCAAAGGGAAGTCCCTGCTCCCCATGAGCGTGTAGCCTAGTTGAGGAGACGGTGTGTGTGTACGTACAAAGCCGTTTGAGGAGTAAGTTCCAAATGAGAACAACTGAAAAAGACTTGCACTAAGAATGTTGACAAAAAGGACCCAGGAGTCCTGGGGTAGCTTTGTGGGAGGAGATTCGAGAGAAATTAGAGGGTTTTGTTTGTTTTTCACACACGCAAACATTTGGAGTTAGCGAGTCAGGAATGTCTAATGTGAAAATGGTGGAAACCTATGGCCAGAGTGAAGCAGTCAAACTAAGGCACAGTGAGAGGGAAAAATTGGCCAAACAGTACAAGCTTCAGAATGATGGTCTAAGGCAGGGGTCTGAACCTGTTTTTGCCATGGACCTCTTTGGCAGTGGAGAAGCCTCAAAATTATGTTTTTAAATGTAGAAAATAAAGTACTTAACTTAGGATTACAAAGGGAACTAATAATATTGAAACACAGTTGTTAAAATACTAAACAAATGTGTAACAAACTGTGCATTAAATAAGCAGCGGGTCTAATTTCTACCATTTCAAAGTGGTGATGTGTGTCAAGATATTTCACATTAGTGTGATATGGAAACATTTGTGGTTTCTACTGGGGGCAGAGTCACAGGTACTGCTGATTCTCCTGTGGTTTGTGCCCTCCCCTCGTAGTTGAAGGAAAAGCCAAATTTCAGTTAGAGGTTCCTGAAGATAAAGTTGTAAATTTTTTCTCCATCCAATTCAGACCTCCTGAATTCTATCCATAAACCCCTTGGGTATCTCTGGACCCGATTCAGAACCCCTGGAAGGAAGATCATATTTTCTCCTATCCAGGGCAGCGGTTTCCAGGCTTTTCAAAATTAATTTTTACACAAAGCAGAAAAGATGGTTTCTGATTAGAAAGGGTAGAGTATGATGCAGAGGCAGCAGTTACCGAGGCTTCTCTATAACCCTATGATTTATTTTTTAAAACAAACATGAAATGTGGGTGTTTTTCTGAATGCTCTAAAAATATTAGTTTATTTAATATAACATAACATGACAAACACATGATTGTAAAAATTTCATAAGGCAAGAATTAATATTCCAGCTTCACAGGTGAGGAAACTGAGGCTCAGAGAGGTTGAGCGTATGCCCAGTTCTCACAGATAGCTGGTGTTGCAGCTGAGATTTAAAACCAGGCAGTCCAGAAGCTGTTTTTAATCTCTTTGCAATGCTGCACCCTTTAGTGTTAATCTGAAAACAGAACTGTAAGATTTTGAACAAGAAAGTGGTGTCATGAAGGCAGTGGCTTAAGAAGTTTATATAAGGTGAATGTAGAATGGATTGGAAAGGGGGCGATGTGAGAGCAGCTAGGAGACCGGTTAAATGGCTGTTACAGTGTCTCAGATCCGGAGGGGATGGCCTTCATGAGCAGGGCAGTGATGTTGGAAATAAAAGTTGAGATGGATATGAGAAACTCTTTGAACAAAGAGTAAGTTTTCACAGCTGACTAGACATGGGATGTGAAGGGGAGACAGGAAGAAGAATGGGAGACGGACCATTCTACAGCACCTGAAGTTACACAAAGATTTAAAAGCCTCTTTTTGGCTTACTGAATTACTGTTTTGTTTTTTAATGTATCTTTGTTCTGGTTTCTTTATTCTTTCTTTTAGGCCGAATCAGGAATAAGGCTGAGGTGGATGAAGCTGCAATTGATGCCATCCTCTCCCTAAATATTATCTCTGCCAAGTACCTGAAGTCGTCCCACAACTCTAGCAGGTGGGGCGCCCTGAGTGTGAGACGTCAGCCCCATGGGGGCCGATTGCTTGATGCACTGTTAGATTCCTTGTTCATTAATGACTCCTATTCAGATGGAGAAAAAAACCCTTTTCACTTCAAAATTCCCTACTTCCTTCCCTGCCCACCCTGCTCTTCCAAGATAAATACATAAGTCATCAGAGCACCTCGCATGTGATGTACCCTCAGAGAACAGAAATGTTCTGTCCTGTGCGGAGTTTGAGTAGATATAGCACAGTGACAGGGAAAAAGCAGGAGCTGAAAATTCAGCATGCTACCCGTGGGCTTAAAAGTATAGATTAATCCTGGCTAAGACCAGATGTTTTCCTGTGAAGTGGTTGCTGTGGAAGACCTCTCACCTCTCGGTCTTGGGTGTCATGGAAACATGCCCTCCAGTGTATAGTGAACCCTCTTGTGTTCGTCTCTGCTGCTGCCAGTATCAGCTCAGGGAATCTCAGTATTTGCTTTTCATTTTTGTTTATTCATAATGGCAATAAATTATTATAAAGTCTTCTGACCAAGATTGGCTGCCATAAATAATAAATTTTATTTTTAATTTTGAATTAGCTTCCCTTAAAATTCCATTTTATAATCAAGTGATGACAGACAGTGCATAAAGTACTTAGTCATTCTGCTTTCCCAGATCAGACTGGAAATAAATCTGCTGGGGCCCTCTTAACCTCTCCAGGAAAGGAGTCCTGTCACTGTGCACAGAGACTTCATTTCTTTACAGAGTGAAGTCTGGAAAACAGGAGTGACCGTGTGTTCTGGTGTGGGCTCAGAACACTGTCTGTCTGCTCCTGAAAAACTTGATCACAACTTGTGACAAGAGGGAGAGGAAAAACTAGACAATATGCAGAAACAGAATTAAAAGTTTGGGCTAGGATTAATTTCTTTACATTGTTTCCTTATGTTATAGTTTTGCATAAGAATGAGGAAAAAGGAAGAATGTCTGTTTGCTTTTTGCCTGTAAGAGGAGCTGGCAGGGGCTGTGGACAGACAGGAAAGGAGGGTGAAAGGGTATGTGTCTGCGGAGGGGGAGGGGCAGAGATAAAGATTTCCTGGGCAGAATCTTGAACAATACCATCACTCTGAAGTCAGCGTTAACCCCACATAGCATTCTCTCCTCTGCTGGGATTCACTACGTTTTCTTTGCAACAATGAGAAATCTATCTTAAATTCCCCTGGGGTACTTAGCAAAATACACAGGGAATAATGGTGTTTGGTTGAAATGCTCATTGTGCTAAATTTGCTAAAACTAGTTAGTGTGATCTTCAGAAGCCTTTGATTGATGCCCAGCAGCAGGTCAGATGCTGTGGAAGATGGATTCGGCTTTGTTAGAAGCGGCTCATCTTTCACAATTGAAGCTTAGAGTTAATTAATGAAAAAAGTTGCTAAAGTCAAGAATAATAAAAAGGTACACACTTTATAAACACTTTTGTTTTAATTTACGCTATATGAATGCACATTAACTTGTCAAGCTCTTGCTGTAGGGCCAAGAAGGCCTTTTCTTTAATTGTAGGCTTACTAGGTTTCTAATTGTCTTTCTTGTAAAACCACGCCCATAATTCATCATTTGTGATTTTCAGTTTGGTGGAACTAGGATGAAGAAAATCTAAGTGCACAATCCTTTAAACTTTTTATCATGTATCATTAAAATTTTATTATTTCCCCCTTTCTTTTACATTGATCTCACCCATACTTAACAGCTGTTTGTAAACAGCTCACCATAATCAGATCTTTTAAAAACATTCAACGTAGTTTTCACACTTAGTTTTGTTTCACACTAAACAAAAATTCTTTTTGCCCTCATGTTTCATTGATTTATCTAAAGTTTAATTAAATTAATAATTATAATAACAAATACAGCTGCATAAATAGGTTTGGGACCAAATCCTACTGACACTTGAGAAGCACGAAACTCAGCTCTTTGTAGCAAATTGTCTGGGTGTTTGAGCATCCCATTACTTTAGAATAATGTTCAATGACAAGTGGAATCAATCTTCATGTTTTCGGGCTGTGGAGAGCATAAGTTGATGTGGTAAGTGGCTAAATGGAATTTGCTTAAGAGAGCTTTTGTTCTTTTTGCCTAAGATTTAATGGTTAAAGTTGAATTCACAGAACTCCTGTGTGTTCTGTAAGTGTATTAGAGGGCTCTTCTGATACACTGACAGTGGAGTGTAACTGACAAGGGCCGTGACTCCTTTTTCCCCAGCCCTACGTTTATGTTACCTAATTGGCTTGATTTTCCCTTAACTCCCCAGCAACTTCCTGCCGTTTCTGATACTAAGTCACCTCCTACAGGGTTGTTAGTAGAGGTGATCTTCATATTCCCTTCTCTGCCCAGCATTTTCCTCAACTGAATGTGTCAGGGGAGGGACCCATGTCATTGTAAGCCCTCTATCAGATTGTCCCATGGAGTTCTCTGCTAATTGTCCACTTGAATTCACTTTGCTTATTAGCAAATTTGTGCTTTTTATATATTTTTTCCCTTCTCTTTCTCTCTCTCTTTTTTCCTTTTCTTTTGCTGCACTAACAAAAACCTTTTCTGTGTTTTTGCAGGCTCTTTCTTGATAAGGATATTCCTAGGTATTTTCTGTTTGCTTTTTTGCACATAAAGATTAAGATTCTAGTTTATCAGAATGCTTTATGTCTTATGTTGCTTCGACTGCTATTTTAATTTAGTAGTTTTCCCCCATGCAAACCTGTGCCCACCTAGAATAGAGGAAGACCTTATTCTGCACCCCTGTGCCCTAAGGCTTTCTGACACGTGTGTAGTCTCACATACAGCTTCTTAAGTAATTTGTAGAGTTCTTAATTATTTTGTCATTCCATTTATTAAACTCGCCCATTTTGGTCTTACGCCCCTTCAGGTTTTCCTCTTCCACATTACAGAGCAGAATATTACCCACTCATTTCATACGGAATCTCAGGCTTTGCATAATTGTTCACTTTTTTCTTTGTTTTGTCCTGTGCAGTAGTAAAGACCAATTTGGGTTGTTTGGGTAGCTAAGTTTGAGAAATATTTGGGTTTTGTTGTTTTTTTTTTCTCTTTCTCCTGTCAGGACTGCTTGACTCATCAATTTATTTTCTTCTTTAGGAATAGAAAAAACTCCTGGTTTGGTAGTGAAGGAAATTTTTTCCCATCTGCTTCTTCATCTGATTTAGACAAGAAAACTGAAGGAAGTGATACATGACAGTATAGCCGAAGTGTTTTTTTAAAGATGTGCACACACACACACACACACACACATACATAGACACATGCTGCCGTCGTCCAGAACATCTTGAGAGATCCACCTCGGATCATTTCCTGACTACCTGAGGAGCCATACAAGAAAACATGTCTTAGGACTTAGCCCTGTTTCTAACTCCAAATTCTCTTGCTATAGATTGATTCAGTTGACATTTCTCACCAGTCTTGGTTGTATTTCTTATAATTACCTCTTAAGAATTGCCACCCTTGGTGGGTATTTCAAAAAAAAAATGTGCTGCAGTAACTCCCAAGCGCCAAGCAAAACCAAAAAAACCCATAAAACAAAAACCTACCTTTTCCCCCCACATTGCAATTCAGAAAGATTTTAGTGGAGTCAGAATTTTTTTTATGTTAGCCAAGTTTCTACCAGTGAAATTTCCTCTTTAGGTTAAGTTGTCACTTAACCTGAAAAACAGAAATGTGAAGAAGCTTTCTTACACAAATTCCAACATTTGCCCCAGTTGAAAGGGAATCATGAAACCTAAATACTGGCCCTGGCAGGTGCTTAAGTTCTGGTTTGGAACTTAATGAATCACAGATTGTAGGCAGCAGTGCTAGGAATGTCTGTCAGGTGTCTCCGAAGGAACACGTGCCCTTGCTCTAAGGAGGGGCTTCATTTCACTTCAGCATGGGTGTAGCCAGGCCTTGCAGCGCGACATTCCAGGTACCTTGACAATCACTGGGACACAGTAAGAGGGCAGTCTCGGGGACAGCCCTCAGTCAGGTGGCTTCTGCTGAAGTAATGGATTTCATCACACAGTATTATAATTTATCTTAAACCAAATTAAAATGAAGATCTGATTGAAACAGGGCTTTGTGAATGCATAAAGGGTTCTCTGCTGAGCCCATTGAGCTCAGGAGCTGGGGAAAGGTTTCTGTTGTCCTTTTTTGTGGTCACTATTTGGGTCCTTTTGTTGCTTTGTCCATCTTTATTTTGTTAGTTGTCTGTATATTCTTTTGTTGTCTTGTAGATAATTTTCTTGACCCACACATACTGCCTTGAAACTACATGTTAGAGAGAGTATCCTGTGCAGCTGGCCCTTGAACAACACAGGTTTGAACTGCACAGTCCACACACGTGGAATTTTTTCAGTAGAAAGTACTACAGTGCTTCATGGTCCGGGGTTGAATCTGTGGATGTGGAACCTCAGATGTCAAGGGCCAGCTGCAAGTTACACATGCATTTTTGACTATGTGAAGGGTCGGGGCCCCAACCCCTGTTGGTCAAGGGTCGTCTGTACTTCAGGAAGACTTAGATCTAGAAGGAGCTACAATATGAAACAATCAGGGCTTCATACACCGGCCCTCAGAGGATGAGGTGTGGTTAAGGAGTTCATTTAGAAGTGTATGGTTTTCTGTATGATTGTTTCAAGAGAAAGGAGTGTGGAGATGTGCTTAGAGAGAATATGGGCCAGCTGTTTGTCATAGGAAATCTAGAAAAGACAACAGTGAGATTGCTATTTGGGAGGGAGTGAAGTAGAATGTATTGGGCAGGGAACAGGGTGTGCAAAAACTCTCTCTAGTTGAAATGGATGAAGTGTATTACATGTGCAAAGAGCCAGTGGTGATGGAAACCCACTCTGCAGGGGTAAACGAGGTGTCTTGCCCCACACTTCTAACGGAGTGGAGTTGGGAGTTGATCTGTAACACGGCTGTTGAATTCAGTTCGGGGTTGCAGATGAAACTGGCGGAGCTGTAAGATTTAATGTCATTTAGCGTCTGTGATGTTTTACCAGTAGGGAAAAAGAAAGATATTAAAACAACTTAAAAAACCAGTTTATGGGTATCTATCAAATAATCAAGCCTCTAGTTGTTATTTAAATGTAAGGTTTTCATGTGGATTATTTTGAAAACTCATAAATATTAGTTGGCTAGCTGTGGTATTAAAATTCGTTCTCTTTTACTGAGATGTCAACTAAGAATAATGTTTTATTCTTTTATTTAAAACAAGGCTCCCTATACTCCTTCTTTTCTCCCTATACTCTCCCAGGTATGTTTGTGACATTTCAGAGGCTCAGCAGAACAGGATTGAGATACGAAGACTGCAGCTTACAAATGACTGAGTCTTTGCTTCCTGCCCTTACTGCTGACTGACAGAGGAGCTAGCTTAGTCTTTCTTTCTCCTTTTAGTTTTTGTCCAGACTCATTCATCCTTTTCATCTTAATCCTTGTGGTTGAGCTCACTGTGTTTATGTTTATTGGCAGAGGAGAAGCAGGCTAGTAGAAACGAAAACAAGCATAACTGAGTGTTCCTTGATGCTGAGTGAGGGCAAGAGGATGGAGGCCTGCCTCTTCCTCCCAGGAGATGCAGGTTCTGCTGTGTTGTTGGATTTCCATAAACTGGAAGTGCTGGTTGGTGTAGGGCTCTGCAGCATTACTGGCAATGACAGTACCTGGACTAGGGTGACCTCAGCTTCTTTTGGATGACTTCCTCTTGCCTTTTGACCTTAGGACCTTCTATCGTTTTGAGGCTGTGTGGGATAGCTCCCTCCACAACTCCCTCCTCCTGAACCGAGTGACGCCCTATGGGGAGAAGATCTACATGACCTTGTCGGCCTACCTAGAGGTGAGAAGACCCAGGACTTGAGAAACTGTGAACAGCCAGCCCTAAACAGTGGGCAAGTTAGAACAGGAAGTGGGGAGGAAAGGTTTGACAGTTTTGTTCTCCTTTCTCCATCCATATCCTTAAGTTATTTCTCTTATTATGCTTTACTGACTCTTCTGGTTATATTAGATTCTGTTCCTGGTCTCTAGTTAATAAAAAAGTCACATAACTTTTATTACAGTATCAGCTTTAGTATCCTAATCCTTATTCTTCAAAGAATGTATGATTTTAAGAAAACTGTCTCTTTTGTAGTTGTGGACAGAGCCTAGTCATGGTTAACAGCACAAACCGTGGAACTAGCCAATCTGAGTTCCAGTCTCTGTGCTGCCAGTCACTTGTCCTTGGACAAGTGCCTTTCTCTCTCTGTGCTTCAATTTCCTCATCTCTTAAACAGGGGTAATAATAATAGCATTTACCTCAGGAAGTTGTTGAGAGGTCACATAAAAGGATTTCGAACAGTGCTTGGCACATAATAAACAATGAACATTAGCCTTTATTATAGGAAAAACTGAAAATTTGGTGGGGGGGAGATAAATGCATCTGCAAAGGGTACCACGTGATCTTGCGCACAGTATCTCCTGAGTTGCCGCTGAAATAATTGGTAGAGCAAATCCTCCACCCCTCACATCTGGGACCAGCTTTCCAGATATGGTGATGCCCAAACTGGTCGCAGATGCTCCATCTGCTTTTAATCGGAGCCCATTCCTGTCTGTTTTCAGCTGGATCATTGCATCCAGCCAGCTGTCATCACCAAGGACGTGTGCATGGTCTTCTATTCCCGGGACGCCAAGATCTCACCGCCACGCTCCCTGCGCAGCCTCTTCGGCAGCGGCTATTCAAAGTCACCAGACTCGTGAGTTTTTGAGACAAGTTTAGCTTTCGATTGGTTTGCCCCATATGGAATCAGCAGTCTTCTGGGTATCTCTGGCTGCCGTTACAGATTCACAACCTGTAACATTTTGGTAACTGATACCCGGATTGCAGTGACTTGAATGTTGGCATTTAATAAACTGTTGATAAATAGATGAGTTAGTGAAGGAAGGAAGGAATGTTCCATTGTGAACACGTCTCAAACAATTCTGCAGGGACTAAATGTTCTTTTAAATGTCATTTTTATTTCTAACAGACTACCAGTTAGGATTTTCTTCAAGATTTATTCATACTTAGGATATATAAAAATGCATCAAGAATAATACAGTGAATACCTGTGTATCACCACCCAGCTTAAAAACTGAGTATTACTAGTGCAATAGAAGGTTCAGTTACCCCTTCCTAATCACACCCCCTAGAAGTGGTTTATCATTTCATTCTGGTCAGGCTTGTTCCCCCTCATCTCTTCTTTCTTGGGGTAAGAAAAAGTAAATTTTAATTTTTGCATTTGTAATATAACTTTTCTAGTTTATCATTCAGTTTTATTTATCCATTGTAATGAGAATGTTCAAAAGATTGCAATGAAAACAGACTCTTCTTAGAAAAAATATACTGATGTTCAGAACAGGAAAAGAACAGTGATTGATAAGAAGCATCTGTAATTATATTTGAGGGCAGGTTGCAGGCCCAGCAGAGAACATAATGTTTTAAGTAACGAGAACTGAGATTTTTCTGTTTTTGTGCTGTGTGAAATTAAGCAGTTGTTTATTTGTTTTCATTTAAATAGTAATCGAGTCACTGGAATTTATGAACTCAGCTTATGCAAAATGGCAGACACAGGCAGTCCAGGTAAGTTCGCGGACTGGGGAGGTGACTGCTGTCTTTGCGTATGATTGGAGTATATTATGTCAGAAATCTACCCCACCATGCAGGATGTATATACATTTTTTGGAAACCAGATATATTTCACAAGCCACTTTGGTGGTGGTGGTGGGAATTACCTTTTTCTGAGTTGCAACACTGTTTGGTTTATGACATGCAACACAGTTATAAAAATTGTATGGAACAAAATGTTAATGGGCTGTGGAATTCTGTAAAAGATTTCAAGTGCATTAGAATGAATTTGGCTTGGGAAACTTCAGAACCATTTCTGTTCCCACCTCAGCCCCGAAGATAACTTGACAGTATAACTTTATAGGTGTTGTCAAACTAAAATCCAACTTCCTGTCCTCTAGAAAGATATATTATTAAGTTGAACTTGTTCTGGTCCTTTTTAATGTCTCTTTGGACTGCTGTTGTTCCTCTAGCTTGGTGGCCTTAAGCAGTATTCTACATTTTTATGGACAAAACTCAGTGTTAAAGAACATTTAATGTAAGTTTGAATCATTTTGGAGAACATATGTGGAAAAGAGTTCAGGGCCCACCAGTAAGACTGAGATAAAAGACTTTGAGTATGAACCCAAGTCCCAGTAGCAGCTAATTATTGTGTCTCGATAGTTCCTTCAGGAATTTTAAAATTAACATAAAATTCATGTCTTTTATATGTGAAGCCAGTATAACATTTTTAAAAATTAATGGGAAATAATGGAGGCTAAAGCAGTCTGTCATCCACCACAACGGACTGTAGGCAGTACCTTAACTGAGCTACTGACATGAGGGGTGTGTGGGGAGACTTGCCCCACTCTTTTTGTATGGGTGTATTTTTATATATTTGGAACCATAGTATACAGACTATTTAATCTCTCTCTGTTTTCACTTAACATAATAACTAACATTTTCTTAAGTTGCACTATCAGCTTCATAACTATCAAAGATTATAAAATTCAGTTTTAAAAGAAGTTCAGAGAGTTGCTTTGGGGGAAACGGTATCAATTTTTATTAATAATCAAAATCCCGTGCTGAGACCAAACTGTCTCAGTTTGCCATCTATATGAATTATCAATTCTTTTGGAGCTAAAATTGGAGTCAGGTTTTTCTCGGGGAAAAAAGCATTATTTCCTCTTGTCTCAGGCATGCAGAGGAGGAGAAGAAAGATCCTGGACACCTCGGTGGCATACGTGCGAGGGGAAGAGAACTTGGCGGGCTGGCGGCCCCGCGGAGACAGCCTCATCCTCGAGCACCAGTGGGAGTTGGAGAAGCTGGAGCTCCTGCACGAGGTACCCCAGGGCAGGAGGTGCTCTGGTGAACTTCGGGCACGATTCCCACATTCACCTTCTCTGTGTGATCCTGGCTTTTGAGTTTTCTGTCACGTTGGAGGTATAATGTTTGGCTTATTAAGATCTTGATGAGCTTGTGTTTGCTGAGGCAGTAGTGTTGATCTTTTTAGGTGGAGAAAACCCGCCACTTCCTTCTGCTCCGTGAGAGACTTGGTGACAGCATCCCCAAATCCCTGAGCGACTCGTTGTCCCCCAGTCTCAGCAGTGGGACCCTCAGCACTTCCACCAGCATCTCCTCTCAGATCTCAACCACCACCTTTGAAAGTGCCATCACACCCAGTGAGAGCAGTGGCTACGATTCAGCGGACATTGAAAGCCTGGTGGATCGAGAGAAAGAGCTGGCCACCAAGGTGTGACTCCCTTCCTCTTTGCTGAGCATTTTCCCCCATGAATCTCAGTGAGCTAGTCTTTCCGTTTTTCATTTACATCTTTATCTTTCTTTGAGGGCCTCTGTTTCAAAGCCTGGGCTAACACTGTGAAAATAGAAATAAGTAAGACTCGATTTCTACACCTAATAAATTTACAGGCGGTAGGTGACAAGCTGATAATAGAGGTGTGGTCTAGAATGCTGTGGGAGTCCGAGGAGAGGCCTCCACAGGAGAGCACTCGTGACCTGAACTTGGAGGGTTGTGCAGGAGAGAGCCAGCCATGTCCAGCATGATCAGCGTTGGGGAATTCATGCAGGAGAGGGACAGAGATGGGCCAGAGCCAGATCATGAGGAGTCTGTGTACTGGACTGAAGTGTTCAGTCCTGGGAGTGATGCGGAAGTATCTCAAATAGGTATTTGTGTTTTAGGGAGATTTTTCCGACAGCAGTAAAGAGGGTGGATTTGTGGTGAAGCGATAGACTGGAGGCAGGAAGAGTTCTTTATTTCAGTAACCCCGACGAGAGACGGTAGTTCTTTAACTGTGGCAGGATGTGGGATGGAGAGGAATCGTGGAAGAGATGTTTGGAAGGTGGAACTGGCACCTTCATGCCCAGATATGGCAGGAGAGGGCCAGGCAGCTGCTGAAGGTGACTTCTGGGCATGTGGCGTCTGGGCAGCTGGCTGACAGTGGAGTACAGAAACGAGGGATTTTGGGTTTGTTGTTTTAATAATCAAATGCCTTCTTGTTGATTCAGGAACTTATGTCCACCCAAAAATCTTCCTGTCTTTTAGTGCCAGGGTAAATGGAGGATGAAAAGGAAGTTATTGCATTCTGAAGCACTTCTAAACTGTGGTCGCAATAATTCACTTTTGTAGCCTCAAGAATGGCTTTTTATCCACTTATTTTGTCGTCTTTATTAGGCATGTACCAGGCTTCCCTTGCTATATGCTTGGATGATTTGAACAGCATCTGAGCTTCACTCTGGGTCTTAGCATGTTATTTTCCCACACTGCTTTAATCCAGGGCTGTGTTTAACCATTAACTCTTACACTTCCCTTTTTCTTCCCTAGTGCCTGCAACTTCTCACCCACACTTTCAACCGAGAATTCAGCCAGGTGCACGGCAGCATCAGTGACTGTAAGGTGAGCAGCTCACGTTTCCTGTCCTCAGGTTATGCTGCTTTCTGGGGGCTTCAGACAGGCATAGCATTGTATTTGAGGTTGTAGGACGTATCTGATCTTGCATTTGTTTAATTTGCAAACTCTGTTTGCAGAACTCTGACTTCTGAAGATAAAAGTATTCTTGTGTGTCTCTTAGAGTGATTATCAGATGGGAAACATTTGGCTTTTCTCTGAATCCCTTGGAGAAGAATATTCTGTAGGGAGGGATATATTGTTTTACATGACAGGGCACAAGAAGTGCTGAGATTCTTAGTGGCATAGAATTTTGTTGCCTTTGATTAAGAGTGAGGTGAGCACTTTAAAGAACTTCTGTATCATGCTTTCTGTTCTAATCGTCTTCACCTTCCTTGCTATCCCCTAGACACTCCAAGTTCATTTCCGGGTTGTGAGCACTGGCTGTTCTTTTGCTTGGAATGATCTTCTTCCAGATACTCCCGTGATTGACTTCCTTATCTATTTCATTTTTCGGCTCAAATGTTGCCTCTCTGGGGCAAACTTCCTTAACCACCATACTGTCAAGCCAGCAGCTCTCTCAGACTTTTTAATCTCTTTCCTGCTTTATTTTTTGCTGAAACACTGATCCCTGCCTGACACTCCTTAAAGTGTGGATTGGTTTATTGTCTGCCTTCTCCACTTAGGATGTAAGCTCTGGGAGGCCAGGGCCTCTGCTGTGTTCTTAGAACAGTGCCTGTTGTTATAAGTGCTTGGCACGTGTAGATAGGGTCATTTAATTAATGCAAGAGGCAGTAGCAATGTAAAATATAAATATATTGTATAAATGTAAAGCTAGCCTTGCCTCTTTTGTAAACATCTTGATTCCTATTGTGACACTCAAGCCATCAAATGTTTGTAAGACTTTTTCTTGAATGACCTGAAACAGAAGATTTGTGGAAGGGAGTCACTGGCTGTCAAAACTTGTTCCCTGCAGAGACAGTTTTGTTCATCTGAATCTCCCTTGCCGTGTCCTGTTTTCTTGCAGTTGTCTGACATCTCTCCGATTGGACGGGATCCCTCTGTGTCCAGTTTTAGCAGCGCTACCCTCACTCCCTCCTCCACCTGCCCCTCTCTGGTAGACGCTAGGAGCAACTCTTTGGATCAGAAGTAAGTACCCAGGTTTCACTGAGAGAAGAAGCTAATCTTTTATAAACCAAGGAAAATGCCAACCTTCCTGTAGCTCAGTGGTTCTCAGCTGAGGGCAGCACGGTCCCCCCGGCAGCGTTTGGAGATACGTGGGAACCTTTTCTGGATATCACAGTGACTGGAAGATGCTGCTGACGTCTTTTAACATCACACTTTACTTTCTGCATCACATCATAGACTCCTCTTCTTAATCCCTTCCTGCTTGGTTTACTCATCCATTCACAACCCTGATGTCTCCCCAGTTGCATCAGGCACAGGAAGCCCCATTTTGGGAAAAATATTTTGGAATTATTTTGGAAAAAATATTTTAATGACTCAACAAAATACACAAGTAAGAATAATAGAGGCAAAGTCTAGATTCCATTGTAACCACTGCTTTGCACTGCACCACCAACCTCCCTTGCCTGTGTCCATTCACTCTGCTCACCTGTCAGAACCCATCTGGCTATCACCCAGCGGTCTGTCTTCCTCTACCAACACTGACACAGTGGGCCAGAGAAAAGAGCACAAACAGGTAATTTAATTAGATTTGGGATGCCATCAACTCTAAGACATTATTTTATGTGCCACTAAGAAAGAAAAAGTAGTGCCAACTAAAATGTGACATGCCATCAATTAGAAGATGCATTCCCAACTCAAGAAACAGTGAAGTATGAGAAAAATGGCTTTTGAGAATTAATGAAGTACATTTAAGAGTCTCATGCTCTACCAACTGAGCTAGCCGGGCGACTGAAGTACATTTAATTCGACTAAGCTGCTCTACAAAGATAACAGTACAGAGCGTAGGGATCCCTCCTCACACAGCAGTTCGGGCTGGTCCAGGTTGGTGCTGCAGCTGTGCTCACGCGGTCATTTAGGAACCCAGGTTCCTCGCATTGCTGGCCTGCTCTGCCCACTCCTCAGGCGGTGGTCCTCACTCACACTTCAGAGGCATGAGCATCACCTGGGAGGCTTATTAATAGATCCTGTATGGCTGAACCCCATCCTGAGTTTCTGATTCTGTGGGTCTGGGTTGGAGCCTGAGAATTAGAATTTCTAACAAATTTTCAGGTGAAGTTGTTGCTGCTGCTCAGGGACCACACTTTGAGAACCACTGCCCTGGGTGTGGCCTTGGGACTAAGTAGAAACATGTGAGGGAATGGAGTTCATATTCCAGACACTTCTGTTCATAGGGCTTCAGAATAGGAGGGCAGACTGAGTGACTTGGCAGTCATCAGTGATCAGTTTCCTTTTGTAACTTCCGAGGGATGACACCAGTTGAATTTGGAATTACCTTTCTGACGCCAGCTTTGTCTTCTGAGCCACGCTCTCTGAAACTGATGTTTGCAAGGTGTTCGGGGAGAAGCGCTGTTCCTCCTGGTGAGGTGGTTGTGCACTGACCTTACTGAAGCTTGCACTACCCCTTTCTTCCTCACCTCTCTCTTTTCAAGGACTCCTGAAGCCAATTCCCGAGCCTCTAGTCCCTGCCCAGAATTTGAACAGTTTCAGATTGTCCCAACTGTGGAAACACCCTATTTGGCCCGAGCAGGAAAAAATGAATTTCTCAATCTTGTTCCAGATATTGAAGAAATCAGGCCAGGGTGAGTACCGTATTGACCAGGGATGCCGGCTGTGACAAGGCAGATTAACAAGAGCTTACTTCCGGCTCTTCCGTGTGGGCTCTGTGTTGCCACCTAATGCAGATGGAATCGGGTTTCTGCTCCGGGTGTACCATCGCCACCCCGGCACAGCATGTGGAGGGGGGGGCTTTGGGTCTTTCGCGGCGTTACTTTGGCAGATCGGATTCTAGGCCAAATGGATCATTTGCCTGTTTTGTTCATCCTAGGGTCTTGGCCTTCACCCTCAGCTCATGATTACTTTATCTTTGTGAGCAACTAACCTCTCTTGTGCTGTGCTTTTTTTAGCTCAGTGGTCTCTAAGAAAGGATATCTGCATTTCAAGGAGCCACTCTCCAGCAACTGGGCTAAACATTTTGTCGTGGTCCGTCGCCCTTATGTCTTCATCTATAACAGTGACAAAGACCCAGTGGAGCGTGGCATCATTAACCTGTCCACAGCTCAGGTGGAATACAGCGAGGACCAGCAGGCCATGGTGAAGGTCAGTCCTGCCCCCTGTTGCTTTTCATTGCCATACATGGTCTTCCCTTTTGTGTTCTGGACTCTGCTGTGTGGTGCAGAAACTCTTTTCTATTTGCTGTCTCTGAACCTTTGGTCTAAAGTGCTGTGAGCCTCCTGAAGATGGCAGGTGGTCCCCATTGTTCAGTGCGCGTAGTGACTTTCTCATCTTCCTGTGTTTCCTCCAGACGCTGAACACCTTTGCTGTATGCACAAAGCACCGCGGGGTCCTTTTGCAGGCTCTCAATGACAAAGACATGAGTGACTGGTTATATGCCTTTAACCCGCTCCTTGCTGGCACAATTCGGTAAGAAGTTGTTCCTGTGTTTCCTTCCTCTTCGTGGTTTTTGGTCCCAGGGACAGCACCATACTTAGGAAAGGAAGTCTTGTTCCAAACAAGTTTAAAATAGAGGAGGGACAGGAGTCCAAGTGTGGTTGTAAGGTGGTGATGGGGCCTCAGCTTCTCATAAGGTGTCTCCTGGTGTCCTGAAGGGCCAAGGAGACTCTGGTCAATTTGCACCCAATTTATCTCCTGCTTTGACTTTTTGTTCTTAAGGGGTCTGCTGCTGGTGGGACTGAAGAAAGGGAAGACTGAGAGCCTTCATGGTTTCCCAGTATTCAGCCCTGTGATCCAGCCTCAGATCCTGTTAGGGACTTGTGTCCCCGGGTCCCCAGGGTGAGGAGGACTGCAGGCTGCCCTGTTTGTTCAGGAGCCTGGAGACCTGGGCCCGCAGTGCAGGATGGGAGGGCATTCAAGGAGGGAACCACAGAGGAAGAAGACCTGCGAGGGCGAGACTATATAGACCCAGTTCTCTGATCCTGCCATCTGCCTAATTCTCTAATCCCTTTGTCACCCACAGGTCGAAACTCTCCCGCAGATGCCCGAGCCAAGCCAAGTACTAAGTGACTCTGCCGAGCGCCCTCATCACCTTCGAGAGATAAAGGAAGTGTTACCTCTCATTTCTCTTTGTGATTTTTGACGGTGACTCTTGTGTGTGATCCTGTGGCTTAACTCCTTGTCCCTCTTGTCCAGCACTCTTTCTAGCACTCCTGTTCCCCATCCCCGTTGCTCTGTACTCTTTTCTTTTTCCTGTGCTGAGAATCTCATTAGGAGCATGTGGCCTAACAAAAGGGGAAAACAAACAAAAACCAGAAACCCAGAGGGGATCCAGTGAATCTACAAATTACTTTTTGGTGTGTTTTGGCTTGTTTTGTATGATAGGTCCCTACTGCGACCACTCTGATGTCTGTACTGCTGTCTTTGGAGATCTCTGTCTGTTTTTTAAGACAACATAATATTTATTTCTCTTTTCTATTTGTGACATAATTTTAATTTTTCTTGGGTAGCTTCGAGACTAAAGGAGGAGACATCTGGTCTTTTTAGAACCTAAGAGGAAAAAGAGTTAACCTTTCCCCCTTCTGTCTCTTTTTGCCATTGCTAATCCCTGCATTTTCCATTCAGGGAAAAGGTTGTAGTGAGTTTAGAAATGGGACAGGTTATGTTCTCTGAAACTGGGACTTATTTAGAACATAGCCATGTAATTTTCATTTAGTGGAAGAGAGGACTCTTTAGCAGGTGTGGGACAGTGGCTGCTGTTGACCCTGTAAGAAGGGAAGAGCCGAGGACACTGCCAGTGGATTTCAGAGGACCGTGGACTTGGCAGTGGGCTGTGGAGGTGGGCGGCCAGTGGGACACTTGTCGTTGTCACAGCAGGGCTCCTCTGACTCCACCGGGAGGGAGCCTCTCCTCTCAGTTTCTCAGTCCTGTTCTTGGCATGAGTAGTTATGGCGGTACAGTTGGAATTAGTGCCGCGATGTCATACACAAGGAGGGCGTGTTTCAGTTTCTGGTGATGAATTTGATGGCCTCTGTCATCATCATAATTATGATAATGCCAGGTAGTGACGTTATGATTGTCGTCACTCCGCTAATCAAAGACATGTAGCTCTTACGTTTGAACTTGGAAGTCTCCCTCGAAATCCAGTGGTCATGTTCAATGACCCTTGTCAAATTGAAAATACTCTGAATGATGCTTGTCTCCCTGTATTCATAAATAAGCAGACATGATGGGCATTGCTTCCTGGGTCCCAGGATTATAACCGATGTCCTCCCATCACTAAAAAGAAAAGGACCCCTACCTGGGGGCCGAGAAGAGGGTCCACCTGAGCCCTGGCCCCAGGCCTAGCTGCTTGCATCCTGCTCCTTGGTTGTCTCCGTCTGGAAAAAAGCCAGAGGAGAAGGGTGGCGGCTCACTGCTGACGGTCTCCTCCTCTGGCAGAGCAGGGTCTGCTCCCAGGGCCATCTTGGAGGACGTCTTCCTCTTTCAGCTGCAAGGAGTTTATGGGAGGGACGTGGGGAAGATGGCCTCCCGTTACTTCCGTTGCTTCGCCAGTTGACTTGGGGTTATTCTGTACTGTGTCCTTCACCTCCCTTGCCCACACCTCTGTCTGCCCGTCCCTCAGGCTTTCAGGAGAGTATCTGCTTGCTCCCACTTGGGTGGGACCTGGGGTCCTCAGCCTCCAGGCTGCTGACTCTCGGGCAGCGAAGGGGAAGGGCCTGTGCACTGTACGGAATGGTGGCTGGGCAGGCTCGTAATCACCCAGCCCCTTGCTTCTGACTTCCTGGCTGGGCTCGCTCCCAGCTTCGTTCATCATAACTGCCTTGCAAAGAGGAGGAAAAGTGAGTCACAAAGAGCTTAACAAAAGAAAGGATAGAAATCAAAGGCTGTGACCTTGCCTAAAAAATGATCAATTATCAATTAAAACTCTATAGTAGATTTTTTTTTTAACTTTCTTCCTCTCCTTAAAACATAGGTCACTAACTATAATGTTATTTGTTTCCTAAGTGGTATATGAGACTTTTAATGTAGTTAGAGGTTTCTTGTCTGATGGACACAATGTGCCCTTCGGGTGTATACTCAAATCCAGGGTCTGTCAGTGCTTAGAGACGGCTTCCTGGGCTGACATTAAATCTAATTTCAGGGACATGAAGATGAGATTTGAAGGTTACTTTCAGAATTAAATCATGGATGCTGCTGCTGTTACAAAGTCTGATCGGAGGATCCATGTCTGTGGCACCAGGAGGTGGGGACAGTGGTGGTGGTGGGAGAGTAAAACCTGTGATACGCTGAGATGACTTCTGTTTTTCCTTCTAACTCAAACAAAACTGGCTTGGAAAGTCTTTGCTTTGGAGAAGGTGTCAGATACTAGCACAGGCCCAGCTGGACTGTTTGTAACATCCCCAGGTGAGAAGGCCTTGTGAGGAAGCAGGGGTCCCGGCAGGTGGGCTTCCCACCACCTCGGGGCCTCAGCTGTGGCTGCAGGTACAGACAGCCTCTGTAGGTACCGCTTTCTCTGGGTGCCCATTTTCAGATTGGAGCTGGAACAGTTTCAGGATTGATGTTCCCTTTGTAGACAGGGCCGTCTCCACTTTGAAGCTCTGAGAATCTATGTTAGGAACTATTTATGAGGCTTTAGCTGAATGCATAATGGCAGGAAAGTTGAAAGAACTTGAACCTTTAAGGAAACCACCTTTTGAGGTTTGTTTTGTTTTGTTTTAACCTAAAGCACTCATTTAAACAAGCCATAAAGGGCAAGAAAGAACACTCTTACGCCAATTAAGGAGAAATGAGTGCCACATAAAGGTAACAGTCCCCTCCCCTCCTCCCCCATCATTCTGTCTCCTGCCAAAGCAAAACGTGGCCTCACAGCTGCCACCAAACCAGTGCTGACACCTTCCTTGTCGCTGCGCCGCCCTGGGGGTCAGTCAGCTCTCAGGCCAGGCTGTGCAGGGCCAGCCAGCTCGTGCACAAGCCAGGCGCACGGCCAAGGCTGCTGCTGGCGGCCGGGTGGACGCCTGAATCCCGATGTGTATTTATAACATGGCGAAGGCGAGGGAACTATTTTTCCCAACTGAAAAACCACTGCTTTTTTTCCCCTTCAGCTACATAGAACTCACATGACTACTCATATTTTTGATGGGATTTTTCAGCTCTTTTACACTGGAGGAATAAATTGAATCATTGTGAAAGGTCTTTTGGTATCTAAAAATAAAATGACTTCTCCTGGCACATATATCAAAGCAAAGACTTTGTTGCCTGCTGCTTGCTATCTGATTTACAGGGATATTTAATTTTGTAGGTATTTGTATATTTATACCGCTGTAATTAATTGCACATTGAACTGGAAAAGCAAGGATGACCTGGCGTGAGGCACCTATCGGTACTTGGCATCCCCTTGTCTGGGCTCCACTCGGGTTCTCCAGGACAGTATCAGGGCTTGTTCGTTTCTTGTTTGACTTGGGTCCTTCATTTTTCCTTTTGGTTCCCTTTTTAAAATGTGATTGTTAACCTGCTCTTTAAAAAGAAGAGACTAATTTTGCTGCTGCTCTCAGAAGGTTTGCTGAATGTATTTGAAGTAGGGCTCTAACTCGTGTGCATTGCAGCTGTCCACCGGCCAGTGAGGATCCACCCAGGTGTGCGGCCAGACCCTGACTGTGCGTAGCAGGAATGTATGATCTGTGCTTCCTTAGTAAACGGAAATATCAGCTGAGAGATTATCTGCTGCTGTTGTTCAAAAGGCCATTTATGAAACTGGTATTTGAGCCCCATAAAATCTTAGGAAAGCCTCTAACCATTCAAAGGAAGAAATTAGAGTTGATACAAATTTCATGTTAAAAACTCACAGCCACATGGCTTGTGCTCAGATGGAAAGTCCGAGCTGAGGTTGGTCTCTTGCCAAACCCTGGCTGTCACGTGTCGTTTTCATGTCTTCGAGTTAATTTTTTTCATGCTGCGTATTCTGGCACCAGTTCACCTGAGGAATCCATCAGCCTTCTCACAAACTGTCTTAGACTCTGTGGCTCTAAAGAAATTGTCTGTTGAGATTTCAGGTCTCTTGTCACCATCCTCGTGCACTACAGCAAAACCCGTGAAGCATAAGTGGCCTTTTTGAACCAAGACTTTGCAAACTGATCTCTCCCCAGTGAAGGAGTTGAGCACATTAGCAACAATGTACATTATTAATTTCAGATTTTCATTTTCATGTTTTATTATGTAAATATTATCTGATGTTTGGAGCTTGAGTATACAGAATGTAAATATAGTTCTTGTATTTGTACTAATTCTGGTTCTTTGCTGTATAGCTTAGGTGTGCAATGCAGACATCATCTAACTGTGTATGGTAACCTGCATCACGGAACTGTTAGTGAACGAGGTAAAAACAATAAAGGTACAACCAGTGCATCAGAAGGCTCTTGATGTGCGTTTATTCTTGCACCCTCCGAAAGGCGTTTGCACAGAGATTTTTCCTGACTTGCAGAGATACTGCTTTTCTGAGACAAATGTCACGATGCTGTGACCTACATGTTCCCTTCTGATAAGTCAGAACAGCAGCTATTGCATGACTAATGTGGTGCTGTTTCTTTGAAAGTGCTTTCCTCCCGAGTATGGAAGTGGCTGTTTTAGGTGGAAGGTTTGTGGAAGATCTGTGTTTTTTTTCTCCTGAAGCCTCTCTTTATATGCCTACCAATGATTCTGTAGTGGTGGCGGTGGCGTTTGGTGGCGGGTGGGGTGTGGGGAGGGTAATAGAGGGGTTGAAATTTTCCCTGTGTCAGTTTAACAGACACAGAGCAGAGCATGACCAGCGCAGAGCATATGAGCAGGGACCACTGTCCTGGTGTTTGAGGAGAAATGTAAGCAGGGAGGGAGAAGTAACATTCATGCAGAAAGCAGTGATTCGTGTCCACGTGCCCGCGTGTCTGTGGGGTGTGTGTCCACATGCCTGCGAGTCCGTGGGGTGTGTCTGGATGCTGGTGTTTCAGCAGTGAACAGAATGAGCCAGCACCCGCGGCCCTCCGACCAGTGAGGGAAGACGCTTGTTACACAAATATGTAATGTTACAGAGCAAAATAAAGCTGAATAAAAGATGAGAACGGACGGGAAGGAGGCATCTCCATAGATCATGCGGTCAGGGAAGGCCTCTTGTGGAAGGTGACATTTGAGTGGACAGCTGAATGAAAGAACGGGTCAGCCACGCAGAACCCTGGGCAAAGAGGTCTGGAAGCAGAGACAGTGAGTACTCAAGGCCGCAGCGTAGGTCCCAGATCAGCAAGGAGGCCGGTGTGGAGAAAGAATGTGGCCAGGGACCAGGTGGTGGTTCGGGCTTAGGTAACTGATTCCGTTAGAGTGAAATTGGAGCCAAGGGGAGACTTTGAGGAAATAAATCACATGATCTTATTTGTGTTTTTAAAAGACCATTCTGATTGTGGGTTGGAAAACAGCCTGCCTAGTGTGTGGAGATGGGGGACCAGTGGAGGGAGAGAGACAGAACAGGAAATGCTGCCCAGGGTCCCACGGGAGGGGATGGAGGCTCGGACTGAGGCGGGAGCAGTAGATCGGGGGAGAAACCGCCAGATTCAGGACGCGGTTTACTGTCAGCACTAACAGTGTGCTGCTGGGCTGCGTGCAGAGTCGGAGAGAAAGGAGAAAGGGAAGTCCCGGCAGGTGCCTGAGCACAGAGCAGGCGCTGGATTTCCTAAAATGAAGAAGGCTGGGAGGAGGGCTCTTCCTGAATGAAGAATGTGTTTTGGGTCACGTTCACTCTGAGATACCCACCCGCACGTGTAGCCGATGGGGCAGTTGGATGTCCTAGTTGGACTCAGGAAGAGGCTGGGGACACATTTGGGAGTTGTCACAGAAGGTGATGATAAAGGCAAGAGGTGAATCTGGGGAGGGAGTGGCTGGTGGGAACCCAGACTTGTGCGGTGCAGGGCGGTCCTGGGGACAGGACGACCAGCAAAGACTGACGAAGTGGCCAGTGGAGAGAGAGTGGTGTTTGGCAACTGAGTTAAGGAAGTGTTTGAAGATGGAGGAAGTGATAACTGTCCAGTGCAGCTGACCAGTTAAAATAAGAACTGAGCAGTGACCACAGGCTTTGGCAACAGGGAGGTCAGGGAAGTTTGAAGGAGCCGGTGAATACCATCGGTTTTTCCCAGTTTCAGAGCCAACTGAGAAACAAAAGAATAAGGCAGATGGGAGGTCAAAATATCACCCTTTTCACTGTTAACTGTGGGTAAATGGGTTTCCTAAAACTGAACCTTGGAATCAGATAGCCGGGAGCAGTGCGGCTTGGACTTCAGTGTACACCAGACTCACCTGGGGTCATACCAAGTGCGGCTTCTGGCTGAGTAGGCCTAGGGCGGGGCCTCAGGTCCTGCATAATAAAGCTTCTGCATGATGTTAGTGCAGCTGTCGTGGGGCCAGCTCTCAGGAGCTGACGTACAGAGAGAGCTGAGATGTCCCCGATGGCAGCGAGGCCCTCAGCGGGCCGGGCTGGCCGTGCCTGGGGGCTTCTTCCAAACTCAGCCGGTTACATGCTCTCCTGGTGCTGTGTGAGGGGTGGGCGGTGGCAGGCGTGATCCCGGGATGGAGCTCACGTCATGTGCAGGAGGCACCAGGAGCGCATCTTCTCTAGCGGGTCATCGGTGAGGAGTGCTTATCATGAGTGGGGCCAAGGAAAGCCTAACCAGAGCAGGTGCTGGAGACAGCAGAGGGGGAGGCTGTTGAAAGGGTGAGTAATAGAGTGCAGGGGAGAAGGGGAGGGGACGTGGGGTTAAGGAGAGGTTTTTATTTTAAAGGAAGGAGATAGTCCAGCTTATGTGTCTGCTGACGGGGACGAGTGACCTCAAAGGGAGAACCTGATGATGGGGCGAGACCAGAACGGAGACTTGGCCGGAGTGATTCCCTCCAGGTGGCTGGTGGGCTTGGAGGTAAGTCCCGGGTCCTAGGGGAGCAGCGCCGTTCATCTGCAGTACTAGGAGCCGACGTGTATGTGCGCGCAGCTCCCAGACAGCTAAGTGACAGAGCGGGCATGGGATGGGGCCTCCTGGTCACTGTGTTCTCTCTGGGACTCGTCGGTCAACTCTAGTCCACGTCTTCCTGAACTCTGCTGGACGTTTCAATGAAACTGTTTTTATAAAGTGGATTGTCCCCTACACCTTGGCCTCATCCAGGGTCACATAGGCGCCATGCTCTCACAAGGCTGACAGTACAGAGTGTCAGGAGGTCCCGTGGAGCTGTACATGTTTATTTAATGCATTACTTTTACATCTGACTTTTCTTGTTACTCTACTTTTGGTCAGGTGGAGATTTTTATATTCTCCCTTAGAAACGTGTGTTCTCTGCACTGTCCTAAATTTTTATCTTTTGTGCGCACATCATATGCTTACACTTGAGAACGTAAGGTCTCTGGGTTTTTTCAAAATTGCTTTCTTTCTGCCTAGCCTGCCAACAAGCCATTTGACTTCAGTTGCAAGAATTATACAGCAAGTGAGTGGCAGAGCTGGGATTTTCAAATCTGCCCCAGCTAGTACGTTACTTCCACACTCCCTATGTAAGTCAAACAAAGGATTCAGCCTTGGAAGGTTTGCACAGAAGGGCTGTTTTTGTAGAATTCCTGCCCAAGCTTTGATTTGGGATTTGGGGAATTAGGGCAAGGCAAAAAGTTATAATAAAGGTGAACAGTAATGTGAGTTGACTTAAGCTTTGTAAGCCAAACATTGGAGGATTTTCTAAAAACTAAAGGTCAGCATGAAGCCTCAGTCCCAGTGAGCCCTGACTCTACCCCATTCATCTCTGGGGAGACTTGCCTTTGTCCCAGCCCTGCTTTCCTGAGCCAGTTAGCTGTAGTTTTCCAACCATGCTGGGGAGCAGTATTTCTTGCAGGCTGTTACCGCCTTAACAAAGAAATGAGAAGGCTGTGTAGCATGTACTGTTAGTAATGGTTTGATTAGGTATTTAAACATGTTTGCCTCAAATGATTCTGTTCAGTGGAAACTTGGGTGTGTCCAGATGTTTAGTCACATTGACTCAGCATGATTTCTCCCTTGCCAAATCTCAGACTAGAGCAATCAATTTTCCTGCAGCAAAATCTGGTGGGAGGCTTTCCTTGTAACTGAGCCTCACAGAAGAAGGAAATAATTGTAAAAAAAAAAAAAAAAAGTTATGAGAGGCACCAAGGCCCTCTCAGAGAAAGCCACTGTGTAAAATTCTACCTGTAAAATTTCTGCAAGTGCTGTTGATTCCCTGGAACTAGTCATTGAAAGCTAATTTCAATATTGCTTTCTATTTAAAGTCAACTCAACATCTCTAACACTCAGATAAACCCAACTGCTATGTGAAAGTCTGTCTCTGCGAGTTTGCATGATTATGGCCTGCTCATCTGATTAAGCAAGGGCACTGGGCCCGGCCCCAGCGGATCTGGGTTAAAGTTCAGTTCTGCCACGAACTAGCTGAGAAAGTCAGCTTCCCTGAGCTGAGTTTCTTGGTCAAATTAGATAGTATTAATAATGGTATCTTAAAATTGTATAGCATCTGAAGTTTACAAAGAGCTTTCATAGACATAGCTCATTTTGATGTGAGGAGGGAGGCAGGACAGACAGGAGGCGGCGTCCCTGCAGTCACGGAGCCTGCAGACTGTTGTTAGCCCCAGAGAATGGATGGCAGGAGTTTGGGGAGGTTTCCATGTTTGTCCTTTTTGAAGTTGCTCCTGCATTTTCTGATTCTGGGTCTCTCTCATTTGCTACAAGGCTGAGGTGCCAAATCCAGTCTGGGAAAGAGGATGAAGATCTCCGGAATGATAAATACATAACTAAATATATACTTTATGTTAAGTATATATGAGTATATAGCTGAAATGATACTTTGTATTACTTCTCCTAATTTTTAAAAAAAAAAATCTAAGATTGTTTGAACCAGTAATCATAACATGTATTATCGGGCTTCAAATATATATTGATAAAATATACATGACAGTAATAGCAAAAAGGAAGAGCAAGAAGATGGAGCTATATTGTAGTAAAGTTTCTGTATTTACCAGAAGTTTTCAATATGAAGCTGAAGTACATTGTAATAAACTAAAGATGTATATTGTAATCCCTCAACAACCACTAAGAAAATAACTCAAGATACAGTTCAAAAATCAAACCGAGAGAAGAAGAATCAACCTCAAGATTAAGATAGTACACACACATACACAAATTAACACAAAAGAGCAGTGAAAGGAGAACAGGGGAACAAGGAAGACATGAGACAGAACACATAGCAGAATGGCATCCACGTAGCCGGCCATATGGACAATATACATTACACGTGAAAAGACTAAACATTCCCATCGAAATGCAGAGGTTGTCAAACTGGATGTTAAAAAGGAAAATCCAACTATATGCTTTCCACAAGAGACCTTTTGATTCAAAGACACATAGTTTGAAACTAAAAGGTTTTAAAAACTTTACAATGTAAACAGTAATCACAAGAGAGTTGTAATGGCTATATTAACACCTGGCAAAACTGACCCTAAGACAAGAAATATTATTAGAAACAGAGAATTGTTTCATGATGATAAAGGGTCAGTCCAGCAGGAAGTTATAACCACTATAATTGTGTATGCACCTAGCATCAGACATGAGCAAAAACTTATAGAGGTGAAATGGCAAACAGATAACTGAAAATTCATGATAAAAACGAATGAGGAATAGGAGAGAAATTCCTCAATCTTTTGAAAGGCATCTATGAAAAACCTAAAACTAGCATCATACTTAGTTGTGAAGAACTGAATGCTTTCCCCCCAGGGTGGGGGGCAAGGCAAGTATGTCACCTCTCACTGCTTCAACCAGCACAGTACTTGAGGTTGTAGCCGCTGCAATAGGTGAAGAAAATAAAAGGCATTCGGATTGGAAAGGGAGAAGTAAAATTGTGTTTATTCACAGATGACATGATTACAGATGGCAAAGTCTCTGGATAGAAGATCAACCTACAAAAATTAGTTGTGTTTCTCTGTATCACTATTGAACAATCTGAAAATGGAATTAGGGAAATTCCATTCACAGTAACACCAAAGGTTGTATTTGGAATACAGCTAACAAAAGAAGAGCAAAGCCTATCTATACACTCGGTCTGTGAAACATTGCTGAAGCAAAGGAGATCTAGACCAATGGAGATGGCAGTGCTCCCCAAATAGTCTACAGATTCAGTGCACTCCCTGTAAAATCTCAGGTGCCTTTTGTGTGGACATTGACAAACTAACTCTAAAATTTACATAGAAATGGGAAAGGACCTAGAATAGCCAAAACAATTTTGGAAGAGTATAAAGTTGAAGAACTTAAATTACCTGATTTTAAAGCTTACTATAAAGGAATCAAGAGAGTATGGTATTGTCATAAAATCAGTGGAAAAGAATGGAAAATCCAGAAACAAAAAACATTCACATTTGTGGTTGCTAGAGAGGGTGTGGAGAAAACGGAACCCTCCTACACTGTTGGTGGGAATGTAATTTGGTGCAGCCACTACAGAGGACAGTATGGAGGTTCCCTAAAAAAACTAAAAATAGACTTACCATATGATCCAGCAATCCCACTCCTGGGCATATATCTGGAGGGAACTCTAATTCAAAAAGATACATGTACCCCAATGTTCATAGCAGCAGTATTTACAGTAGCTAAGACTTGGAAGCAACCTAAATGTCCATTGACAGATGACTGGATAAAGAAGATGTGGTATATATACAATGGAATACTACTCAGCCATAAAAAAGAATAAAATAATGCCATTTACAGCAACACGGATGGACCTAGTGATTATCATACTAATTGAAGTTAAGCCAGAAAGAAAAAGACATACCTTATGCTATCACTTATATGTGATAAATGGAACTGGGATTTGCAGATACTAACTACTACATGTAAAATAGATAAAGTCCTACTGTATAGCACAGGGAACTGTATTCAATATCTTGTAGTAACCTATGATAAAAAAAGAATATATATATTAAAAAAATTCACATTTGTGGTCAACTGATTTTTGACAAAGGTGCCAAGGCAATTCAATGGGGTCTGTTCAGCAAATATTGAATAATTGGATATCCATATCCAAAAATATGAACTTGGACCCTTAACTCACAGGTTACACAAAAATTAACTCAAAATGAATCATACTACATGTAAGAGCTAAAACTATAGAACTTCTGGAAGAAAACATTGGAGAAAATCTTTGTGACTTTGGGTTAGGCACAGATTATTTAAAGATATGTCACTAAAAAGTAAATTGGACTTTACCAAAATTTAAAACTTTTATTTTTCAGAAGAAGCTATTGAGAAAATGAAAAGACAAGCCACATAACTGGGAGAAAGCATTTGTAAATCATATAGCTGATAAAGAACTTGTATTTAGAATACATGAAGAACTTTTAAAACTCAGTATTCAAGCAAACTATGCTTTTAAGAAAAGAAAAAGAAAAAACAAACAGGAAAAAAGTAGGCTGCTCTTAGTGAATGGCTTCCAAAGAATAAAATATAGAAAGGGGGGAAAAATGACTTTATAGTGAAGTCACTTGACAAACACTACCTTAGCCAGATGATCAAAGTTAGTATCATTGGTGTTGATAACATGTACCTGTAATACGATGTCATGAGAATGGTACTTTACCTCTGTGGTATTCTTCTACAAAATCTATAACCATAAGAAAAAACATCAGACAAATTCAAATTAAGGACATTCTATAAATACCTGACCAGTATTCCTCAAAACCATCAAAGTCATGAAAAAATAAGACTAAGAAACTGTCATAGACCAGAGAAAACTAAGGAGACATGGTGACATAATGTGGTGTCCTGGATAAGAGCAGAACAGAAAAGGGGAAAACTGGTACTTCTAATAAAGTCTGGAGTATAATCGTATTATACCCATGTTGATGTCTTAGTTCTGACAAATACACCCTGGTAATGTTAAGATGTTCACAATAGTAGAAACTAGGTGAGGGCTACAAGGGAACTTCCCGAACTTTCTGTGCAACTCTTCTATAAACATAAATCTATTCTAATGTTTATTTTAAACAAACAAGCTAAAGATTTGAATGGACATTTAACCAATATGTGAATAGCTAATAAGCACTGGAAAATGTGCTCAACATTATTTGCCATTAGGGAAATGCAAATTAAAACCACAGTGAGATGCTACTGCACACCCACTAGGATGGCAGTAATCATAAAGACAGTATCAGGTGTTAGCAAGGATGTGGAGACACTGGAACCCTCATGCACTGCTGGTGGGAAATGGCACAACCAGTTCAGAAATAATTCAGCAGTTCTTAAAAACTCAAACATACACTTAACTGTATCACCTAGCAATTTCACTCCCAAATATCTACCCAAGAGAATGAAAACATATGCCCACACGATGATTTGTGCATGAATTTTCAAAATAGAATTATTTATTCTTTATTGCCCAACCTAGAACAATTTGTGTATCCATCAACAGATAAATGCATTAACAAGTTATGCACAATGAAGTATGAGTCAGCAATAAAAAGGAATGTGCTGCTCACAAATACAGTGATATGGATAAGCCTCAAAAACATTCCACTAAGGGAAAGAAGCCAGACAAAAACTACATACCATTCCATTTACTTCTAGGAATAAACAAAACTGTATAGACATTAAGTAGATCATAGGTCCTGAGGTGGGGGTGGGAGCAGAAATTGACTACAAACTGGCACTATTGGGGTGATGGAAATGGTGATGGTTACACAGCAGTGTAAATTAACTAAAAATATCCAGCTGTATGCTTCTATAATGTATGAATTGGTTGGCATGTAAATTATACTTCCATAATTTTTTTAAACAAAAGGACGGTGCTATGAAGAAGAGATGATCTCATTTTAAAGTAGGATGCCAATATAATTTATCATTCAAGCCAGAACAATTTTAAGAGTGAAAGGGGTTGCTATTAAAACTCTGCAAGAAGACAGCTGTGAACAAGGATTGTCACAGACCAACTGGCTTGAATGGTATCCCTTTTACAAAACTGTCACTGGATAGCAACAGTTAGTGGCCATCTGCTAGGCGGGAACAAGATAGAGACATGGTCCCTGTCCTGTCGGACTGATGGTGCAGTGAGGGAGATGGGAGAGAAAGCAGGCAGTGACAGTCACTGTGCTCATGGCACACAACAGGGAGGCATCTAAGTCATCCTGGGAGAGGAGAGGAACCCGTGAGCCAGGACTGCAAGGTGGTAGGAGGCAGCAGGGTCAAGAGCAGGCAAAACACCACCGGAGGCCAGAACCAGAAGGTAGTTCAGTGTCTGGAACAGTGTGCCAGCAGGGAGATCCCAAAGGGAGAGGACAGAGGTGAGCCCTGGTCTCAGCACTGCTGTGTTTTGTGAATAAAAGACCCGAGTGCTTGAATCTGAAAGGAAAATGTATCACCTGGGCTGGAGATGCAGCAGAGAAAAGGCTGTGGCACCACCCTGGCTAAGTCAGTCACATTGTCAGCCCTGCGGACCCAAGCTCAGACTGAGGTGCACGTTCCCAGGCATTGTATCAGGATGCTCTGGAGAGAAACACATTTTTTTTTTTGGTCCTGTTTGCAGTATCATAAATGATCATCAAACTGCTGCTAGAATGTTCCCACCTATTACTGCAAATAAAACCCAGGGAAAAGCTCCCCTGGGAACTTCCTGTAAGTCAGGGTTGGGCTGCCTGGTATGAGGTTGCACCCAGAAAAAAGCATTTTTAATAGGATGTACTGGTGCACCCTAAAGGGGTGTAGAACAGAGGAAATGACTCCAGGCAAAAGGAGAAGTCGCCCGGGATGATGTGTTTGGATCAGGAAAACAGATACTGTGAAATGCTTGGGTGTGTCATTGTCAAGGAGGAATTTTTTCTACAGCAACAGTCCACATAACGGACCATTTTGCTGCCAGCTGAGCTTGGTCCGCAGGAGCCACTCAGGAACTCTGCAAGCAGCTGTGACGGTGTTCTTCTCCCTCTCTCCCCAGAAGTTTACACAAGGAAGCCTGGGACACATTTTTTATTCAGTCCCATTTTCCATGATGGTTTATATCTCTCCCTTCTGAGTCCTTTCATTAAAAAGGTAGAAATTAATATCTCGGTACTAAGTCCTGGACACAAGTCCCTTGGTTTCATTTAACCCTAGAGCTACCCTGTGAGATTTTCTCCTTCCTGTTTTACACACAAGGAAACAGATTCGATAACCTGGGCCAGCTGCACAACTAGAAAGAAGTGGAAGCAGAGCCAGCTGAGGTCAGTGTGACACCCAAACCCACAGCTTTCCCTCTCCAGCAAGCAGCTTCCAAGAAGGACATTCCAGATCATTTGAGAAGCCATCTGTCCAACCACAGAGGCTCTCTCCCAACCCCAGGTTTTACTAGAAGTGACCTTGGGGCGCATCCAATCCACCCCAAAGAGGAAGGTCCAGTGTCTGCCACTAAGTGACCAAGCAAGTCTCGGCTCTCTGAGTCCCGGTTTCCTCGAATCTAAAGAGTTTAGCTAGGTCAGTGGTTCTCAAACCTGTTAAGCTCAGAGCCCTCTTATACTCTTAAAAATTATTTAGGACCTGAAGAGCTTTTGTGTGTGTGCATCGTATCTATTAATATTTACCATTAAAAAATTGAAACTGAGAAACTTTTGAATATCAATTTCCCAAAATAAAAGAAAATGCAGTGAGATGAGTGGCACTGTTTCACAGTTTTATAAATCTAATGTCCTGTTTCATATAGCTTAAGACAGCTGGATTCTCATATCTGCCTCTGTATTTAATCTCTTCCATATCATATGTGATGTAGCCCGTGGAAAACTCCACTGTACACTTGTGAGAGGATGATAATGAAGAAAGTAAGAGAATGATGATGAAGAAGGCAAATGACATCTTACTGGTGCCATGGAAATACCTCCATCCCCACTTCCCCCTGAAAGGGTCTCAGGGGCTTCCAGACATCCTGACCACTTTCTGAGACTTGTCTCCGAACTTGGTCCATAGACCACCAGCACTCAGAATCACCTGGGGGTCTTAATAAAATGCACATTTCCTGGCCTACCCGAGACCTGTGGTGTCAGAACTCACGTTTAACAAGTCTCCTTGCACAGTGGAGTCTGGGGACACTGGGCTGGGAGAGTTTCAAGATTCCTGCCAGCCTGGTTCATTCAGAGCTACCAGGTCATCTGTTTTGGTAGAGCTGGGACTAAGGCCCAGGTCTCAGTGCAGAGCATGCTGTGGCTGTCAGCTTGTGCTCTCTGGTTTGCCTGGCTTATCAGGGCCCATCTCCCCATTCACTTCTTTTCCATTCTGGGAGCTGCCGAGGGCAGCCAGGCACCTTGCTTATAGCTTTAAAATAAACCTCAGGCTTGCTTATGACTACATTTCTGCGTCCAGTAGAAGCAAGAAGAAATGAAGGAAGGGACTTATGGGACGGGGACCTCTTGTGCCCTCAGGAGGAATTCTGTGCTAAGCCTGGCACCACCTAGACATCTGTACAGAGAGTCAACCACAGTCCATGAATGCCATACCAGGCGATGGGGGAGTAAAAGAGAAAAGGAAAATTGTACCATCAGGAATGTTAGGCCTGGCTGAGGCAAAACAGGCAAATATGGAAGCAACTCAAAGAAAACAAATTGATATAAAGAATATTTATATTAGGAGAAACCCTAACACAGAAAAAATAATTACAAGATAAAGTAGACTGTGATATCATTTTAAAATTTCAGAGTAAGATTCCATTATTGCATTAAAAAATAGTTACTGTGATTTAATTAACACACAACTTCCAAGAGGAAAAAAACCGATATGGTGGGACATTTGCTAACATGGAAGTTATAACAGTATCTGTTAAGACTTTATTACAAAGTAACCTGTGCAATTGGTGTAATGGAAATAGCCTTGGCCTTGAGTCAGTCACAATTGGGCCACGAACTAGTCATTAACAGTTGTGTGACTTTAGTAATTGTACATCTGGTGAGCACTTACTATGTGCAAGGCAGTATTAGGTGACAGGAAACATTCACAGAAAGCAAAAAACCCTAAAATGTACGGGAGGAGCTAAGCCTCTTTCACAAGCATCTACATTGGAGGTGGCAGAGTTCAGTGCTGAGGGTCAAAATGCTTCGTGTGCCAGGGACTCGTGCACGTGGGAGGTGGTATTTAATGTCCTGGACCAACCGTTCACCAACACGTCGTCTCCAGCTTCCCAGCTGTATGGGAAGAGTTCAATGACATGACCTCTAAGACGGGCCCCATCACATCCCAGCAAGTACGTTCCCCGCTTGTTTTCTCTGAGCCTGTTTCTTCACTTGCAAAAGGGGGCTACACGTCTCCCACATAGGGTAGTGGTGAGGGGCAACATTTTCTGGCACCCATCACACGTGTCCGCAGACAAGAATACACCTGGGACCCTGCCTGGGGTCAAGCGATTCCACGCATAAACCCTACAGGGCACCGGAGCGATGGAAGGAAGAAGTGATGGAAACTTGGACAACAGGTGTCCAAATGCCCCTTCATTGGAAAGCGCGGCCCGACCTCAGCCACCATCCTTCCTCACCGAGCCGCGGAGCAGAGTCCGCGCCCTACGCGTCCTCTGCCGCCGGCCCGCGCCCGGCCCCCTCTGCGGGTCCCCGGCCCCCGGCCCGCGCCACGCCCCCGCTCGCGCTGAGTGGTGTTATCGATGTGCTCGGCGCTCTCCTGAGCCAGCCCTCGGAGTGGGCGGGCCCACTTGCCTCAGGTGGTCTAACAGGCGCCGGGCCAGGCCAATGGCGTGGTCCTCTAGCCCCGCCCCTTCCTTATGATTGGCCGGCGCTGCAGAGCCGTGGCCCGGGCCTCCGGAGACAAGCCGGAGCGGGACTCATCTCCGGTAGTCAGCGCTGTTCGCTCGCTGCCGTTCGGCTGTCTTCGCTCGAGTTCACTCTGCCTCTGCCGCCGCCGCCGCCGCCGCCGCCATGGCCCAGTGAGTGACCGCCCGCGGGATCCGGGAAACTTTACGAGGGTCCGCGCGGAGGGCGGGTCCGTCCCCCGACGCCGCCTCGGCCCCGGGGGTCGGCTGAGCCGGGCCTCGTGGCGCCCGGACCTCCACGGTCTCAGCCCCCTCGGGCCCAAGTTCGGAACCTCCGGACCCCGAGCCACCCCGTGGCCTCGCCTCTCCTTGGACCCGGCCCCTCTAACCCCTCGCAGCGGCGCAGGCGGATCCTGCTCCTTGGATGGGCCGGAGCGAGGGTGGGGGACAGGCGTGGCCGAGGGAGGCCCGGGTCCCCGGCCGGCCGGCGGCTCTGCCTGCAGGGCTGCCCGGCTGTGGGAGACGGGACGCCGGGAACAGTCGTTACCGGATCGGCCGGAGCGCAGAGATTACGTGCAGTGAACATCCTCCTACGTGCACGTTTGGTTGTCTCAGGAGAACTTGAGATTCCATGAAGTGGAAGAGGAGAGTGGCCTGTCTCCAGTTGCACGAAGGGCTGCAGGCCGGAGTCCTAAAGTGTAAAAAGGAGGAGCGGGGAGAGGGAAGTTAAGACAGGTTATTAATTAGCAAAAGCTAGAAAACTCTGGGTCCTTGAGTTGTAACGGATTAAGTGCAACTGAAACATTTTTCTTTGTTCTTTGTTCCCGTCTCTCAGAGCTGATATTGCACTGATTGGACTGGCTGTCATGGGCCAGAACTTAATTTTGAACATGAACGACCACGGCTTTGTGGTAAGTCAGGAGGAACACACTCTTCTCTTAGGGGTTCTTGGTCCTCAGCCTGAGTGCTGGTGATCGTTCTCATTTCCAAGGTCCCGTATGACCTGAACGTGTTTCTCATTATATGTGCTCTGTTGCTGCTTATGACATTTTTGCAGTAGAGACGCACCACTTTATGGGTGGGTGTGGGAGGGCCAGCTCCACAATTCTCTCAGGAAGAAGAGTCCTGCTAAACGTATCTGTCAGCTCTGTAAGGTCTGCAGCCTTGAATAAACCTGTCAGTATCCTAAGGAGGAGGAACCCTGGGAGTGTGAGCTCTAAGGTTGTTGCCTGATGGGAGCTGGAGCCCGTGAAAAGCTCAGGTGTGAATACTAAGCTGGCTTCGCTACAAGGGTTATCAGTGACAAAATGACAAAAAGTAACAGTCTGGAACTACCTGGTTTCTAGACTTGAGTCCTAACCAAACAGTGACAGACTGTCTAGCCCGCTATGTCCTGGCCAGTTGATCTTTGCTTATATTCTGTTCTTTGCCTTTTTATTGTATTAAAATTAACTTTCCGGTGATCAGTCAGCACTTGGGTGGGAAAAAGGTAAAATCAGGGTCCCACTTCCCCAAAACCTTTGGCAGAATAGCAGTTCCATTGTCACTCGGTCCAGTCTGAAGGTCTTCTATGTCCTAGATCTCCTAATCAGGCCATTTGTCCTTCTAGGTCTGTGCTTTTAATAGGACAGTCTCCAAAGTTGATGATTTCTTGGCCAATGAGGCAAAGGGAACCAAGGTGATTGGTGCTCACTCCCTGGAGGAGATGGTCTCCAAGCTGAAGAAGCCTCGGCGGATCATACTACTGGTGAAGGCTGGCCAAGCGGTTGATGATTTCATTGAAAAACTGGTGAGGCCAGCTCTCTCCAGCTGCTACTCGTGGGACAGAACTTTCCTCATTCCCTTCCCTTAGCTGTTGTACTTTTTCCTTAAGAGATCCCCCCCCCACACACACATTTCAATTTCTAGATATGATCTTTTCAGTATGGACAAACTATTGCTTAAATGTCTCAGTGTAGGTTAACTTGATCGGCGTTAGTTAAGTAACACCATAACCTCGGGTGGTGATGATTCCTTGTATGTAAAACTCTGAGGACACCAAGAGACATTTCAGGAAGAATTCATTATCCACCAGAATAGAAACAGTGGTAATCCCAGTGAGTTCTATCATTGATACTCAAAAAAAACTTACAGTTTTGATTATGTATTATGAATATTTAGTGCTATTGACTAATAAATCTTAGTGTCAAAATTTATAAGTAGATTTCATTTTTCTCAGTGTTCCTGTATAGCAACAATTCTCAAATTGTTGTATAATTTACTATAAATGACAAGAGATCCCCTGAGGGAATCCTAGCAAATACATCTTTTTTGGAATTAAAAAATAGGCCTATGGGCTGTGATGGCCATGCTGGGGCATATGGGTGCCTCTGGGAGGCAGGCTACGGCAGTTCTGGTCCCTGATCATCCTCCCAGGGGGGCTTCGCATAGGTGCACATCTTGGTTCTTTGACGCGTTGGTCTGACCCCTCATTGAGGCTCTCTGCCGTCCCAGGACTCGGGGATAGTGGGCCCGTTTGTGCGTGGTCACTGCCAGTCTGTTCTCTTCCCAACTTGTTCCCACTGGAGGACTGACGGCCACTCACCCACTGGCATGGCTATGCCGTTTCCCCAGGGAACATGCCCGGCAGCTTCTGGTCAAAGTGTTGTTGCTTTAAGTGTTTTCTGGGACACCTCTTGGGCCCACGTCCTCAACACACCTATGGGGAAAGATCCCACTGTATTAACCAGGAGGATTTCCCTCACTCCCTGCAGCCTCAGGGTGCTTTCCCCTCAGGAAAAAAAAAAATGCATATGGATGAAGGGGAACCAGTGGAAATAATGTGTCTAGATACTCAGAAACAGTTCAACTGTATCAACTCTGAGAAAACCAAGGCATTTGGAAGAAATGTTTTGTTATTGGAAGTATTATGGCAGTAAACAAAGGAAAGGGATGAACATTCCTTTTTTCTAAAGGAGGAGTGTTAACAATGGGCTTGTTTCTAAGGGGAGAGGAATTTGTAAACAGTGTGCTACCGTAAAAAAAGGAAGAACGTTGTAGTAACGTTAATGTAGCAAGATGCCAAACTGCCCATGGTTAGTGATAGACAGAATGGACTGAAAACTGGTAGAGGACTCTGCAGCATAGGGAAATATCAAGTTATGTAAACTGGAGCCTTGCAGGGGAAGACTGGATACTAAATAGTGAAGCCAGCCTGATTGGTGTATATAGGAAGATATTCTTGTTTAAGGCCTGGTCTCTTCCTGCCGTCTCCAAATGGTGGTGATTAAATCATTTATTCAGACCAAACCACTTGATATTTACTGGATCCATACTCTGTTCTAGGCAGATTTTATTGGAAGTGGTTTAATTTTTTTTAGAACTAACCCAATCTGGGAATATAAATCAGGTAGTACACATTGGAAATACAAAATTTTCCAAGTAGGTTTTGTTTGTTGTAGAAATCTTAGAATACTTAAGAAGAAATATTTCAGTTGTGGAGAGTTCTGACTGGGTTTGCTAGTCAGGATAGGGTCTAGCTCTAGCCCCAGAGAGGATTGTTGAAGATCAAATAACTATATATATATATATATATATATATATATATTATATATTTGGACTGGGTTTATTTGGGATAAATTCTTGTTTGCTTTAATTGGTCACGGTATGTTTTATTCTTCTTTCATGTCTTTGGTCCACCTTAACGCTGGTGCCTGGTGGCAGATGCCATTGCTGGACACGGGTGACATCATCATCGATGGAGGAAACTCTGAATACCGGGATACCACGGTAAGTGTTCTGCAGTCCAGACTCCTCCAGGTTCTGAGAACGCTCTAGAAAAAAGTGTCAGTATTGCACATGTGACAGAAGAGTAGACTGGGTGGTGCTGACTCTTTGGGGGTTGGCACTGATGCCTTTGTTTTTTGCTAAGATGTACATCCATGTGCAGCTTGGTTGAGAACCGCTGCTCTGATGGGTCATTTGCTGGAAGAGGTCCCAGTATGATCTGAATGCCAAATGGCCCTAAGTCTTACTTGTATTAAACCAACTCTTCATTGAGTCTTACTGTACAAGGTCTTTTCCAGTAAAATGAGAATGTATGTTTGCCTTTATTATTTCCCTCTGGGGACATGGTAGCTATCTTAAACTTCCATGGATTTTCTTTTTTAACTCCCAAACCGAGGGAATTAAATTTCTTGAATGACCAGGTTATTCCTGGACCCGTGGGTCATTTAAGTTAATTGTGGGCTCTCCATCCTGTCTCATACCTCCTCTCAGTCACTGGGAGAAGCTTATTTTAGAGATGCATAAACACGTTCTTTTTCTCTCATGTAGAGACGGTGTCGAGATCTCAAGGCCAAGGGAATCTTATTTGTGGGGAGCGGTGTTAGTGGTGGAGAGGAAGGGGCCCGGTATGGCCCATCACTCATGCCAGGAGGGAACAAAGAAGCTTGGTGAGTACCAGAAGCACCATCCTCGTGTCTGCACAAGGGAGCCTGAGCTCTGAGAACAAGTGAGCGGTGTGCAGTTTGCCACCCCGTGTCCTCCATCCTGCTGGAGTGATGGAGGTAGGAGATGCTGGAAATCTTTCTTTTATCTAAACATTTTGTTTCTTGGACAAAATGTACGTGTCTTTTCCTCTTCTGCCACTTTTCTTCTGTTATTTTCTTCACTACTGATAATGGAAGTTCTAAATAGGCTTAAAGGGTTCAGAGGCTTTGAGGAAGTAGCTCAGATAGTGTCCTGTGCCTTATCTGGACTTAGGAGTAAGGTCTGCCTCTTTAACTGATACATGGTCCTAAGATAACTGTTTAATTAATAATTGTGAGTAATAGAAAAAACAGATGGGGCCTCTTTTGTCCCTGGGAATGAAGTGGAAGATTTTTATTTGACTAGGGAAAAAGCAAGCTTCACACTGCTCACTGTGCTGTATCTAAGAGGAAGGGTTGGCTGGAGAAGGGGAGGTGCTTTGGTGATGATGTGTAAGACACAGGTTGGGGGAGGTGGTGAGCGGGACAAAGAATTAAAATGGAGAGATGAAAGTAATGAATTATACACAACTTAGACTGAGGGAAACACCGCGGCTGAGACTGCAGAAAAAGAGAAAGCCAGATAGAGAAGATAGAGAGATGGAGCAGAAGAGAAAGAAATAGAAAAGGAGGGAGACGTGGAAAGGTAATGTGCTTTTCTGAGTGAGTTTGGTTTCCAAATATTCTAGAATTATATTAGGCATTAAAGGAAGGAGTGATCACACCTGACCCCAAAGGTGGGGGTCAGCTGGGAAAGATGATTCTTTAAAGTATCTCCCTAATGATTAAGTCTGGGGGTTCTCATCAGTACGTTAAGATCTAGAAGTAGAGACCTTCCTGCTTCTCATAAGCTTACAAATACCTATCTTGGGGCACTGCCCAGCGGGCTGTGAGAAATGCAGACGATACACGTGGAAATATTCCATATACAGAGGTGTTCCAATTCGGAGTCACTTTTCTCACACTGACCTGTCAGAAGTAAAATGGGACTTTTACTTGAAACAGTAAAAGTTCGGAGAAGCTCTAAGAGCTTAAGGTGTAGCTGTCTTAGCCCCTCATCCCGAGTGTTAACTTTGCAGCAGATTTTCTCTCTTTACCAAAAGCCTGTGAAGAAGGCTTTCCTGGTCCACAGGGAGGAGATGAGCCTTGGGAGTAGTGCGTTCTCCCCGGGGGGGCGGCGGGAATGCACAGCTGCTGCTTCTCTGAATAGTGAGTGTAGCCCTTGCAAACATTGCACGGCGCTGTCTGTCCAGAATCGTGCTGTACTTGGTAACAGATGTCCAGGCGAATAAAAGGGGCCTTGACAGGAACTGTCTCGCTGCTGCTGTTTGGAATGGCAACTTCTGAGAGCGCAGCAGAAATTTCTTCCGGCGCCTTGGTGGTCCTTCTGCCCAGCCTGTCTGTCTTTGTCTCAAGTCAGCCAGTCTGCACGCTCTGAGGACTCGGCTTCCGCGTTACTTTCTCGCAGGCCCTCCCACCTCCCATCAGAGAGAAAAACTGGGTGGGTCGGGGCGTCCCTGAGTGTTTAGTTGGTAGATTTCAGCCCTTCTCTCTCAGCAGCTTAACCACACTTCCCTTCCCCAGGCCCCACCTCAAGACAATCTTCCAAAGCATCGCCGCCAAGGTGGGCACTGGAGAGCCCTGCTGTGACTGGGTAAGTGCTGGGCTACCCTCGAAGGCCAGGTGGCACCACGGAGGGCAGAGCTGGTGTCACCGTGGTCCCAGCGATTTGCTTTGTGACATAAACTGCTCAGTCAGTGCGTCGCCAGCACAGCTGACGCCTACAATGCATGTACATACATGTCCTTGTATCGTGACTGAATATTCGTAGCTTGGAGGTTGATATTAAAAGCAGCCCTCCTGAATTCATCCAAAGGACGGATTCCTTAAAAAGGAGCAGGAAGGGTGAGGTGAAGGAAGACTGTTTCAGCCAGGTGACTTCAGGGCTAAAGGAAGAATGTGAGAGTCTAGAGCAGGGCTTGCCGGCCTGGGCCGCTGCTGTGCTGGAGCAGAGGCGGGACGTGAAGGGAGCCTCGGCTCACCCTCCCCCTGCCTGTATTTTGTGTTGCTGGCAAGATAAACCTCACCCCGTGTTGCAGCCTCAGTCCATACCCTGGGTGAAAACAAGCTAGGCCGGGGAGCCCCGAGCCAGCATCCTGACCGTCCCCTGGCGAGCAGTGTGACAGTGGGCGGTCACTTTCTCACCCGGGCTTCAGGTTCCTCATCTGTTGAATATGGGGGTTGGACCGGATGAGCTCCAGGGCTTCTTGCACTTCGCTCCGCGTGCCATTTTTAGGATGTTATATTTGTAGTATTTGAGATAAAAGGTGAGGCCGAACAAGGACCAAGGCACATGTGGAGCTTTGAGGGGAGCCCTCCCTCCTGGGCCTGGCGGCGCCCAGCGCTGAGCTGCTCCTCACACTGTAACCGGTGGTCGCCGACATCGTTCAGAAGCTGCTTCGTGGAGAGGCTGGGGCTGTGACTCAGGGCTGAGTGACTTTCTCACCCGTGGGAAGGGCTGGGAAGGGGGCTTTCCTTCCTTCACGGAACATTACTATATTTAAAAAAAAAAAAAGTCCAGTGACAGTAACTCCTCTTGTGTACATTTAGGACATAATCCTGAGGAACAAAACAGTACTTGCCTGTGTATCTTGATCAACTCTGGCTGCCTTTCCATAGCCCCACGCCTTACCCTTAGGTTACTGCAAAAAACTGATACAAACAGTAAACGCAGGCCCTCCTTAGTTCATTTTTGAAGTTACAGGAAGGAAGGGTGCAGTAAGGGTGTTATCAGCTACGTTACTTCATGGCCAAAGAAAGTGTCAAAATCAGAAGAAGGTAGGTCAGCGATGGAAACAGGGACAGAGGAGGTCTCTGATGGCAGGGGGATGGTGTGCCGGCATCCATCCTGCGCAGGTCCCAGCAGCTACGTCCCAGTCGCAGAGAGGGACACGTAAGAGTGCAGGGCCCGATGCCCCAGCACTCCCTTTGTTCTGACCCCTTGCCCTCCAGCCAGTTTTCAGATGATGTGCTTCCCAGCTTCTCCACAGGGACAGAATGTGTGGACCAGGCTAACACTTGTAACCAAGGAAGATACACAGTTACATTTCTCATCATAAATTCACAAGCTGGTATTCTGATCTCACACGTCTTGCTAGCTTCATTATAAGTCAGTATCTTGTCAACTGTGGGACCCTGGCAAGGACACGTTTCTGGGCTTAAAAGATGGAGGGCCAAGCCTTGGATCTGAGGTCATTTCCCCCTCAGTGGCCACAGAAACAACTACAAGAGTTTATATATATTTTAAAGTAAAAGCGATTTAATTGTCCAGCTTATTTTCACCTCCAGTTGCTAGAAAAGTGGTAACTTCAGGAAAAAGAAGACTCCTTTTACCTGTGAGTGGGAAGTTACTTTTAATAACGACGAGAAAGAATGGAAAATGCAGGCTAAAGGGCTCTGGGTACTTAGAGCAAGTCTGGGGATTCTGAAAAATCTTTAATGAGTTTGGAATTGGTTTAAAACAACATTGGACTGGATTAAAGCTTGTGTTGAGTTATGTAGTGATTCTTCTTGTGAAAATACTGTAAGTATTTCTTTGTGTCTGTGACTTTGGTACGGGGAGGGAGCCCTGCCGGAGCGGGACGTGGGCTTCTCCGGTGCTTGCCTGGCTCTCTGAGGGCCCCCTGACGCTGTGGCTCTCACAGGTGGGAGACGAGGGGGCGGGGCACTTTGTCAAGATGGTGCACAACGGGATAGAGTACGGTGACATGCAGCTGATCTGTGAGGCTTACCACCTGATGAAGGACGTCCTGGGCATGGAGCACAAGGAGATGGCACAGGTGAGGCCCCGGCCCCGGGTGAGTAACGCTGCGCAGATGAGAAGGGATTTGCTGGTGACAGAAAATCCTTCCTCCCGCTTTTTCCCTTGGTCATGCTGGAAAGTCTGATAGCCAGTTTCTAAGCCAGAGACTTGGCGGTGATCTCCACCACGCAGGGACCCTGACCGTGTGTCAGGCCTGTGTCACTTAACTCCATGCTCTCATTTGATCCTCCCATCGTCCCACGTGGGAGGCGCAGGAGAAGCTTTCTTTTCTGATCAAGTTAGGACTGGGTTTTTGACAGTTAATTAAAAAAGTTAGTCTAAGCTGGGAAACATAAGCATTTCCCCCAACATTTAATTATGAAAATGTTCAAACATACAACAAAGTGGAAAGACCTTGACAGTGAACGCTCGTGCACGCACAGTCTGGGGGTGGGGCATGTGCTTGGCACGCGCTGAGGTCCTGGGCTCAACCCCCAGTACTTCCAGTTAAAAACAGCTCCCCCCAAACCTGGATTCTGCATTTACCTTTTACCGTCCTTGCTTTGTAGACTTTCCGTCCATCCCTCTATCAGTTTATCTTTTTAAAAAATACATTTCAAAGGAAACTGCAGGCATTAGTACTCTTTTCTAAACAACTCGGCGTCATTCATGGTGTGTTCGCTCACCAGCCATTTCCTGGAGAGCCGAGTGCTTTTAAGTGTGAGGAGTCTGCCGCTTACAGTCTCATCAATTTCCTTATCATCTAGAATCTGCAGGTTGGGTTCTTTCAAGTGGAACATGATTTAAAGACACTTGCAAGACACACAGTGCAGAATCCTGGATTTTTTGCATTTTTTTCCTCCTAATTTAAAACTGTGTGCCATCCCCACGGATTTTGTTTCACTGACTTGCCCTTATCGTTTTTTCCAAAATAGTTTAACTTAGTTTTCACAGAAACTTGGCTTTTCTTTTTGTGTTCATGGTTAAGTCGTTTACGTAATATTTAATGTATTCATTCAACACATATGCGCGCTTCACTGTATGCTCGGCGCTGTTCTAGGGTGGGAATTTAATGGTGGAGAAAACCAAGTCCTTGCCCTCGTGACCTGGGACGACAGTCTTACACTAGTTAAGTATGTAAGACGAGTTCGTGGTCACTATATAAAGAAAAGTGGGTGAGTGTGAGAGACAGATCTGGATCAGATGATCGAGGGAGGCCTCTGAGGAGGCGACTGTGCCTGTACAGAGGCCCGAGGGAGGGCAGGGTGCACATGGCCCTGGGGGAGGCAGTCTGGTGAAGGGAAACTCAGCATGAACAGGCTGAAGCCCGACAGCCGACCCTCGGTTAGCACAGAACTCCACCGGCAGGAGAGTGTCGGGCACAGGGGAGAGGATCCTGTAGGCGCAGGCGCCGAGCAGATCATGAGGGCAGGGCAGTGTTTACATAGAAAAAGGATGGGTCAGGCAGGGGAGCATCGCCTGTGTAATCCGTGTTTCTCTCAGTGTTTTCTTTCACGTCCTGCACACAGGCTTTTGAGGAATGGAATAAGACCGAGCTGGACTCGTTCCTGATCGAAATCACAGCCAATATTCTCAAGTTCCAAGACACTGATGGCAAACACCTGCTGCCAAAGATCAGGGACAGCGCGGGACAGAAGGGCACTGGGAAGTGGACCGCCATCTCCGCCCTGGAGTACGGTGTCCCTGTCACCCTCATTGGTAACACTCAGCTTTTGATTGAACCGTTTCCTCTCACTGTGTTGATCCTGACTTCCTTCTGGGATACTGGTATAGACTGGCAACCAAGAATTACTAGGTCTTTCAGAGAATCGGTTCAACCCTAGTCAGCTTTAGAGTCTGATCTGCTCTTTCTGTATTTGAATAAATTTCACAGTGTGAGTGAGGCTGACGCTCCCTTTGACTCTCTTCTTTATAATCCTTCAGTTGTATGAGCATTGAGATAAGTTCAGAAGTTAGTCTCTGTCTTTGACTTTTGGGATAGTTCTGACATTAGTGATTTAATTATGGTCAGTGATCGATGATCTATTTAATAGGGAAGGTAACTAATGGAATTTTTCATACTGAATTTCATGGAATAATCTGAGTTTAGGTACTCAACATTTATTAGTATTTTGCTGAGGTTTTTCTCAGGTCTATTTAAGAAATAAAATATCATCTGTACATCTCAAGGCCTTTGATATTCTTTTCCTGAGCTCCTCCCCATTCTCCCTTTAGAAGAAGACTTCTCTCCTGAAGTTGGTGTATATCCTTCCCATCCGTCCTTTCTATCTTGTCTTAATGAGCCAACAAGCATCAAACTCAAAAAGATGCAGAGAGGATATAATCAAAAGCAGAAATAAACAGAAATAATAAGAGGATTAACGAAACTACACATTGGTTCTTTAAGAATAAAATAGATACGCTTCCGGCAAGACTGAAAGAGGAGAGTGAAAAAAGGTACCTGGCATGTTTGATGAAAGGCTGATCTTTGCTCCTGCAGAATGATTCCCCCTGTAGCAATAAAACTCGATACTGTGTTTGCTTTCCAGATGGAGGTTGCCTTTCCCTCCCTAGTCTCCTCCCTTCTCTCCATTTCCTGGTTATGCCTCACTCTGTTGACCGTGAGCTGTATGGCTGCGAGGCACAGTAAGGAGGGAAGTCCTTTGCTTAGTCCAGCTCGATAGAGAAGGAAGTTGACTCCTTTTGGCTAATCTGAGTGCTACCCTGGGCAGGGGACCAAGACAGGAACTGGGAGCAGGTTATTCATCACTGACTCAAATACAAGAGCATCACAGCCTCAGAGACCCCCCTACTCTCTTGCTTTAGAGATTCTGCGCCCTGCCTTCCAGGTGGCGGCAGGCAGGCTTACTCCCTGGACGGGAGCCGTCCTTGTCTCTGAACTAATGGGGAAGTGAGTCTTCCGGCTCATCTTTAGGTAACATTGAGGGTTTCGCCACAATGGCCTCTTTCTGCCTTTTGTCTTACGAAGCTTCCGCCCAGAAATGCGAAGTCATGGGGGTGTGTGTGTGTCTATGTCTATGTCTATGCACGGCAGGACCCCAGAGAGCTGGATGAGGACAAGGACAGGAAGATACCCACTCTCAAGTTTATGGCCAGAAACCTTTCCTCAGAAATAAAGCCCTGAGTTAGTTCCCAAAGATTTTAATTCATTTTGTCTGTTGGGGGGAAAAAAGGGTTAATTTATTCTAATTTTACAAGTTGTCAATTGGGCAAGCATTTATAAGTGATAATTTTTAAGATACTAAATGTCTTAATGTTAAAATACTATATTGAAATGCTTTTTATTCAAATGAAGTAAAATTGTGAAACTGTAACAGTGATCATGGATATGCTGAAAACTGTAAGAATTAGAAAATGGAGGTTTTTGAAGAGTGAAGTCTGTGTTACTTCTCAGTGTCCTAGTTGTTTCAAAGTGTTGGGTATTAGTGCTTCAAAAGAAAATAAACTGAGTTTTTGGTGAGCATTTAAAAATTAAATTCTTCCCAGCTGAAACTGAAATTTTACTGGTGGACCAACACTGAATAATTCTGAATAATGGTGGTTTTGCCTCTTCGTATTTTCCTTTAAAAACTCCCCTTTGAATTTCATGGTGATCTTTGTGGTTGAATCCCTGAATTTACGTTGGAAGACTGACTTGTAGTTTTAGTTTCCAAATGAACTGTTCAGAGCTTTTTTATAAAAGTTCCTTGTGATCCAGGGTATCTTTTGTGGCCTAAGGTTGAGACTTTCAGCTGTTTGTAAAATGGAAAATCTTGCTCCATTTGTTTTTCCTTCATCCTCTGGCTCATGTGTACTGCTCCTCGGGTTCTGTGTAAACTCTGGTGACATATTACCTCCCCCTGCCTCCAACCCATGTAGGAGAAGCGGTCTTTGCTCGATGCTTATCATCTCTGAAGGACGAGAGGATTCAAGCGAGCAAAAAGCTGAAGGGGCCTCAGAAGACCCAGTTTGAAGGTGACAAGAAATCATTCCTGGAGGACATTCGAAAGGTGGGGCCAGGCCTGGCAGCGGCAGTGGGGGTGGGGGGTGCTGTGGGAGAGCACCCTGACGCCACGCACGGAGGCGCGGTCAGGCCAGCCTTGCCCGCATGGACTCGCAGCACTGCAGGGGGACAAGGCTGGTCGTGTGCACTTCTCATGAGCCTTTGTGTCATTCTCCAGGCCCTCTATGCTTCCAAGATCATCTCTTATGCTCAGGGCTTTATGCTGCTAAGACAGGCAGCCACTGAATTTGGCTGGACCCTCAACTATGGTGGCATTGCCCTGATGTGGAGAGGGGGCTGCATCATCAGGAGGTAAGTGGTGGGAGGGACCCCCACCTGCCCTGCCGGAGAACCGTGGTCTCAGGGCGCCTGTGTGAACAGTTCTCCTATAACTGTGCGGTGAATCCTCTCGCTAGTACACTAGTGACCAGACAGGCTTAGGTGTCACATCTCACATTCTTCCTGGCTATCAGTTATTCTAACTCAAGTGTCCACACTGCCCCTTTTAAAGTAGTTCTGTGACGACTGTCATGCCCTCCGCCCTCCCCTCTTGGGACTTGGTTGTCTGTCCTGGCCGGACACAGAACTTCGGGGGGTGGGACACGTGCCTTCGTACCTCGCTGGGTCTCCATCAGCTTCACCTTACTTCCCCTGCTTTCTGCCAGGTGTTCAGTCTGCTAGTTCCTCCCTCTTGATTATTTCAGTGTATTCCTGGGAAAGATAAAAGATGCATTTGATCGGAACCCAGGACTTCAGAATCTGCTACTAGATGACTTCTTTAAGTCAGCTGTCGAAAACTGCCAGGTGTGTAGCCTAGAGCTGGGTGGCACGGGAATTCTATCTCGGTGGGTTTTGCTCTGGGGGCACCTGCTTTTCATTTACCAGCGCTGATGCGCATGGAAATCTGTTATCTTTCCTGTGAGCTAATCACCAGCCTTTGGCTCTGCTTTTCTTGCTCAGGACTCCTGGCGGCGAACAGTCTGTACTGGGGTCCAGACAGGCATCCCCATGCCCTGCTTCACCACTGCTCTCTCCTTCTACGACGGCTACAGGCACGAGATGCTGCCGGCCAACCTCATCCAGGTGAGCTTTCGGAGTAGCTGGTAACATTAACCTGGGTGGTACCCGAGGGGCGTGTGCCTGTGTGTATCCTAACCAGCCTGACGTCTTGTCTTCCAGGCTCAGCGGGATTACTTTGGGGCTCACACCTACGAACTGTTGGCCAAGCCGGGGCAGTTTATCCACACTAACTGGACAGGCCATGGCGGCAGTGTGTCATCATCTTCATACAATGCCTAACCAGACTCCATCACCCCCACGACCCCGACCCAGACATTCCACGTGCCACGCAGCACTGCCTACATGGCCCTTCGCCCTACTTTCTGCTTAGATCTTTTAAAATAAAGTGTCGTAAGAGACTCCTGTGAAAAGTCAACCCGCTTATTTGTGAAGTAGTTCTGTGAGAAGCAGCCCGCCCCCTGCCCCGGGTTCCTGGGACTAAGCAGGGGTTGAGCGTGTGTGTGCACACAGCCGAGCCAGCGGCCCCTGGGACTAGCAGGCGAGTCACGTCTGCCCTGACAGAGGCAGCAGCTCTTTTCACACAGACACACAGGGAAGGTTTCTGTGGAACTTGATCAAATTGGAAACTTTGTATCATGCAGCTGAATTCCCTTAATAAAAGTAAAAAAATCAGATTTATGCTTTTCCTCCAGACTCAGATATTCTCACCTCAGCCACACGGAGCCATAGCCTCACTGGCAGAAAAGCTTGCAGCCGGTTTCATTACGTCCAAATTAGTTTACTTCCTTCTGGCCTTGTTACATATTTTCCTCTTATCTTTAAAAAATGAAAAGAAGACCCCAATAATACCAGAAACACCAACGTTAGGTAATGATTAACTCTAGAGGGAAGGATGAGGAGGCAGTCGAGGAGGGCGTGTACCAGCTTACGACTTAACTAGCTGTATGACTTTGGGCACATTGTTTAATATCTCTGGCCTCAGTTTTCTCATTTGTAAAATGGGGATAATATCAGTACCTGCCTCCTTAAGGCTATTTTGAGGCTTCACCTAATTAAAACAGACCAGCACCTGACACATAATAAGCACCTATGTAACTGGTAATTATCATTAGCACTTCAGGGTGTGCCTGTCCCTGAAGCAGTGGTATTTCTGAGAGAAAACAAATGCTACTTCTCAGCACTCAGAATTCACTGTGAACCAGCCCTCAGGTTCCTGGTGAGACTTCTGTGTGCTCAACTGTCTGGGTTAAGACAGACCCTAGAGGAGTCGGCAGAACTCCTCAAACTGCACATACTGCCCCCCCACCCCGCCCTCCCCCCCCCACCAGGGGGTGGGTCTTGGAAAAAAGGCAGATTCTGATTCAGCAGGTCTGGGTGAAGGCCCACAGTCTGTTTCTAAAAAGCTCCCAGGTGACAACATTCTGGCACAGGAAGGGCAAAATAAATGGAAGCTCTTTTTATTGTTAAAAGAATGTAACAGTCCTTTGCCTAGGTCCTTGACAGGGAGACTTAACTATATATGACTTCATGCCTTTTGAATTTTACCTCCCATGACTTATTTAAAAAGTATATGAATAAAAATAGCTCTGGTGAAGGCAGCCTAGCCTGCTGGTTAGGAGCCTGGGTTCTGGGGCCACCTGCCTGGGCCCAGATCTTGGCTAGACCACTAATTCCTTCTTCCCACATTTGCCTCTGTACCTGTGTACTTCCTCATCTGTAAAATAGAGAGAATACCTATCTCACGGAGCTGTTTTGAGGATTAAATTAGTGTCTGCCACAGTGAATATTATTTACCTGCAGAAGGAGAGGCAGTCGAACACCTCAGAAAGTGGATGGAGGGGGCCACAGACGCGTTCTGCCTCCAGCCAAGTTGGTCCTGTCCAGCCCAGCTGCCGCAGGGTCAGTCTGGTGGCTATTCCAGCAAAGGGCCTCCGTCAGCAGAAATTGTAGCCCTTTTATGACATCAAGCACAACCTCCTTCTGCTTATCTGGGATACAAAGGAGTTAGTTAAAAAGACACGTGGGTCAGACGGGGGAGCACACGGGGGTTCTGGGCAGAGGCTTTAGGCGGGGGCTTGCAGGTGGCATGCTGCTTTGCGGCAGACGCGGAGCCCATGTTTTAGCAGGGCACACAGGCCTGCCGGACGTGCACGCTGTGTCAGTGGTGTGTCAGCACGTACACGCTCCCTGTCCAGTCATCCTGTGTGCGGTTCCAGCGACAACTGATTGGTGCAACATGACCACCATTTTTATTATTCCTCTAATTCTGAGGGTCAGGGATTTGGAAAGGTACAAGGTGGACCGCTTGTCTCTGTGCCACAGTGTCTGGGGCCTCAGCTAGAAGGACTGAAAGCTGGGGCTGACTCCACGGCTGGGTCACTTGGAGGTGTCTGTCCTCTTTGTTGGGTGGTTGACGCTGGCACCTCAGCGAGGGCCCTCGGCCGGAAGGGTGCACGGTGCCTAGCTGTGCGGCCGCAGACTAGGCCGACTTCTGACTTGGTGGCTCAGGGCTCCAAAGGGGAGTGTTTTAAGACCTAGCCGTGGATGTCACACAGCATTATTTCAGCCACGTTATATCAGTTACGAGAGTCATAAACCCTTCAAATTCGAGGGAAGGAGAATTAGGCTTTACCTCCTGCCGGCGGAGTGATGAGGTTCTAGAGGAGCATGTGGGTCAGGAGATACTGACCTTTTTCTTTCCAAACATAATCTGCCATGTATGCTTACCTTGAAGAGGACAATTTGTTACATGGGGAATCGGGAAGTCTGGCCCTATTTGGGGGTTTTCCTGAGGGTCTCGTACAGTCTAAATGGCCTATATGAGAACATAATAATAGCCGACAGAGTGTATGCCAGGCACTGTTTTAAGTTTACTCATTTAATACAAGAGCCTCTGAAGTAGGTGCCAGCACTTTCACCAATTTACAGGTGAAGCATGAATGAGGATTTTAAGTAACTTGTCCAAGGTCACAGAGCTCCTGAACAACTGAAATCTGAAACCCAGCAATCTGGTACCAGAACGCATGCACTTAATCACCGTATTATCTCACCGCTCGATGTGTGCAATTCAGTTATTCATTGGCAGGTTTACTGTGTACCTACTGTGTGCAAACACTGTGTTTGGAACCATTTGTTTAGTGGTGAGGGAAGTCAAGTCCTGACCTCATGAGCTTCTGGAATACATATAACAGCTAATGGAGACTGATTCCTGAATCAGCATTTTATAGTACAATTCAGGGAAAATAAATGATGACTGAACGTTTATGGTACCCTACTTAACGCAGCTGAGCAGGACTCAGGAGACCTGCAACGTCCTTGTGTTATTTACGGCGAGGGCAGCGGGATGAGAGTACAGGAAAAGGGCGTGGACTCAGAGGCTAGGCGGCTCCATCAAAACCGGCTCCACCACTTCCTAGCGGCTGCGGCTGCGGCTCGGGCGAAGCTCTTTCACCTGTGACCCTCCTCCCTCACACATAAAAGAAAGGTAACAACTTACCTCCGAGGGCAGCTGAGATAGAAAACGGGCACCTAGAACACCACCAGGAGCAAGTCAGCGCTCGGTGTGGACCAGTCACCACCCGGGACAGGAAGGGCCTTGTTTTGTGGCGCGATGCTGCTACCTAGTGGCCAGTGTACGTGCTCGCTTTTCATCGAGTAAAAACAGTTCCAGTCAAACACTGCGGACCCTTGAGAGAGAGGTGGGTAGGGACCCACCCCCCCCACCCCAATTGAAAATTCCTATGTAACTTAGAGTCAGCCCTCCAAATCTGTGGTTCTGTACCTCCAGATTCAACAAACTGCAGATCATGTACTACTGGAAAAAATCCACGTGTAAGTGGACCTGAGCAGTTCAAACCCGTGTTGTTCAAGGGCCAACTGAACATCCATTTCCTATAATGTAACACCTCAGCCCTGGACCTTTCTCTTCAGAGTCTAAAGTGCCTGGGTATTCCACAAGTGTCACTGGAATAAAGTTCTCTCACCCTGGGAAGCATCTGCTTTAAAATGCGACACTATGCGAGGTACAAAGCATAGAAACTGCCTGGGAAATCGTTTCTATTTCTTGAGCTCTTCGGGGAGGTGACTTAAACCACACAACTGCTCTGTGAGGCTGGTACCATGATCCCCACTTTATAAATGAGGGACCGGAGGCTTGGAGAGGTTCTGACTTGCTCTGGGTCACAAAGCTTGTGAGAGGGGCTGGGTTCTGAACCCAAGGCCTGGCCTGGGGGCTGGAGTTTGCTTAAAAATGCAGAATACAGAAATATAAAGTGAAAAATGTGGGTGCCTTTCTCTGCCTTCTCTTCAACTCATTGCTCAGGAGTTAATTGTATTTGCCACATATCCTCCCAGCTCTTTTTCTATTCCCTTCAACTATCCCATATCCCCACATAGATGCATATGCTCTTAAAAAAAAAAAAAAAAAAGAAACAAGACTATTCTGTACATACTAGTCTACAGATTTAACGTCCTAGAGCACATCAGTCTATTAACTCGCAATTTAAACTTGTTACAGCTTAGTATTTCCAAGAACTTCATAAATTATTTAGAAGAACAAAAACCTTAGGTTACACAATTAATCAACCCCTAATAACTTTGCATGTTGAATCTCTGCCTCCTCAGCCTGACCACTTAGGATTCAGCTGAGATGTGGGGCAACTGCGGGGTGAGGGGTCAAAAGGAATTCCCTGTGTGATTCTCCATCTGCCATTTCTCACTCTTTTTCCTCTACCCCTGACTTTCTCCACAGAGGCAGTAAGAGAGAGAGGCTGCCTGTATATTCTTCCAATTAAGCACAAACTCTGAGCTTCCAACTGAGCACAAATAAACTCCTTCTTTCCTTCCGTAGTTTCACATTTGTCATGAAAGGCAGGTGAGTTTAACATGCAGTAGAAGGTGCTGGGATAGAGGAAAGACTGGGATGTGTTAAGGCCTTTAGAGATTCTCAACATGAAAGGCTTTCCATTCTCATCCCACTTGTAATTAAAAAGAAACACAGCACTAAATCATAAAAGAAGTGTGATAAGGTCTAAAAATACTGTTTTCCCTCTGATGACTGCAGTGAGGTGTTAGAAAATATACAGGTTCCCCTGCTTCCCGAAAATTTGAGTTCCCCCACTTCGCTTTTACAAAGGAACCACCCAAGTACCTGTTTCCACTAACCAAAAGAAATCCAAAGAGAATTTTCACTTTTATGAGAAAAAGGCCGTCACCATACTATCGTAGGTCTTCGTAAAAGCCAAGTGGCTCAGTGAGAACTTTCAAAAGCGGGGGATACCTGTATATCTAAGTCAAATTTCTTTTAAAAAACTTGCATTGCTGATGATCTGAGGGCCTAGGTGCCTACTATCAAGGAGCCTCTGATTTATCAGGACTCAAGATGCTGCTGAGAGTCAGATCTTCAACAAACATTTAGTGAACTCTTGCATGTGCCAGGCACTGGGGCTCTCACTGCAACTCAGTTAAGTCAGGTGGACACACATCTTTAACAACTAATTACAATACAGTGCATTCATTCAACTTGGATCTGTTAAGTGTTTACTATGTGCTAGGCCAGTGGTCTGCTAAAGCCAGTCCTACGGTGAGAGCTGATTTCTAAATTTTCAGGAAAACTGAAAACCAGAGACAAACACAGCCATTATTAAGAATTAAGTTGCATAAATTTAGGCTTAAGTAAATTATGTTAAAAACAAATAAAAACTCAAAACTCATCAGTGCTTAATTATGTTACTACGTTGCACATTTTCTATTATCTGTGTTCTTGACATTGTTCATGTCTGTTGTGTCTGTGTGGTGTAGTGCAGCATCTCTTCTCAGTGTGAAACCGCACCCCACAGGGTTAACAGAAGCTGTCAGCACAAATCCTTGAGTTCCTCTCACAGAACAGCAGATAAGGGAACAGCCTGTTAGAAACCCCGCTGCTTGTAACCTGCCTTTATTGATTAAGCCAGCTTTGGTTGTTTTTTTCCCTTTCTCTAACTGCATACCCTCCAAGCTTCACGTAGCCTGGGTAATATATCACCAGACTTCTTAACCACCTCTGTAGATAACGCTTCTGACCTGTAGGTCACCACAGTAACGGGGGCTTAAGTTGTTTTCCAGAAATTTGGAATTGGCTCCTGCCCAGTTCAGACCAGCTATGACTAGTTGGGACCACCGACCCTAAAAGTGGGCCTGCGCAGAACACCGATTACTTTGCTTTTTCCCTACCTCCAATCACATTTCCCCACGCCTAAGACCACCCTGCTTCTTTATCCCTTAAATACCTAGCCTCTTGCCTTCCCCAAAGTGGATCTGAGATTTGTTCTCCTGTCTCCTTATGTGGCTGAACAAAACCTTTCTCTGCTGTGAACTTCAGCGTGATAGTGTTGGCCTGCTGCTGGTGGGGCAAACAAACCTGGTTTGGTAGCAAATGCTGAGTTCAGCTTCCCCATATTTGGTGGCTTGAAATCAGCAATGGCGTAAATATTTACACCGAGGAAATCTACAAATCGGGGTTTGATTTGTTGTCGATTGTTCCCTTAAGGAAATGAGGGGGAAAATGTTAATAATGCAGATGAAACCTGAATGTGTATCGTGTCTGCAGCGTTTTAAGTTGTGAACAGCACAAGGTGAGGAGATACCCCTCCAGCACTTGAACACTGTTATTTGACTTCAGTAGAGAAGTTCCTCATTTATGTCACTGAGGTGTGAGTGAAACTCCAAAAAGAGTGAAGTTGGGAAGGAGGGAAATAACTGAAGAAAGTTTGGAAGCAGTGAAGATCCGACGTTGAGTTTCACTGTTTCATTTTACTTAATTTTTGACATAAAGGAAAATCAGCCAACATTAGGGTCAGAACTATACTCCTTGGTCAGTGTTAATGGGGTGTGCAATTTGTTCGCTGCATGGGTCAGAAATCAAGCACTTATCCGTGGTCTGGCTTTGTGACACTATGGTGACAGAACTAGAAAAACCCACATTGGATTTTGCAAGGCCTACCTAGGCCGCATAGAATTTACAATAAAGAGTTGCGTGCCGCTGTCCACACACAGTTTCCGAGAACTGATGTTAACCACTGTGCGGGGAGCTGAGCTGGGTCTGGGTCTGGGGCGGGACGGGAGCAGACGGGAGAGACAACCTTCCCGGCGCCGCCGCCAGGGGGCACGCACGAGGCAGCTTCGCGCTTTGGCCCCATGCGCGGCCCGTCGCCCGGCGCCGCGGCGGGAAAATCCGACTGGACCTTTCCGGCCGCCGCCTCTTTCCGTCCTTGCGCGCCTCCCAGGACCCGCCTGCTGTGATGATGGAGGAGAAGGAGGGGGCTGAGGAGCAACAGCGATTCTCTTACCGACAGGTACAGGCGAACGCGGTCCTGGCTGGGCTGGGGGAGGACGGCGTAGAGATTCTGGGGAGAAAAGCGCCCCGCGTCAGCCCGGCCTCGCCTTGGTGCGACCGTCCCGGAGGCGTAGGGCGCACTCGGGCCGCTTTCGGCCGCCCGCGCATGCGTCGACTCTGCTGCCGCGGAGGGTGCTGGGAGGCGGTTTCCATGGTATCGCCAGTCTGAGCGCAGGGGTCGGGGCGAGCGGGAAGGAGGGTTCCCAGGAGGTGGCTGCTGCGCGCCTGGGAGTCCCGCGGCGGGGCTCTTCTTGCTTTGTGACAGCTTCAGGCTCCCTTTTCGGCCAGGGTTGTGGTGAGGCGCCCGGCACGAGCTTTAAAATGTAGGCTCCTGTAACCGGTGCGCTCTCCCTTCTGCGGTTGATGAGACGGCCTCGGAGCCTGGTGCAAACCTAGGCCGTCCCGCTCCAGATGCCAGCGGATGTGGGTTCAAATCTCGGCTCCGCAGCCGGAGGGTTGTGTTGACACTGCCCAGACTCAGTTCTCCTAGATGGAAAATCGAAGTACTAATAACCACCTCCCAGGATAGTTGCCGGTATTCAGTTCTTTAATCAGCACCGGGAATAAATACCGTGTAGCAGAGTCGTGAAAACAGCGCTGTGAAGGGGTGAGAACCGAGAACCAGGCCGACAGCCTCGAGGAGGATTAACCGAAGAGGCACGGGAATGAGCTCAGTCCATGGGACCTTCCTTTCTAGTTCAGAAAGGACATTTCAGAAGCTATTTACCCACCCCCTCCCCTTATTTTGAAGTTCAAGCCTCCAGAAAAAGTTGCAGGAGTAATGCACTCAACACCCATATGCCCCTCACCTCGATTCACCAACTGTTAACATTTTGCTGTATTTGCTCTCTTGCTTCCTTTTTATTGGAATTATTTGAGAATTAAATACACTTGACACTTCACCTTTAAATTTTAATAGTTTAGTATGCATCTCCCAAGAACAAGGGCATTCTCCAACATAATCGCTGATGACACTCAAGAAGTTTGATCTTAATAAAGTCCTATTATGTAATGCCAGTCCCTATTCAGATTTCCCCATTTGTCCCAGAGATGTTTCGTTAGTGGTCGTTTTTCCTTCATCCAGGATCCAGTCAAGGATCAGGCATTGCATCTGGCAGTCCTGTCTCTTTGGTCTTCTCGGGAGCTGTTCTCCACCCTCTTGGTGTTCCCTGACATTGGTGGTTGGGAAGAGTCCATTCATGGCAGAAGTGTGGTGGGAGATAAACTCTTTGAGAGCAAGGGCTGTCCTTTCAGTTTTGTATTCTCAGCCCCTAGGATGGAGCCTGGCTCTCAGAAGGCAATAAATGCTTACAGAATGAATGACTAAGGCTGCAAAGATAGACTGAGAAATTTGGACCTCATTCTCTATGCAGTGGGATGGAGGATCTCTCCATTCATTCAGCCAGCTGTTCTTGGTACTAGATGGACAACAGTGAACAACTGAAGGGTCCTGCCCTTGAGGAGTTTAGAGTCTAGTAATTTAGCCTCTAAATGTCTGCAGCACTGAAGAAGGCACTTGGCCCATTCCAGGAGGTGGAGAAGCGGGAGAGACAGAGAAAACTTCTGGACCAGTCAGAAGGATCCCTGTCGTGTCCCTCCACCCCTGACCTCACCTCCACATATACCTAAAAAAGATGGAGGGTCTTTATCCCTCCCAGGGTGGTGGTCTCTTTGTCTCCTCCTGCCAAAGCCCTCCACTTACCTACTCTTGTGACATCTGAAACTAAGGAAGGTAGTTGCTTCTCTGCCTGGCCTCTACTCTGGGGTCCTGGATTTGAATTTTTGCAGCTCCTCCTCATGTTGCCTCTACTGTGAACACTTACTGGGTTCAGCTACCACTGTATTCAGTTCAGCTCTGTCTCCAGTGCAGAGGTGGAGCACACACGGGGCTCAGCAAGTTTGTTGATACGAGACTAAGACCTTGGCTTAGCTTATTCTGCTGCTTTACTCCTCTGCATGGGGAAGAGAGATGTTTTCCAGTACCCGAAAGGGTTGCTGGGAGCAGAGAGAGTCCTTTAGAGGTGGCCTAGGAAACCAGCAAATCAAAAGAGGGTTAGGGTCCAGACTTTCAGTTATGAAATAAATGAGTCTTGGGAGGTGGTTCAAGATGGCGATGTAGGAAGAGCCTGAACTCTCCTCCTCCCAGGGGTGCACCAAGGCTACGGCTACTTTTAGACAATTTACTCTGAAAAAAACCTGAAAACTAGCAGAGCAACTTCTTTACATCGGCAAAGGAAGCACGTCAAGGCAGGTGTATCTTCATACCATTGAAGGGTCAGATGGTTGGAGGACTATGTCAGCCCAATGACAGAAATATTTCTAATTCAGGCTTACTGTGAGGTTTAAGGGCAATGACATCTGGAGAGGACCAAGTATAGTACCTGGCCTGTGATGGACACACAATAAACGGAACAATTAGGATTATAATTATGATGGCTGTTAATCTGCTTTCATAACAAAGCCCTTTTGTGAGGGATGGTGTACAAGTGGAATCATGCAGAATATAACTTTCTGGAATTTGCTTTCTCTCTCAGCATAATTATTCAGAGATACATCAGGGGTTTGTGTGTATCAATCGTTTGTTCCTTTTTATTGCTGAGTAGTAGTCTGGTGTGTTAGCCATGTAGTTAAACCATTTACTTGAAGAACATTGAGGTTGTTTCCACTTTTTTTGCTATTACAAATAAAGCTGTTACAAAATTTGGGGGAAAAAAAAGAGGGTTAGGTGTGCCCTCCAGAGCCTTTCCCTGTGTTGCTGTCACCATTGTCTTTGTCACGTGCAGGACTGGGGCTGGCAAGGACTTGAAGCACAGGGACGGGATCCTTTTGTATTTGGTTGATTGACCCCCATCTGGGGGCAGAATCCCTGTCTGCTTTTTCATTGCCTTCCCCAGACCCCTAGCACACGCCTTTACCCAGTAGACACTTGGCACGTACATGTGGAATAACTGAGCAAAGTCACACAGATGCTTCCCACGTTCCAGTCTGCCTTCTCTCCCTGCTGACCTGCCATCGTAATTCCTTATCTTTACTTGACCTAAATCATAGCCATTAACTAGGAAGTAATGTTTCTACAAGTCACACTCCAGAGGGCCCCATTAATTTATTAGTACACTTGAAAAGTCACTCAGCCATTGTGGAGAGTGCTGAAGGAATTAGGCTGAGCAGACCCCCTCCTTGGTCTTAATTTTTTAAGATATGAATAGCTCTTATTTGCAGTCTTACCCATGAAGTGTTTTGATTTTGCTTCAGAGGCTAAAGGCAGCAGTTCACTACACCGTTGGCTGTCTTTGCGAGGAAGTTGCATCGGACAAAGAAGTGCAGTTCAGCAAACAAACCATTGCGGCGATTTCGGAGGTGACCTTCCGACAGTGCGGTATGCAGCCGTGGTCTTCCTGTATACATATGGAAAGCCCAGAGGTTGATTTTGCACTAACGCGGGGGCTTCAGTACCTTTTTGTTTTGTTGTGTTTTTAAACTGCCTGGAACATTAGACATTCCATTTTTAAATTCATTGCTTTATAACTTTTTAATGTCACCTACCGTTTATTTGACAGCTGAACTTACAGCATTGATATTTGCTTGACTTCAGAAGAGATTAATGTCCTCACAAACCCAAACCTGTAGCAAAATTTTAAGTTAAGGGATAGTTTCTAGGAAGGAAGGGTGTAGCCACAATTACCAGAAGCTTATAATGAAGGGTGGTGGGTGCCACGGAGGACCAGGAGGTCATAATGAATACAATGGCTAACAGCTCCTGTCCAGCGATAGAGCTGCTGAAGGGCCTCCTCTTACGTTTAAAAGAATTTGTTGTATTAGTCACTGGACTTACTGTAGACCTTGCGATTTCACTTTTCTCCTTCTGCAGTAAGATTGAGATATGGTAGCTAAAGCACATCTCTTTCTCTTTCAGAAAATTTTGCCAGAGACCTTGAAATGTTTGCAAGGTGGGTAGAGAGCTTGATTGTCGGATGCTGTGTTTGTTTACAGGCTATTGATAACTCTCCATCTGGTGGTGAATTTCAGGAGAGCGGTTTGCTTCCCCCCCCTGTATTTTGTGGAGGCTCAGTCTCTAATCATGATCTTGCAAGAATGTAACATCTGCTTTAATCATGTCCATTCAGACTTGATTTGGCATTTTTTGAAGTTTCCCAAGTATTTTTTTTGTTAACCAAACCGACATCATTCAGTTCCGGGTCAGAAAGGTATGAATAAGTTCCCAGGACACTGGATGAGCCCGGTGTTCGTGCTTTTAAGACCATTTCTGCGGGTGGTGCGATGCTGGGGCGTGAGGATGGGCGTCTGGGCCGGGTGCCCAGGCTGGGCTGGGCTGTGTCATGTTCTGAGGTGACGCTCGCTGGGGTAGAGGTAATACAGCCCGTGTCCCCATCGGGCCTGCATTCGCCGCGCTTGTTACCAGGGAGACGCACGCTCCTTGAAAAGTGGGTGACTTGCTTTCAGCTGGTAAAGCCTTAGCTTTTATAGGTGATTTATGCTCATCTCTTCAATTAGTACCTCAGGTAATTGAAAACAATTGCAACAAATTGCTTTTACGAAGCAATTTGAATGACGAAGGCCTGAAAGGGCTAAAGCTTTCCAGTTTGCCCCCACTTCTGATTTGGTGCCAGCCTCTCCCACACCCATACTTTTCATCTTGCTCCTATTAGCTCTTTGTTTCTCCAGTGAATATTCTGAATGAATTAAAGCCGTAGGTTCTCAGAGGGCAGGCTCTAAATCTTTCCCATTTCTGTGTGTGTGAGTCCCTAAAAACTGCTTAGCATCTTCAACTTGGCCAAAAGGATAAGGATAATATATGGGATGCTGATAGCTCAGACGGCTTATCAGTGTTAATTCAGGGGGTTGCCCCTTACCTGGGCCCCATTATCCCTCCACCGCCACCCCGAGTCTCATGTGAAATACATTTATTACCTTTACTTGCCATTTCGTTTCTTTCTTTCTTTAAAATATGAGTCCTTTATATAACAAAAGAAGACCAAAAAATGTAAATAAGTAGACAAATGTTACTTGATTTGAACATAGAGATTATCAGTATAGATCAGGGTTTTTCCACCTCAGCACTATTGACATTTTTGACTGGATAATTCCTTGTTGTGGTGGGGACTGCCCTGCACATTGTAGGGTATTTAGTGGCACCCCCGGGTTCTACCCACTAGCTGCCAGTTGCAAGCCCCCATTTGTGACTTTTCTTGCCATTTCTATATTAGCTGTGGGAAAAGAGAATGACAAATTTTAAATATGTCTGTAAAAACACTAGAAATAAAAATGAAATTAGAACTATTTAGCATTGTAACACATTAAGCTTTCAGGTACTCTTTTTTAATAATTACATTGAGAAATCGATTTCCTTTTGCTGGGTACCTGGTGGAAGTGGTGTGTGGGTATCACTTGGTCTGTAAGCTCCACAAGGAAGGACATCATCTTTAAGTAAAGGAGTCTGTGTAAGGGCTGATAGCTGATGTTCCCTAAGCGAGACCGTCAGAGGCTTTACTGAGAGATGCTTCGTCTTCCGTGTTCAAGTGTGTACACACTGTGCTCCTCAGACTTCCTCCTAAGAACCCTGGGTGAGCACAGACGCGGACTTTCTTTGAAGACTTGTCCTTTGTCTTAATTTTACGTTCATTTTCAAAATATTACAGTTTCTTCTCCTATAAAAAAAATCCTGTTTTAGGAGAAGAGGGTATAGCTCAAGTAGTAGAGTGCATGCTTAGCATGCACGAGGTCCTGGGTTCAGTCCTCAGTACCTCCTCTAAATAAATAAATAAATAAATAAATAAATAACCTACCCTCCCCAATCCTATTTTAAAGTTTTATCATGAGTAAAATTGACATTCCCAGAAGATCAACTTTAACTTATGGCTTTGAGTTTTCCCTATGACACAGTCCTTGCTCCTAAAACTATGATTACCCCAGTTTTAGAAGTCTGAAATATGTACTGTTTCAGGTCAGCTACGTATTAAATAGTCTTTGGAGGCTGGGAACCTAGCCAGTATTTGTAACATTGTTTCTCTGAGAAAATGTATTTAAATTGTAAATACTGAATTCACCTATAAACTTTGGAAAATCATCTCCCAATTTGAGTTGTGAATTTCCTTTACTTGGCTTTGAAATCTCTAGTCACCTAATATTGTTCATATGGTAAAGATGAAACATTTTGAAGAAGAGAGCTATTCAATAGTAAATAAATTCTAGACACATTTTGGGAATAGTCTTTAAAATCTTCTAAAAGTGCTATATGAAAAATTGCTTTGTTACTTTCCCTGGAGTGATTTTCTGGAGCCAGAGGTTTGATTTAGGAGAGTCTGTGAAGTGCAGAGGCCGGCATAGGATATACCTGCCCCTCCATCTAGGGAAGTGGTACCATCAAAACATGGTATAGAGAAACCCGATGACAAGCCCCGTGGTGGAGAGGACTGACTCTGTTGTTTCTAAATGCTTCCTTGTGAGCAGACAAGCTAACATTACTCTGTAAGCTCTGTGAGTTCAGTGTGCTGCTTCCTTTTACTTACCCCTCTTCCAGCACTTTGCAGGCAGAGAATACGGACAGAGCAACCTGAGGTTGTGACTGAGATGAGGGCCACTGGGTGTCCGTGGCAGTTACTGTCCTCCACACAGGGCATCTGCGGAGGGCTTTGTGCTTTGTGGCTGCTGGTACATTCCCTGTCTGACATTTTTTCCCTCTCCTCTCTGCTGGTCCTGGCAGGTGGCTAATTAGAAGTTATCTTCTGACACGGATATTATCTCAGGACAGGCAGATACTGTCAATCATGATGAGATGACACCTGATAGTCTCACATTTAGCAGGATGTGAAGGACTAATTTGGCCAAATTATAGAGTCTAATTTCTGTGATTTTATCTTTAGCTCAACAGATATTCCATGAGGACTTACCACGTGCTGGCCACTTTGATAGTTATTAAGGATACCAAGATTTCTACTTACTCCTAATTACAAAGTTCTTATTTTTGGAGGAAGTTAGAAATGGCAAGAAAGGGTGTAATTAGAGTAATAAATTATTGAATAGCACTTATTACCTCAAGTTACCTTTTAAAGCAAAGATAAGAGGACTGGAACAAGAATTTAAGTCGATATTTAAAGGATGTTCTTTGTTCTCACTGGGCTGTTGTCGAGGAGAAGAGCATTATGTTCTTGGTATAAATGAAGCCATGCTTCATGGAAATTCTCTTTATTCTTCTATTTAATGTCTCTTTAAGCGAAGATGCTCTTTGTATTGTGAGCTTTGGGCCATTTTCTCTTTTTTAGGGAATCAGGTGGGGAGGAGGTAATTAGGTTATTAATTATTTTTACAGGAGGTACTGGGGATTGAACCCAGGACCTGGTGCATGCCAAGCATGCACTCTGCCACTTGAGCCCTATCCTCCCCATTTGGGCTGTATTCTCTCTTCACTGAAGGTGCTTCACTGACCTGCTCCTTGCTTTTTCTATGGCACTTGCTGTGACCGTTTGGTCAAGCAGGTCATTTGGGAAGGTTTAGTGCCTCATACTCCTTTCATACTCTTCAGGCACCCTTGGCCCTTAGTTGGAGGTGGACAGATGGGCTTCTGCTTTCTCTGTCTTTTTATTTAATTGGTATCTTGGCTCATCACTTAAGTCATTTTTGTGTCAGTGTTGCTCAATGACCTGAATCTGAAAAGATGAGCTACTTAGAGATCCTTGCTAGTGTGAAGTCTGGCCATGAACTTCTGTGTTGCATCAAAACTTTAAATAATACCAAACATTTTGGTGAATTGTTTCTGCCCTTTCTACAGACATGCGAAAAGAAGCACAATTAACACTGAAGATGTGAAGCTCTTAGCCAGGAGGAGTAATTCACTGGTGAGAGATGAGTTTCTCCCCTCACTCCCCTTTCCCATCAGAATACATTATTCCCAATTAATCACTTGCAGCCATGAAGTGATTCCCTAGGGCACCTTGCATTAAAAACTAGAGATGCTCTAACCATTCAGACCTGCCTGTAATTTATGGTCTTGCTTTTCATTATGATGGATCTTGCTAAGCCAATTTGAAATTTTCTAATCAGCACTCCCTGAATTTCACAGTTTGCCTTTTCTGTAATATCTCAAAACTTGGTCCCATGTTTCATCTAGAACACGATGTCAGAGACAGGTCACAGGCTACAGTGTGTGAGGATGGCTTCATTATGGCACCCACAGTTCTGACGGGCCAGGTGTGGAAGGAGTATCTGTACAGCTGAGATGTGCAGGAAGCTGAGCATGTTTTCTATCTTCTAGAAGTCATCTCGACCAAGTCCTCGCTTCACAGGTGATGCTGTGGTCATCTTGGCTAGTGGCTGTGGCCGATGGCAAGTCTAGGGCCCCTGTGAGGTTCTCGACTTAGTCTAATCCTCGCAGTTAAGATACCCTGCGTTCCTCCCCGGAACGTGGTCTCCACAAGGGCAGGGGTTTGTGTCTCTTTCTTCTCTGCTCCGTGTGCCGTGCCTAGAACAAGGCCTGGCCCATAGTGGGTGCGAAGTCGTTGTTGAATGGATCAGTTTGTATAGCACTTGAGAGTTTACAGGGGACTTCTACAGGTAGGTAATATTTTACATGTATTATTTAAAGCTCACAACCACCTTATGAGGGTTTTTATATAACACGACTAATTAGCCCCATTTTGCAGGCTAGGCCACTGGAGTTAAGTAGCTTCCCAAAGTTAGATGTGGAGTTTTCTGGCTGACAGCTGAACCTCAGCCTTCTAACCCTGAATCTAGTGCTGTTTGCTCTGGGCTCTTTTCTGTCTCTGTTCTTCAAGTAGCCTTCCTCCAGAGTTTAAGTCAAGGATAAACATGATACAATCCCTAAGTAAAATCGCTCAGGTGCCTGGTGGTGCTGGGTGTCAGTGGAAAAGACATTTCTCTCTCCACATAAATTGTCGTAACTGTTACTTGGTCAGTTTCAGTGAGCAGTTTCTGTCTTTTGCCAAGAAATCGTCAATACAGTTTCATCTTGGAATATTAATTAGGAAGCTGTCTGCTTATTGCATATTTGTCTACCTCAGAATATTGTTTTTATTTTGGACTTTTAATTTTTCTTTTCATCCGACAGAAGCATATTACTGAAGGATCGTAGCTACTCTTGTGTGTTTGACCAAATCTTCTCTGAGGGCAGGGACCTTGTCTTATTTCCCTTGTATCCCTGGTATCTGGTACATAGTAGTTGCTCAGTAATTTTAGCTGGATAAATTTAGGGGGATGTTGACTGTATTTGTGCTTTGTAGAATATACTTGTGATTGACGTGCCTTCAGTAAGCTCCAAGTTTTAACTCTTTTGATTACTCGAGGAACTCCTGCTTGTTTGGTAGGATATGTGAGTTGCAGTGAATTGACTTTTGTAGTTGATTCTTCCAGAAAAAATTTGGAGCTCTATTTATCTCTAAGGAATGTAACCCAGGGTGGGAGTGCTTGAGAAAGGGTGTATATTTTTTTTCCTTAGGTTTGTAAATGACTTTACAACTAGAGAAAAATGTAATTAAGAAAAATTTTTTTTGTAGCTAAAATACATCACAGAGAGAAATGAAGACATTGCTCAGTTTAACCTGGAACGAAAAGCAAAGAAGAAAAAGAAGCTAGAGGATGAAAACAAAAATTCAGTGGAGCCAGCAGAGGCTGGTGCAGTGGAAAGTGAGGATTAAACTCTGTCACCATTTGGAAAAAGCAGCCTTCAGCAGGTAGAGCCACCAAAAACACTTACTGCCAAAAAAGGGAATTTTGAAAGTGGAGATTTAAAAAAAAAAGGCTAGGAGGCTTTTTGTATTGTATTCTCCAAGTCATTGACTGCAAAATCTATTTTTAAAAGAGAACTGGAAACTCTTAAGCAAAATACTCCCCCGTCTTACTGAAGCACATGAAAAAGGCGAGCGTTTGAATGGTATATATTAGAAATTGTATCTATTGCAATTAATAAAATTGTGTTAGCAATTAAATATGGTCAACTTTTTCTGACAAAAATCATAGTTATTTTTTCATTCTTTTGCATAATTTTGCAGGCTGACAATCCCTGAAAGATGACTAAAGCTATATTTATTTAGTTCTTTTGATTACGAATATTGTTTTTTAAACCCATGTCACTTGTGATCAGAAGGTAAAAGGGTGAATGTTTGGAAGTGGTCCTTTTTACTTTTTAAAAGGTGATTTTCTCCAGGAACAGAGTTTATGTGACTTTTCTCTGGCTATTTTGTAATTAAACTATGGGCAGAAGTTTTGCTTGAGAGGAAAATCTAGACTCCTCCTCCAAAACACCTCAGTGTGTGTCCTCTGTTGTAGTTTGTGAGAGATGATGCTTCCGGGGGTCCCAGTACTGCTGTCTTCTCACTGGGGTTTCTTAGAGGTCCATGGTGTGCCTTTTCCCCACTGAGCAACAGAGGTAAAGAAAAGGGACTGGCATTTACAGAGTCCTCTGCCTGCTGCTCTGAGGGCTCCAATGGTAGCTCCCTGGATCTTCACGATTTTTTTCAGGGTTTATCTGATTATCCCCGTTTTACTGTTAAGCAAGCTGAAGCTTGAAGAGGTTAACCAGCCACCCAGGATCTACTGACCAGTAGAGATGGTATTCACATCCAGAGTGCTGACTCTTGGCGGGGCAAGAGCGAAAAGGACATGCATTTCTGGGTAGAATTTGTACCATCCATGCCTAGATATAGTCAGCAAAAGATACCCCAGAGCCTGTCTCTCAAAAGGAGATGCTAAGCTCATGTCATACTCAAGCGTTGAATTCAAACTTCACAGTCCCATGATCTGATATTCGGATCTCAGATAATAATTGTAACATCTGTGTGTCACATCAATGAAAGAAAAGGGAATCAGAAAGCCTGCCCTCCTTATAGTACCTTCCAGCCTAAGATGTGCGTGTTGGCAGTTTCATTTTCAGATCAGCTCTCTTTGAATGCCTCATCAGGGAAAGTTTGGAGAATAGATGCTATGGACTTTCTAAAGGTTGGCAAATCTAGATTTGCAGCCTGGTTTGGCAGCTCTTGTAGCTGTATGCCTTTCTGAAACTTTGTGTTCTTATCAGTGAAATAGGTTAAAAATGCCTCAAAGCAATGTTATACGTGACAGTAAGAGAAAATGGGTGGGACCGTTGTAATGCATCTTGTTTTTATAGATTTCTGTAGTCGGTATACACATGACTCGAAATGGTGAACCTGTGTGCCCCAAGGGTGTCCTGTCTCTGATTAGAAGGTTGAGGGGGCACCTTCCAGTTGGCGTGGGTATTTTGACGTGAAGTTTTCTAGCCAGTTGAGAAAGTTGACTTGGTGTTCGTGTAATCTTTTGGTTTATTTGGTATATTTATGTATAACCTGTTTATATTTTAGACAAGTGGTCTTACAACACATTTTTCAGGGATTATAACACAGAGGTGGTCAGACTTTGTAAGGAATAGCTGATTCTGCTCCCTGTGTTCTCAAGAGCTCCTCTTCCCCCCTACATGTTCCAGTTAGGGTTTAGTCTACTCTGGAATGTCCAAGGTGATGTTGGTCATCCTTTGCAATTCCATCTTTGCTGATGGTTGGCAGAAAGGCGTTGTAGAGAGCTCTTCCTCATGGGCTTGCTTCATCAGAGTCCTGGAAGCTCGTCTGAACCTCAGCTGGACTTACTAACCGTATAACCAGATGATTGACCATATAAAGCAGCAGGTGTCTTTGAAATAAATGTGGCCTGGGAACATAGTTGGGGGCAATTTACATTTATAATATTTGTTGTCTTCCTTGTTACACCACTTCCTCAAAAAAGAAATAAAAGATCCTGTGTTAATTTTTTTATTACTGAAATTAACGAGCCAGGGAAACGTCACAGCATCCCCTTCTGCACACAGCAGCAGCTCATGCTCAGCTGATATCTTGAAACCTCGATGTCCAGGAATGGCTCATCTGGGCATGCCTATTCCTTTTACTGAAATGCAGACTCCATAGATAACCCTTTGGGGTCATTTAGTCCAGTTTCCCACCAAGGAGGAACCCCTGCTACAGCACTGCTGACGATTAGTTCCCCAGGCTCTGCTGAACTCCTCCAGGGGCGGAGCATCCTTTCTGTTGTTGGACACTTGATTGTTGCAGGTTTCTTCTGTATATGGAGAAGAGTCTTCCACCTTCTTTCTACGTCCTAGTTCTCTGCCTTTTAGAATAGGCAATCTTCCTTTTTCAAAATAATTCAGGACTGAGTTCCTTTTAATCAAAGTTCCCATTGTACATCTTTTCAGAAACATTGTTACATAAAACATTAGATTGTCAGCTCCCTGCAGACAGGCTTTGGGGTGGTGAATAGCAATCACTCAGTGCCTTGCGTAGTGCCCCGTGATTGCTTGTACCCTGGAGTCTAAGATGTGTTGGGGGATAAGGAGGAGCCCTTGCTTAGATTTCATGGCTCTGACCATGGAGTTCCAATGTCCCTTCTTCTTTATGCTGTGGAGGAGTAAGGACTAAGGATTTAGGACATCTTAATAACAGTTCCTAACATGAGTGCCTCCTGTGCGTTCCACTTATGTTAGGTGCTTTAAGTCATCTATACTTGGTCCTTACAACAATTCTGTGAGGTAGACAGTAGCTACTGTTTTGTGCCCATTTTATAGATGAGGAAACGGAGGCCATAGAGAGGTTAATTTAATGGCAAAACCAGGATTTTAGTCTAGAGCCCTCACCTTGAAGTACTAAGATACGTTGTTGCCACCTTGAAAACAGCCAGGAATAAGACCAGGTGCAGGTTTCCGCAGCCTGCAGCATGTAACCCTCCTTGGCTCACTTACTGCTTGCAAGTTTACTTTTCATTTGCAGAGTATGTATCTTGCCCCTTAGCTAGGCTGTAACGGCTCTGTTGGGATGGATGGTGTGGCTTCTTTCTAGTTCTATGTAGTATATACCAGCTGCTAAATGCCTTTTGAGTGCGGCGAATGAAATCTGCAAAAGACACTAAGGATGTAAGAAGCTGGCTGAGGTGCCATGACTTTCTGCAAGAATATCTAAAAAAATTTTTTAATACCATTTGTGGAAATTATCTTGAGCAAAAAAGTTACTTTGGTACCAAAAAAAAAAAAAGGACTAAGCAACATGCAGTGTGTGAGCCTTGGGTTATCAGGCCACATCGATTTTACCTAGGATCTTAAATAGCAAATCTGCCATGAAATGAAATTTAAGATTGAGATTTCCCTTGTGAAGGGCTGTGAACCAGGACTTTGGAAAACTGAGAACTTCGATGTTCACTTCTGGAAAGAGCTGTCAGTTCTTTGGTTGCTTTACTTTCATTTAGAATCTTGCCTTGGATATTGGTCATCTTAGTAGGTTTGTGGTGGAGGTTTCAGATTTTCCTAGCTGTCACAGTCAGTGAAGAGGTGCTGTGCATTTGTTTGTGTGATTCTGAACCTGGGACCTATCGGGAAAGGGCAGGAGGTGGTGCGGAGGGCTTCACGTTCTGGACTCCTCAGCAGTGGTTCTGTCATCAGGAGAGCAAGCCCCAGGAGCTGGCCAAGTGCAGGGCAGTCACTAAGACAGGTTTTACACCTGACACACACACAAAACAATATTTGTCCTCACTCAATATGATGCACTCTGATTTCTGTTTCATTCAAAACAAAAGTGAGTGGTCAGCAGCAGTTCGAAAAATACTGGACTTGAACCTGGCGACTCCAGTGTTGGCATCACCCAGGATCTTGTTAGAATTGCAGGATTTTGGCTCCTCTTTCTACCTACTGCATCAGAATCTGCATTGTAATCTTAATAAGGTGATCTGGGGACACATCACAGTTTGAGAAGGCCTGGGCAGGAGGACCGTGTCTCTGGCCTACTGGGCTGGGAGGCAGTGCTGGGGAACAGTCACACTCGGGTCACCCTTGCCTGCGATTTACTGAGCCCAGTGGATGTTCTCAGTGGCTCCCTGAGCCCTCATTGTCTCCTTGTTTCTTCTGCCCAAGCAGATTCAGTCATATTTTAATGTGGGCAAAATTGCAGATTTCAAGCTCCTTATCCAAGGCTAATTTTGTATTATGTTCAATCACTTGGTTTTGTTCTCATGGCTTCCTGCTTGGTAAAGGCGTAATTACGAGGAGGTAGAACTTCTTCAGAAGCAAGTGCACATGCATGCCAAAGTAAGAGCAAATCCACTCTAAACACAGGAAAAGATCTCAGGCTTTAATGAAGGGGGTAAGTCCAATCCAAAAGCACTTTTGTGGGCACTGATTGCTCAGGCTTATGCGTCACTGCTTGAGTGTGAGGGAAGAGGGGGTACCAGGCTTTAGACAGGCTTATGTACAAAAAAACACCTGCAGGCTGAGCTTAAAATACTCTCCAGTCTCCAAAGAAGAGACTCAAGTCCACACAACACTGATTTTGGGGGCTGCCAAGCAGGATGAGCAGCTGCAGAGCTGGAGAGTCATGCCAGTCAGCCTGCAGGATGCTGCCGCCCCTCTGTCTGCTGCTGCTGCTCTCAGGGGCCACCGCTGCCCTTCCCCTGGAGGGCGGCCTCGCCGGCCACAACAGCGGGGTGAGTAGTCCGGCTCAGCCGTGTGCTAACCTACTTTGGGGCTGTCTCTTTCCGTGGCGTATTTGGCCATCCCTGTGGATTCCCCAGCCTCTTTATGGCTAAACGTCTGTACAGGACAGACTGCAGGACTGGACTTCATAGCATGCCCCTCAGCTGCCCTGTGGTGCTATGGTGTCCACACAGACCATTGATTCTTGTTTACCTTCAATTGTTAGGAAGTTTGTTAGAAAGCTCTGAAACTCAAGCAGAGCATCTTCCAGCTAGTGATCTCCGTCTGCTGGTCTTTGAAGAATTAAGTGATTACACCAGTCTATTACAGTGCAGTCACAGAGCTGCTATGGTGGTGCTAGTCACACATACCTCTATAATCTTAATTTATATATACACCACATCTTCTCACTGGCTCAGATTAATTGACATCATTACATTTTCCATTGTGAGACTTTGTAACTTCATGAGGTGATTTATTTTTCTCTTTTTTCCATTTTGAAAAATTTCCAAGAAACAGTACGTAAAGTTGACCATTAAAAATGGATTTTTCTCTGAAATTATCCGATGAGTTCCAGACAAGTCATTTATCATCAGATTACTCTTAGAAGCTTTCTAAGGAGTTTGAAAGGCCAGAGTATAATGTCTCAATCTGATCTGTCTTGAAAAGCAATTTGTGGACAGCCAGGAGTAAGACCAGTGATGGAAAAACCAAGCTACATTAGCCTGATCCACCTGGGGGGCTTCCTCGTTGCCAGTCACTTGTCAGGGAACATGATAGATCTCCTGACCTCTTCTAGTTAAGGACCTAAGCAAAGATTAGGGGCAAAACAAGCAGATTTTTTTCCCTTGATTGAAAATTTTCAACTTTTTCTTTTCTTTAATTAGAGTAATTTCATTAAGGTGTTAAGTTACTCATCCTTTAAATGGAAGTGTGATTTATTGTTCTGGAGCATCTTTTTTTTTTTTTTTTTTAAGGAAGGAATTATGTATCTTTTAATGCTGGCAGAACCAGATGGTTGACTTTTCTTTCCTTTGTCCCCTAAAGCATATGCAGGAAGTGGCAGAAATAAAGAAAAACAGCTTGTTGACTTTCCTTGCGTGGTGGTATGAGTGGACCTCCCAGGCGAGTGCAGCGCCCTTCACAGGAGGGGAGGTCAGGGAGGTGTCCAAACGGGAGGAGGGCCTGCCGCCCCTTCAGCAGTCCATGCGCCGAGATAAAACGCCCTGCAAGAATTTCTTCTGGAAGACCTTTTCCTCCTGCAAATAAAACCCCAGCCATGATTACACACACGAAGAAGTGCAGACGGATCTGAATAAAGTATATTAAGCAGCCGTGATCTTTCTTCTTTATGCAGTTGTCTTCTCTTTCCCATGTAACCTGAGGAGTATTTTGAATTTAAAACCAACAATGCCCGATGCTGAATGTCTTGAGTAATCTGGATTTTGCTTCTTTTGCTGTACTCTACTACTCAGTGTAGCCACTGGGCTTCTCCTTCCTCCTTCATCATGTGCTTGGAAGTTGCTCTGTCCTTGTCTTCCTTTCTTTGATTTAAAATAGCTGAAGGCCACAAAGTGCTCGGAATAACATCTTATTTCAGTTTATTTTGGTATAAATTGTCTAATTTAAACAATATTCCCCTCATATTAAAAGAAAATTTTTCACATTGTGCTCAAAGAGCACATTTTTTTCCTCATGTTTTAACTAAAATTAATGTAAAAACAAATGTCATGCTGTCAAACAGACATGTTGACATGCTTGTAAAAGTTACACTTGAACCTGCCGTTAGAAAATACCGGTGTTAATTTTAATCAGTAAGTTAATATTAATTTGTTATAATTCTTTTCTATGGTGAGAGCTTCAGGTTTATTTCAAATCAAATATAGTGAGCAGTGCTGCTGTCCAGCCTGTAGCCTGATTGCCTCGACTTCTAATACAACCAACTTCAGAGTCGCAAGTTCTGGACTTAGGACACAGGTGCATACGTATTGATATGTGTTATGTGTATAAATTGTTGTATTTCTCCATTCCTCAGTAACTTCCCACAGAAGCGATAGGGGATGATGGTTAAACCAGGGTAGGAAGATTGCTTTCTCTGTGATGTAACGCTGAGCAACTACTGAGCCCCTTGTGGACCAGGATTTAGTCCATTTGCCCAGATGGCATTAGAGGTAAAGTGCTGAGTTTTAAACCCCAAACGAAGTTTAATTCTCCCCCATAGCCCCGGAACCCTTCCTCAATTACTCATATTGCTTGTGACATTTGTATCAGACTGTAAAGAGAACTTCCAGTGTGAGGTTTCGGATGCTAAACTTTGAAGCTTAGAGATTCATACTTGGAGTTATGGAAAGTTTCTGAGGGTCAAGCCTCATATCAGGAACACGGGCAAAGGCTGGCTGGAGGCACTGTGATATTATTTTCTTCTCTGGACGCCAGGGGAACAGACTCATAGAGTATGACTGCTGACCGTTCCGTTCTGTTTTCCGCAGAGCTGAGCTCATATTCATAATTACTAGCTGAGTAAAGTATAATGTGATGGAACAGCCTTAATAGCATCCATATTTTGAAACACAGCAGCTTTAAGAGACCAGTAATTGGGTCAGTGCACTGGTGGAAGATGCCTGCCTGAAAGGCCAGCTAACCTTCAGAACTTAGAATTCTTCTAGAAGAAAAACATGCTGTTTTTCAGTTTCAGTTGGGGGTCACACTTACATTGTCCTTAAGACTGGGAATTTTAACTTTTAACTAATGTCTGAAGGACAGTGAGGCTATACTAATGACACTGCCTGGAAATCTATCAAGTTTAAGACTGCCTTAGTTCAGAGGACTTAATAAAATGATAGCTGGCATCAACTGCATGTTAGACTAGATTCATAGCGCCCACGATTCGTAAATCAGGGTGATTTCATACCAGCAGGTTTTTGGTAGACTTTTTCTTAAAGTCTACCTTTGTGTAGTTCAATATAGTCAAGTCCTGGACAACTTCTAGTTCATTCGCTTGCATTTACTTACAGTATTTGTCACCAGAATAGATCCTTAACTGCTAGGGAAGAATTGAGTGTGACATAAGCATTGGACAACAATCCTTTCATAGTGTTCATATTTCAGGGTTGACAGCAAACCATTTCAGTGGAAACTCAGACCAGTAAGATCATGGGAGATACTTAAACAACTTGATTTAACAGCACCTGCTGAAGGGATAACCCACATCTCAATAATAACAGCTTCTTCGACAGAAATACGGATTCAATTTTGAAAAAAACAGAAAAGTCACTTAGCTGTTAAAAGGAAGGAAATCTGTTTCTAGACTAGAAAGGACAGCTGGGAAACCCACTATTTCTAGCTTCTCAAAACTCTAATAAAAATTAACACTAATTTATCCTTTCCATTTGTAATTAAATAGTTAAGTGATTAAAAAAATACACATTTGCCTTATGAAAATAATTATAAGCTGGAGAAAACGCAGAATGTTTTTGGTGATGGTTCTTGTATCAGTATTAGAAAATACTGAAGAAAACCCGGTAGCCCTGCATTACCCTGTTGGCTCACGTCCTTCTAATTGTGCAGTGTTGTCTGACTTAATTTGAGCAAACAGCCAATTTAAGGATCTGTAGTCTAAAATTTTAATGCAGCTCCTGGGGAGGAGTGAGTCTGTTCCCTTCATTGGAGGCTTCCCAATAGGTCGGCAGGAGCCCACCCCCACCCCCGGGTCAGCTGTGTCGCAGATTCAGGCAGTGGATGGGTATTTGGAGTAGATAATTTCCAAGTTCCTTAAAAACCTCAAGTGATGTTATGACCCAGCCAAAATAATTTAAGGAAAAACCCTACTAATACAACAAAATAAGAAAAAACTCTGAAGGCAAGGGGAAAAAAGAAAAGATAATTAGGAAATTTAAAAATCTGTTTAGTAAAGGCACATTAATATCTTGTAATGAATGTTTTTTTTTTTTTTTTACAGACTACTATTATTTTATTCCTTTCTCTAGAAAATGAAAAATTCATTAGATTTTTTCCTTGTGCTTTTACCCAGAAATTAAAGGTTGGTAAAGTGGTAATTAGCACAGCCTCCTGTCAAAGCCAATTGCCTAATGGGGACCGACATTTGACTTGAGTTGAAAGAATGGAATATGGCTAATGCAGAGTTCATTAGTCCCAGCTGCTTTCTTTGACATTCTTTTCTCTTACCAGAAGAACAGGCATGGCCTACTCCCTCTCTCTCTCCCCCCTCCCCTATTTTTAGACATATTGCTGTGCTTCTAGAAGGCCTGAAGGCACAGTGGTGTAGGGAAGGTAAGTGGTACCCGGGGCAAAATAATGTGTCTGCAACGGCTCTCACTCTGCATTTGGGCTGGAGTTTGCAGACCTGAGGTCTTTGCTCCCACCCCCATCTCTCTGCTCTCTCTCTCTGCCCCTGGGGAGATGAAAGGGCCCCTCTCCCTACTACTCTGTGCTGGGGACTGTGCTCTTCCTCATACTTCATTTAACGTAACCCTTTGATCCTTGGGGCCTCAAGTTAACCTTACATTTTTGGAAACTAACGTCCCAGAAAGTTAGACTCAACATGGATTTGTCTCACTCCAAAACCTGCAGTACTTTCCCCATCGTCCCGCACAGCTGAGATGCTTGCTGGGTTTGTTTCAAATACGGAAGACCAATACCAACATGCAGGTTGGCCGACCAAAGCTCTACTGTGTATCAGAATTTAAGAAAACATTTTTAATTCAGTAGGGCAAAGATGGAGATGTCGCTATAACTGGTGAATGGAGGTGCTAGTCTATCATTTGTGGAGCCCAGGCTTCCTTTACTACTGTGCTAGCTACACAGGGTTCACGAGGCTGAACTGCTTCTCACCATCAGCACAGTGATGATGGCTAGCAATCTGGCAATCATGCTGCAGACGTATTAGGCCTTTTCCAGCTGGAGTTGACTTCAACTTACTACACTGGTGTAACAAAACCAGTGATCTGGATACAGAGTGTGTGGACCTAAGAGCAAATACAAACAAGTGGAAAGAATACTGGAATGAGAACCAGAAGAACTGCCTTTGAATCCTGGCTTTCCAATTAGCCTTGTGACATGCGGCATGTCATTGACTCTCACTGAGCACAACTTTGCTCATGTATAAAACGAGAGGTGACAAGCCACGCCCTGCCTAGCTCACTGTTTTGTGGGGCACTGGAGGGGTGGGTGCCAGCACACAGCAGAATGCAACTGGTTATTACTGCCCCTCCAAGGACATTCTGAAAAAGTGTGAGGCTGCTTTTAGCTGTCTCAGTCCCTGGAGGCTGCTACTGGCACTGAGTGGGTGGGGTAGGAGGTGGGGTGCTAATCTTCCTGCAAAGCACAGACTGCTCCACACAGTGGAGAATCACCCCATATCCCACAAGACTTTTATATATCAGGCTGCATGTTCATATGGATGAAAACCTCTTCCAAAGTAGCCCCAAACCTATTTCGGTTTTATATATAAATACAAAGTATTTTTTCCAGTTTTATTGTTCCCTGGATTTTTTCATAAATGCAGCTACCTTGTAAATCAAGGATAGAGGTGTTACTTTATCCAGAACTTCACTGTTTTGGGAAACTCCATTACAAAAGGCAGTGCTGCTTGTGGTATTTGAGTTGACAATCGCTACACATCATGCCTGGCTGCCTCTGTCAAATTCACAGTAATTCAGTGTTTAAGTACAAGCATCTGACAGCTTCACTGTGCCTTTAGTATGGTCATCTCCAGACAGTGACATGCTGAGAATACATACTGTTTTATTGGAAATTATTTTGTTTCTTCTGAAATTTTACATTTGGGGGTATTAAGTTGATGAAAGTATGCCTATGGGTAGGTTATCAAGTCTGGCTTTCATTTAAGGATAATTAAGAAGGCATTATAAAATATGCTATTAAAAAAGAAATCGGGCTAATAAGTGAGAACCAGTGGTTGTAAAGCATCAGTAAGACTATGCTGAGTAGATGTGAGCCCTCCTCGAAGAAGGTCACAGGAGAAGGAAGAGTGTTTTTGGTTCTGTTTGTTCTTTGCACCTCTCCCTTACCCCAGGACTTATTGTTATGTTTCTTTACTTAATAATTAGCCAATGTATCTCTTAATAGCATTTTATTTTCCTCTAAGTATGCTTTAAAAAAAAGTCAAGTCAGTCAATAACTAATTATCTTTTCCCTGCAAGAGAGACTTTATTGTAGATTACCAAACCCAAAGAACAAGTTTGTACAGAAACAGGAGGATATAAATCAGAAGTCTCTGCTTTGATCCAGAGAGATTTGGAGTCCTATCACATGGAGATCGATTTAATGACCTTTTTATACCTCCTGCTGATAAAACATATTAGGAAACTGAAAAGTTTCACAGTGGTACCAGATATAGTTTCATAATACTGAATTAGATATTAGAAATGGTGAATTACTCTATGTCCCTATGGTCTGCAAACTTAATATGTGCCTTAAACAAATGAAGAAATTCATTAACTTGAGAAACAAGTTTGTGGCCATCATCAGTTATGTTCTCTTCTGTCACTATTTCTCTTATTTCACCTTCTCTACCATTATTTGTGTTTAAAAATCCTGCAGTTCTATTTTTAGAACAAAAATAGTGGGTCTGAAATATGACAGTTTCTTTTCACTGCCCTTCCCAACTACTTTTAAACAGAGAACATAAGGGTGTGTAAGAGGTGGGCTATTGCTGGTGCAGCTCTGTGGTTCAAAAGAGGTGGACGAGCCATATGTGGAGGTCTGGAATAGCTTTTCTGGAGAGGGCATGAAGCCAGTCTTCCAGGCTGTTCCAGGAGAACATTCTCTAAGGCAGGGGGTAGAGAAGTCAGTAGCTACAATAATTAGGCTGAAGGCGTTTACTGACAACAAAAACCAAGGTTTTCTTTGGCGTATTTCTGGCTGCCAGCTACGTGGGGTCTTGTCTGGCCCGTTTGGGATTCTGCGCTTCTCCAGGCATTGAATTCTTCCTTGCTGAAAGGCCCCTCAGAGAATGCAAGCTCTGAACCTGCTGGAGGCGCAGGCCGAGTTCCTGATGACAGGCCTGCTGAACAGTTTCCGTCTTCTTTATGTCCCAGTTCAAAGCAACAGCCAATGCTTTAGGGTCTTCCTTGGCAACCAACTGCAGCAAGAATAAGAAGCACTGAGAACCAGCCCCTCTGCTCTCATGATTCTCTTTAGGGGAGCGAGAACAGGCAGTGTCAGTTTGTTGTGGCTTGATGCCGAGATGCCAGGTTTCCTTCATAGTAAATTGTCACAGGCCCTTTCTCAGCATATAACGCCCACGGGAAAGGCTCTCTCTAGAGCGTAGTTTACTTGGAACAACTATAACGTCCTCCGCTCACAGGAAATGTAGCCAAGCTCAAGTCACTACGGCTTCCTTCCCTCCTAGCTACACCCAGGAAGTACTCGGGACATGGATGAGAATAAGCAGCACCCACTCTGATGGGTCCCCTTCGTCAAGCCTCGGGTTCCCTAGCCTGAGAGCCAGCACTGGGGGATCCCCTCCAGCGGGCCTTTCCCAGGGGCACTTTATGGGCCTTGACAGACTACGGATCTTCAACTACTGACGCGAGCCACCTCAGGAGCCCAAGTCCTGCAGTTCCTCCCTGTCAGGTTCATTAGCTACTCTGCACTAGGGAATAATGTTTGATGATGTGAGGGAACATACCTATTTTGTTTATGATTTAGATTAAATGAGATGTTTGCAAATGCTTTGCATGTAATAAATAATAGGCAGATGGGCAGCTACGATTCAGGGTCTGGAGAGGTGAAAAAAAACCCATACAAGCCTCTGCAGGGCAACACTGCCCCTCCAGGGGAGTCCCTCTCTGCAGTTCAGGGGCCCTGGTGCTTGCCCACCTCCAAAGCCTCACTAGACAAACTCAGCTCTGGAGCCGCCTTCTCCCTCAGCGTGGTGAGGATCCGGCTGGAAAGCGCAATTTCGGACGAGCTCTCTCTAATACCCGTGTCAACCGCGTCCCTCTCGTCAGCGAAGCCGGCTCTGGACTCTGCAAAGCAGACGTGAGATGGAGATGAGCACACCACGTCCACATCCAGCCATGCTGACGAGTGGCCAGAGCCACTGGCTGGGCGGCCAGAGGCCTGTCCTCCTGAGATGCCAGCAGCTGTGGCTCCACTGTTTCGGACCACGTGATAAGCATCTGGCTCTGTCTCAAGGGAAGGCTCTCCTGAGTTCTCAGTATGACAGCCCCCCCAGCCAACGAATCCTACCTTGCTGCTTTGACAAGACGCTGCCCTCCTTCTCCAAAGCCTGGAGGTAAAGCTCCAAGAGCTGCTTGGATTGACGGGCTTCCTCTCTCTGGTCAAGAACCTGCTGGAGGGTGTTCTGGAGCCCCTGGACTGTGACCTGACTTTGGCATAGTTCCTGAGCCAGCTCTGAACATGGAACATCAATGAGCATCTGACAGACAAATACAGATTTTCAGAAACCCAAAAGCACTTTCTAAACATGAGGTTCTAGCTCTTAAATACAACAGTTTCGGAGACTGGTTCCATCTAGTTCCCAAAGTTACCTAATAAGGCTGCCTGAAAGTCGAGAGAGGCAAGTAATTTTTTCAATTTTCCTTGGTGAAAAAAAATTAGGAAAATAATGCCTTAGTGCCTTATTAAAAACAAAACAAAGTCCTCATATTAAAAAACCAATTGTTCATTGTACAGAATATAAAGGAAGAGGTTTATGATCCCTTGTACAATGAATCAGTCTGAGGTTGTTTTATGCAAAAGTTTTCTAATGATTTCAACCTTCAACATTTTTGTTAATCATGTTCATACTTTGAAAGACTATTTTAAAAATATAAACTATATTTTAAACTTAAATAACATGTTCAGTCTGTGAAATAAGGGAGAGCTCACTTATCATATCCTAAATCTTAAGAAGGCTAAGTCTTTTGGCACATCCAGCACTAGATTAAAAACAGTCTTCATGAGAGAAAGAGCAAACTGTTGAAATTCTTGGATAGTAAATCTAACTTCAGCTGCAGATCAGAATTGCTGTGGAGCTTAATAAAACCCACAATAATGAGCCTTCATTTCCTGAGCAATTACTATGTACCAGTGAGAAAATGGATGTGAAACTATCAGAACAGAGAGTGACAAGGAGGGTCCAGACTGGGGAAGGCCTCTTTGAGGAGGTGACTTTACAAGTTATCTTTAACTTTCATACTGCATCAATTTTCAAACAACTAGCATTAATAAACATTCACAAGGTTCAAAATTCAAGAGGTACAAACCTTACAAGGTATGTACTAGTATTACCACCATTTTACAGATGAAGAAAATGAGGCCAGAGAGGTTAATAACTTCACAACAATCAGTTGGTCTTACTTCTAATCCTCAGGACCCTGTGTTGTAGTTGGTCTCTGTGCTCTTCCCTTCCCTCCCATCTGTTCTCACTCCCCAAAGTCCCCGTGATGGTGGGGACTTTCCTTTACCTCCCACGTGGCCGGCCTCTGCAAGTTCCCTTTAAGTGTCCTAAGCTTCACTGTGGAACCTCGCTGTCAGGGCTGGGCTCTCATGTTCTGGCATCCCTATTTTGGCAAGGACTATTGTGTTCCTTATTCTAAGGGTACATCATAATATGCCAGTCTATTGGGATGGGAAGGGATATCATGACCCCTTTTTGTTTCTTACAAAAAGAAAAAAAATCAAGCTTGCTCTTGCCTTCCCTCTGCCTGGAACACTCTGGCCCCAGCCTTTCCATGGCAGGTTTCTCTTGTCCTTCAGTGTCACCTCTTGGGACCTGCCAATGTTTATCAACTAAACTATGAATTTATTCTATGGACAAGCATGTGTGCAAAAAGACATTGGCCTAAATTTTTTGCAGCACTGACTGGAATAGCAAGACTGATGACAACCGCATGTCCACCAGTGGAGAAGACTCACTCAGTAATCATGGTACAGGCACGAAATGGAGTACTATGCAGCAGTAAAAAAGAGCGAGGATGTCTTTTAGAAAATGATTTGAAATACTCTCTAAATCTTTCTTTAAAAGAGAGTAAATTTCCATTTGTGTAATACAGGGGACGAGGAGAAAATATAAACATATTTGTTTGTATATAAAATATCCCCAGAATGGGAAACTGACAGATTGGTTGTCTCCAGAAAGGGAAACCGGGGTAGCTAGGGGCAGAAGTCAGACTCTTCCTGTATATCCCATTTTTACCCCCACAAACAACTTTACTGAAATATAATTCACATACCATACAATTCCCCATATAAAGTATATAATTCAGGGGGTTTTAGTATAATTAGTTGTTTTTTTGTGGTTGTGCAATCATTACCACAATCAGTTTTGGAACATTTTCACCACCCCAGAAAGAACTCTCTACCCATTAGTAGTTACTCTCTATTTCTCCTCAAAGCCCCCCACCAACCTTAGCCCAAAGCAACCACTAATCCACCTTCTATATCTATGGATTTGTATATTCTGGCAATTTCATATAAATGCAATCATAAAATGTGTGGTTGTCTGGCTTCTTTCACTTAGCATAATGTTTTCAAGGTTTACCCGTGTTAGAAAGTGTATTCATACTTCATTCTTTTTTATGGTTGAATAATATTCCACTGTTTGGACAGACCACATTTAATTTATCTATTCATCAGCTGGTGGATATTTGGGTTATTCTGTTTGCTACCAGTATATCCTTCTATACTTCTTGGATTTTGAACCATGAGAATGTATTCATATTACTCATTCAAAGTAAACATACAAGTTTAAAAAATAACCAGAAGGTCACTTCCTTCAAGGGTCCTTCCTTCATCTCCCAATCTACAGTAGCCCCATCACTCCTGGCACACCGGCCCCTCTTACATGCTTCTTGTCTGCCTCCTTCCACCAGAATTTGAGTTCCATTAGAGCAGGGACTATGTGTGGCTTGTTCACCACTGTACCCCTGGGCAAAGAACCATGCCAGGCACAGGACAGGGGCTCAATAAATATTTAAAAAAAATTAACACATACTATTTTTATCCTGATTTTACTGGAGAGGAAACCTAAGCAGAGAAGATAAGTCACTAGCTCAAAGTCATAGTGATAGAGCTGAGATTTAACCCAGCTATTCTAACTCCACATTCTTTGGCAGTACATCCTTGACCCACACAATGGCCTAAATTGATCTAGGTGGGGCCTTGGCTTCTGTATCTTTACAAAGCTCCACTGGTGATTCTGAGGCAGGGTGAGGGGTGAAAAATTCCTACTCTAGGTGAGAGAATTAGACAATGGAGAGCCTTGGTTGTCATCTAAGAATTATTTTTAAATTACAAAATAATGAAATTATGGCAAGATGCATGGAAACTAAGGTGCTGGAGGCAGCAGAGGCCAGAGGAACGTGGCTGTGGGTTTCGGAGGAGGCTTACCTGGAGGTCCTCCTCTGACAGGAGGATGATGCTGGATAGATCTTCTTTCAGCTGCCTGGCCACATTCTTCCACTTCATCCCTGCCCCGCTGTCTGTTTCATCTCCATCGAAGGACTCTTGGGTAATCCAAGCTGTACCTCCATCTGACACGTGGGAGAAAATGCCAGTTAGATTGACCTGAAGTGCTGTTTTCACTTCCTCCCCCAACACAGACCTTGAGGATGTCTGCACATCCTTCCAAAAGACTATTGAGAATAATTTCAATGGTGAAGGAAGCACTTTTTCTCAGAGATTCGCAGGAGAGCCAATCCCCATCTGGGACCTTAATTTCTCCTCTTGTCCCATCTTCAAGTTATTTCCGTGGGAAACTGCTCTGTATTCTTCTATGAAAAGAAGCCACTTAAATCCAGTGTACGGCCATGTGAGATACTCCCACACTTCCCTTCTGGTTAGTTTTTACATCTGTGGGTGTGTTGTTTCTGCATACAAAAACATCCATCCTCAACAGCACTTCTCCTGTGCCTGGGGATGGGTCTTATCCTTGATTGGAGGAGCTGTAGGTACTCTCTGCTGTCCCTGGGGCCCAAGTACAAAGGTGGCTGGGAGAGCCACTGCTGAAGGGTGACTTCCTTCCTTTAGTGGCACAGGGACTCTCCTCAAGACACCTCTTTAGCTCTTTGATCCTTGCTCATCATACCAGTTCTCTTTGTATCTGCAGTGATGATGATGATGACGACAGGTAACATTTACTGACCGCTTACTATGTACCAGGTAAGATCTAAATGCTTTCCATCTGTGGTTCTCAACTGGGAGTGATTTTGCTCCCCAACAGACATCTGACAATGTCTGGAGGCATTTTTGGTTGTCAGAATTGGGGTGAGGAGATGCTACTGGCATCTAGTAGGTAAAGGTCAACGATGCTGCTGAACATCCTGTAATGCACAGGACAGCACACCCACAGCAAAGAGTTCTCCAGCCCAAAATGCCAACAGTGTTGTTGAGAAACCTTGGTTTGGTATGTGCTATGTTCTAATATCCTTACAACAACCCTAGGAGATGGGTACTATAATTAATATCTCAATACAGGGCTGAACAGTTAGATAATTTGCTCAAGGTCACGTGGCTAGTAAATGGCAGAGCCAGGATTCAGACCAGTCTGACCCCACCTACAGCACAGATCTTTTTGTCCTGCTGCATTTTAGTTGCTGTTGGTCTGAGCTATTTGAGAATTGAGCCCGTCTCATTCATCTTCACCCCAAGACTCAGCACAGAAGGTGCTCAGTAAACATTTGCTGCACAAATACCTAAGCACCCAGCCAAACAGCCACCAGGTGCCCGTGCAGTAAAATGAATCATGATGGGTGGTATATTTTATGTATGGCCAGCACTTCTTACCTGAATTGCTGTAAGCCCACTTCTCATTACCAGCCAATGCCACAAACTTGGTATTGGAAGGCAGACACAGGAAGTAATCATCGTCATCCACTATGGTGCCATCCTCTGCCAGGACCAGGGTGACTGGTGCCAGGGACTTATCGATGGCCAGAATGTCACAGGCTGAGGAATGAAATATTTGGTAATTGACAAGTTACATAGGGAAATTACATCTGTACTTGTATTCTCAATATGTATGCCCCTAGAGCCTAGAAAAATCCCTGGTAGGTAAAACTGACTATAATGACAACCACTACTACTAATATAACACTTACCACATGCCTGAAATATAATACTAACAGTACCACATGTACTGTTTAAGTGCTTTTCATATATAGTATTTAATCTCACAACAATCTTATGTATCAAATGTCAAAAAGAAAAAAAGAAAATTTTAAAAAAGAAAGAAAAGGAAAAAAAATATGTTCTTTGCAGTATTTTTCTTTGCAGTCTTACTAACCTATAAGAAAGTATAAGAGAAACAGAAGGCCGAAGTTTGTAACAGTAGCTTTTTATCTTTATGATCACTGGGCGAGAGGGTTTGTCCAGGGCAGGTCTGTACCATCCCATTTGGCAATGGCAATGCCTAAAATGCTAATGGGACTAGAGTATGCAGAGAGGTAGCCACGAGACTACAAATACCATTGGCCAATGTTGTCTATCACCCAAATAGAACAGCAAGCCTTGCACAGGCCGAGATCCAGAAACATAAGCACTTACACAAGCCTCTGTGCCAAGTGCATCCAGCCACTGCACTGAAAGGGCACTAAAACTTAAGCACCCTAATGCCAAGAAAAAAACAGGTAAGCACCCATATGGCAAAAGCCACGTCACTAAAGCATTTAGAGTGCTTTGGCTGTGTCTGGGTCTCTGAAAGACTTCAGTCTGATATCTGTTGATTCTGGGAGGAAGCACTGAGCACTGTGACACACACCTAACTACATGCCTGCGAATGACTCACACGTTTAATTTATAGAACTTATTTGGGTAAACAATTTATTGCCACAGGCTAATAACTTGTAAGTCGTTTGAATATATCATCTCCTTGGAGAGTCCCAACAATCCTGTGAAGCAGGGCTGGAAACATACCCACTTTGCCCTTGAGAAAACTGTGGGTAGAGACATGGTTAAGTGCAAGGTCAGGCAGCTAGTAACGGTATGGGGCTCAGAACTCGTCACTCACAACACAAGTTCCTTGTTTGGACCTTCGGAATGGTGGGTAGCAGCTCCCTCTTTACCGCATAGGTACCTGCCAGAGCTGACTGTGGAGACCTGCCCCTACTCCGCCGTACGCTCAGCTGGGAACCCCGGTACCACCTTAGGGAGCCCGAATGCCAGGAATACACTGGGCTGGGTTTGATCCCAAATCTGAGTCGTGTGAGGCAAGATATCGAAGTCTGCCTTAATTTGCATATTGCTTCCCGTCTGCCTTTCTACCATCTGAGTCTCACACAAGATACATTAAGTTAAAGCGTTTGTAAACGCTTTGAAGCTGACAAGTCGCTATCCCACATGAGTCATTTCTGGCTCAAGGCTCCATTCGAGTCACAAGAAGCCCCAAGTCGCCTCTCCAGACCCCGCCTTGCCCAGCCTGACATCCTCACCCCTCCCCCCCCCCACCAAGCTTCCTTCAGCCCCGGCCCCAGCCCCTCAAGCCTTCACCCCAATCCCGCGCCAACCCTTGCTCCTCAGCTCCTCGAGGCTGGAGGCCGCCACGCCGTGCTGTTCCCGGCTGTGGTTGCGTCGCAGAAGACACTTCTTTAGAGCCCGGATCTCGCCCGGTTCCGGAGCCGGGGCGCCGCTGGCCACCTCCATCCTCTTCAGGGTAGGACCTGACCCACGCAGCGAACTCAGGGAAGCTGGGCGCGGGAGTCCGCCCCAAACCCGCGGCATGCTGGGAGACGTAGTTTTCGCTGTAGCAAATCACGCGTGGGACCAAGGCACGCCGGGAGATGTAGTTCCAGTTGCCGCTAATCACGTGCGGCTCCGTGTGTTCGTGTGCGTGTGCGTGTGCGTGTGCGTGTGTGTGTTTCCCAATCTTATATTTAGGAGTTACAATCGGGCATTCACCAAGAGATCAAGAGGGATTTATTTTGCATTATGAAGGACACGCAGGTGTACTCTTTTGAACAGTTCTATTTGCGTATATAGATGCATAATACTAATAATACTTAAATAAAACGGTCTGATATTGTACTCTGTTAACTTGTTTTCCCTTTCCAACCGGAAAAGATCTATAAGCTGTCCCCATCTTCAGGCTGATCTGAAGGAAGTCAATTTTAAAAATTGTTGAGTGTAGTTTTCAGTCTTCCTGAAAACAGCAGAGAAGCATAAGATACTCGGACATTTCCAGTCGTTCGATTCTCTGCTTCAGCTGTGCAAATCAGATTGGGACCTCGGGACGAAATGCTCAAGTAACTAGATTAAAACATTAAGGTCTCAAAGAAATCAGAGAGAAAATGGGAAATGCGAACCACATCACTGTTGAGATTATCCAGATGCTGCTTGACAACATATTCGTCCTTGTTCTAATACTGTTACTTACGGAAAAGTCTCTGGTTTTACCCCTGAAAAACTAACATTTAAGATGAAAATAATGATAAATTATCAAAAATCTCCTTGCTTAAAAGGGGGCATTTTATATAAACAAGAAATAATTGTCAGTCCATATTTCTTCAGGGTCAACTTCTTTCATTTTTTGTTTATGAAAGGAAATCGATATTATCTCATTAAAAAGTAGACATTTAAAACTGGTAGGAGGAATTAACAGAGGAAACCCTTTTGAATAACTCTATCATTGATCAACACACCACCGCAAAATGAACTGACTGATAGTTCTAATGTATGCAACACTTTTGTGTAATTTTACAATTAGCTTAAAATCTAACAACTCAACCGCTATAAAATAATGATTCGTAGAACCTCCTCCTCTCCAAAAAGCAACCTCTTCTGTATTCTAATAAGCCCCTCATGCTGCGAAGATACTGTAATTGTGTGTGTGTATTTGGCCTAGACTTGAGAACGGGGGTTGAGTCTTAGATGTTTTTATTTCTAGCGCCTACCAAAGTGCCTGGCAAATAGTAGGCACCTAACAAATAGTACTGAACCGAACCATTAATCAATTATTTTCCAAATTTCTTCACAGTCATTTATGAAATACTTAGCAAGTCCCTACATGTGCCCAAGGCACTGTGGGGATGGACAAAGATTTAATTAAATAAAAATGACACACATCTAAGGATGCAAAAAGGACAGACTTCAGTATTCTTGGAAAGCAGAGACCTAATGGAAACTCTGCGTGGTGACCGTGACATGGGAGTTCCCCTCTCCTTCCCTAGTGGCCCCCATCGACAGGCTCAGTTCCGGCTACTTTTGTCTGGGCAAGCGAACGAGAGCCAGGGCGCTTGGGAGAAACCTCGCCCAGCTGCGATAGATTAGTCAGGCCTCAGAAAGATGGCGTCCTCGGAGCAGGCAGAGCACCCGAGCCAGGTAAGGGGAGTGGGATTGCCCCGCCGCGGTTGGCAGGGACCCTGGCTGGAGGGGGCGCTCGGCGGACGACTGGGAGCCGGGTGGGTACCCTGAGCCTCCGCAGCCGGGGTCCCCGACCTCTTGCCCCCTCCGGGGCCCCGCCCCTCCTCAGGTCCTAGCCGCCAGGCCCCTCCCCCGGTGACCCCTCTTTGACCACATTCCCGAGCCAGGGCTCGGGGGCGTCCTTGGGTCCCCACTTCCCGCTGGCCAGCCCCACGGGTCCCACTTGAGCTTAGCTAGGACGGTGGCGGGACCCTTGAGAAGCCTCCAACCTTGAGCTGCGAGGGCCCCTGCTTGAGGAGAGGGGTGAGAGGCTGGATCGTTCCCGGCCCTTCCCTCCGGGGAGGGCCTGACTCCATCAGGGTTCCCAATCGCCAGCCTCCCGGGTGGCCCCGCTGCCAGCCTCGCCGTCTTTAGTCACCTTTGCGCTTCCCCTGCCAAGTTGGAGGGTCGGGAATGTATTGGGATCCTCTCAGCGCGTTGATAGGAAGGGGACTCACTGTAAACAGACGCCACCGAGCTTTTCGCTAGTGATCCGTCCTTGTTTCCCAGAGTTTGGTTTTCTCGGTCCAGGGCTCCAGTTTTTCAGCCACAGATTCAACCAAATTCCACTCCAGTTAGGAGACCGCGAGGACCAGTCCTCATGTCTTACATCTGCTGTAAGGAAGCAGTGGATGATAAGGCCTCTGAAGGCTTTTGTAGTCCAAAGGTGGGGTAGGATGGGGTGAGGAGGATGGGTGTAAGCGGTACCTTACAATTACTGAGTGTGTGCTATCATGCCGAGGACAAATTACGTTTATTATCTCGCTTAACGCTCATTACAACCTTTATGAAGTACAGGCTATTAACCGCCATTTTACAGGAGTGGATACTAGGGTCTTGTTAACAAGCCCCGAATCATGTGCCTGAATAAGCCTGGTGTGTGTGACTCCACTCGTTAAGTTTAGTAAGGATTAGACAGAGGCGGAAGAAAATGGTTTCAGCCTGGACCTCATCACTCATCTCTCACCGCGTTGAAACACCTGTGGACTTTTTAGCGGCCTCCTGGTATTTCACTTCCTTGGCAGAACAACACCACTTAGTGTTTCTTACTCTTTCACTCTTCACTAGTCTATTACAGGAATTGCACTTAGAGGAGTTGTGTGTTCCCCAGACCAGCTTCAAAGCAAATGATTCAGAGATGTCTGGATTGTAAAACATGGGAAATAACTAGGGCTGATTCTGGTCTTCTCACTGTCAGAAGTTCTGGATTGTGGGGCGTAGCCTGAGAGAAGGGGGCTCTCCTTTCTTGCCTTACCCCACTTAGCTTGCTGAAATGCTGAGGCTCCTCAGACTCCGGGCTTCTCTGAACTGTTAAATGTTAGGAATGTCCACAGGCTGGGATTAAAGAGTGCCAGGACATTTAATTTGTCAGTGCTGTGAGGGTTACTAAAAATTTTGCCACTTAGAGCCTTTGCAGTGCCCAAGGATTGCTTTGGTTCTGGAAATTGTTCTCTCTTACAATGCTTAAGGGGGCTTGGCCAGCGCTTGTTTGGTTTTCAGTTCTGCTTCTCCTTTGCCCTCCTTTCCAAAGCTGGTAGAGATAAGGCTGCATCAGAACATGCTGGCAGCTTCGGGAAAAACTTGAGCACTTCATGCCAGATCCTGTCACTATCTGACAATAAGCTGCAAATGCACGCGTTTTACGTGAACCCACTCTCTTTAGCTGCTGCTGCTTATTTCATTTTCAAGTCCTGATCAGCTGGTTTCCCATTTCTTGAATAAAGCAGAGTGGAACTGAAAGAACTGTTTGGCTATTTCCCCCAGACCTGGTTTGTATGTGAGAAGAACGCTTTACACCTGTGGGACTGAGCCAGTGTTCTGTCTCTCGGAAAGTTTGTGAGTTCGCCTTGTGGCATCAGTCTCTCATTTTGAAAGATTAAGGATAAATAACCAATACTTCCTTTGAAAGTCAGTGTAGGGCAGTGGTTAAAAGTATGGAGTCTGAAACCATCCCCACTGGCCTTGAACCCTAGCCCCACTGCTTACCAGCTGTGTGATCTTGGACAAGTTACTTGACTTCTCTGGCCTTAGTTTCCCTGTCTGTAAAATATGAATAATACTAATTCCTGTCTCATAGCATTGCTCTAAGGATTAAATGAATTAACTATTTTAGAACGGTGCCTAACAGTGTTATCTATTGTTAGTCCACTCAACAAACTCTGGAGTTTCACTCACAAACCATCTAAGTCTTTCCTTAATCCTATTATAACATCTTTTGGGGTGTGATTTTTCATATTGTTGACACCAGTCCACTAAAGTTAGTCTTTTATTTACTCTAAAGTAATTTCCTTGAAATTTAAAGGAACACCGTGAATGCTGGTGTTTATCCTACTTGTCCTTTGTGACTTTTAGATTTCAGTGATATACTTGCTTTTTCATTATGGCATAGTCCTTTAGTCTCTCCTCAGAAACAGTTTGTTGGGATTATATTTATTGCTTCATATCCTAGTTCTGTTTACTCCACATTACTCTATTTTGCATGGCTAATCTCTTATCGAAGTCCCTTCTAGTCGGTACATGTTATGGCCCATTGGGATGGGAAATGTTATCCCTATTTCTGTACTTTTCCACCAGCTTTTCTGTCTTTAGTGGAGAGCAGAGGCATGGTTCAATCTGATTGTTTAATGGTTATTGAATATTGCGAATTATTACAGAACGTGGATTTCAGTTCTGTTCAAATTCACTGGCTATAGTAAATTTTGGACTGAGAAAACAGAAGAAGGGAAGGAAGAAGTGTACAGCAAAGACATGGAGCGGAAGAGCATGGCCTTGCGTCTTCACAGACTTCTGTCTGAACTCCAGCACTCACTTTTGGACTTGTCACTCCATGTCTCTGAGCCTCAGTTCTCTTTGTAAAACTGGAGTAATAATAATTACCCTAGACGGTTGCTTTGAGGGTTGGCTGAAATCACAGATACTAAGAGTATGTGGTGCACATTAAGTGCTCAGTGAATGTTACTTTCCTTCTCCCAATCTCTGTATGCAGTTTTGGAAATTACTGAACTCTTGACTAACAGTAGCTCAAACAAGCTATTTTGCCCCTCTATTTTGAAAAATTGCCAACCTATAGAAAAGTTGAAAGAATAATACAGAGAACTCCTGTAAAACTCCCACAAAAACCACCAAGATTCACAATGTTTACATTTTGCTGAATTCGCTTTATCTCAGTCTCTTTGTAAATCAATATATTTTTTGAATGATTTGGTAGTAAATTACAGACATCTTGATATTTCATCCTAGAATACTTCACCTTGTCTCTCATAAGAGTAAGGTTATTCTCCTACATAACCATAATACCATTATTATATAAGAAGTTTAGTGTTGATAAAATGTTATTTAATAATACAGACCACTTTCAAATTTTCCCAATTAAAAAAAAAATCAGGATCCATTGAAGAAACAGGGAGTGCATTGATTTGTCTCTTTAGTATGTTTTAATTTAGAATGATTCCCTAACCTTTAAAAAATTTTAAGAACTTTTTACTGGTGTTTAACATACACCCAGAAAGTATACAAATTATGTGTCTAGCTTGGTGAATTTTCAGAGTAGACACACTTGTGTAAGCAGTACTCAGATCAAGAAATCAAACATTACCAGGACCTCAGAAACCTCCCTGGTGTCCTTCCCAATACTATCCAATCCCCCAGAGATTGCCACTATCGTGAATTAAAATCCATAGATTAATAGCTCGTTGAGTGACAAAGTCCTTGTGGCCAAAAGCTTTACTGTGGAATTCCAATAGATGTGGTCAGTTTTGACAAATGTATATACCTGTTTAACCATTACCACAATCAAGATCAAAAGAATCCTAGTATTCCTAAATGTTCCTTTATGCTGCTTCTCACTAAATCCTTGCCTTTGGCCTCAGGAAGTCTGAACTGCTTTTTATCACTATAGATTATATTTGTCTTTACTAGAAATTACATATGAATGAATTCATAATGTATATATTCTTTTGTGTCACTTCTTTTGCTCAATATTGTTTGTGAAATTTATATTGTTGTATATATCAGTAATTCATTACTTTTTACTAATGTGTAGTATCCCATTGTATAGATATACCACAATTTGTTGGTCTGTTTACCACTTGATAGACATTTGGAGTGTATTAATTATTGCCAGATAACAGTGTTAGTATAAATTTAGCAGTTTAAAGAAACACAAATTTATTGTCTCACAGAGTCTGTGGGTCAGGAGTCAGGACACAGTTTAGCTGAGTCTCACATGGCAGCAATCAAGGTGTCTGCCAGGGCTGTGATCTCATCTGAGTCTTGACTGGGGAAGGATCTGCTTCCTAGCTCATGTGGTTGTTGACAGCATTTAGTTCCTATGGACTGCAGACTGAGGACCTCATTTTGTTAGTAGTGGTCAGCCAGGGGCCACCCTCAAGTATCTTGCCACATAGGTCTTCCCACCATGGCTACTTGCTTCCTCAAAGGCAAGTGGACACTACAGTCTTACATATTGTAACCACATATGTGTAATTACACACATTCTGTCACCTTTACCATACTCTGTTGTCCAGAAACAAGTCATAGTACCCACCCACACTCAAGGGAACAAAGGCCTGAATACCAGGAGGTGAGGATCATGGGAGTCACCTTAGAGTCTGTTCCCTACACAATTGGTTCTAGTTTGGAGCTACTATAAAAATTCATATGTAACTTTTTGTGAAGACATATTTTCATTTTTCTTGGGAAATACCTATGAGTGGAATTGTGGGGTCACATGTTAAGTGTATGTTTAGCTCTATAATAAATTGCTTAAGTGTTTTGCAAAGTTGTATTATTTTTCATTCTCACCAGCAGTGTATGAACATTCTAGTTGCCGCACACGCACACTAACACTTGGTATTGTCTGTCTGTTTTAATTTTAGCCATTCTAGTGAATATGTAGTGGTATTTCATTGTGATTTTAATTTGCATTTCTGTGGTGACAAATAACATTAAGCATCTCTTTTCATGTGCTTATTGGTAAAGGCTGAGGTTCATTTTTTTCCCTATATGGATATCAGTTGTTTTAGCATCACTTGTTGACATATTACCCTTTCTCCATTGAATTATTTTGCCACCTTTGTCAAAAAAAATATATTGTATATAATAGGTCAGTTTCTGGACTCTGTTTTCTTCCATTTATCTATATGTTTCTCCTAATGCAAATAAAATACAGTTGACTCCTAAACAACAAGGGTTTGAACTGCATGGGTCCACTTATACTTGGATTTTTGCCAATAAATATATACTACAGTACTACACAATTTGTGGTTGGTTGAATCCATAGATATGGAGGGCTGACTGTAAAGTTATATGTGAATTTTTGACTGTGTGGAGAGTCAGCACCCCTAACCCCTGTGTTGTTCAAGGGTCAGCTGTACTGTCTTGATTGCTATAGCTTTATAGTAAATCTTGAAATTGGGTAATGTGAAATATTCTGACTTTATTCCTTTTCAAAATTGTTTTAGCTTTAGTGCATTGCACCTATATAAATTTTAGAATCAGTTTATCAATTCTTACAAGAAAGCTTGCTGGGATTTTTACTGGGATTGTGTGAAATCTGTAGATCAATATGGGGGAGAATTGACATCTTAGCAACATTAATCTTCTAATTCCTTAAAATGGTATATGTCTCCATTAAGGTCTTTGATTTTTCTCGGTAGTATTTTATAGTTTTAAGCTTGTAGGTCATGTACACATTCCATTAAATTTCTCTCTAAATATTTCATATGTTTGCATACTATTGTATTTATAGATTATACGTTTAAATTCCATTTTTAATTGTTCAGTACTAGCGTATAGAAATAAAATTGAGTTTGTCTGTTAGCTTTGTATCTGCAGCCTAGTTAAGCTCATTTATAAAGTAGGTTTTTATAAATTCCTTATGATTTCTCTGTAGATGATTCTCCGTAGGTGTCATCTGCAAATAAAGACAGCTTTACTTGCTTCCCAATTTATATGCCCTTTATTTTTCTTGCTTTATTGCATTGTTCAGGATTTCTAGTACATTAAAAGAAATATTGAGAGTAGATATTCTTGCCTTACTCCTGATCGTAGGGGAAATGCATTCAGTCTTTTACATTTAAATAATGATGTTAGCTATAGGGTTTTTTTTTTTTTTTTGATGGTCCCCTTTATCTAGTGGGGGAGATTCAACTTTCATTTTTAATTTGCTGAGTTTTTTTCTTAAATCATATGTGTTTTGAGTGTTGTCAGGTGCTCTTTTTGCTATTGGCTGAGTTAACTATTGTTTTCCTCCTTTTTTCTGTTAATATGGTGATTTATATTGATTGATTTTTCAAATGTTAAACCAATCCCGTTTGTTGAATAAATTCCACTTGGTCATAATGTATTATTATTTTTAGATAATGCTGGATTTGATTTGGCAATATTTTGTTAAGGATTTTTACATTTATGTTTACGAGGGATATTGATTTATAGTTTGCATGTACACGCATGTGTGTATGAAATCTGTATTGAGTTTTGGTATCAAGGTAATGCTACCATCTCAGAATGAGTTGGGAATTTTGACCTTTTTTCTACTTTCTGAAATAGTTTGTATTAGACTGGTATTTTTTTCCTAAGTGTTAGATAGAATTTACCAGTGAAGCCACCTGGGCCTAGAGTTTTCTTTTTAAGTTTAAGTTATATACTTCATTTCTTTTTAAATTAAGCATTTTGAAATTATATTTTGAATTCTTTAATTATGTATTTTAAAAATAGATACAAGGCTATTAAAAATTTCATTTTTTTCTAGGGTCAGTTTTGGTATATTGTATCTCAAGGAATTTACTATCATTTCAGTCAAATTGTTTTTAAGGGTTTTTTTTTTTTTGTAGTTTTTCCTTATCTTTTAAATGTCTACAGGGTATACAGTGATTTCTCCTTTTTCATTCCTAATATTGGAATTAGTGTTTTTTTTTCTTTTTTCATCTATCAGTCTATAAATTTATCAATCTTAGTACTCTTCAGAAAAGTAGTTTTATTTTATTCATTTTCCTCTGTTATTTGTAAGTTTTAAATTTCATTTATTTCTTTCTGTTTACTTGGGATTTCACTTGTTCTTATTTTTTAGCTTCTTTTCTAAAGTCACTACTTAAAACTGTAAACTTCCTTCTAAGCACTACTGTAGTTGCAGTCCACAAATTTAGATGTGTTTTCATTTTCATTCAGTTCAGGATATTTTCTTACTTCCCCTGTGATTTCTTCTTTGACCCATAGATTGTTTAGAACTCTACTCAATTTCCAGACATTTGAAAATTTTCCAGATTTTTTTCTGATTTCTAGTTTAATCCTTTTGTGATGAGAGAGCATATTCTATATGATTTCAAGTCTTGTAAGTTTGTGTTATGGTCTGTCCTGAATTTTCCTTATGAACTTGAAAATGCAAATGATCCTTGAACAACACAGGTTCGAACTGTGCAGGTCCACTTACAAAAAATTTAAAAAAAATACATGGTACAGTACTACACTATTTGCATTTGGTTGAATCTGTGGATGCAGAATCTTGGATATGGAGGCTTGACTGTAAGGTTATATGTGTGGATTTTTAGCTGCTTGAGGGTCATTCTCCCCTACCCCCTTGTTCAAGGGTCAACTGTAGTGTATATTCTGCTGCTGTTAGGTAAAGTGTTCTGCAAATGGCATTAGGCCTTATTGGTTGATAGTCTTATTTAGGTCTTCTGTATCCTTGCTGACTTTTTTTTGTTCTTGCTGACTTTTTAATTAAGGAGGGAGGATTATTAAAGTCTCCAACTATAACTGTGGATTTGTCTTTTTATCTTTTTAATTCTGTCTGATTTACTTTATGTGTTTTGAAATTCTGTTATTATGTGATACTTATTAAGGATTATTATGTCTTCTTGATTGACTCCTTTATTTTGGAAATGTCCATGTGTATCATTGGTAGTTATCTGTTAGTCTGAAGTTGTCTGAGATTAATGTTGCCACTACAGCTTTCTTATGATTAGTGTTTGCATGGTGTATCATTTTCCACCTTTTGGCTTTTTACCTATGTGTGTCTTTTTGTTTAGAGTGGGTTTCTTGTAGACAGTGTACAGCTAGGTCTTGTGTTTTTTCCCCACTCAATCTGACAATCTCTGCCTTTTGGTTGGTGTTTCATTTATTTAAGGTAAATATAAATATGGTTGGGTTGAAGTCTGCGAACTTGCAATTTTTTCATCTGTTCTTTGTTCCCTCTTTTCTTGTCTTCTTCTGGATTGAATTATTTTTTAGGATTTTATTTTATCTCTACTGTTGGTTTAGCTGTACCTCTACTTTTTTGTTGTTGTTTTTTATTAGTGATTGCTCTAAGGTTTACAATATGTTACTTTAAGTTATCACAACCTACTTTTAAATGATACTATACTAATTCATATATAATGTAAGAACTCTGAAAAAGTCTTTAATTTGTGTTCATTTTGAAAGATATTTTCACTGGATATAGAATTCTAGGTTGACAGGTGTTTTTTTTGTTTTTTGTTTTTTTTTTCTGTGAGCATTTTCAAGATAGTATTCCATTGTATTTTTTTGGGCTTGCACAGTTTCTAATCAGAAAGTCTTTTTCTGAAAGTCTGAAGTCATTCTTAATCTTGATTAATATCTGTAGGTAGTGTTTCTCTCTTTTTCTGGATGCTTATAAGATTTTTCCTTTTTCATGGATTTTTAGAATTTGATTAGGGTGTGCCTTGTTATGCTTTTGTGTTTGCTCTGCTTGGGGTTTGTTGAGCTTCTTGGATCTATGAGTTTGTAGTTTTCATCAAACTTGGAAAATTTTCAGCCTTTATTTCTATAAATATTTTTATTTTTCTTTTTTTGGTCTTTTTTTCTTCCCTCCTTCTTCATTTTGGTCAGTTTCTGTTGCTGTGTTTTCAAGTTAGTGAAATTTTTATTTCAGATATGTTTTTTCATCTCTAGAAGTTCTACTTTCATTTTTCTTCTTACTATGATCATGTTTTCTTTTAAATTCTTTTTTGATTTATTGAGATATACTTGACATACACCATAATATTAATTTCAGGCATACAATGTAATGATTTGATATTTGTATTTTTTAAATTGAGGTAAATTCTTGAATAAAGTTATAACTCAATTTTTTTGTTTGATAATTATTTCTTCTATTTTCTTATTATAGGTTTCAGTTTTCTGCATCTTGACCTATGTTGAGATTTTTTGTTAGATGCTAGATGCTGTGATTTTTCTGGATTTTGTGGTCTTGCTTTTTTTTTTTTTTTTCCTTTTGATAGCAAATTTTTTTTTAACTTTTTTATTGATTTATAATCATTTTACAATGTTGTGTCAGGCTTGCTTTTTAAAGAGTGTTGAGTTTTGTTCTGGTGGATAGTTAAGTTACTTCTGGTTCATTTTGATTCTTTCAAGTCATGATCAAGGGTCGCTTTTATCCTAGGGATAATCTGACCTCCTTACCAAGATGTGGCCCATCCAGGTCTGTACTGAATGCCCTGAATGAGCAGTGAGGACTCTCCACTCTGGTTCTTGGGCCTCGTGAAACCTGTGAGGGTTCTGGGAACTGTTCAGCTTGCAGCTTCTTCATACTTTTTCTTACAATCTCGTGGAGTTTCACTCTGTGCATGTACAAATTTTAGTATTCAGCAGAGACTTAAGAGAACCTCTGTGTAGGCATCTGGAGCTCTCTTTCTGCATCACTGCCTCTTCTCTGGAATTCTGTCCTGCAACTTACAGCTGATGTAGCCTCCCTGAGCTCCAGTCTCGGTTTCCTCAGCTCAGTGAGACTGCTGTGTTCTGCTGGGGTGCGCCCCCAACTCCCACTCTGCCCCAATGTCACCTTGGACTGAAAAGTGTAGAAACCTGGCAGAAGTCAGAGTGATCTTAGGGCTCATATCATTTGTTTCTGTTCTGTCAGGAATAGCAATCCTGTCCTGCCTGCTGCCCAGTGTCTACAAACAGTGGTGTCATTTGTTTTGTTTAGTTTTCTGGTTGTTTACAGTGGGCGGGTGAGCCTGCTCCCTCTTGCTCCATCATAGAGCAGAGTCTTTTGGTTGATTCTGGGCAGAAGAATGGCATGATACAACTTTCATTATCTCATCTCATCCTGAATGTGGGGTAGTGGTGTTATTCCCATTATTTGCATGGATGAGGAAACTGGGGTTCAGGGATGTTGACCTGTATACCTACTGTCACTCAAAGGTCATCCACTTGTCACTGTACCAGTGTCTCTCCAAAAGTATCTGTTGAATTGAACCTTTTTCTTCCCAGCAAAGAACTATAGGCCAGACTGGCCTAGGACATGTCCAGAGTTCCACAGCCACTGACAGATGTAGGATGAGGGCTTCTAGACCTGGGTATTCTGCTGGTTGCTCCAATCTGAGCTGTGTGTGCAGTTGACCTTTGCTCTGCATCACGGTCAGCATGTGGGCACACCTCCTGGCTGGGGAAGGCCAGTGCCTGGACAGCAGGAGTGAGAGCACCTTTGTCTCTGTCAAACCGAAGCATTTTTCTCTCTGCTGCTGTGGGGTTTTTTTGTTTGTTTGCCAGTTTGTTTTTTAAAGCAGTCTTATGCTTTTGCTCTTCTTCTTGTCCTGCTCTCTGCATTCTGGCCCCTAAGGATCCTGACCGTGGATTGCCATAGTGCCTACTATGGCTCCTCAGCTGGTGATTTCTAAACCTTATTATTAGGATTATTTTTAAAACCATAGACCTGTCAAGACTTTCAGGATCAAGTTGTAATTTAATTAGTAGGGATTTGTCTCAGGCCAGGAAATAGACTCGACTACTTAAAGGGGGTTGATGGAGGGGCAAGCATTTAAGAAGTGTGGGGCTTTCACAAGCTCTGGACTGGCGAGACTAGTGGAGCTGCGTGAGCCTGGGGGGGTCAGCTTCTGACAAGCAGGTGGCTGCTCAGGCCTTTGCCCTCTGTCTCTCGAAGCAGCATCTAGAGCTGCAGGTTAAAGATGGGAGTCTGTCCTCCTCCTCCTCATAAGGAAGTAGGATGGTCACGGTTCTCCTAGGGGTGCTGTTGATGTTTTGGATGGGACAGTTCTTCATTTAGCCTCTCAGGCCCCTGCCTTCTAAATGCCAGTGGGACTCCCTGGTCACTGTAATGGCCAGAACCACCTCCGCACATTTTCCAAGTGCCCCCCTGGGGATGATTCTGCCCCAGGGTTGAGAGCTATCGAGCTATGACATTGCATTGAGAGTAGGCCAGGTTTGTGTTTTGCAGGTGAGATGTTCCAGGAAACACACTGCCATGGTCCTTTGCTTGCTTCATTTTGGCTTATGTATATAAAGTGGTTCCTTTGTTTTTAACTTTTTAAATTAAAACTTTTCATTAAGCATATGTTTATTGAGTACCAGTGACATTCTAAGTGCTGACGATCAGCCTTCACTAAGGTGATAGAGTGCCTGCCTACAAGGAACTTCAAATCTAATGGAGACAGATAATAAATTAGTTATATAATGACGAATTTCAGATGGTATTTTCAAGGAAATCAATATGGAGAGTAGTAAGGATGAACGAAGACTGTTTTGGTCATCAGGAAATAGTTTTCTAAAGCACACAGACAGGAAACTGGCAACGGTCCATTTTAGATTAAAGATATCTCAACATGAGCTGGAGAATCATCTAGAATATAATCGTATCAGGCTGTTCCCTGATTGACGAGAAGTCCTCAGTGAACCATTGGTAAGTTGGACTGACCTCAGATAGCACCGTAAGTTGGAATACGGTGTGGGGAAATGCTTGCTCCTCTCTTAGCAGCCCCGAGATTGAGCTTGGAGGTCTGGCTTTGATGTGCTGAGACCCCAGAAAGGTCTGGGAATCCAAGGTTTGAGGAATTTGGAGAGTGTTGCTGTTTAAATTCCTTGAGGGGGATATGCACACATGTATGTTCTTTTGATACCCTTTGAGTATCCTTGGAAGAATATATAAGGAACCAGCATCAGTCATTGGGTCCCCAAGAAGAGGTGACTGAGTGTTGGGACAAGAAGGGGCTCTTGGTACAGGACTTTGGATGAGGAGATAGAGTCCTTTTTCTAGCAGAGTCCTTGCCACTGTGCCATGTGCCAGCTGTGTGGTAGCAACCGGGCCTGAGGAAATCTTTGGGGACCGGATTCTTTCTTCTCCCACCTTCTTTCTTCTCCCACCTTCTAGCCTTTTTTCCTAGGAGGCTTGGAACTTGCCATCTAAACTAGCTGAGAGGAGTTTGGAGCCTGGAGGCTGGCTCCCGAGACCCACAGATTAGCTACATTTGTCTGGATATTCTCTGCAGATAATTGGAAATTGGCTTGAACATCGGTATCAGTAAACTAATCATAACTCTCAAGCTGCCTGTTTTATTCTTTTGGAGATTTGTAAATTTCCTCCCAGTCTGTCTGTCTGTCTCTGTCCCTGCCTCTCTCTTTCTCTGAATTTTGGCCAGATCAGCCAAGGGTTGAAGGTAAATGCGAGGGTGAGGAGAGAGATCCAGAGAAGGAAACACATTAGGGCCAGGCAAGTGGGCCACGTGCTGCCTGCCTGCGGGTTAGTCTGTTTGTCTGTCAGCCTGTCATTAGCTTATTTACAAAAAAGACTGAAGCCCGACTTTCTTTACTGCTGGGGATTGGTGTCCTCTGTGACAGGTGATAAATAGGGACCAATATCCATAGTTTACTGCTTCATGGCTCCAGATAAGATGCCCAGAGAAAATGCAAGTGTGGGCAACTGGGGCCCCCTCGTGGCTGGATCTGGTTCTCCACTTTTGCTCTGCTCTTCATCAGCAAGTTGGGGAGATGGCAAAAGAAAAGTTTTGCTTTCACTTAAAGCCTTTCCCTGGACTTTGCTGTTTCCGTGGATTTTGTGATGGTCCCCAGCCCCTGCTGCTCAGCTGCTGATCTCAGGCCCTCCTATGCCAAATGCAGCCTTCTTCTTGAGGTGCTGTGACAGTGAGGTGCTGTGACAATCTCTTCATGTTCACTGGCGAATTCAGACTCTTTGGGCTACTTCTTATATGTACCCACCACAGAACACTGCAGTATGAAAAACTGGTGAGAAATACGAGAAGTAGGTGTTTGTGCGTGTTGCTTGAGAATGGAATGTCTTTGGTTTTTCTGGTGTCCATTGGGTGGCACTGTGATCTTACTTTTGTTTCTATTTTTCTCTGCAGCCCAGCTCTACTCCAGGAAGTGAAAATGTGGTGCCTCGAGAGCCGCTGGTAAGTACCCACAATATATAGTATCATTTTCTAATAATTAAAATACTATGTGAGTTTAAAGAAACCTAATGGTCCTATTGTACATCAGTAGAGCCCCTTTCAAAGTAAGTGTCGTGTGGAGACTAAGCTGCCAGTGACCTGCGACTTCTGACTCCTTTTCTGGCATGTGGGGATTAGTAGCCTTAGTGAAGCCTGGTCTTTCCTGGAATGAAAAGCGTCGGCCCCCGGTGGTGATGCACCCCTGTATTTGCTGTTAATCAGTAGCTGTTAGTGGGAGGCCTGAAATTTTGGAGGCCAAGCTGGAGTGGGGTTGCTGGGCCTGACCAAGCTGCTGCTTGATTGTGTGAAATAGCCATTCTGCTCCTCAGGGTGAGGGCACTTTGGGTGGCCTCTGAAGAACAGATAAGGGAGAGAGTTCGTTTCTGCCTGGCCAGTAATTAGGTTTGTGATGCTCGTTACCAACATTAGCTGCTATTGGTAGCGAAGAGCCTACTAAGTACGGAAGCTAATTTTCTTTATGAAGTGCTTTTGCTTAGGGGTCTGAGCCAAGATGCCTGCCCGCCCACCCCATTTTCATTCTGTTTTGCATTTCAGGGCCTGTTGCAAATCCTGTTGGCTGGGTATCAAGACCTGTTGTGTACAAACCAGCTGAGTTTTATGGAGGGGCCAGCTTTAGATTTAACTTTTCAGAGCTTTTTCTTTCTTTGAATGTTGATATCAAGCTGAGGGATGTGTGGCCAAGCGTTTGTTTCGGCAGGGCCTGCAGTTTCACCTGTTTTTCTTCCCTCGCCTCCTGGCAGTGGTGGGAGGAGGTGACGTGAGGTCCTTAGCTGGTATGAACAAGTCTGAATTCTAGTCTGTACTAAGGTTTTCCAGGGCAGAAGCTGAGTCGGATTTGAGTGAGCTGGAGAAAGGCCAGGCCGATACGAGCCCTGCCAGGACTGTTGGAGGGTGCACTGTTGTCACGCATGTCACCTACTGTCACCAAGTACGGTTCGCTTCCCGCCACTCCCCCAGTGCCTTCCTTTCTCTCTTTTGGTATTGCCTGGGTTCTTCCTTGAGGTCTCAGTGGTGTGAAAGCCAGAGGAGGCCTCTTCGCTTTGCCAGCCCCATAGATAGGGAGCTTGTTTCCCGTGGGGCCTGCCTCCGTGCTCCTCAGGCTGAAGTTGTGGTTGGTTTTGGGCTAAAGTTCAAATTGCACACTCCAGTCCTCTTCAGTCCTTTACGTCCTCAGTCTCTTTTTACGTTTTTATCTTCTCATTTACCTATTGACCATCTTTTGGGGGTGTGACTGGATAAACTTTTGGGGGTTCTCTCTAGCAGTGAGCCCTGAGCAGTTGGCAGCCTCTCTGACTGTGGGTGCTTGGAGCCCTGCAGCCCCGCTGCCCCGCTGCCGTTTCTGTGCACTGCTCTTTTCCTGCTGTACTCTGCATCTGCTTGTTGGTTGGTTGTATTTTTATTTCTTTCTTTTCTGGGAGGCCCTGAGCAGTCTTCAAACCCTAGTAGCCTGCGATTGTCCAGAGTTCAGACTCATTCTCTCCAGGCCAACTCTACAATTACCTTATATTTAATTAATATTTTTCCCCCTCTTTACGTACTTGCTGCATAATTGCTCAGAGGAAAGAAAACACATAGCAGCAATTCATATATATATAAAAAAAAATAATTAAAAAAACCCCCGAAATAAACTCCCATCTCATTTGGGCTGTTCCTATGAGCTGGGCAATTAGGGCCCTATTAAAAGGCAGACCCTTCCTCCTTCCCCTTTTCTTTTTTTTTTTTTTTATTAATTTTTTTATATTAAACTCCCACAGTCTCTCAGTCATGCCCTTATTGCTTTTGGCCAACTGTTTGCGGCAGCCTGATTAAATGAGGGCATCAGCTGAGTTGTGTGGGCTTGAGTGAGCTCCTTCTGCCTTTTGGGAGTGGCAATGGGAGGGTGCCAGGCAGAGGAGCCCGCTGAGGGCTAGTGATGGCTTGTGTGGCGGGTCCGGGGTACAGGATGAGCGGCTATGAGCTGGCAGCTGGCTGAGGAGAGTCCTAGGATGCCAGAGAAGCCGTAGGGTGGGAGCCCGCACCCACGGAAAGCCCCGCAGTACTCAGCCCGGGTAGTCACCCCTCCCCAGGGGAGGTTTCTCAGTCCGGGTGTGCTAGTTGTCTCCTGGGTGCTCAGGAGGAACAGACAATTGAAGAATAAAGCCAAGCCTCCTTCCCAAGTAATTTATATATCTTATTTGGGGAAGAAAATGCATTTGTTACACATGAAACAATTAGCAAACAGCACAAGGTTGTATATAATTTTAGCAAACAGTACAAAATTGTATATAATTTGGTGCAGAATTGCCTGGCTGGGTGTATAAGAGAGCCCTCATTCAGAGGAGGAGTTCTCTGGGACTGGCGGGGTGAGTAGTTAGGGATGGTTTTTGTGAAACTTGAAGCCAGGTCTGGAGGAATAGGATATTCCAGTGTTGAGCGAACACGGTGCTCAGTTATTTTTGGTTTTGTTTTTTAACTGAGTGGAGTGCATGTTTTCCACAGAATTCCTTAATGGAAGCTGCCTGTTTTCTATACTAAAAAAGGCTAAGCATGGGATGTTGAAGGCAAATAATCTTGTTCTTTGTCTTCAGAACTAGATGATTGCTTTGGAATAATTTTTCCCTTTATTAAAAAAGTGAGTTATGACAAAAGAGGCTCTATTGAGTAGTCAGTACAGTGCAAGTGACTTTGTCAGGTGGATGTATTTGGGTGTCTGCATTACTGCTTTGCTCTGTTTGCTGGGGAAAGAGAGCCTGATTTTCATATCTGTTCTCTTTGGGCCATAAAAACTGGCTTGTGATTTTGAGCTGATATATATAGTCTTGTAGTCTCTAATTGACACATTTGTGTGTGTAGCCATCCCTTATCTTGATTCCAGCTAAACAGTGGCACTGCACGGCACCTTCTTGCCCCTTCAGCCCTCCCCTCACAGAAAAACTAACCCAGCAACTCTGGCCACATAGGTTGGATCGTTGGCTCTATAATGTCACGATGTCCTCAGGGCTGGAGATTGGTGAACAGACTGGTCTTGATAAATTCTGTCCTCTCCTAGTTGAAATTCTCTGATTGTTAATGACAGAACTCTTTGCCAGAGTTCAAACGGCTGATTACTTTTTCTTTATACTTTGTCCACTGAGCTTTGCCTTCCAGGGCAAGGATTTTTGACAGCCCTCCAGAGCACTGACCTTTGTCTTCTCCCAGTCTGTTCAAAACCTGTAAATTTCCCTCAGCCCTGGGTTTTCTCATCACCTGTGTGGGCACATTCTCAGGCTCACACAGAGGCTTTGGGTGGGTCCCTGCACTGTTCCAGGAGGGTCACGTCCTGCCTGGTCGGCAGATCTTTGAGAATGGGTGGACAGTTGTCTGCATGAAGTAGTAACTTGGTTCCTGACTTGCTTGGATACAGAAACAGGGGTTAAGTAACCTTCTGAGAGTCCTTCTAGTCATATGAGTTTAGGCTATTTGAAGCAGCAATAAATATGGTTTCATTTACATGTCTGCTCCCTTGTTTCAATACAACACGTCCCTCAGTATTTAGCAATACTGTTGCTTACCTGCTTTATATGGTGCTTGTGGATCTTGGCTGAACTAGAATTTCAGCTTTTTGCTCTGACACCAACTTCTCTCTAATAGATGAATTTTCTGCCATCTGCTCTTCCTCTAACTTGTAGGCTTAGGTTTTTTTCTCTCCTTCCGTTCATTTGTTTGTTTTTGTCTTTGCTTTTTGTTTCTATCCTTTACCCTGCGTCCCTCTACCAGAATAATCCCAAACTGCAATTAATGTGCCTTTATAAATGATGATGGTAATTCTGTTTTATCACCTTCCCTACAGTTAAGATTTTTGAGTATGCTGAATTCTTTTTTTTTTTTTAACATTACATCCCCATGACTTATTTATTTTATAACTGGAAGTTTGTTCCTTTGACCATCTTCACCCATTCCCCACTCCCCTGAGTTCCTTTTTTTTTTTTTTTTTTTAGATCCCACATCTGAAGTACAGAAGTACCGTGTATCCTCAGGTTTCTCCCTGAGGCTAAGACAGAACCTTGCCCGGGGGGTTCTACATCATGTATTTGATCTCAGCCCTTCTAGGGGAGCTCATCCACCTTACACCTGGGACACCTAAGATTTTCTCTTTGGTTTTTAAGTCAATTAACCAGAGGCTGGTAATCAAAGGCTATTAATATCTTGATGAATTCAAGGAGTTGGTCTGTGAGCTTCTCTTTGAGAATAGCTGTGGCTGGTTGATTTCTCCTCGAGACCGCTCGCACGGATTTCTGGCTCAGCCTCCCCTGTGTTTGTATCTTTTGTGGTTCGAGTACTTGGGTGTACTTGTCGGCCGGCTCACTATGGATAGGTGATTCTCATGTTTTTTCCCCCAAAACATTTCTGAAGGATGATATTCACATGCTCAACACATTTCTTTGTGTACACTCATGTACATATGTATTATGTATATATGTGTATAAGGAACCTGTAACACACATGTACTTACAAAGTTCAAAGCACTTGGTGGGAAAATAAAATTGATTTTAATATTATATTCATGTGTTTTATAATCACAGGGGTAATGAGCCTAGCCACTTTCAGGAAATTACCGTTTTTCCAGGAAAAATAAATAACTATGGCAAATCTAAAATATTAAGCATTATTATTTAAAGGGTCTGTAGTGGTTGATTTCTGTGGGCTGTGGCAGAGATACGTCTGCTAAGGTGAGCTGTAATTTCCACCTCTGTTTCCCACCCAGCGTCTGTCTGGAGGCAGGTGACTGGGGATGACATTATAGGGATAATCCTAAGTCTGCTCTGTTTATTTGTAAAAAGAGTGAATCGTTTGTAGTGTTGGTACTTACACTGTTACTAGCAACACACGACAGGAGGCACCCCTCGCAGCTGCTACAGAGAAGCTGGGGACTTAATCAAGTACAAACACCCAGAGGGTAGGTCTTGGGTGCACCTCTGACGGGGCATTGTTGTGCACCCCGACTCCGGGCTGCGCTGGAGGCCTGGGCCCCTCAGATGGGAGGGAATGTTGGCTTTCCTCCTCCCCCACTCTCCTCTCATCAACCATGGAGAAGCTTTAGTGAGGACAACGCTGCTCTCTCAACACTGACACCCCTTGTTGGGAGGGTGCCTGGGATTCCCGCCTATCCTGCAGAAAACTGGTCAGAACTAAATGCTCAAAGGGCTGAACTTGATTGAAAAGCCTCGTTCCGTCTCCGGGGGGCTTCTCCACGACCTCGGGGCTACTTACTGATTTTGAAATTACTGCCTCTTCCTACACCGTCCTTCCTGTTAAGACGGAGAAGGTTTATTGAGTAGACGAGGCGGTGCCCTTTAAGTTCTTTCCTCCTTCAGGTAAATGAAGAGGTTGCCTTTTCAGTTTTAAGGTATCCTTTTACAAGTAATTATTAGATGAATCGGAACTCTTAGGAGTAATAATTAGAGAAATGGAATTTGAAATCGTTATTCAGCTCTGTTTATACTTTGGGTTCCTGGCTTTCATGGTAATACTTTATGTTTGCTGTCGTTCCTGTAATCAGAGGCCCTGACAGTTGGATAACCGAGCAGTGTCCTCATTCTGGAGATGTGGGAACTGGGGAGCTGAGCACTCAAGTGCCCTGTTTCAGAGGCATAGTGATTAGGGGAATTCGGTGTTTAATCTTGTCACCAGCCTTGTTCTTCCAGAAGAGGTTTCGTTTCCTCCCTTTTCTCCCAGAGACAGTCTCAGAGTCCTCTCCAGTCATTGCTGGAGATGGGAGGTGCAGAGCCCTTATTTGGGCAGAGTGACATTCTGAAAATGTTTTTCTGTTGTTTAAAAATCAGTTATTATCTTATCTGGAAGAATATTCACTCAAAAGCTGCTTTTTAAGTTGGGTATTCCACGTGGCAAACTCAGCAAATCCTCAACGAGTCCCCCAGTTTGCGAACCATTGGATGTCATTTTGGGGACAACCGTGTGCCCTACAGTTTCCAGGGTGATTAAAATTTAAAATATTTTAACCCGTTGTCAAACCATGCAGGCCAATTTGGGTTTGAAAAATACGATCTTGTAGTTGGTCCCACTTCTGTACTGTGAGAAGCTGCGAGAAGATAAAGTGGTGCTTTGGAGAAGGACGCTTTCGCCGCCCTTCCTCCTTCCCTCCCAGCTCTCCTTTCTTTTATGGTTTGTAGTTACAACCAAGATTTATGCTTGTTGCTCCACAAATCTTCTCTCTGCCATTATGAGTTTGTCTGCGCAGTCTAAAGATGGGGCCGACACTGAGTGATTCTAGAGGTAAATCTGCGCGGGGGCGCTTCCTGACACTCAGAGGCGGCGAGGAGCTAACTCATGGCCCCCAGTGGGCTGGGCGTCCGGATGGATTGCCCCTGTCGGGAAGAAGATGTGCTGCCGCCTTTGTAGCCTCTTGCTTTTGGTGACCCTGGTGAGACTGCTCTCCTGCTTATGCTCACTGCGGGTGGCACCCTGGGGTGTCAGCAAGAAGCCTTTCTCAGTGTGTCTGCTGTGGTCCAGTTGGGCCACAGCAAGAGCATCTTTAGGGGCAGGGCCGCTTTTTCCAGCTTGGCGGGGAGGAGTTGCTAACAGAATCAGGCACACAGTCATGTGTATGAATGGGTTAGTGTTTCCACAGTTCGCTGAAAATGGGATTTGATGGAGAAGGGGACAAGTAAACATTTATTAAACATCTTTTGTTTTCTTTCCTTGTACTTTCCGTTTGCTATATGCTTTTGTCTTGTGTGTACCTTTGACTTATTTCAAATCTCTTGTGAAACGAAGTGTCAGCACCAATAAATACGTATTTTTAACAGTGTCAAGAGTTTGCATGAGATGCTCTTCTCAAAGGAACCGACTCTCTATCGTGGGGCTGGGGAGGCTACTCACCAGGCCTGGGTGCTGTGAACGGGCAGCCCTGGCTGGTCTCGTGCACACCCACACCCCTTCTGCAGGCCAAGAGGGAGTCAGGTTGTCTTGTATCTGTGTGCCAGTTGATTTGTTAGCGAATTAGGCAATTTTATTAAATATGCTCTAAGCATATGTGAACAGAGGGATCTGCAAACATCATGTGTTTTGTAAACGTAAATGTGAAAAGCAGGTTTCCTGAAAACTAAGCTGAATGCTTTGGTAAATGTGAACTGCTAAAAAGGTGGTTGTCTTTTTAGATGTAAGTAGAGAAAATCATAAAAATCTAGAGGAATTACGTGCTTCAGTTTGCTTTGCTAATGTCTTTTAAGGTCTCACTTTGCTTTAGAAATTGTGAAGGGTGTGTTATGGGTGAAGTTTATGCGAGAAAGACGTCTGGGAACTTCAGTCTGTGGGCCCACACTCAAAGAAAAGGTCTTGGCGCTACATCAAAAGATTAGCAAATGACTGTGCGTTTGTTTATAGGTTTTAAGTTAATGTAAAATGTTTAAGGTATGTAGATAGACTCCATCTTTAATGATTCCCTGCTTTAACTGATTTTTCAATTAACTGACCAATTAGTAGCTCTGATCACATAGGCCCGGAGGACTTCTGCTGTATGATATGCTGGCCTCCGTGCTGGTTTTAAAAATTTTTGTTATCTTGTTTCAGCCTCACAGACCGGTGAGAATCACTCTTCCTCAGTTTACAGTGAGGAAACAAGCCCAGGGCAGCCACGTTCCCACGGCTAGTCAGCGGCGGGACTGGGAGTTAAGCCCCAGAGTCCGCACTGCAGACCTGAGCAGGATAGGAGAGCAGGCAGGACAGTGCTCTGACCTCGCCGGGCACAGAAGTGTGGGAGCGGGGCTTTGGCTTGTTCGGGTGCTGCCTGGTGAGTCTGTGCTTCCTCTGAAGCTGCTGCCATCACACATTCTCACTGGTTGGAGTCTTTTGTATGCATCTTAGCTGTTGAAAAGGCACCTATTAATTTATCACAGGTGAGGTGGGCCTCCGCACTTGGAGGAGACGCCTGCACCCATGTACCTCACTAATGACAGGTTATGGGATCGGGGCGAGATAATGGGGTCTTTTCATCTTCCGTGTGTGCAGCACGGTGCTGTGTCCCTGGGAGCTCCTAGAGGGCAGCAACTGCTTGTGGTTCCAGCTCCTGCTGGCAGAGGGAAGCTTCCACAATGGAGCAACTTGCTTTCAACACTGCTCCACCGTAAGCAAAGAAACTATAGAGTATTCAGGATCTCCGTCTTTGCTTCCTCTGCCCCCTCAGGTAAATCCTTTATCTGTGTTCCCATCAGCATCCACACATCCTCCACTGTCAGAGTTAAGGCAGCAAAGGTCACTTGCTTTGAAGATAAGAGAATGAAGATGTCCTTAAGAGAGTAAGATCTTTTTGTCACATCTTACTTGTTGCCATTGATAACGCACTCTAATAATGTTTAGATGTTTTGAAATTTTCCCCTGTGGACGTGGGTCTTTATTCTGTTGGGAACACCACTGACATGTGGTTGATTAATCTATTCTTCCTGTCATCATGTTGACCCCCCCCATCCCTCAAAGCCGGGCTTGCATGGGTTTCTCTTCAATTCTCAATAACTCATTTCATAAACACATTAAGGAGGAGCCGTTGGATTTGCCAATCAAAAGACTTCGGGTTCAAGACTGACATATGGCCAACTTGTGCCTTGTGGAAGTGAATGACTCCCCCGCCCCCCACAATCTCAGAAGCACATATTTCCCCATGGCCCTGACTCTCAGATCTTCTTCCAGTTGTGTGGCTGAAGCAAGTGACAGAAAGGAGAAGAGCTGGTTGCAGGCAGACCCGGATGGTTGCCATGCACACCAAGAGGCAGACTGGCCGTGACATTTCAGCCCTGTGAGGTTTACTTAGGATTAGCTAAGAATTCTCAGTCCTGACTCTGCTGTGGGAGGAGCTGGTGACCGAGGCTCTCGGGCTGTGCCTCCTTTCAGGCCTTCATCCACGTCCATGGACCCCAGAGCTCCGGGGAAGGGTGGGGGTTTCCATTCCAGCTCTGAGAGTGGCTTTCCTCGCAGACAAAGGCACGCCTCTTAACCTCACCTCTCCAGCTTGCTCTCTGTTGTCTCTCTGAAAAATGACAGTTAATAGAATCGGCTAATGAACAGAAGAAATAACTAGAAATAGTGGCAAATCATTTGACAGTGAAGTGGTTTATAACTTCTGTTTATCAAATGATGATTATTATCATTACTGTTATTTCTATTGGATTTTTGAGGAATTCAGCCTGGTCTCCAGAGCCCCATTTATAAGACACTTTATTTCTTCCTTTGTAATGTCTAGAAGTAACTTTATTCCAGTCAAATCCAGATCTGTAGCCCCACCCAGCCCCTCCCAGCTCCATTTTTCTCCCCTTCCTTTCTGTTCAGCTTCCATTACCTCCCCGGGCTCCATCAGGTGGGGGTATCCCCTACTGACCAGACTGGCAGAGCTAATGCCGGCTGGAGGAACACTGCAGTGTTTGTTTTTGCAGTTCCTGGATTTGGTTTAATGTACAATTGATTTTTTTAATGTATTTAATCATTTTTTTCTTACCTCATAAGGATTAACCTGCACAAACCTCATTTTATTCTAAGTGTGGCTTTGGGAGGAAGGGAGAAGAAAATTGAGTTTCTCTAGCTTATTTTATTCTTTCACTTTTTATTTTCTGAATGGCTTTTCCTGCTGAAGCAGCTCTGTAAAATACAGTGTATTTTAGTGGCCATTACTTACTCATTACTAACTGGTCTCTCTTGCTTCCCTTTGTCTGTGAACTAAATACAGGGGGCCTAACAATAATTGGTAGTTCCATCACAGACTCGCCAATTACAGATCAACAGGGAAAGCAGCCCAGGGATGGTTTGTGGTTGGCCCTGGCAGCCCACCTGGCAGAGGCGAGTTATCATTCTGCATCTGCTCCCGAGTTGGGCCTTCCCTAATTTTGTACCTTGGCTTCCCTAATTGCACTGCACAGTCTCCCCGATTTACGGATTTCAACCTCACCTTATCCCTACGTGTGGTTTTTGCGTCCATGTTGTCCTTTCTTGGTTCCTGCCTCTTTGTCCTGCCTGTGAAGTATTAACGTGGAGAGGTTTTGTTTCCGTTTCTCTTTGCGGTTCCCTGGTGCCTAGAGTGGTCAGGTGGCAGGCTACAGATAAAAGATTCTCTTGAAACCCATGTCTTTTGGTAGTTTTGTCTGCTGAGTCCAAGTACAGGCAAGTCTTTGTGGATGCCCAGTTTAGCCCCCTTTTTGAATGTGTATCTGATTTGTATTCCAGCTTATCCACTTCGCTCTGGCACAGGGCAGGGAAAAGTTGCGTCTCACTGTTAGGCTGCCAAGCTCTCGTGTAAGGCTGGTAGGTGCTGAAGTGGCAGAGTAGTCCCTAGGATGTATGGCCATATTTCCAAGCAGAGTAGTTTTTTGTTTGTTTCCTGGGTATTTAGCACCTAGGCCCCTTGCTAAACCCTGTATGGGATGGGCGTTATGTCCTGATCCCTCATTCTGGGAGGAGGTAGGCAGTCAACACATATTTGTGGAGTGTGCTTGTGTGCATGCACGCGTGTGCATATGCTGACTTATGTAGATGGTGATGATGAGCCAAGGGGCTGGAGTGCACAGTTGATACCTCCCAGGAACTTAGGGTGCAGTGTTCCCACTGGTGCACAGGTACGCAGATGTTTAGTGCACCGTTGCCACGTAGTCAACATAAAGTGGGCATTTTATGAAAGGGAACATCAGAGGAAACGTTCTAGCTGAGACCTTTATAGCCTTTCCATTATTATGGTTTAAATCTTGACAGTTTTTATTCACAGTGACACTGGGCCCAGCAAAGCCAGTGCTCACTCCCACCTCCCCATTCTCTCTCCACATCCTGTTCTGTAGCTGTGATAGGCATCGTTAAATGTGCAGGCAGCAGAGCTACTTTGTAGTTTGTCTAGAAACAGCTCCTTTTGACTCAGAAGTTGGAAACCAGATGACTCACTGTTCTAGTTGTTTTATCGCAACTGTCGTTTCATAAAATGCCCTGAAACCTTTAAACTGTAAATGCCAAAGTGAGGTTTCGTCTTTTTTATTTTGTTACTTCTTCTGTTATCTCTGATCTTTTCTTTCATGTCTCTCTTTTCTCCTTCCCCTTCATAAGTATTTTCTCTTTCGCTACTCTTTCTCCCTCTTTCTCTTCCGTGCCCCCCCGCCCCCCGCCCCTCCTTTGATGACTGTCAATGGCATCTGTAGTTGCAGCAGTCTCTGCTAACATCATGGTGCATTCTCTCCAGGTTTGCTTCTGTCGGATTGAAAGTCTACACCCTCCAGCTTGTGTGTGTGGTTTAGAAATGGAAATGTCCACGTACGTCAGAGTTTATCAAGTACTTAGTGGTTTCAGCTCTGGAAGCTAAGTGCCATGTCATAGCATAACAGTAACTCACTTTTTGTGATACTACGTTTCACAAAATCATGGGTCTCCCCCACATACCCATTTCCTCTCTCGAGTGCCTACCGCGATCACAGTGCAAGTAAGAGCGCTAGGATTTCCTAGAATGGCCAGTAGGACCTACGAGTGCTGATTGCCAGGAGTGAGCCCTGATCTTATTAACCTTCTTCTCTCCTAAGATAGTGTTTAACTGGAATTTCCGAACTCAAGAGCACCCGCTCGTTCTTACAGCTGAGGTGGGGTTCAGGATCTAAATTTTTAAGGACTTGAGCTCTCAATTCAGTACTTGCTGGATCTTTCTTCCTGCAGTTTCTGACACTGTGGTACTTGACTGAGTCACCTGATTGATGACATGAGCATCACTGGGTGTTAAAACACCTGGCCAGGGAAACAGGGACTCTCTGTGGATTTACCCAAAGGATGGCAGACAGATTGTGGAATTTTAATGAAGGTGGGGTGGGTCCCTGATGTTCATCTGCTTTGGAGCATAACCGAGTCCCAGCATTGACTTCAGGATTGTTTGTGGGAAACCTGCACTGGTATCAGTGGTATATTCCACGTTGATCAAATTCATAAACCCTACTGAACTAATTTTAGAAGTAGCTAGTTGTAATGAAAAAGAACAATAACTTCAGATCTCTTAATCAAATGTTCCTTCTTCTTCTTCTTCTTTTTTAAAGGCCTTTGGTCTATTTTGGCCTTCAGAGTGAGCCATCCTCTGAATTCTGTTATAATAAAACTCCTTTCCTGTGTGTCTCCAAGGAAGGAGAGAATTTTCCATGCTGTGAATGGTGGGTGTGGGGAATGTGGTATCTTTACAATATTTAATAGATTGATGGCTGAGGTTTTTTTTAACTTTTTTTTTAGTGTGTTTTTGTGGGGGGGGGCTGGGGGGAGTTAATTAGGTTTATTTGTTCTATTTTTTAATGGAGATCCTGGGGATTGAACCCAGGACCTTGTGCATGCTAAGCACACACTCTGCTACTGAGCTACACCCTCCCCCATGACGGCTTGTGTTTTAAAGATGAGTTCTATATACCTGCTGGGCAGCATTCAACATAGAATGCTATGTTTTTCACCCACTTGGCTGGATGTCTGTTTCTGACACAACCGCTGTCCCTTCTGCTGGAAAACAGAAAACCACAGGCTGTTAACTTAATACTCTTCCCTTCTGGGGCTAGGATGGGAGCAGGGCGGGGGCAGAGGGGAGGGTTGGAATCAAGATACTGTCACTCCCCACTGGAGAGAGGTGTTTCCTCGTTCCTGCTGACAGTTTGAACAAGAATTCTAGAGTTCCTGGACATTTTAATTAAGCCTCTGTGAGGGGTGGCCGGTGGCCTGCTTATGACCTGGGCATTTACTCGTTGGGACCAGGAGCAGTCTGCCAAGTGTCCCTCTCAGACTTCCTCTGGGTTCCTTACCTGTGGATGCCTTCTCCCTTCCTGGGCAGAGCCTTTTTGAGGAGCTGAAGGATCATTTAGTGCTCGTGGCCTGTTCATTCCTTGGCTCCTCTGCTGAGCTATCCAGCAGGGGTGCCAATTCTTCCATTTAGCTGACTATTATATAGCCCTTAAAAGGGAAGGGTTTATTTTAGCTGGCTGCTATATTGATTGCTATAGGGACGTTTCTATTTTCACTGGCTGCTATATTGACTGGGAAAGGGAAAGGGGCCGTATTGCCGGGAGCTGTCATATTGACTGTTACAGAAAAGATCTGTATTTAAGCAGTACCAGTGCACTGGGATCTCCCAGGCAGGATATTAATGCTAATTCATCCGCTCACCCCCTGCTGTGAGTGTTATTTGTTTAAATCTGTAGATTCCCACAGCGCGTTTATATCCTCACTAGAGTGAGCTCCGCTCCCTGTAATTATTTAACATTATATGCTGATATAAATTGTTACAGTTAAAGAATGGTAATGAGTCGCCAAAAAAGAACAGAAGAAGAAAAAAAACAAAAGAAAAAGGAATAAATAGAAAAAAGAAAGGGAGAAAGTATATTAAAAACTCATCTAATGTATGCATATTTATAAATTTGTGTGTGTGTGTGTATATATATATATATATATGTGACATTAGAAATGGCAGAGTCAGATTCAAAAACAGCAGTGAACAATGCCTGGCATCCTTTTTCTCACTCCAAGTTGATTTGTACAGTGTTGCTGAGTCCACATATGTGCATCTGTCTGTGTGTATGTGCGCATGTGCACACGTGCTCACGTCACCCGCCAGAGAGACTGTAGAGATGTGTGTTCCACGGTGCAGTTTGCACACGCACATGCGTGATTATATACCGTCTGTGTGTGTGTTCTTTGTGGTGGCAAGAAATGTATCCGTTAGCAATTCAAGTTCTTAATGAGTAGGTGATACCTGATTTTCCTTTGAGCTTCCGTGTTCACACGGAAACTCTGGGCCTGAAACGCCTCTCTGGGGAGAGCCATGGGGAGCGCTCAGTTGGGATTGAACTAATAGGCCATTGGGTGTCACTGTCGCTCTACTGTCTATAGCTGAAAGAGGGCTGTTATGCTGGGGAAGCTGGATTTCAAAAGAAAGTCGTTTTTTCTGCCCAAATTGAGGTGTTGCTTGTTTGAGATGTTTGTCTGCATTTTGAGATTCCCCCTTTAAAAGTAGTTGTTTTGTTTGCTGTTTTTGCCATGCTAAGCTCCGCATTTTGACTGTTCTTGAAAATTGTGTACTGATTGCAAGCTCTGTTTGGGTATCACCTGGAGCACATCAGAGGAGGAATGCCAATGGGCAGAAAAGTCTCACCTTAAAAAAAAAAGAAAAAAGAGGCCGCTCAATAGCATTCTGGAAACCCATTTAACCAGGAGAGAGGATCTGGGTGAGAACTTTAAAAAGGAGGAAGAGGAATCTCCTTGCACATCCTAAATTGGACGAGCACCTGCAGCTCCCTGGCCACCCGTCCCGGCCTCCCGGAGGTGGGGAGAGCCTGAGCGCTGGTCGGAGAAGCAGGCGCACTCCTCCAGCTGGCTGCTCCCGCAGCGTGGAGCCGTGCCAGGCTTCACCACAATTCATACTGTGTCAGTTTAATAAATGCACTACTTAAATTATGAAATTACAAAAGAAAAAAGAGAATGCACTTATTCAGACTCTTAATACATTAAAAATAAGGCATTAAAACTCTGACTTTTTTTTTCTTCCAGAATCAATAATGAACAGGAAGGGTTGTAGACATTAACAGTCATGGACATTCAAACTCTTATACATAAATTATCTTAGAAAAATGCACATAAGACTTGAATAATGTAAATACATTAATGCATTTAATAATTTAAACATTAAAGCACAAGCAGGAATTTGAGGCAGAGGCTGTTCTGAGGTAAGGGATTGGTCCTAGAATGAGTGTGTCCTAGGATCGATGGGTGATTTCCCCTTGAGACACCCTGGAGAGAGACTGCCTGGCCGGCTGTTGTGAGCTCCCATGCCAAGAATCCCTGGACATTCCTGAACCCGGCTACCTCCCAGCCCCTCATGTTTGCATATCCTGACCTTCCTCAATTCTGTGTTCTCTCTAGTCCTGTGCTTCTAATTATTTGTTAGAAAATTAAATGCTCCCACTTCAAAGAACAGTGAACTTTGAGAATGTCTTGGTTGGAAAACCAAACCAAATTAAAAAATCCTTCACCTAGCTCTGGCTGCTTGTAATTTGGAAACGTGGAAGCAGTGGCTCCGTACAGTCATGCTGTCAGCCTGGAACTCCACTGCAGCGCTGCGGGCTGTGGATCCCAGCCGCCCTGTGCTGATGGGCTTGGAGACAGACCTGATGGGAAAGCAGAGATGCTGTACTGTGTCAGCCTCTGGGTGTTGGGCATCACGGTGGCAGTTCACCACGCCAGGAAACAAGACAGGTGCCATGGAGTTAGACTTGGTGGTCAGTGATCATGCCTCGCTATAATTTGAGAGTTTAACCGCTGGATAAACTGATTATTACTATCTTTCCCTCTTTCTTCCAAAATCATATTTGCAATGGCAAAAACTAACTGGAATGTTAAAGCCCCCTTTTCTGGCAGAGTACAGAATGGTCAGATTCAGTATTTGACATTTACACTGTAAGGTACCCTGGGAAGAACCGAGATGCTAGGACAATGTGCCTCAAGTTTTCATTTATTGACCCCATTGCTGTTCTTCAATAGTTCCTTAGCCTCATTTTATAGCCCAAATCACAGATGAGAAACTGGGAAAACTGCAGACAGTGTGTTACTGGGTACACAGTCTGAGAACTTTTTCTCTGCCTTACAAGAGATAGTTTATTTGGTCAATAAAGCAAATGTTGCCCCACTGGGTTTGCTGTGGGCCAGAGAGACCCTTGAGAAATGGTTATCAGATGGTAGTGACTGAGCCAAACCTGTTTTTATTATTGCCAGATCCGTTGGAGTCTTTTACTGGATCTCAAATCTCCTACCTGAAACTTTACCTGGGTCGTCTTGATTTGACCCTGGCCTTGTCTGTTCTGGCATCTGTGGCTTTGTTTGCAACCATTTCCAGTCTTTGTTGCAGGCAAAGGCAGCCTGCTTTCCAGTGAACATGGTTACAAACCAGCTTCTAGCCACGTTCAGGAGAGTGGCCATAGGTTGTCCTGGCATGTGCAGCAGGTACAGACAGTATTAGGCTGTACTGCCCAGAGCAGCCAGAAGGAAAACCAGCTCTTTAAAAACTAGTAATCAGGTATTGATTTTGTAAGGGGTCATTTCAAGAACTGGTGAGGACCACCTGGGAACAGATCTTGAGGTCACTTTGTCATCCTTGGGCTGCGCTCAAATTCTTCTTCAGACCTTGTGAACGGTATCTTCCATGTCATGACCCGTCTCCACCTGTTTTGCTTTAAAGAGGCATAGCTTTTCTTACCGGTTTTGTTTCAGCTTTGGGATGCCTGTTGCGTTCATTGCTTTTCCAGAGTTTTCAAAGCCCAGGCTGATCCCTCTGTTGCTTGTCCAGCCTTGAACAGCGGCAGTCTCTCCTGCCTGCACTTTCTGCTTTTCATCCTGGCAGAGGGAAGATTGGGGAGCACTCAGACCGGGGAGAATCTCTTTGGATTTTGCTGGTCACACCCAGGAAAGCTTCCTTCTCTTCCTTTAAGTTCCAAGAAATGGTTTATGGCCTTAACTGCATAAGCTTGTGCCAGACTGGGATGTGTAGTGGAGGCGGGGAAGTTGAGGGGAGGGTTGGGGCAACTTCACTCTCCTGTTGGAGGTGCAGAGTGCTGGTTGCCATCAGGCAGAGAGAGCAGATAACACTGACCGGGGGTCAGTTCACCCCTGTGATATATCCCTTATGCAGATTTCCTTTGAAGAGAGAGGAGTCAGGTTCATTAATTAAAGGAGCCTGGCTTGAGCGCCCTGTAATTATAGGTGCTAGAAATCTGAATTTTAAGAGGTCTGTGCAGCTGCATTTTGAAAAATGTAGGGAGGCACCGAGAAGTACAGGCTGTGGGCAAGAATGTGGCTGGACCAGATTTGGGAGGTTTGGGTTTTGGCAGAATTCCCCTTCAAATTCATATTCTCTCTTTCTCTCTTTCTCTCTTTCTCTCTTTCTCTCTTTCTCTCTTTCTCTCTTTCTCTCTTTCTCTCTTTCTTTCTTTCTTTCTTTCTTTCTTTCTTTCTTTCTTTCTTTCTTTCTTTCTTTCTTTCCTTCCTTCCTTCCTTCCTTCCTTCCTTCCTTCCTTCCTTCCTTCCTTTTCTTTCTTTTTTAATGGGAGGCTAAAGCTCTGATTTTTTTTTAAATGAAGGTTACACCCTGTGACAGAGAGGCTGATATTGTCAGAGTATGGAGGGCAGAAAGGAGTTACTGTACACTGGAAGATGCTTGTTAAGTTTTTAAGAACGCAAGGGATATCCTTTGGCCCTATGGATGCAGTGTTTGAAAAAATTTTCTTTTCCTTGAAATGAGTGAGGGGGACAGGAACAAGGAGCAGAAAGTTAATCTGAATGCAATCTAGGGAGATAAGTCCCAGGTGTATGTAGGACTGAAGAATCTTTGTACCCACTTCTCTTCCCCAGAACGGAGTCGCCTCCTTTGTCGTAAATTGCTTTTTGATATGAACCCAGAGGTACAAACAGAAAATTTTAGGTCTTTATGGGAAGTCCTGACCTGTCCCTTTTCGTTCTCATTTCCTCAGTTGTTGGTAGCTTGACCTTTTGCTTTGGGTGCTTTCTCTCTCTCCCTCTTCTTTTTTATTTTTGTTTGATTTATAAGGTCTCTTTTTACTTCTTGTTAAAAACCTTTATTTCGGCCCATGACGATTTGCATCTCAGTTAATTAGCCGTGGCTCAGTTGGGTTTTGGGTAGGAGTAGAGAGAATTAAGCTGCATGGGGGTCCCCTCCTGGCCTCCCTCAGGAGGGAAAGAAGAGATTTGTGGTGAGTAGGGGCTCACCAAAGACCTGTGTGCCGGACACATGGCTGAAAGCAAACCTGGGGCTGCCACGAGCCTCCTTCCCCCTGGTTAGCTTTGTGTCCTCGGAGGTATCTCAAGCATCCTCCCGTCTCACAGTCTGGACCCTCTGCCCCTCCTCTGGGGTTTGCAAGGGCTGGAAAAAAATATATGTATATTATAATATTTTATACTATGTATATATAAATTTTAAAAGATACTCCTCTGTACTCTTTTTTACATTCTCGTATGTTTGTGTGTTGGGAAATCTACTACTTGTGGACCCATAAACTGTGGAGTAGAACAAAAATCTCGAAGACTGTCATTTGGTGCGTTTACAATATGCAGATTGCAGTTCCAATTAGATTGAAACCTCTATTTAGCAGAGTGGTTTTGTGAAATAAATAACTTTTGAAGAAGGCCTCCTGTATATAATAAATACATATTTTTCCTTCAGTTGCCGACACGGGGCTTCCTGCCTTCCAAACACTTGCCCTGAAATGCTGATTCAGAAGCAGGCGGCATCTTTGGGCTCTTTACAGAAGAAATGCTTCTCCTTTGCTTTCCTGGCACAGGGATTTCATCCTTGATTTACGTGCTCAGTGTGTTAGCGCCAGCGAAGGGGAGCTGGTGTGAAGGTCATCGTGTCCGTTTTGTCCTCTCGGGGAGAGAGTGGGGGGTGTGCGTTTCTCCCTGTGTGCTTATGGAGGTAGCGGTGGGGTTCAGGTGCCCTCCCTTCTGACCAAATGAGTCTGTCAAAACTCCAGCACCTCTCTTTTCTGCCCTCTATACTACATGTCATTCCACAGAGGGTGAACGATTTGGAAAGCCTAATTCAGAATTTCAGGAAGAGCAGTGCACAGCCTAGTAGAGAGCTTCCTCCCAGCACCCCCCTTTTCATCATCCTCCCCTTCTCAGCCCAGCCGTGACAAACTGACAGATAATTAACAGATCGGGTCCTCCTATTAGGCGAGTCTCGTCTCGGTGCTGGAAGCCGCTCTTGCTTTATGCAGGTGCATGTGGGGTGGTGGTGCTCTAAGTGGTCCTAGCAGAGAGGGCAGTGAGTGCTGTGGGAAAAGCAAACAGAATGCTCTCTGGAAGAGAGAGTGCTTAAAAGGGAGAGAGGGGCAGTGAGGTGCCCAGCTTGAAAGCACCTGGTGAAAATACTTGGACTCGCAGGGTTGCGGTCCTGAACACCACTGCCTGTCTCAGGGAGCGGTGAGCGGAGTTATAATAGGATGCCTGATTACAAAGAACACTTCGAAGGCTACTTAGTCCCAGGTCAGGCTGTGCATTAGGCGCACTAATCCTTTGCCGAAACACTGGGCTGGAATTGCAAAATTGGAAGTAACAGTCTGTTGTGTTCCAGCTTTGGCATTAAATATTTCTGTATAGATGTTGCTTTTTCTCTACTACCCAACTTTTCTTTGTCCAGTGGAAAGAAAAATTCATCATGAGAGTATTCTTTTCTATCTACCAGTGACTTTGAAAACTACTTTTCTCCTTGTCTTCTGTGGTCACTTTTCCCATCTTCATGATTTGAAATATTAATGTGTGGATAAATATAGCAACACGTAGGGGCTACACACAGGCTTGGGTCCTTGGGCCTGGCATGTTGGAACAGAGAGAAATACCTAATTGCATCAAAACCACTCTAAGTTCATGTATGTGGAGCCCATCAAGCTGAAAGCATCCAGACAGCATCTGCTGTTATCAAATCACTCGTGAGTCCAGCTAATTAAAATAGAGCTTCATTTTTCTGAACCATTGTTTGGCAGGAATTCGAAACGGGTCTAACCCAATTTCTGCGTGTTTATGAGCCTTTATTATATCAGAGGTACTTTTCTGTAAATGTACAGGGCAGCGTTAAATGAATTGATCCACGCAGTATCACTGTAGACGCACTGTGGACTTGCTAATGATTTCCTTTCCAGCTTTCTGGTTTCCAGACATACCCTTGAAAGCTTTATGTTCTCTTTTTCTATCCTCTGCTCTTTGTCCTCCTCTTTTTTTTTTTATTAACTTAAAAATTTTTAACCTTTTTTCTTTGAAAACAGGATACACTTTATTTGTTCCCTAATGAAGTTTTCTTTTCCATTTCTCTTCGTTTTTCTTTTTTCCTCCTCTTTTCCTGTTTTGGCTGTTCTTCTAGGGGATAGGATTTGCCATTTCTTCATTTCTTGCTGCTTTGTATTCCATCTTGCCCCTTGCTTTTCTCTCTTCTCTCTCCTTTTTACATTTTCTTCAGTTTCAGTTTCTTCATCTTTCTTTTTACAGTTCTTCCACTGACCTTCGCTTTCTCCTGTCTCTCTTCTTTCCCCTCCTCCAGTTTTCCCAGTGCAAGGTTCTTTTGCTATTGTCTCTACCTGCAAATACAGATCAGGGCAGAAAGGGGCTGCCTGTGGAGGTGAAGGGATCTTTCTGGATGTTGGGAGGTGATGTCAGCCTGTTTTGCTTCTCTGAATTTGCCTGCTTACTTTATTTTAGGTTTTTAAAAGATTTTTCAAACCACATCTACTCTGCTTTATAGTCTAATAATCCTACTTTGAAGATCAAAAGTGTTAATAAATGCTAACTAATTATTCCTTGTAACACTCTGGTGAGTCCCTAAGCAGTGTTAGTTCCATTTTACAGTTGAGGAAGCAGAAACAGGAAAGGTAAGTAACTCCCAGAAAGTTACTGCAGAAGTTGGTGAGTGAGTGAAAATTAAGACCAGGTCATCTTTGGCTTTGATTCTTGATTACTACCTTCTGCGTGTTTACTTTGCTCCCTATAAGGATCATGTATCTTTAAGATGAGGGTGAGAGAATACTGTCCCCCTCCTCCTTCTCTGCATGTACTTCTGGCCTTCTGAAGTTTCATTTGTAGTCTTTAGATGTTAAATGAATTTCTAGGTAATTCCTGGGAAAGAAGGATGCCAAACCACTTATGGGCTGGTAAAAACCCTGCCCATTACAGTCTCAAAGCAGAGCGCTCACTTTCTGTTTCCAGCAGCTTCCAGTAAGTGGACCCACGTCACACACGCTGGCCCCGGTGATCATAGCATTGTAGGAAGCGCTGCCATATTTGATTGAATTTAGCCATTCTGGAATGACGTGTGTATGAAGTCGTCTCTTGCATTACTGTGGCCTTTATTATTGCTAATGCATTCTGACATTACAGGTGTAGCCTTGGCTCTCCCAGAAAGGGCAAGGCCGCTCTTACCAAGCTTAAGAGCAGAATTTATGATACTGTTATACAGTGAAACGGGTGTTCACATTTAGTTAATAAGCAGAATAAGGGAAATGCTTTTATAGAAAAGATAGCCGAGTGACAGAGGCCTATCCTAAATCCTCACCCAGCATTGTTTCAAAAAAGTGGATCAGTCAGTATTATTCTCCTCCAGAAAACTAGTCAGGTTGGAACTCTAGGATGGAAGTTTCAGGAAAGTGGATTTCAACTTAGTTTAAAGAAGGACTCCTGAAAAAGAATTGCCAGTTTCCTAAGAGAGTGAGTTCTCTGTTCTTCATAGGCATTTCAAGTGGAGGCTCACTGATCACTCGTCAAGGTTGTTGAAGGGGGCAGTCCTGGATCATGTATAGGACCGGATGGCTTTCCCTGTCCTAGGTTTAACTACAAAAGCAGCATGTTTGCTCATTCTTGGTGTGCTGTGCGGACCCAGTGAATGCTTAGTACCTATTCATTATTTAATCGTTGGCTTCCTGCTCCTTAATCTAACTTGAATAAAAACTGTTTTTGTTCAGTTCAGGAAAACCACCATCTGTGTCACCCTCCTGGAGTGAGTCATTCTGGATAGCCACTCTTCTAGCTGGCCATCGAGATACATATGAAAACAAAACACACCACTTCAAAACTTTTGGCTGGAAATTACGTAAAATGGGTTATATGCTTTCTCGCTTTATTAGGCAGAGTGTCTGGAAAATAATCCTGATGACTCAGTACCATCATTTTAGATGTAAATATTTACATTGTGTTGTACGTGTAACTCTGTTCTCAAACCTGTTGAAATACAGACCTGTTGTATATGAGCCCCTCCTCTGAATGACTCTGCCTGTGCTGAATGACCCCGGACTGATAAACTTCTTGAGCTTTTTGTTTGTTTTCCATAGGCGATTCTTTCCTGACATTTGTAGCTAGGCTTTTTTTCACTATCTGGTCTTTGTTCTGTGAGTATCTCTTGCTGGCTGGCTCGTTTCTCCTTACTCATTTGCAGTTTTTAATCTTCTGTGATTTGGACACCAGGTAACTAAGCTTGTATATGAAATAAATAGTAAATAATATGAATAAAGGTTTGCTATGTGTAAAATAGATGGAATTTGTCATTTCTCTTTTGGCAACAGCCATTTCTCTCCCTTTCCCTCTCTCCTTCCTCCTCTTTGTGGGTTTTTTCCTTTCCTTGAATTGGGTGAGGTTGGAAAGCTGAGCCCGGAATGGTTGGGTCCTGTCCTTGACCCTCCTTGACCCTTGCCCATGTCCCTGGCCGAAGTATTGTAGGCTGCCTGGTGGAATCAACTTAGAAATTATAAAATGGTGCCACTCGAGGGTCCAGAAGGCCATCTACCTAAGTCCGTATTTTACAGAAATGAAGGCATCTGAGGCCCAGAGCTGGGGCATGAGGAGCCGGGTTTGAGGACATGTTAGTGTCAGGGTTGGACTTGGGGTGCAGGTTTCTTGAGGCCTGGTCCACTTTCTGCCCTGCCACTCTGCCACGTTCTGTTCCCTTCCAACTTCGAGCAAAATGTGTGTGAATGAGGAAGTAGAGGGTTTGTGTGAGGGAAAATCATGGAGGAAAATTCTCTCCTGGCTGTGGGCAGGTTCAGAACTAAAGCGCGTAAACTGAAAAAGGCTTCTATTTGTTGCAGCATTTGGCCGTGTTTGCACTCAAGGCTGATATCGATATTGTAGGAGAAGCTTTCATCCTTTCACTCAAATTTACAAGAAATGCTGTTTCCTTTTAGTTAAAAAAAAAAAAAAAGTCCAAGAGAGCATTTGATTTGAGGAACCAAAAGTCTAGAAAATGTATCCGGGAGTCGTCGTCAATTTGGGGCATAATGAAATAGAAAAAATACTCAATAAAAGCTCCTTTATTACTTTAACTGCTTAAATGTGGAGTTTTTAGCCATCAGGTTAATGTTTTGGTATCATTTTTTTATTTGATTGTGAGCACTTTTCCAGGTAGCTCTGCCACTCGAGCGCTAATCAGATTCCCACAGATGAATGGTGCTAGCTGCAGCCTGACGTCACCGCGTTTTTGCTTCGACATTATTTTATTTGGCTTTCCTGTAAAAGTTAATAACTCTGTGTCCATGTGTTTAAACAGGCAAGAAGAGAGAAAGGACAAGGAACAGAAAACGATGAGCGATGTCTCAGGAAGCTTTTGCCAAATTGAGGACATGTAGGGATTTTTGTGATTTCAAAGTATTTCACCCTAGCACCAGTGGGGCATGGAGAATGAAGAAGACTGAAAAGCAAGATGGTGATTCATAATCCTTCAGATAAAAAAAAGTGAACTTCTCTCTGTTTCCCAGACAGAGCTGAAGGAATTAGAAATGAGTTGCCATTGATTTAGAGGAGGAGAAGGCGGGTGCTCAATAGAACTGATTTGCTTAATGGTGAGAATTGTTTAAATTTTGCGTTAATTGTAAGTGAATTATGTCCAAGATTGGTAAGAACATCAGGTGCAGGGCTTTAAGACTTTGCTTTTCATCTTCCCGTTAGAGGTGGGAGACCTGTAATGACAGCCTCGTGGCCAACATGGCTCTGGTTAGTCTAATAGGCCTTTGTTGCATTGTTTGTTTTTAAAAGTGTTTGTTTGCTGGAAGCTGTGGTTGTTGAATATGGGAATGTGTATAGTGTTCAGTAAAAGGTCACTGAATGGTTCAAAGCCATGATTTCCATTTAATTCTTTCTGTGTGCTCTGGATTTCTTTGCTGAGCTAAAAATTTCTAAGTTGGGGTTTATCAGGGGAGGCAACTGGACTGATACCTCTTGATTGAGATTCTCTCCCGAATTTACATCTTGGTACTAAAGGCAGTCTGTGGGTACACATCTGGCAATGGGTACAGGAATCAGTTCCACAGTCCTTATTTCAGTGCTTCCTAATGATGTGTAAAAAATGACAACTCATTCATCGTCTTTGTCAGAGGCATAGCTCATCTTGCTTCTCTGCACCACACTCTGTGTGGATGAGTTACTCCCGGAGTCATCTAGAGAGGTGTAACCTATGTTAGATACCCCTTTCTTAGAAAATTGAACCTGGCCGCCAACTTATTTCATATGGATGTGAGGTACATCTGATATCTGTCACCCCACTTACTGCCAGAGTTGGTTCCACTGATCTTACAGTCTTGGTGGTTGGCCTGTTCCTGTGCACCCCCAGGGGCCAGGGTGCTGGGTGAAGAGGGCGGCTTTCCCCCGAGAGGAGCTGACATCATTTGACTGTTGAATAGAAACAGTTTCTAATCCCTTTGTCGTACCGTAAATTTGAAGATTTTTGAGTCCACCGGCTTTCTCTGTTATGAATTTTACTTTTGGAACTCTTGCTTCAATTTTTCCCCTTAGACCATGGCAGAATCCAAAATAGTAGCAGGAACTAGGACTCGGAGATCTTCTCTTAGTAGCAGGTTTTTTTGTTTGTTTTGTTTTTAGCCATACTGGTAGATGTGTGGTGGTTTTAATTTGCATTTCCCTGTTGATTAAGGAGGTTGAGCACCTTTTCACGTGTTTATTGCAACTTGTGGTCAATCTTTTTTTTTTAATTTTTGTTTATTTTTAACTTTTTTGAGGGGGAAGTAATAAGGTTTATTTATTTAGTTATTTACTTAATAGAGGTACTGGGGATTGAACCCAGGACCTTGTGCATGCTGGGCATGCACTCTATCACTGAGCTATATCCTACCCCCCAAGTAGCAGATTTAATTATTCACTTTTTCCTGCTTTCCAGGGGATCTCAAGATGATTTAAAGGCTACACACATTTATCATTTCTAATTATTTTCTTGCTATCTTTTTGAATTAGAACTGTACTAGGCTGTGACTACTTCTTTTTTAGTATTCAAATCTATTTTTTAACATTTAATCTTTCTCCTATTTTCTTGTAGGGTATCTGGTAGGAGTGCCATTTAGCGGCTCCTCAAAGGTTTAGGTTTTTGCTGTATGTGGGATGCCAGTAGACAGAGTTTCTTGATCCAGAGCTTATCTTCCTTGGAATCCAGGAGCCCCACTTGTTGCCCTCAGAGCAGAAGTTACTCAGCCATCATAAGGGACCCTGCCCTGCACTACCTGGTGGTCATCAATTCAGCATCTGACCCCCAGTGATGACTTGATGCATGAAGGTGTCACTGTCCACAATGTAACCTTTCTTCGTCCCCTTCCCAATCATCCCACATCTCAATAATGCATGACTAGAGAGAGCTTTACCAATCTCCGTCTGGCCTGACTTCAAAAAGAGTGGGAACTGAAGTCTGCTGAACGTATGAAGGTAATGGAGGTAGGAGAAGTAACCTTCGGAAAGCATCAGACTCAACTTGTGGTGGAGAGAAAGGGAATAGGAAGTAGAGGCAGTGGTATCATTAGGAAGGTCCTGGGCACTGTCTGCTGCGTATTTTTAGTGTTGGAGTCACCAGCCACCGTCACCGAGTGAGCTCACAGTTCTCCTAGGGAGCATCTTGGACACTGAGTCATTACATTCCTTTAGAGTGATTCAGCTCAACAGCTTGACACCTTCATTAATTTTACAGCATGAAGCCTGGGTGCTCTCTGCTTCCTCTTTAACAGTGCAGGGGAATTAGGATATGGAAAATATAAAATCAAGGGAAACTGGAAGAGGAGCCGACAAGGAGCTGTTGAAAGACATCATGTTAGGAAACCGAACTCCTTGCCTTTTCTTGGTATCTCCTGGGACCGAGCACCCAATTCTTGCCACACGTCGCTGGCACACATAAGCCTTTTTCTTTCTGTTCCTGGCACGCCGGCCAACCCTCCGCCTTGCAGCCAGCTCGTTTGCCTTCTCTGCTGAGGTCACTGCTACCGTGATCCGTGTATAATGGCATTTTCCTCCTCTTTTCAGTTTGGAGGCTATTACAGTTTCTTCTCTAAACAGGACTTCAAACAATTTGCTGCCAGTTGGATTTCAAAGCCAAGGAAAAGGCAAATGTCATCCTTTTTTTCTCTCCTCTTTGGGTAACTGCTTTGTTGGTTGCATCAAAAATTAGAGGGGCTGCTATCTAAATTCAGGTGGGGGTACATGGGGACAGGCATTTAAATTTGCTTTTCTTTCTCCCTGGAGGAGAAAATCCTTTTCCTTCTCAACCTTTCCTAAAAAGGAACTTTGATGTTCTCAACCCAGAAACAAGGGTTTTTATTTCCTGCACGGCGAGCGTGTGCACTGTAGCGCTTTCTGTGGCGTAGTTCGCAGTTCGGTCGCCCTCTGCATCAGCAGCTGAGCTTTTCAGGCGTTGCTACTCAGGCACCAGCTCCCTTTGGGCTGCAAGTTCAGACCCAAAGTACTCTTCCAAAGTCACCCTTGTGTCCCCCAAATCACTGTCACTTGATATTAAATAGAGCATGTTGGCTTAAGATGCTTTGTATTTCCACACACATTTCTGGAAGAACTAGTTTAATAAAATAACAAAACAGTGACATTCTGACAAGCAGTTCATGTGGTATTTTTAACTAGGGCCAAGAAGAAAAATTTAAATGCAGAGATATTTCACTTAGAAGGGTAGTTTCTGTGCATATGACGTTGCCATTTTTCATAAAGGCTTTTACCACATATATCAGTGTGTTTTAAGAGAGACTAGGGTCAATAATGCGTGCTCTGGAATTCCCTAAATACAGATTTACACAATAGACCTTAACAAATATGTTCTATCAGTCAACTCTCCTGCACTTCTACCAGAGATATCTCATTTCTTTAATGTGAAAAACAAAAGGACAGAGGAAAGTAAAACAAAGGAAATTAGGGCCCATAGTTTAATTAGTACAGGGTTGTACCCCAGATCAACAATGAGAAAGACACAATGACAAAAACCAGGAAATTCCAAGTTGAAAGAGAAGCTCTTTCCTTTAACTCCCTGAGAGCCAGGGCACTTGGGAGCTCACTGCTCACCCAGGTGCAGGAGGCTGGCTCAAGTACAACTCACTGTCTTTATTTTTGAACTTCCTGGCTTTTGTTGACTTTCCCCTCTCCTCCCCGCTCCCCCCCCCCCCCCCGTAAATGAAATGAAACGTACCTTGGTGTGTATGTGTTAATTGTAGATAAACGGGGGAAATGTACCTCTTGATTTTGTAACCCTCAGAGAAGGAGAAAGACGGCGAAAAAAAGTCCCTGTCACTGTCATCTGTTCATTTTTAATGAGCAATTTTTAAAAATTGAAAATAAAAGAGGAAAATGAATAGGTGTTGAATCAGCCCGTGATATGTAAATGCCAACTAGTAATTACCTAAAACCTTAATTTTCATTCTGTTTCATCTTGCAAAACATTTTCCCTGAGCGAAAACACTTCTCTGGGGCTGGTGCGAGTCCGCCGAGCGGCCCCTCCGGCTTGCGCGGCCGCCAGCCCCGGCTAGGGGGCACTTTGGCTCTGCGCTGCGGCTGCCCGAGCGCGGCCACCTCAAGGTTATTTCCCTCTTGCCATTCCAGTGGTTTCGCTCCGAGAGGTCGGTGGCGCCCCTCCCCCCCACCCCCACTAGTCTGGTTTAGGGGAGCCTTGCTCCTCCTTGTCCTTGCCGAGGATCGTATTGAATTTTGGCTGACCGAGCCTTCCTCTGCATATTAACTTTCCCCTCTTACCTGCCTGCTAGACCCTCGGCTTCCCTGAGTCGCCTTTCACACTCTGAGAGCAGCTATCTGCCAGACTCCCTCTCTCCCTTGGAGATTTCAAACGCGGCAGCCTCTGTTCTCTGTTTATTCCTTCTTCTTTTCTCCCCCCTGTCTTTTCATTTTGGTGGCTAAGGGCGACTCTCCTCAATTGCAGATCACACACATTTGCGCTCTGCCACACTCAGAAGGGTAGTTCCGACCTTCTGTTTCTCTTGCATGATCGTAGGTATTTTCTCTTACTCTGGTTTAGCATCTGACACCTTTTGGATGTGTTCGTGCTGCATCTTGGCATGTGGCTGTGGATGCCCCTGCTTCCGGGGTGGTTGCCCGACCCAGCCTGTTCCCTACCTAGAAAGGGCGCATTAGAAGTGAGAAAGCGGAGAGCCTGGCTGGGACTGTCAGCCGCTGATTAGAGAGGATTCTGGATCCAGAGAACCAGAATTATGTTGTCCTAGGCCCCTGGATCCGAGAGTGCTTTGCCTGGAATCTCAAGGAACACGGCCTCTTTAGTGAGATATATAGCTTCATAATTAGCCCGTTGCATTTTTTCATGAGTGCTAGCATCAGCGTTCTACGATGTGTTTCTCTGATTAACAGCTGCTTTGCAACTATTTCCTTGTACCACCGATGACCATATTTGTCAAGGAACTCCTGACAGAGTACTGATTTCTTACTAAAACGCAGCATTTCTGTTTGAAGAGGGTTCTCTTATTCTCGGCACTGCCCAGCTTTTATAGTCAGTCCTTGTTAAAACTCGAGTTGGCTTTGGTATAATGCTTGTTAACAGGATTCTGGGTATCTATCTACTTTAGAGTACGAGCTGGGAACCTTTCACAGGCAATTTAATCTTCCGAGCCGCGCATGTGTGGCGCTGCAGCGTTGGAGAGGGGCTTTGGGCCCGCATGTCGGTCATTTTCTCTTGCCCTCTAGTTGTGATCTTTCTGGGTTAAAAAGGACTTGTCTTTAGTTGTCAGTGTCATTAATTTTTGAATATTTTTAATACTTTCAAATGGCTAATGAATGCTCACATTTTAGGAGACAGACACGTACGTAGCACACAGGAGTGCCGGAATGGGTGACATTCCAAATAAATGTTACTGGAGACAATGCATCAGGTTTACACGTCAGGTGCAAAGTGCTGAAGTCTCCCTCCAACCCCAGGTTCTCTGTTAGGCAAGCTCTGCTCTCTCATCCCTCCTCGTGCAGAAAATACAGTATACGTTCTGAAGATTACGGTGTGCAGGTCTTTCGTAGGAGGGTGGAAGGCACCTAGGAAGCATCTCCTCCGTGAGCACTGTCAAGAACCTCGCTGCTTCTCACCAGGGATTACTTAGCCTACACAACGCGTTTTAACAGCACATAGGTCATCGTAGATGGCCCCTGAGTATACTGTATTCCATTGATTTATACAGTTACAAATCCTGGTCTCTCAAACACAAATCTCTCTCAATTGGCCAATCATCTTGGATCCAAAGGTGTTTTTCAACCTGAAGTCCCCTCTTTTACCCTGGGTTGCTGGCAGTCACTCCAGTGGAACCACTGCAAAGGCAAGAATTTGCTACTCTTCTTTGCACCTTGGTTTTACCTCTAGCTTCAAATGATGAACAGTGAAAATGATCAAATTTCTCTAAAATCATGCAGTTGATGGTGACAGGGTTGTTTTATTTTGCTTTTTGGGGAAGGGAGGCAGAACATAGGGTCACAGGAATAGGAGTGTTAAGAAACTTTGCTTCTGTTTTCTTTTGAGTTCATCATCTTTATTTTTATGAAACCAGCTACTGGTAATTCGAGTGCACTCGTTAAGAACTCTCTCAGTGTGAGAGAAGGGGAAAGGAAAGCCAATTCCCTATTTGTCACAGACTCAACAGCAAGTGGCTTCAACAACGGCAAAAGGTGCTTTGCACCGGAATTTTTGCTGCACTCCCACAACATGTGCAATAAGGTTCCTGTCTCCGTTTTACATCTTTGACATTGAGGCGGAAGATTTGGCCTGAATTTATGTAATTTAGTTGGGCCCAAATATAACCCATGAATAGTCACATTCATCTCCTAATTAGAAAATCAAATGATAATACAGGACAGGCTGCAGGCACCCCATCATTTCATCCAACAAAAGCGTGTTGTGTGTTGGACCTCTGCAGAGGAGAGTCAGTTGAATTACTTCATGAAGTTAATGAAAAGTGTCCAACAATAGTTGGATGAAAGATGCAAACCGAGTGCACTGTCAGTTACGTAGTGTGTTCAGATCTTTGCATTATGGGGAAAGGTTTGGGGAAATCTTTCACCATCTATGTGTGAATACAGGGCTTATAAAATTCTAGGTTGGACAGGCCTTTCCCCCCAATTGAAGTGCCGGTTCCTTAGGAAGAGGGAGGAGAAGAGTAAAGAGTAGCTGAAGAAATAATTAGTGAAAGGAGAGAGGTTTTCCTGTGTTCACACTTAACATGTAGCTGCTTCTCTGGGTATCTTTCTTATAAAGCACATTATATTGAGGCTGTTAGCTTGGATGCTTTATATTTTTGCATCTGGCGTAGTGATATCGGTGCTGTTAAATATGTGATTTGCCTGTCGCCTGCATTTTCAGACAAAGATCAAGAGGAACATAAACAAGCCCCAAATATACTTTATGTAGGTGTTTGGCAGTATTATTTTATATGGCTTGAAATTAGTGAATGGAAACTTCAAAAGAAATTGTTCATATTTTTGCAAGTTTGAAGTGTGCCGGGACTTTGTCAAATTCCCGTTAAAATAAATACGTCAATTTCACCTCTCTTCCAAATTCATTTATCTTGCTTTTTTAAAAGGTGTTTTCTACTCTACCTGATGTTTAAATTGGATTCGCTCGTTTATGCTGTTCTTTGCTATATCCCCCACGTTTTTCTTAAATGAATTACTAATGACAGAGCACTCCATCATTCCCTCTCTACAGCCACTTTAAGGAAAGCATGGTGATCTAAACCTTTTAACCTATTAAAGATGATTTTTCCCAATTGAATCAGACCCACCACAGGTGTAATAACTAATCATTTAAACTACACCTGCTATTATGTATTTTTAAGCCATTATGCGTGTTGGATAGATGATAATTCATGTTTATTGCATTGTCCGATGGATCCGTTTTGCCTACACTAGGCTGATTAATGTATTTAAAGAAATAAGAGATGCAATTTTTAAAAAAAATTGATGGAATGCTCCAAGCACTGCATTGAGTGCACCATTAAACCCATCAGAACTTTGCTCTCTGACCAGAAATGCATATACCAAGGACTGTATTAAAAAAGCAAGGTGAAACCTGTGTGTTTTAGTGGTGGGATTCTGCTTTCTTTCTCTGTCATGGAAAATTTTGGAAGGATGAAGGAAAGGTTTATGCTTCTACTGGTGAATGGCGGGAGCTGTGCTGTTAGCATCTGTGGTCTAAGACCTGCTCGTCCGTAGTTCTTCTGGCACCTGGTGCATGGACCATGGCGTGCGGATCCTGCCGCCCGACATGAGTGCCGTTATTGTGTGTTGAAGGTGTATTTTTTCTCCAGGTGAAGAAAAATTATCCCTGAGCCACTTGAGCTATGCAGACTGGCCTTGACCCTGTGGAGCCCGTGGTGGCGGGACTGTCCACCTCTTCGCGGGCTGGGCCTCTCCCCATCTTGTGTTTCCCTTCCCTCTTGGCTGCTTCCCCTTCCCACGTCTATCTCCCCTTTCCTTTTTCTTCTGCCTTCCCTTCTGCTCTGTCTCCATGCTTGTCCATCGCCGCCGCCTTCTCCCCTCCCGTCCCCTCCTTTGCCCCATTCCCTTTCCTTTTTCTCTCCTCTTTCTTTCCCCTCTCCCTTCTCTTGATTAGAGCACATCCATTTTGTGGGTGTTTGTCATCTTTTTGTTTATTTTGGTGCAGCCCGAGGAGATCTGGCTGAGGGGCTCGGGGGTGCGTTTGGGGATTCTAGAATCTTGAGCACCTGTCTTTCTCTAGTCCAGAACTGGTTGGTTATCACTGCAGTTCATGATGGTGGTTAATCCGTTTGCAGTGTTGGACCAATTCTAACCAGTCTTAAGGAACACTCCTCATCGCTGACAGGCCCAGATCGAAAGTGCGAGATACCTGAGTCCATCCTTGAGGGAGAGTGTCTGAGGCAAGCCTCCCATAGGGGGCTCACAGGGAAAATACGTAAGGGAATTGCCCTGGCTTTTTTCTTTCTGATTTATCCTCATATCTTTTGTTACCAGAGAAGTCTGTCTGGTCTCAAGATTAAATTCATATGAAATATGAAGAGAATATTTGTAACTTGTATTCCATTCATAGTCACAGTACTTTCTGCTTCAGTCTCTACAACTGCTACCCTTAGTTTGAAGGATCTTAGAAAACTTCTTTACATTTGGCCCCTTGAAATTTTTTCTTTCAGCAACTTATGAGTGAACTGCAGGGCCTGTTGACTGTCCCTCTACCTCGAGACTAAATTATTCTTTTGGTTTTGATGAGATGAATAATGCCAGTCATTTACAACAGCTCCTTTTCTATCGGGGGCAGGTTGGCATTTCCTGCCCATCGGCCTGGTGTCCGGGGTGGAGAGCAGCCAGGTGGCGTGCAGACACACGCTTCCTGTGTGCCGAGTGAGGTGAAGGGTCAATACCATGAACGGTTTCCTCTCCATCCCCTACTTGGCTTCTTCGTAGATACGAAGATTTCATTCAATAATATCATGACCAGAGGTAGGTAGATAATCTGTCAGTCTGTCAGCTTGCAGCCATGAAGCCCCAAACTTGGTTCTTTGAAGGCTCTTGAGAATTCAGCTCCATTGCGTAAGAGGGGCCAGTGCGAGTGGCTGTGTGTGTTGTCGCTTATATAACCCTTCCCAGCTGGTATACGCTCAGCACTTTGCCAGGCTCTGCAGAGGCAGCGTGGTCTCTTCCTTCAGATGCTTGCAGCGTAGTTGGGGAGGCAGCCTGCACATTAGAAGACAGGATAATTATGTCTTCAATTGTATGGTACACACGATAAGCACTGAAGAATTTAAGAGAATAGGGAGATCGGAGATGGCTTGCTTGTTTAGGGAAGGCTTCGAGGAATTAGAGCAGCCTACGAAAGGGCTGTTACTGCCGCTATGTGTGTGTAATGTTGACACAGGTAGAGGCAGGAAAGGGGGGCCCTCTAGAGAAAGGGCCTAGCATGGGCACGTGCAGGGATGTGGGTACGCATGGCCAGGAGAGGGCTGCCTGCCGAGGAGTGTGAGGAATCTGCTTGAACAGCGAGGACAGGAGAAGATGACTGCAGGTCTTAGAAGCTAGGCTGAGGTGGTTAGGTTTGATAGAATCAGATACAGGAAGCCAGTGAAGGTAGGGAACCAACGTAGGCTCTTATTTAGGCAGATTTTTATATGTGAGAAATAGCTGATTGTAAATTTCACCACAGTCTTGTGATTGTTTCTGTGGACCTGGGATAAACTTGGAGGATTTTTAATCTTGAAGTGCAGACTACTGAAGTTTGCTTTTCTTCTCTGTTTTATCTCCCCTGCCAGATTGCCACAGCAGTGAAGTTTCTGCAGAATTCTCGGGTCCGCCAGAGCCCACTTGCAACCAGGAGAGCATTCCTTAAGAAGAAAGGTACAGCTTCCCCGTGGCGGTGCAGAGTGGCCTGGGCAGATGAACGATCTCCTATAGCTGTCCCACTGGTGTTGGGGGGAGGGACGCCCCCAGTGGGAATGATGCTTCTCTCCTTAGGGTGGAGCAGAGAGAGGATACAATTCAGATAATTGAGCACCAAGTGTAAGGCCAACAACTTAGCCCAGAACAGCCTGGCACAGGCAGCGTTTGGCAGGAGAAGAGGCCCATTGGATAAGACTGTGGAGGACTTCTGCTTTCCAGCCTGTCCTTCTGATAATGACCCTGGCTGCAGAACGACTGGCTTTAGGTTAGGAGGTCAGCTGCTTCAGTGAAGAATGAGGAAGAAAGAAATGAAGGACGAGGGAAATGAGATGACTAAACAAGGTCAGGCTAAGGTCAAGCTTGGGGTCAGTCTGATTTACCGATTGAAGTGGTAAATTACTGGTTTTATGATATTTCTCTAAGCAGGGATTCAATAGATCTTGACAAATTCAATATTGTCCAAAGCAGACAGAAACTCTTGGTTTTATTGAAATTTAGGATATTTTTCTTTTTTTGTGAAATACAAAAGAGCTCCAAAACAAACAAAAAAAGAAATCTGACTTTTCATTCTTCAAATGTTTAATTTTCTAAAAAGCTAGGAAGTTGTTTAAAGGCCCTTAAACACCATGAGGGAGGGCAGTGAGGTTTCTTTCCCCCCAGACAAAACTCTTTTTCCTTTAGGAGCTGGAACGTCAGCCTCAAAATTCTGGGTTTTGAGCTTTAAGTCATTAGTGGCTGAACTGGAAGACGGCGTGGTTTGGTGGTATTTCCTAGGTCTGCCCCAGGGTATCCCTCTGAAGCGATGCTGCAGGACCGTGTCCCAGGGCTGCGCTAGCAGGGTTTGGGCAGAATCAGCCCAAGCGTTTCATCCACAGGCAGCCGTTTAGAGGCAGCCTCAAGGCCAGTCCCTGTAACTGAGTTGATGAGGGGCGCTGGGCGCTTCCTGGCGGCATCATGCACGCCCCCCATCAGTAGGAGATTATTAAAATTTGGAGCGCGTTGGCCAGCTTCTCCGCTCTGCAGCCATCATGCCATAAAAGAGTTTTTCCTTGAAATATGTGTACCTATGGGGAGTAATTAATCATAAAAGCTTGGGGATTTCAGCTCTCTCATCAAAGCATTGAAGCTGGGGAAAGCTGAGCCTAAAAGCTGTGCTGATTACCCAGGGTAACCTGAGACAAAATCTATGGTTGCCGAGAGATCCTTCGCCCCAGTATATTGTGCAATATTATAACTGCCTGATCTTCTCTTTCACTGACAGTGACCAGTTATTCCTCATTTTCTCTCAAACGCAACTGGGTTAGAATTTCATTTGCAGAAGGTATTTAGAGCAATTTAGAGACAAATGTCTCTGGTGTTTGCTCGGCACTTCCCCACTGCAGGCTGTGCTGAGCAGTTTGAGTATCAGGAGCTCCATCTAATCTGTTTAATTTTAATAAATCCCTGACTGGGAGAGGGAGAGAAGAAAAAAAGAGAGACAGAAACTCTGGGCCAAATAATGCTTCTTTTGAGTTAGTTGGCTAATAATTACTGCAGAGAGTAAACTGTTTTGTACAATTATTATTTGTTGCTCCTTAAAAAAAAAAAACAGTCAGTTAATTAATTCAACTAAGAGTGTTTACCCTGTGCCGAGAACAGAACAGACAAAATCCTTGCCCTCCCAGAGCTTAAATTCTACCGGGGGAAGACAATCAACAAACGAAAAAACAAAACATGTGGTTGTTGGATGGCAGGTGCCACGGAGAAGAAGGGTGCTGGGCTGTGGGCTGGAGGGAGCCGGTGCTGTGTGGGAATGGGTTGCACTTGTCAGCGGGGTGATTACACGGTGTCCCTTGGGGAGGGTGACATGTGAGCGAAGACCTGAAGGAGATGAGTGTTTGTTGGTACAGAGCTGGTGTGATTCCTTCTTGACCCCTGATGTGCTGTGGGGTCTTTCAATTTTCAGCAGCAGGAAACTTGAGAGGCATCCTGCCTTTCTTCTTCTAAAGAGAACCGCGGGAGTTCACCCCGCACTTAAACCTGGAATCACTGGACTTAATCACCCATCTCCATTATCCTCTAAAACGCTGCTTCAGTCGGTAATTATCTATTTCCGAGTTGAATCCCAATAGAGTAAGTTCTGGCAGGACCTTTTCTGGGCAGAGAATTCCAAGGTTTGATCGGTGTCTGGGGAAGAAGAGCCCTCCGTGGATTTAAACTTCACTTTTCAAATTTCCGGCTGTTTCGGAGGGTCAGGCGTGCACGATCAGTGTGGCTTGGCACCATCTCTGATGGGTTGGGGTGGGGGGCTTTTGTAAAGGAGCATACCTCTACCCTGTCCCTAACAGTGGTTGGGAAGGAAAGAGAGTCAGCTCACTGGTCTTTGCAGGTGGGGAGCGTGGCTTGAGGGGAGGGACCAAGGCTCTGGCATCCTCCCATCAGTGTCTCCCCATAGGACTCGTTGCTGTGGTGGGTTGGAGTGCTGACTTTGGGCGAGCTCACAGCTACTGTAGTCTTGGCTTTTCCTAGCAAATGTCACTTCAGGGAATTGCAGTGGAGCACTGCCTTGAATTATAATCCTGACTTTTTTTTTTTAATAAACATCTCTTTCCTGAAAAGGCAAATCCAATTTTGTTTTTCTTTTAATATTATTTAATATTTAATATAGAAATTGAGGTCCCTGTAGTGCACGTCAGTTCAGTAGAAAATGAGGGTTACTTTAGACGCATCAGCTGAGTTTGTTTTATTGCGAAGGCGCAGTCTGGAGCAGGGGCTTCGTCCTGCCTCTGTTACTGACAGGTTAAACGTGTGCTGTCTGATTTCAGAGGCCGGGGAGGCCGGGGGACTGAATGGGATAGGGATGGAAGAGTATTGGTTTGCAAAGGTCTTTTGTGTTTGTGTTTTTTTGTTGTTGTTGTTTTTGTTTCTTTGAGATCTCTTTTGGATGCTTTAAAGTCTGAATATGGAGTCATTAATAGAAATGTGAAGTTATTAGAATCGTTCATCATTCTCTTTGAAGCTTGTTCTGCCAGTTTGTGTAATTTACAACATTTCTTCCTTTTATCGGGAATTTTTGGATGAAAGAGAAAAGCAGCTGTTTACCTTCAGAGTATTAGAATAAATGTGTTTTCCTTCCAACCACTTGGTTTTGCAGATGACATCGACTGCAGAGTCAGCCACACATGAAGATAATTGGACTGTGTGTGGGGTTTAAGCCCTCATAGAACTGATCTATATATAGAAGCAGTTCTTGCCAGGCAGGCATCGTATCTGGGGTTGTAAGCAGGCTGTAAGCCAGGAGGTTAGAGTAACTTAAAAACAGCAATAGAAGCAATCCAGAAAGTTAGAGCGTCCAGGAAAGTTAGAGGCTTGGGCGTTGTTGTCAATAGGCTTGTGTTGATTTGACACCCTGTCCAACCACAAAATGTGGGAGGCTGGCTGCTTCCAAACATGTCTGGCAGGCTGAGTATAAGGTGGCTGAAAGTGATGCCTGTTGGTGGCAGGTTTGGGGGTAGATGAGGTTGAGAGGAAGGTAGACTTGTCTGTTAGCTTTCTTTAAAAATCCGTTGCACAACAGGCGTCTAGAAAAAAGATGAGCATCATCCGCTTTTTTGTGTAATGCTGCGTGGTGCGGCCTGGGTGCTGCTGGCTGACCCCTTGGCTCACGGTGCCCTTCTCAAGGACATAAGCAAAGGGCTGCATTCTCCCTCATCCAATAAATAGCCAGGCAGGGGCTGGGGGCAAGGAAAATGAAGCAAATAAAACACACTACCGTGCTTTCTCATTCTAAAAGGTAAAACAAGATCTTATCTTTCGTCTGTTCCTGGAAGCGGAACCCCCAGTAGCAAAAGTGCCTCCTTGCTGGAAATGAACTTGAGGAAGAAACCTGATGGTCTCAACCTTGGTAGTGGGGTAGAGGTGAAGGGCTTCTGTCACTGGAGTATTTTAAGGGGGAGTGAATTCTTATACAGATTTCAATTTAACTCTCTTTTATTACTTTTCTTTTTTATCATTTACGTCCATTTCATGAGGTAGTTTGCATGTCCTTGAATGGAATCTCGTTACCATGAAAGCTTTTTTAGCATTGATTTCATAACAGTCTTAATTTAATAGCTCCGTCATTACTGAGTAGCTCTGGGAGTGGGGCCCTGGCTTTCCAGGTCACTGACCTTTTAATTACAAACCTTGTTCTGATGGCCAGGTTATCGACTGGACAGCTCCCAGCTTGTGCCCCCAGGATGAAAACGAAAATAACTGTGTTTCCTCCTCCATCTCCAGGAAAAAAAAATGTAACCTCATGTGTTTCTAAAATTAATTTTCTCCTTCAGCTTTGCTTTATAATTAATTCTTTAATGTGTCTTAGTAAAGCCAGAGTATTTTTATAACGCTGTTTTTTTCTAGAGCTTGGGTCCAGCAGCTAGCTTGGAGGGGGCGGGGAAGAGGAATGAAGATCTTGCCAGCTACCACCCCGCACTTGAGTGTGGCCCATTGCCTCATCCACAGAATCTCCTGTGGCCGCTCTGGGAAGAGCGGCACTGGCCCTGTGAGGGGCTGCCTGGCCTTTCTGATTCTTTGTGAAAGAGACATGGGTTGTGGCATCAAGATTGAGATTCACTCCTTTATTTGCTGGAGTAATTGAACCCTAGATATCGTGGACATTTTAAAGAGACGTTCCCATTCTGAGAGAAGACCAGGGTTGGATGAATTTTCTTCTTGTGTCTTACCACTCTGTTGGTCTTGGGTGACCGGAGGAAGCAGGGACTCTCTACGTGGGGTTCTGCTCAATTGGGCGCCTGAACTCTGTCGGTTGATGTAGGCACTTTCCCACTGACGATGAAGAGGGAAAGAAAAAGGAGAGGACAGTGGTCACTAAGTAGGGGTGACCATTGGTTCTGGCTTGCCCAGGACTGTCCTGGTTGTAACACTGGAATTCCCACGTCCTGGGCAGCCCTTCAGGCCTGGGCAGACAGGTCCCCCTAGCTGTGCAAGCTTTACTCAGGGGTAGGAGCTGCTGTGAGAGACAAAATGGGGGATTTTGGAAGCTGGGGGAAGAAGTCGACTAGAAGAGTCGGTCCCCTCGAGTTCGTGTTGCTGTCGAGTGGCATCTTCCTCAAAGGCCGCCTGCTTGCACTCCCCCTGGCCCTGCCCTGATGCGTTCAGTGTAGGGAGCCTCGGGGGCGGGAGGCCATGCCCTGCAGGCGAGTGAGGAGCTACCGGTGCCCGAGCAGACAGGGTGTGCGTGGCAGCCGCGCGCGCTTGTTCCCGAGGATGATTGAGCATCTCCATCCATCTGTTGTGAACGGACCGTCTTCCTTCCCTGCCAGTCTTGCATCTGCATATCTGTCACCTGCTGTTCTGGACCAGCCTATCCATCACACTGACTGGTGCCCCCCATCAATTTTCCTGCTCCCCTTGTTATCCAAACTTGTCTTGGACTCCACAGATTTTTCTCAGCATCCAGGATGAGAACTGTAGCAGCTGCATTAGCCGAACGCTGTGGCTTCCCCGTTTGGAGGGGGAGCTGGTAGCACTTGCTCCCCCAGGACGGCTGAGTCGAGTAGTTTTCCACACTTCACCCTGTGAGGAGGGGAAGGTGGCAGAGAGGAGCTTGAGGTGGATTTAACACTTTTGGATTTACTGCGTTGTTTTGAGATTTTTCTCTGAAGATGAAGAATGACTCTTCTTGCGTGCCTGCAGCACTGCTACAAAGAAAAGCAAAGTGATGTCTTGTACAGTAGTAGTGTCACAGAAGTTTTTTCTTTTATTTTTTTGAAAAGGTAAGATATTTACATGGTTTCAAAAATTCAACCAGTGAAGGCTGGATAGTGAAGAGTAAGTCTTCCTGTCACGTCTCTCACTGCTGTCCCCGTCCCATTCTCTTCCCCAGAGGATGCTGCTGTTAACAGTTTTCTTGTATCATTCCAAGGATAATCTAGCCATTTAAGGCACTTTAATATGTATTCACATAAAGACCTGTTAAAGGCAGTAGCGTGTTTACCTTACACTTACCATTACACCTTGGTACTCATTCCACTTTAATACATACAGATTTGCTTCATTCTTTTCAGTGGCTGCATAGTATTCCTGAATCAGAATTTTTGTGAGTCAGTCCCAAATTAGTGGACATTTAGGTTGTTTCCTGTCTTTTGCTGTTTCAAACAATGCCTCAGTGAATGTTCTTGTTAGATGTTGATGGACGTGTGTCAGTTTGACACTGTGCCAAAGTAACAGCATTTTCCTTATGGTAGTAGGCTATGGTACATTTTTATGAAAATTTCAGATTATGTCCCCCCCCAAAAGAATATAAAACCATTTTCTAATATAAACATGACAATAGATGAAAAGAAATTATTAAGAGAAAAATGACAGTGTAACAAATTGTCATTAACACGTAGCACAGATTTGGATTCTGAGAATTCTGGTCACTGGTTACATGAAAAATGCTTCCTTTCTAAACAAACCCTTTTTTACCCCATTTTTTTGAAGGGATATGAGCTTATAAATTTAATTTTTGATTCAAAATAAACGTTCAGATAAACGAAAAACTCCAGAAATTTGAAAGTTAATCTCTGTTTTCAAAATGAAGTACAGTCCCTTAGAATCCACAGGGGATTGATTCTGGGACCTCTGAGAATATAAAAATCCACAGACATTCCAGTCCCTCGTGTAAAAATGACATAGTATCTGCATGTACCCTCTGCACGTCCTCCTGCATGCTTTAAATCATCTCTAGATGACTTATAATATAATAGCAAATAATGTGTAAGTAGTTGCCTGTGCTCGGCAAATTCAAGTTTTGCTTTTTGGAAGTTCCTGGAATTTTTTTCCCTGAATACTTTCAATCCATGGTTAGTTGAATCTGTGGATGTGGAACCCACACCTATGGAGAGCAGACTATACAGTTGTGGCTCAGTATCCAAGCAGGGGCTTTGTTCAAGGACTGGCCAGGAATACCACAATCCACGGCTGCTCAGATCTCACCGTCCACTCTCCGTATCCAGGCTCCGCGTCCACGGGTTCATCCAACCTCGGACTGGGTTGCGGTGCTTTAGTATTTATTGAAAAAAAATGCATATTTGTGAACCCACGCGGCTCAAACCCATGTTGTTCAAGGATCTTCTGTATGGCTTAGTTTTCTTTTGTTGTTGTTGGACATGTTATGGGTCCTAGGCCATTGGTTAGGTGGTCCACCTTTATTCAGTACCTGTGGAGTGTGTGCAGAATATTACTACATTAGGCAGTTCGTGAAAGAAAAGCAAAGTGCTCATTTTGCAGTACAGGAGGCTCATTAGAAGGAGGTGGGAATGGATGCTGAGTGCTTATCAACCGTATCCATGTTTACCCATGAGATACAGGAACACTCCAGAAGTCAGCAAAATTTGATGAGGAAGAGGCTGGAGTATAAGCCTTGCCAGGACCGTGAGCTCCTCTGGGGCGGTGAGTGCGTCTCATTCTCCCAGGCCTGGCAGCTGGGGTCAGAGGCTGATGAACCAGAGGTTAAGTGACTGGATGAGGAGAGTTAGAATACACTTACCAGAGAAAGTTTCAAAAGGAGGTCATTTTTTCTTAAGTCTACAGTTTATTTATTTGTTCAACCCTGTATATATGTAGTTTCAGATTTGCTAACCCACGTGCTTTAGTACACTGGTGTTTATATGAACAGTGTTTATATGTAGTTATTTTGTCTTAAGTGTTAGAGTGTCTAGTGAAAACGCTCTTTCCACAGTTACTTAGCTCAGCAGAGCTCAGCTTTGACCTAGACATTGAGGGAGGCGGTGGATGTCGGTGGTCAGAGAGGAGCAGGAAGGGAGTTGTTAGCGAGGGGAGGCTCGTGCAGACAGATGTGCAGTTAGCTGGATTGGCCTGTGGGATCTGCAAAAAAGAAGGGAATTGAGGTGGGTGAGGTGGGCAGTGAGGGAGGCAGAGTTAGGACTCAGTATTATAAATAACAGTCGGCAGCACTTTGTGAACTGGTTGAAACTGCATAAAACATACTTGAGGACATAACTCAGGGCCCTGTATTTAAACTGAATTGTCCTGGCAATAATAAGACCAGCTACAAAGAAGGTCCTTCCAAGTCCATTGTTAGATGCGGAGGATCTGGACATGGCAGGTAGCAGTAGAAATGGAAATAGAAATGACAGCATATTTAGATAGAGAATTTTATGGTTTATAAAATACATATATATGTTAATTTCTTCTTCACGATAATCTTAGTGTGTAATAGGCAGGTTAATAGATATTTGAGTGAATGGATGCATGATTTAATGAATCTTCCATTTTACATATGAGGAAACTGAGGCTCAGAAAGGTTAAGTAGTGCAAATTAATGGCAGAAGTAGAACTCGGACCAAGGTTTCTAACTAGAGTTCTTTGAACTTATCATCTACTTGCTGGAAAGGAAGGACGGAATCCCAGAGATTGTAGAGAAAAGGAGTAAGCCATACTCAGTAGTAGATTGGATGTGTGAGGCGAAGGAGACAGGACTGAAGATGACCCTCAGGGCTGTTTTACTGTGTTAAGCAGCTTTATTGAGATGTACATGGCATACAGTAAACCATACATAGCTAATCTGTAGAATTAAAAACATTTATGACATGTATGTGTACCTGTGAAACCATCACTACAGTAAAGATAATGAACACACCAACCTCCCCCCAGATGTTTCCTCAGGCCCCTTTGTGAGTCCTTCCTCCTACCCCCCTACCCCCCGCCGCACCCTGGTTCCCAGGCAAGCACTGATCTGCTCTCTCTCACTGTAGGTTAGTTTACATTTTCTAGAATTTTATGTAAATGGAATCTTAGAGTGTGTGCCCCTTTTTTGGCCTGGCTTTTTTAACTCAGCATGATTATTTTGAGATTCATTCATGTTATGTGTATTAGTGGTTCATTCCTTTTTATTGCTGAATAGTATTCCATTGTTTGGATATACTGCAGTTTATCCATTCACCTGTTGATGGACATTCGAGTTGTTTACAGCTTATTAAAAGTAAAAAATCATAAAAATATTAAATACTACTTAAATTAAAGCTGCTATTAATATTTCTGTATAAATCTTTGTAGGGACGTATGATTCCTTTCCTCTTGAGCCAGTACTGAAGGGTAGGATGTCTGGAGCATATGGTATGGTGTGTGTTTAACTCTTTAAGAAACTTCCAGACTGTTTTCAAAAGTGATTGTACTGTTCTATGTTCTCACCAGTGGTGGGTGAGGGTACTAGGGTTTTGAGCCTGGAGAATAGGAAGCTGCAGGTGTTAGATTTGTAATTTGTTTCCAGCAGTAAAACCACATGGCTTTGGAGGCTTTCTTAAGAGTGACTAAATAATAGGTCAGGTTTAAAATAGTTCACCTTGGGAGGTAACAGGGCATAGACTGCCTGGGTTCAAGTGCCAGCTTCACCACTGTCTACTGTGTGGCCCTGGCTAAAATACTTAACCTCACTGTGCTGTGATTTATCTCTAAAATGGGGTTGATGGTAGTATATACTGCAAAAGGTTCTCTTAGAGTTAAATGAAAATAATGTGAAAAGTGCTTTGCAGAGTGCCTGGCACTAAAATAAGGGCTTAATTAATGATGACAACAATCAACAGTATATGTCCTCTTCGAAGGTATACTCTTAATAGGCTATAATCATTTTACTGTAATGTTATATTAAAAAGATACACTTGTTGGTATCATAAAAATTCATGCAACAGGAACCTCTAGGGATTCTGAGCCGAGAGGGATTTAATATAAGAAGATGGGACTTTACTCACTTATTGAAAGGGCCGGAGGAGTGGACACAAGACCAGGCCTCCAGGAGCGACTTCCAGAACATTGAAGGACCAGCTTGCTGGGACAGCTGCTCTCTCTGCCCAGCCAGGAAGATAGGGAATCAGGAGGCTACCACTGGAACTTTTGAGCCGAAGAGCACACCCTTTGAGGGATGTTCCAGAGATAAGGGAGTCAGTGCTGCCACCACTGCAGTGTGTCCCGACATCCGGGAAAAAGGTGATGGGATGTTGGAATAAAACTTAGCTTCTAACTCTGTCAAAATTGCCTCTTGACCCCCATGAATAAAGCTGGAGACTGGAGATTGGACACTGTATGGGAAACCTCAGTGTTTCCAATCTCTTGCTTGGCAATCTGCTGATGTTTGTAACCACCAAAAGCAGTGGGTATAGGTCTTTTACCTCATTTCCACTTTCTGAATTACTTGTGAGTCACCTAATTCCTGTCCAGAACTCTGGCAGCCAAGGACTCTGAGAAGTGTTGCTTTTAGCATTCCAGTCGCTCTGTTACCAGAAGTCACACTAGAAAGAGGTAGGAATGGACGCTGAGTACCTCAGAGGAATCCATGGAAGAAAAAAAAATTACGAATGCAACGTAATTGCTCCCAAGCAGGGTACAAACATTTATATCACAAACCTCTTTTTTCTGAGGCCTTAACTTGGTACTTTTCAAGCCATTTAGATGCCAGCCTACAAAATGAGGGGAGTAATTCACTTTGCTCCAAACCATGCTAATGAAGAAAGAGTCAGCCAAAAGAGAGTTCGTGATTTCAGTCTGGAAGCAGGTGGCAGTGGTTTATTTGTAAATCTAAAGTATTTCATTCAACACAGAGCAAACTGTGTGTATATATAAGGGAAGGATACTTTTTCAGTCAGCCGTTTTTGTTGTTTTTGAGAAGAGCTGGGCCTTTAATTGTTAACAGAGCAGCAGTGATATATCTCCAGTTTGTCCAAGAGATAAATATTGATGTGTTCTGTATCACCACGGGCTTTCGGATGGTTTTAAGAATACTTGTTCCTCCTTGCTGGCCTCACTTAGTGATGGAAGTTCTTCTAATGAGACTTGTCTGCGAACGGCAGGCAAGGGAGTTTTCACCAGGGGGCTACGTGCTATGTTGGAAAACGTTGGAAGTAGGGACTTCTGAAACTTAACGTAAGGAACAACTTAAGGCCATCTCCTGAAAAATATTTTATGTTGATTGAACTATAATTAGAAGGATTCTAAAATAACTTTGGATAGTAGTCATTCATTTACTAATCCATTGTTATAGTAACATTCTTGAGCCTATGCCCTTTAAAAATTAATGTATCTGCTGCTGTTCTGTGTGCTTGTGTATTAGAGGATCTGGTTTGTGGAGCATAAGTTGGTGTGCTTTTATTTTAAATGTACTTTTCATTGTAGACTTGCTGGGTTGGTCTGTCAACAGCTTATGTTCTTTCCATTTTTGAAGTAGAGGTAACTTACTATAGGTCCTCAGTAAATAGAGTGATGGTTCTCTCTCTCTCCCCACCTCCACACACGCACGCACGCAAGCTTAGATTTAAATTGTGCTGAGAATTGAATGACTCCACTAATTTTTCCCTTCCAGCTTTAAACAGACTTGTGTTTGGTTTCTAAAACATTCTGATAGGAGCTAGTCTTCTCAGACCTCACCCCTTTCATCAGACAGAAGACTTGGGAATGCTCTAGTCTCTTACTGTTAATTATTCTTTTTAGTTTTAAAGCCCTTTAAAGTAATCTTTCTGTAATTAGATTGTTGAGTAGATTGTCTTTAGTAATATGGTGGTCTTTAAATTTTGTGTAGATTTTCAGTTTGTTAAATGATTGTAAAGGCTTTCATTCATAAAGTTGGAGTTTACCTCATCATGGCATTTCAGGGGGAAAAAAATCATGACCCTCTGTGATAAATTAAATATCACAACCACAGAAATGTCATCTTTTCAATGAAACCTACAGCGCATAGGAATGGGACTCTCTTCCACTCTGTTTTTGGCTTCAAGCTGGATCTGTACTCTTAACCAACAAGAAAAATATCTTACCACCGACAGTGGTAAACCTGTGAAGCTGGAGAACAAAGCCGTACCCTCTCCTGCTTTGTGAGTCACAAACAGAATTGTCAATTAAATTATTCTAATTGCGAAATTTCGGGTCTTGACCAAAAGAACACAGGTTGAGTTTGAAGAAGAGGCAGTTTAAAAAATCAGTTTAACTTACAAGCGGAGCTAATTTGTACAGAATGTAATTGGAAGAGAATAAATACGGAGCTTCATGATGACCTCTTTTGAGTCCATTTCTGGTATTTACTTACTTTTTTTAAATTTTCAATCAAAGGCTCTCCTTTAGGCAGTCCTGAAAAAGAGGAGACTAAGTATTAAAATAGAAATAACAGAAAGTAGCACTGTTCTTTGGAAGACCTTAATACCTGATTTGGAAAGATTTTTACCAGTCACTCATCCATCCATGTATTTACTGAGCGCATATTTTTTACTGTGCTCATCTGGGGACTGAAAATATAATGGTGAATAAAACAGCGTTCTGGGGTGGAGACAGACTCCCCCAGAAATGTGAAATGTGCAGAATGGCTGCAGGCAAGCAAGGTGCTGTGAATGTTGGGCAGGCATGGAGGGCGGGGGAAGGCTTGCTTTGGGAGGGCTGCTGGAACCAGAAGGTGAAGAACGAGAGCATCGGCAGAGGGACAGAAGCTCCAAGACTCCGAGGCAGGAAAGGAGCTGGATTTGATCCAGGAACCCGTGGTGGGACTGTAGTTGTGAGTGAAAAGAAGAGTGACATCCTACCAGCGTCCATCTGGAGATGCTATTGGAAAAAAGGGTTCTGTTGGAGTTTCATATCTCCCAGTCTAGAATCTTTCATATGGTCAGTTACCAAGTTCAGCTCTATTCACCAAGCGTTCCTAGTCTGCTGTCTCCTGAGCACTCTGCTAAGTACATTAGGGACACAGATGGTCCATGCCCTCCGAGAACTTGGTGATGAGACGGTAGAAACTATTCAGTAATACAGTCGCTATAATTTATCAGCAAGCCTGAGATGATACGATACAGACGATAACCACCAGCATGTATATTCTGCTTTATAGTTTGAAAGCATTCTCATGGGCATTTGTTCATTTAATTTTCATGATAACCCAGGTTAATTCCTCAAAAAATGTGCATCTGAACGTGGAAGCTTGCAGAAGCCCACCAAATTCAAGGAAGGGGTCTCTGTCATCACCGCACCATTGAATTTCAGTGCATCGTCTGCTCATGTGAACCAGGACGGTCTCCTTGAAGAATCACATTATTAGAAATGAAAGGATCTATTTTATCCATGCCTTTTCATATACATTTCTATTATCAGGAATAGAAGATGAATTTAATTTTAATTTTATTTAGTTCTGGAGATTTTCTTGCTGCCTCCCACGAAGGCTCTAGCCCAGAGAGTCCATTCTTATGCTCAGGAAGAGGGAGGCTCGGACTTGAAGAGGATGGCTCTGTTAGTGAATGCTGTTGACTCCGTTGTTCTGTACAGAGGCTTTTATTAGGACAGTAAAGGTTAAATAGGGCGATCTCTGCTCCGGTGGAGAGGTCGAATGGTTACATTACACAATCTTCTACAGCATCTTGCAGCAAATACATGGGTTATATTAAAAATTGCAATCATATCATTTTTTATAGTAAATTGCTGACCTTATGCAGTAGAATCAGCTTTATTGAATTTCGCCAAAAATGCGTTTATAATTCTGCCATACACACATGATATTCATGTCCTTGCTGTCCATGTGGAAATGTCCCTTTTTATGATGTTAAACAAATTAAATCGACTTTCTCCTGAGCTGCTGTGCCTCACCTTTAAGATCCACTCTCAGGAGTCGAACCTCCACAGAGCTGCGCTCAACCTCCCTCAGCTCGATGTCAGCACACAGAACACTGGAGTCTGGTGCAGCACAGATTTGGCCTTGAGATGATTTTGAGATGGTTGCAGGGCAGTTAATGAGTCTCACGTATGCTGAACGCTAACAAGGCCTGACCGTAATTACTCTGTTTTAAGGAAATGGTAGATATTTGTTTAAAAGGATTTCATGGTGAACTAAGAGTACACAGGCACAGTTCTCAGCTATTCACTTGTGAATATTCATCACAAAAGTTTAATCTTAAACCAGTTTTCCTTGAATTCTCTGTAGCTCTGCTGCCTTTTCAACCAGTGTGGGATCAGGGATGCAAACTAATTTTAATGTTAGTCTAACAGAAGCACAGTCAGGAAGTTATAATGCATATTCAAGTGAAACAAGAGTTTTTAAGTTACCTGCTTTTTAGAATCATTTGCTTTGAGTTTTTCTCTCCTTTTCATATGTCTGTTGTCTGCATGTCTATGCATGTGTTTGTATAAATTGCTAGTTCTCTGTTTCCCATAGAAAGGCAGTATGATAGTGAAAAAGCCACCCGTCCATCTGCTAACCGTTTATTAAATGTACATTTCCTTCTTGTCCCAGCATTTGGACTAAGCACTGAAAATAGAAAAATAAGATTTAATATTAGTATTAAGTATTTACTATTAGTGGTCTAGAGGGATTCCATGGTATTCAAACAGATGTAGGATGGGTGATAAAATACTACAGGTGTAATAGGTATATGTCTAGAGGCCTAGAAGAGGGAGTGGTCAGTTTTGTGGTGGGTGAGGACTAGTGGGGAACGGTTGAAAAAGGTGTCTGCGTAGCATTACCCTTATAGGAATCTCCAAAGAGGATTCGTTGTCTTTAGGCTTTGGGGAGTGGTGGTGACTTTAATCCATGCCAAGATGTGATGGGAACATAGACTCCAAAGCAAGAAGTGGTCCAGAGGATCAGGAAGCAGGCTGGTAAGTTGGCTAGAGAGGCAGTGGTCAGACCTTATGTGTGTTAATGCAAGGGTTTGGATTTTATCATGTGGACAGTGGGGAAGCCATTGAAGAGTTTTATGCAGAGTTGTAATGGATCCTACTTGTATTTCAGAAAGCTTGCTCTTTAGTCAGTGTGGGCAGTTAGGAGTTTATTGCAAGCATTCAGGTGAGGAGGGCAGTTCGGGAGATGGAGAGGATGAGGGATTAGGGAGAATGAGGAAGCAGAGTCTGCAGGAATTGGTGGCTGAATGGATGCAAGGGGTGAAGAGGAGGGAGGAGTCTGGGCCCACTGTCCAGGTGTTTGCCCCAGGAAGTTGGTCTAGAGAGAGTGGGAAGGGTGCTGGACCAGGAATCAGAGACAGTGTGAGGGCCAGTGGCCTAGAAGGAAATCCCTGTAGACCCCTGTAATGTGGCCAGTGGTTCTGTAGTTGGAGGGCCGTGTCAGGCTGTGGCACTGTGTAAGTGCCCTGGCTTTCACAGTTGCTTCCACAGGGTGACTGTTAGGCTTTCTCTCTTCACATAGACATTGTTAAGTGGTTTCACTGAAATCTGAGGCTTTTGAAAGAAAGAGAAGATGGCATTTGTGAAGCAAGTGTTATTTTATCTGGAAATGGCTTCTCAGTGAGAAGCCTGGTCACTGCTTCCCGGTGGAACCTGCCTCTCCTGCCAAGAAGAGGGTCCCGCTGAATCAGACCATGACCATCATGGGCTGCTGCTCCCACCTGCCACCGAAAACGCGTCCTCCAGAAAGCTCTCTCTTTTGTCACCTGTTCCTTCTTTGCTCTACGTGAGTTTGTCTATTTCTGTCATGTTTGTATGTATTTCCACTGATCTTTTCATTCATGACAGGCAGCCTTGCTGATGTGACCTCCCAGGTTCCAGGGCCTCCCCGCACACTGTATGACATGCTAGTGACGATGGCCTGACCCTGCAGGTGCCTTGGTTTTCTGGTGGCAGATGGCCTTCTTGGTACTTTAACTCTTACAAATCGATGAGTCAGAGGGGTAAAAAGCCGTGGAGCTAAGGCAGAGTCTAGTGGTCAGAAGCTCCAACAAGACTGAGGGTTAAAAAGACCCAGTTAGTATAAGGAATGCCTTCCTGGGAGGTCCTAGAGCGTAGTCGGTGACCCTCATAATACTGATTCCCTGGTCACCTGTAAGAGGGGTGGAGAAGAGCATTTCGCTTCTTCAGGCTCCTCTCCTGGTGCTGGTCCCGCGCTCCCCGGGGCTCTCAGACATCGTAGGTAGAGAGTCTTCCTTTCAAAGGGCTGCCGCCTCAGCCCGTCCATTGCAGCTCTGTCCGGTCTCACACCCAGGGCCTAAGCTGACTTGTATTGGCACTGAATTGTGACCTGCAGTTTTAAAAAGCATATAAGTTGTACACTTTTTATTTTTTTAAAGTATATATGAAAGCAAATTTCTTCCCTGTAGGCATCTTGCTTGGTTGACTTTTGTCTGGACTTTCCACAGAAAGCCTCATTGCTTGACTTGGGGCTGCTTTAAAGCACATGCTGGACTTCTCTGGAACTCACCCTCCTGTCTCCTCTTTAAACCACCTGCACCACTGACCCTCCTCCCCCCAGCTACTTACACCAGCCGTACCTCGTTTCTCATTAACCATGTCTGCCTGAGACCATCGCTGTAGTAGTCCTCTTTGGTGGCTTTCACCACTTCTTTCTGCTTTTTTTAAATTAAAAACCTTAAATATTAAATTAAGAAGAAATTTTAAATAAACGGTTTGAAACTTTGGTATTGTTATCCATTCACCTCT